>NC_136421.1:52897500-53550000 GCF_052625555.1 Lactuca saligna
ACGAAAATAAACAATATAAAAGTTTGAACTATAAAATTTTTTACAGTTGGAAAAAATTAAAATAATTTATTATATATACTTGTACCCAAATCCCCCAAGGTGTCCATCTCATATATGTTTAATCATTTCCTAGCCTTGAACATTTTTAAAACCATGGTTTCACCTAAATTTTAATCAGGATTACATATAACACTGGTTGTGAGACCCATTTACTATAAGGGTTAATTTATATATATATATATATATATATATATATATATATATATATATATATGTATGTAAAGGTTCAAATATTTAAGATTTTTGAATTTTGAACAAAATAAGAAAAATAATGAAATATGATAATCAAAATATTTTTTTATCTTTTAAATTTAAACAACAAATTTAAATAAATAAACAGAAAAACTAATGAACTTTACTTTGGAAATTTTGAAATTATAATGTAAGTTACTTAATGAACTTGACATCCGTTTATTACTACATTTACTGCGATTATTATATTAAAATATTATGTGAATTTAATAAAACAGAAAAACTCAAAAAATGACATGTAGAAAAAAAATTAATTCAAAATAATCATAACTAGGTACTGCAAGAAGGTCGGTGATCTGCTTGATTTGCATGAGAGACATGTGTTATGAAAAGGTGTTGTGTGGCCACATCCGGTTGCATACACAGGAGTAGAGACTAGCGGCGAGTAGGGATATTTTCAGGGCTCTTTCTGCGCACTTTGCTTCTGGGCAACTTGGTGATGGAGAACAACGGCCGTCTAGGCGGTTCAAACTCCCGGTTCTTAACCAACCACCACCGTCGAAGGACAACTACGGTGCCTGATTTTATCATGATTTACTTTTCGGCATTTGTGCATGCATATAAAGGTTTAAGTATTTGAGAACTTTTTGAATTTTGAAGAAAATAAGAAAAATAATAAATTATAGAGTAAATTACATGAATGGTCCTTATGGTTTGGGGTAATTTGCACGTTAGGTCCCTAACTTATTTTTTTAACTCGGAAGGTCCCTACGGTTTGTATTTGTTATGTGCTTGGTCCCTACAGTTTGTTTTTGTTACGTACTTGGTCCCTGTCTTACCTAAAACGACTATTATTTAAATAAGAAAAAATGGTGGGGTAGGTAAGCTAAGGTGAGTGGGGTGGGGTTGGGTGTGTGTTTACTTAAATAAATTAAAATATCAAGGGAAAAATAGATATTTAGGTAAGATAGGGACCAAGCGCGTAACAAAAACAAACATAGGGACCTTCCGAGTTAAAAAAATAAGTTAGGGACCAAACACGCAAATTACCCTAAACCATAGGGACCATTTGTGTAATTTACTCTAAATTATAATAATTGAAATGTTTTTTTATCTTTTAAACTTAAGCAAATAATTTAAATAAATAAACAAAAGAAACTAATGAACCTTACTTTGGAAATTTTGAAATAAAAAAGGTAAGTTTCATTAGTAAATTACTGAAATAGTACCTACGGTTTGATGAAAATTTCACGTTTTGTCCTCAACCATTCTTTTGCACTCGGATCGTCCCTGTGGTTTGATTTTGTAGTGTTTTGTGTCCCTTATATACATAAAATTAGGGATCAAACGTGCAATTTTTACCGAACCATAGCGACGATTTCAATAATTTACTCTAAGTTCATTAAATTTAAACAACTAATTTAAATAAATAAACAGAAAAACTAATGATCTATAATTTGGAAATTTTCAAATTAAAATGTAAGTTACTTAATGAAATCGATATCCATTTATAACTACGTTTACTATAATTATTATATTAAAATATTATGTGAATTTAATAAAACAGTAAAACTCATAAAATGACATGTAGAAAAAAATTAATTCAAAATAATCATAACTAGGTACTGCAAAAAGGCCGGTGATCTGCCCGATTTGCAAGAAAGACATGTATCACGAAAAGCCGTTGTGTGGCCACATCCGGTGGCACACACAGGAGAGACTAGCGGCGAGTAGAGATATTGTCAGGGCGCTTTCTGCCAAGTTTGCTTCTGGGCAACGTGGTGATGGAGAGCAAGGGCCATCTAAGCGGTTCAAACTCCTAGATGTTAACCAACTACCACCGTCGGAGGATGACGATGGTGCCTGATCTGATCATGATTTACTTTTTGGCTGGCGTGCATGCATATAAAGGTTTAAGTATTTGAGAACTTTTTAAATTTGGAAGAAAATAAGAAAAATAATAAATTATAATAATTGTAATGTTTTTTATGTTTTAAACTTAAGCAAATAATTTAAATAAATAAACAAAAGAAACTAATGAACTTTACTATGAAAATTTTGAAATAAAAATGTAAGTTTCATCAGTAAATTACTGAAATAGTCCCTATGGTTTGGTGAAAATTTCACGTTTTGTCCTTAACTATTCTTTTGCACTCGGATCGACCCTATGGTTTGATTTTTTGAGTTTTGTGTACCTTGCATACATAAAATTAGGGATCAAACATGCAATTTTGACCGAACCATAGCGATGATTTCAGTAATTTACTCTAAGTTCATTAATAAAATAGATATTCATTTATTGCTACATTTATTACAATTATTATATTAAAATATTATGTGATATTAAAATAGAATAACTCATAAAATGACATGTGGAAAAGATATTATTTGAAAATAACCATAAAATGACATTTCATAAATTTATTGAGAGTCTAGCATGTGGCAAAAAAAGTTTCATTTATTAGAGTATAAGTGATATACTAGTATTTTAATTCGATCTTTCACATGTGTATATGTGTATAGTTCTTTTAGAATATTAAAATAAGAAAAAGTTAAAAACAAAATCTAGAAGGTTAAAGGTAAGTTATAAAATATATATATAAATAAACGGACCATAAATGAAAATTGCATTGAATGTGAACATATGCAAATATACGGCTGACATAGGAAATCCATCAGTGCAATAATTAGGTGATGTATTTGAAAATTCCCTACTTGAATATTTCTTGTAATTTTCATTTCTAACAATTGTAGTTTATGCAAATATTACTTAGAATACTAACAATATTTTTTTAAAAAGTCCAAATTTTGTAAAATAAATGAAAATAAAGAATATAGAAGTTTGAACTATAAAATTTATACAGTTGGAAAAAATTAAAATAATTTATTATATATACTTGGACCCAAATCCCCCTAGGTGTCGATCTCATATATGTGTAATCACTTCTTGGCCGTGAACGATTTTTAAAACCATGGCTTTACATAATTTTTAATCGGGATTACATATAACACTGGTTGTGAGACCCATGTATTACAATGGTCAAATTATATATATATATATATATATATATATATATATATATATATATATATATATGTTCAAATATTTAAGATATTTAAATTTTGAAGAAAACAAGAAAAATAATGAATTAAAAAATTGAAATCTTTTTTAACTTTAAATTTAAACGACTAAATTAAATAAATATACAAAAGAACCTAATGAATTTTAATTTGGAAATTATGATATTAAAATGTAAGTTACTTAATGAAATTGATATCCATTTATTAGTACATTTACTGCAATTATCATATTAAAATATTATGTGAATTTAATAAAACAGAAAAACTCATAAAATGACATGTGGAAAAAAAAATTAATTCAAAATAATCATAACTAGGTACTGCAAGAAGGCCGGTGATCTGCCCGATTTGCAAGAAAGACATGTATCACGAAAAAGCGTTGTGTGGCCACATCCGGTGGCACACACAGGAAGAGAGACTAGCGGTAAGTAGGGATATTGTCACGGCGCTTTCTACCGACTTTGTTTCTAGGCAACGTGGTAATGGAGAACACGGGTGGTCTAAGAGGTTCAAACTCCCGGTTCTTTGACAACCACCCCCACCGGTGGACGGCGACGCTGCCTGATCAGATCATCATTTACTTTTCGGCGGGCGTGCATGCATATAAAGGTTTAAGTATCTGAGAACTTTTTGAATTTTGTAGAAAATAAAAAAATAATAAATTATTATAATTGAAATTTTTTTATCTTTTAAACTTAAGCAAATAATTTAGTTAAATAAATAAAAGAAACTAATGAACTTAATTTCGAAATTTTGAAATAAAAAAGGTAAGTTTCGTGAGTAAATTACTAACATAGTCCCTATGGTTTAGTGAAAATTTCACGTTTGGTGTTCAACTTTTGTTACGCACTCGGATCGTCCATGTGGTTTGATTTTGTTGTGTTTTGTGTCCCTTACATACATAAAATTAGGGATCAAACGTACAATTTTGACCAAACCATTGAGACAAAAAACGCAACAAAATCAAACCATAGAGTCGTTCCGAGTGCAAAAAAAAAAAGATATGGACCAAATGTAAAATTTTGACCGAACCATATGGACGATTTCAGTAATTTTCTCTAAGTTCATCAATGAAATTGATATTCATTTATTGCTACATTTATTGCAATTATTATATTAAAATGTTATGTGAATTTAATAAAATAGAATTAACTCATAAAATGACATGTGGAAAAAAAATTATTTCAAATAACCTTAAAATGACATTTCATAAATTTATTGAGAGTGTGGCATGTGGTAAAAAGAGTTTCATTTATTAGAGTAGAAGTCATATACTAATATTTGAATTCGACCTTTCACATGCATAAATGTGTATAGTTGTTTAAGAATATTAAAATAACAAAAATTTGGAAACAAAATCTAAAAGGTTAAAGGTATGTTATAAACCTATGTACAAATAGGAGGACCAAAAATGAAAATTGCATTGACTTTGAACGTATGAAAATATAGGCATGGGATAGAAAATCCATCGGTGCAATAATTAGGTGATGTATTTGAAATTCTCTACTTGAACATTTCATGTAATTTTCGTTTCTAATAATTGTAGTTTATTAACAGCTTGCAAATATTAGTTAGAATACTGACCATATTTTTTGAGAAATGTCAATATTTTGTAAAATAAATAAAAATAAAGAATATAAAAGTTTGAACTATAAAATTGATACAGTTGGAAAATTTTTAAATAATTTATTATATATACTTGGACCTAAATCCCCCAAGGTATCCATCTTATATAACACTGGTTGTGAGACCCATGTATTACAATGGTTAATATATATATATATATATATATATATATATATATATATATATATATATATATATATATATATATAAAGGTTCAAATACTTTTGATTTTTGAATTTTGAAGAAAATAAGAAAAATAATGAATTATTATAATTGAAATGTTTTTATCATTTAAATTTAAACAACTAATTTAAATAAATAAACAGAAAAACTAATGATCTTTAATTTGGAAATTTTGAAATTAAAATGTAAGTTAATTAATGAAATCTATATGCTATTATAACTACATTTAGTGTAATTATTATAGTAAAATAATATGTGAATATAATAAAACAGTAAAACTCATAAAATGACATGTAGAAAAAAAATTAATTCAAAATAATCATAACTAGGTACTGCAAGAAGGTTGGTGATCTGCCGGATTTGCAAGAAAGACATGTATCACGAAAAGCCGTTGTGCGGCCACATCCGGTGGCACACACAGGAGGAGAGACTAACGGCGAGTAAGGATATTGTCAGGGCGCTTTCTACAAACTTTGCTGTTGGGCAACGCGGTGAAGGAGAGCAAGGGCCGTATAAGCGGTTCAAACTCCCGGATCTTAACCAACCACCATCGTTGGAGGAAGACGATGGTGCCTGATCTGATCATGATTTACTTTTCGGCGGGCGTGCATGCATATAAATGTTTAAGTATTTGAGAACTTTTTAAATTTTGAAGAAAATAAGAAAAATAATATATTGTAATAATTGAAATGTTTTTTATCTTTTAAACTTACACAAATAATTTAAATAAATAAACAAAAGTAACTAATAAACTTTACTTTGGAAATTTTGAAATAAAAAGGTAAGTTTCATTAGTAAATTACTGAAATAGTCCCTATGGTTTGGTGAAAATTTCACGTTTTGTGTCCCTTACATACATAAAATTAGGGATCAAACGTGCAATTTTGACCGAACCATAGCGACGATTTCAGTAATTTACTCTAAGTTTATTAATAAAATTGATATCCATTTATTGCTACATTTATTGCAATTATTATACTAAAATAATATGTGGATTCAATAAAGTAGAATAACTCATAAAATGACATGTGGAAAAGAAATTATTCCAAAAGAACCATAAAATGACATTTCATAAATTTATTGAGAGTCTGGCATGTGGCAAAAAGAGTTTCATTTACTAGAGTAGAAGTCATATACTAGTATTCTAATTCGACCTTTCACATGCATAAGTGTGTATAGTTGTTTAAGAATATTAAAATAACAAAAAGTCGAAAACAAAATCTAAATGGTTAAAGGTAAGTTATAAACATATATACAAATAGGAGGACCAAAAATGAAAATTGCATTGAATGTGAATGTATGAAAATATAAACATGGAACAGGAAATCCATCAGTCCAATAATTAGGTGATATATTTGGAAATTCCCTACTTGAACATTTCTTGTAATTTTCGTTTCTAACAATTGTAGTTTACGCAAATATTAGCTAGAATACTAACAATATCTTTTTAAAAAAGTCCAAATTTTGTAAAATAACTGAAAATAAATAATATAAAGGTTTGAACTATCAAATTTATACAGTTGGAAAAAACTAAAATAATTTATTATATATACTTGGACCCAAATCCCCCTAGGTGTCCATCTCATATATGTTTCATCACTTCCTGGCCGTGAACGATTTTTAAAACCAAGGCTTTACCTAATTTTTAATCGGGATTACATATAACACTGGTTGTGAGACCCATGTATTAGAATGGTTAAGTTATATATATGTATATATATATATATATATATATAAATGTTCAAATATTTAATATTTTTAAATTTTGAAGAAAATAAGAAAAATAATGAATTAACATCATTGAAATGTTTTTTATCTTTTAAATTTAAACGACTAATTTAAATAAATATACAAAAGAAACTAATTAATTTTAAATTGGAAATTTTGATATTAAAATGTAAGTTACTTAATGAAATTGATATCCATTTATTACTACATTTACTGCAATTATTATATTAAAATATTATGTGAATTTAATAAAACAGAAAAACTCATAAAATGACATTTGGAAAAACTAATTAATTCAAAATAATCATAACTAGGTACTGGAAGAAGGCCGGTGATCTGCCTGATTTGCAAGAAAGACATGTATCACGAAAAAGCGTTGTGTGGCCACATCCGGTGGCACACACAGGAAGAGAGCCTAGCGGCATGTAGGGATATTGCCAGGGTGCTGTCTGCCGACTTTGTTTCTGTGCAACGTGGTGATGGAGAACAAGGGTGGTCTAAGAGGTTCAAACTCCCGGATCTTTGAAAACCACCCCCACCGGTGGACGACGATGGTGCCTGATCAGATCATGATTTATTTTTCGACGGGCGTGCATGCATATAAAGGTTTAAGTATTTGAGTACTTTTTGAATTTTGAAGAAAATAAGAAAAACAATAAATTATTATAATTGAAATGTTTTTTATCTTTTAAACTTAAGCAAATAATTTAAATAAATAAACAAAAGAAACTAATGAACTTAATTTTGAATTTTTTTAAATAAAAATGTAGGTTTCATGAGTAAATTACTGAAATAGTCCCTATGGTTTGGTGAAAGTTTCACGATTGGTCTTCCACTTTTCTTTTGCACTCGGATCGTCCCTGTGGTTTGATTTTGTTCTGTTCTATGTCCCTTACATATGTAAAATTAGGGATCAACGTGCAATTATGACCAAACGATAGGGATGAAAAACGCAACAAAATCAAACCATAGGGACGTTCCGAATGAAAAAAAAAAGTTATGGACCAAACGTACAATTTTGACCGAACCGTAGGGGCAATTTCAGTAATTTACTCTAAGTTTATTTATGAAATTGATATCCATTTATTGCCAAATTTATTGCAATTATTATACTAAAATATTATGTGAATTTAATAAAATAGAATTAACTCATAAAATGACATATGAAAAAAAAATTCTTTCAAATAACAATAAAATAACATTTCATCCATTTATTGATAGTCTGGCATGTGGCAAAAAGACTTTCATTTATTAGAGTAGAAGTCATATACTAGTATTCTAATTCGACCTTTCACATGCATAAGTGTGTATAGTTGTTTAAGAATATTAAAATAACAAAAAGTTGAAAACAAAATCTAAATGGTTAAAGGTAAGTTATAAACACATATACAAATAGGAGGACCAAAAATGAAAATTGCATTGAATGTGAACGTATGAAAATATAGACATGGAACAGGAAATCCATCAGTGCAATAATTAGGTGATGTATTTGGAAATTCCCTGCTTGAACATTTCTTGTAATTTTCGTTTCTAACAATTGTAGTTTATGCGAATATTAGCTAGAATACTAACAATATCTTTTTAAAAAAGTCAAAATTTTGTAAAATAAATGAAAATAAAGAATATAAAAGTTTGAACTATAAAATTTATACAGTTGGAAAAAATTAAAATAATTTATTATATATACTTGGACCCAAATCCCCCTAGGTGTCCATCTCATATATGTTTAATCACTTCCTGGCCGTGAACGATTTTTAAAACCAAGGCTTTACCTAATTTTTAATCGGGATTACATATAACACTGGTTGTGAGACCCATGTATATATATATATATATATATATATATATATATATATATATATATATTTGTATATATATATATATATATATATATCTATATATATATATATATATATATATATATATATATATATATTCAAATATTTAAGATTTTTAAATTTTGAAGAAAATAAGAAAAATAATGAATTAACATCATTGAAATGTTTTTTATCTTTTAAATTTAAACGACTAATTTTAATAAATATACTAAAGAAACTAATGAATTTTAAATTGGAAATTTTGATATTAAAATGCAAGTTACTTAATGAAATTGATATCCACTTATTACTACATTTACTGTGATTATTAGATTAAAATATTATGTGAATTTAATAAAACAGAAAAACTCATAAAATGACATTTGGAAAAAATTATAAATTCAAAATAATCATAACTAGGTACTGCAAGAAGGCCGGTGATTTGCCCGATTTGCAATAAAGACATGTATCACGAAAAAGCGTTGTGTGGCCACATCCGGTGGCACACACAGGAAGAGAGACTAGCGGCAAGTAGGGATATTGCCAAAGCGATGTCTGCCGACTTTGTTTCTGTGCAACGTGGTGATGGAGAACAACGGTGGTCTAAGAAGTTCAAACTCCCGGATCTTTGAAAACCACCCCACCAGTGGACGACGACGGTGCCTGATCAGATCATGATGTACTTTTCGGCGGATGTGCTTGCATATAAAGGTTTAAGTTTTTGAGTACTTTTTGAATTTTGAAGAAAATAAGAAAAACAATAAATTATTATAATTGAAATGTTTTTTATCTTTTAAACTTAAGCAAATAATTTAAATAAATAAACAAAATAACTAATGAACTTAATTTCGAAATTTTTAAATAAAAAGGTAAGTTTCATGAGTAAATTACTGAAATAGTCCCTATGGTTTGGTGAAAATTTCACGTTTGGTCTTCAACTTTTCTTTTGCACTCGGATCGTCCCTATGGCTTGATTTTGTTCTGTTCTATGTCCCTTACATACGTAAAATTAAGGATCAAACGTGCAATTATGACCAAACCATAGGGATGAAAAACGCAACAAAATCAAACCCTAGGGACGTTCCGAATGCAAAAAAAAAAAGTTAGGGACCAAACATACAATTTTGACCGAACCATAGGGACGATTTCAGTAATTTACTCTAAGTTTATTTATGAAATTGATATCCATTTATTGCTAAATTTATTGCAATTATTATACTAAAATATTATGTGAATTTAATAAAATAGAATTAACTCATAAAATGACATGTGAAAAAAAAATATTTCAAATAACCATAAAATAACATTTCATAAATTTATTGATGGTCTGGCATGTAGTAAAAAGAGTTTCATTTATTAGAATAGAAGTCATATACTAGTATTCTAATTCGACCTTTCACATGCATAAGTGTGTATAGTTGTTTAAGAATATTAAAATAAAAAAAAGTTGAAAACAAAATCTAAATGGTTAAAGGTAAGTTATAAACATATTACAAATACGAGGACCAAAAATGAAAATTGCATTGAATGTGAACGTATGAAAATATAGACATGGAACACGAAATCCATCAGTGCAATAATTAGGTGATGTATTTGGAAATTGTCTACGTGAACATTTCTTGTAATTTTCGTTTCTAACAATTGTAGTTTATGCGAATATTAGCTTGAATACTAACAATATCTTTTTAAAAAAGTCAAAATTTTGTAAAATAATTGAAAATAAAGAATATAAAATTTTGAACTATAAAATTTATACAGTTGGAAAAAATTAAAATAATTTATTATATATACTTGGACCTAAATCCCCTAGGTGTCCATCTCAAATATGTTTAATCACTTCCTGGTCGTGAACGATTTTTAAAACCAAGGCTTTACCTAATTTTTAATAGGGATTACATATAACACTCGTTGTGAGACCCATGTATTACAATGGTTAAGTTATATATATATGTATGTATGTTCAAATATTTAAGATTTTTATATTTTGAAGAAAATAAGAAAAATAATGAATTAACATCATTGAAATGTTTTTTATCCTTTAAATTTAAACAACTAATTTCAATAAATATACAAAAGAAACTAATGAATTTTAAATTGGAAATTTTGATATTAAAATGTAAGTTACTTAATGAAATTCATATAAATTTATTACTACATTTAGTGCAATTATTACATTAAAATATTATTTGAATTTAATAATACAGAAAAACTCATAAAATGACATTTGGAAAAAATAATTAATTCAAAATAATCGTAACTAGGTACTGCAAGAAGGCCGGTGATCTTCCCGATTTGCAAGAAAGACATGTATCACGAAAAAGCGTTGTGTGGCCACATCCGGTGGCACACAGAGGAAGAGAGACTAGCGGCAAGTAAGGATATTGCGAGGGCGTTGTCTGCCGACTTTGTTTCTGTGCAACGTGGTGATGGAGAACAAGGATGGTCTAAGAGGTTCAAACTCCCGTATATTTGAAAACCACCCCCACCGGTGAACGACGACGGTGCTTGATCAGATCATGATTTACTTTTCGGCGGGCGTGCATGCATATAAAGGTTTAAGTATTTGAGTACTTTTTGAATTTTGAAGAAAATAAGAAAAACAATAAATTATTATAATTGAAATATTTTTTATCTTTTAAACTTAAGCAAACAATTTAAATAAATAAACAAAAGAAACTAATGAACTTAATTTCGAAATTTTTAAATAAAAAGGTAAGTTTCATGTATAAATTACTGAAATAGTCCCTATGGTTTGGTGAAAATTTTGCACTCGAATCGTCCCTGTGGTTTGATTTTGTTCTGTTCTATGTCCCTTACATACGTAAAATTAGGGATCAAACGTGCAATTATGACCAAACCATAGAATTAACTCATAAAATGACATGTGAAAAAAAAATATTTCAAATAACCATAAAATAACATTTCATAAATTCATTGATATTCTGGCATGTCGCAAAAAGAGTTTCATTTATTAGAGTAGAAGTCATATACTTGTATTCTAATTCGACCTTTCACATGCATAAGTGTGTATAGTTGTTTAAGAATATTAAAATAACAAAAAGTTGAAAACAAAATCTAAATGGTTAAAGGTAAGTTATAAACACATATACAAATAGGAGGACCGAAAATGAAAATTGCATTGAATGTGAACGTATGAAAATATAGATATGGAACAGGAAATCCATCAGTGCAATAATTAGGTGATGTATTTAGAAATTCCCTACTTGAACATTTCTTTTAATTTTCGTTTCTAACAATTGTAGTTTCTGCGAATATTAGGTAGAATACTAACAATATCTTTTTAAAAAAGTCCAAATTTTGTAAAATAAATGAAAATAAAGAATATAAAATTTTGAACTATAAAATTTATACAGTTGGAAAAAAATTAAAATAATTTATTATATATACTTGGACCCAAATCCCCCTAGGTGTCCATCTCATATATGTTTAATCACATCCTGGCCGTGAACGATTTTTAAAACCAAGGCTTTACCTAATTTTTAATCGGGATTACATATAACAGGGGTTGTGAGACCCATGTATTACAATGGTTAAGTTATATATATATATATATATATATATATATATATATATATATATATATATATATATATATATATGTTCAAATATTTAAGATATTTAAATTTTGAAGAAAATAAGAAAAATAATGAATTAACATCATTCAAATGTTTTTTATCTTTTAAATTTAAACAACTAATTTAAATAAATATACAAAAGAAACTAATGAATTTTAAATTGGAAATTTTGAAATTAAAATGTAAGTTACTTAATGAAATTGATATCCATTTATTACTACATTTACTGCAGTTATTACATTAAAATATTATGTGAATTTAATAAAACAGAAAAACTCATAAAATCACATTTGGAAAAAATAATTAATTCAAAATAATCATAACTAGGTACTGCAAGAAGGCCGGTGATCTGCCCGATTTGCAAGAAAGACATGTATCACGAAAAAGCGTTGTGTGGCCACATCCGGTGGCACACACAGGAAGAGAGACTAGCGGCAAGTAGGGATATTGCCAGGGCGATGTCTGCCGACTTTGTTTCTGTGCAACGTGGTGATGGAGAACAAGGGTGGTCTAAGAGGTTCAAACTCCCGGATCTTTGAAAACCACCCCCACCGGTGGACGAGGACGGTGCCTGATGAGATCATGATTTACTTTTCGGCGGCCGTGCATGCATATAAAGGTTTAAGTACATTTTGAATTTTGAAGAAAATAAGAAAAACAATAAATTATTATAATTGAAATGTTTTTTATCTTTTAAACTTAAGCAAATAATTTAAATAAATAAACAAAAGAAACTAATGAACTTAATTTCGAAATTTTTAAATAAATAGGTAAGTTTCATGAGTAAATTACTGAAATAGTCCCTATGGTTTGGTGAAAATTTCACGTTTGGTGTTTGTTAGGGTTTGTATTGTAATATGTCGAAGTATAGTTTTTGTTACGAAGGATTGTTAGTCTTCGTAAGTTGTGTCTTCGAATGTAATGTTATAATTACTAATGCATTTTATCTAAGCTTTAATGTCTAGTCCTTAGTAGTTTGTTATGCTTTTGTACGCCTATAAATAGGGGTCTGTTCAATGTGAGAAGTAGAGACTTTTTCACATACTGTACAGAGAATTCTGTTATATTCTGTAAATCAGAAAGCATAATATGAGACGTTCCGAATGCAAAAAAAAGTTAGGGACCAAACGTACAATTTTGACCGAACCATAGGGACGATTTCAGTAATTTACTCTAAGTTTATTTATGAAATTGATATCCATTTATTGCTAAATTTATTGCAATTATTATACTAAAATATTATGTGAATTTAATAAAATAGAATTAACTCATAAAATGACATGTGAAAAAAAAATATTTCAAATAACCATAAAATAACATTTCATAAATTCATTGATATTCTGGCATGTGGCAAAAAGAGTTTCATTTATTAGAGTAGAAGTCATATACTAGTATTCTAATTCGACCTTTCACATGCATAAGTGAGTATAGTTGTTTAAGAATATTAAAATAACAAAAAGTTGAAAACAAAATCTAAATGGTTAAAGGTAAGTTATAAACACATATAAAAATAGGAGGACCGAAAATGAAAATTGCATTGAATGTGAACGTATGAAAATATATACATGGAACAGGAAATCCATCAGTGCAATAATTAGGTGATGTATTTGGAAATTCCCTACTTGAACATTTCTTTTAATTTTCGTTTCTAACAATTGTAGTTAATGCGAATATTAGCTAGAATACTAATAATATCTTTTTAAAAAAGTCCAAATTTTGTAAAATAAATGAAAATAAAGATATAAAAGTTTGAACTATAAAATTTATACAGTTGGAAAAAATTAAAATAATTTATTATATATACTTGGACCCAAATCCCCCTAGGTGTCGATCTCATATATGTTTAATCACTTCCTGGCCGTGAACGATTTTTAAAACCAAGGCTTTACCTAATTTTTAATCGGGATTACATATAACACTGGTTGTGAGACCCATGTATTACAATGGTTAAGTTATATATATATATATATATATATATATATATATATATATATATATATATATATATGTTCAAATATTAAGATTTTTAAATTTTGAAGAAAATAAGAAAAATAATGAATTAACATCATTGAAATGTTTTTTATCTTTTAAATTTAAACGACTAATTTAAATAAATATACAAAAGAAACTAATGAATTTTAAATTGGAAATTTTGATATTAAAATGTAAGTTACTTAATGAAATTGGTATCCATTTATTACTACATTTATTGCAATTATTACATTAAAATATTATGTGAATTTAATAAAACAGAAAAACTCATAAAATGACATTTGAAAAAAATAAATAATTCAAAATAATCATAACTAGGTACTGCAAGAAGCCCGGTGATCTGCCCGATTTGCAAGAAAGACATGTATCACGAGAAAGCGTTTTGTGGCCACATCCGGTGGGACACAGAGGAAGAGACACTAGTAGCAAGTAGGGATATTGCCAGGGCGTTGTCTGCCGACTTTCTTTGTGTGCAACGTGGTGATGGAGAACAAGGGTGGTCTAAGAGGTTCAGACTCCCGGATCTTTGAAAACCACCCCCACCGGTGGACGACAACGGTGCCTGATCAGATTATGATTTACTTTTCGGCGGGCGTGTATGCATATAAAGGTTTAAGTATTTGAGTACTTTTTGAATTTTGATGAAAATAAGAAAAACAATAAATTATTATAATTGAAATCTTTTTTTATCTTTTAAACTTAAGAAAATAATTTAAATAAATAAACAAAAGAAACTAATGAACTTAATTTCGAAATTTTTAAATAAAAAGGTAAGTTTCATGAGTAAATTACTTAAATAGTCCCTATGGTTTGGTGAAAATTTCACGTTAGGTCTTCAACTTTTCTTTTGCACTCGGATCGTCCCTGTGGTTTGATTTTGTTCTGGTCTATGTCCCTTGCATACGTAAAATTAGGGATGAAACGTGCAATTATGACCAAACCATAGGGATGAAAAACGCAACAAAATCAAACCATAGGGACGTTCCGATTGCAAAAAAAAAAAAGTTAGGGACCAAACGTACAATTTTGACCGAACCATAGGGACGATTTCAGTAATTTACTCTTAGTTTATTTATGAAATTGATATCCATTTATTGCTAAATTTATTGCAATTATTATACTAAAATATTATGTGAATTTAATAAAATAGAATTAACTCATAAAATGACATGTGAAAAAAAAATTATTTCAAATAACCATAAAATAACATTTCATAAATTTATTGATAGTCTGGCATGTGGCAAAAAGAGTTTCATTTATTAGAATAGAAGTCATATACTAGTATTCTAATTCGACCTTTCACATGCATAAGTGTGTATAGTTGTTTAAGAATATTAAAATAACAAAAAGTTGAAAACAAAATCTAAATGGTTAAAGGTAAGTTATAAACACATATACAAATAGAAGGACCGAAAATGAAAATTGCATTGAATGTGAACGTATGAAAATATAGACATGGAACAGGAAATTCATCAGTGCAATAATTAGGTGATGTATTTGGAAATTTCCTACTTGAACATTTCTTTCAATTTTCGTTTCTAACAATTGTAGTTTATGCGAATATTAGCTAGAATACTAACAATATCTTTTTAAAAAAGTCCAAATTTTGTAAAATAAATGAAAATAAAGATATAAAAGTTTGAACTATAAAATTTATACAGTTGGAAAAAATTAAATTAATTTATTATATATACTTGGACCCAAATACCCTAGTTATCCATCTCATATATGTTTAATCAGTTCCTAGCCGTGAACGATTTTTAAAACCAAGGCTTTACCTAATTTTTAATCGGGATTACATATAACACTAGTTGTGAGACCCATGTATTATAATGGTTAAGTTATATATATATATATATATATATATATATATATATATATATATATATATATATATATATATATATATATATGTTCAAATATTTAAGATTTTTAAATTTTGAAGAAAATAAGAAAAATAATGAATTAACATCATTGAAATGTTTTTTATCTTTTAAATTTAAATGACTAATTTAAATAAATATACAAAAGAAACTAATGAATTTTAAATTGGAAATTTTGATATTAAAATGTAAGTTAGGTAATGAAATTGATATCCATTTATTACTACATTTACTGCAATTATTACATTAAAATATTATGTGAATTTAATAAAACAGAAAAACTCATAAAATGACATTTGGAAAAAATAATTAATTCAAAATAATCATAACTAGGTACTGCAAGAAGGCCGGTGATCTGCCCGATTTGCAAGAAAGACATGTATCACGAAAAAGCGTTGTGTGGCCACATCCGGTATTACACACAGGAAGAGAGACTAGCGGCAAGTAGTCTGTCGACTTTGTTTCTGTGCAACGTGGTGATGGACAACAAGGGTGGTCTAAGAGGTTCAAACTCCCAGATCTTTGAAAACCACCCCCACCGGTGGACGACGACGGTGCCTGATCAGATCATGATTTGCTTTTCGGCGGGCGTGCATGCATATAAAGGTTTAAGTATTTGAGTACTTTTTGAATTTTGAAGAAAATAAGAAAAACAATAAATTATTATAATTGAAATGTTTTTATCTTTTAAACTTAAGCAAATAATTTAAATAAATAAACAAAAGAAACTAATGAACTTAATTTCGAAATTTTTAAATAAAAAGGTAAGTTTCATGAGTAAATTACTGAAATAGTCCCTATGGTTTGGTGAAAATTTCACGTTTGGTGTTTGTTAGGGTTTGTATTGTAATATGTCGAAGTATAGTTTTTGTTACGAAGGATTGTTAGTCTTCGTAAGTTGTGTCTTCGAATGTAATGTTATAATTACTAATGCATTTTATCTAAGCTTTAATGTCTAGTCCTTAGTAGTTTGTTATGCTTTTGTACGCCTATAAATAGGGGTCTGTTCAATGTGAGAAGTAGAGACTTTTTCACATACTGTACAGAGAATTCTGTTATATTCTGTAAATCAGAAAGCATAATATGAGCTGATACAAGATTATATTTACTCTCTTGTTCATCGTGATTCTTTTTCTTTAATTCTTACATAAATTGATCTTTAAACTCGGTTACAAATCTCATCAATTGGTATCAGAGCAGGAATCCTTTCTGTGTTCTGATTTTCATTTGATCAAAAAGGTTTTTGAATCTACTGTTTGATTCAAAAAGTTTCCGTCCTTTTTGAATTTGAAATTTTCATCTATATCTCAATTTAGGATTTGATTCTGCAAAAAAAAAATTTGTTAATCAAGTGTTCTTTGTGTAATTCTGAATTGAGTTATACAATTTGATTTTCATAATTCTCAAAAGTCAAGTTTCATCTTGAAGTTTTTCTCCGTACAACAATGGCGTCATTTAATCTTAATTTGATGACTTCATTTTCTCATTTGCTTTGATCATCCACAAAAATTTCAATGCTCATTCCAGAATATTATGATCAATGGGCAGATCGTATGGAAGATTACTTGAACGGCTTGGATGAAGATTTATGGAAGTGTATCACAGGAGATGTTAATCAACCTGCACAAGTTCAGCCAATCGGAGTGTCTTCAAGCAGTTCAGAAGTTGACAATCAAACCGAACGTTTAAAACGTCTGGAGAAGAGATGCATGAGGGAATTAAGAGGTGCATTACCTCCTGTTGTGTACAATTATGTCAGAACTTGCAAAACAGCTAAAGACATCTGGAACAATCTCAAAGATAAATTTCAAGGAAGTGAAAAGACGAAAATCACATCTGTAAAACAATGTCTGGTGCAACTCAAAGACTTTAAACAAAAAGAAAATGAGTCAATTGAAGCATACTATGATAAGTTCAACGAGTTAATCTATCGTTGTAATCGTTATAGTATAATCAGGTCATCAATGGAGTACAATTTGATATTTATGATGGGACTTCGAAAGGAGTGGAGGAGTGTGAGTATGATGGTGAAAAATCAACAAAGTTTTGATACTTTGACTTTGAATGACTTATACAATCAATTTAAATCTCATGAAAATGAAGTTAATGAAATAGCTGAAGAAGCTGTAACAAGTCTTGGTGGTCCTTTGGCTCTAGTTTCGAAGGTCTCAGAAAGAGAAATTGATAAAACAAAGTTTGATGAAATCGAAGGTTTTCTGATGAATTCTGATGATGAGGCAGTTGCTTTTTACACAAACAATAGGGTAAAGAATTTTTTTAAGAAACCTTTTAATCCAAATAAGTCATCAGATTCGAAGGGAAGCTTTGAGAACAAAAACAAACTGGATGAGAAGAAAATAGATATGAAGATAGATCCGAAGAATGAGATGGAGAAAATGAAGATGCAATTGAAAGGTGATACAGGAATCAATTGTCATTATTGTTATGGAGCAAATCATTTGGTTGTGGATTGTTTGTTGAGAAAGAAGGAAGAAAAGAAAAATAAAACAAAAGATGAAGCTTACTACACAGAGAAACTGGAGGAAGTCAAGAAGAATGCAAAGAATTTGTCATTGATGGCTCATGGAGAAAATGAATCAGATGGCACATATCAAATATGGTCTTCGGGTTCAGATGATGAAGAAATGAAAAATCCAACTCATGGAGCCATGTATGCAAAAATGGAAGAAGATTTAGATGATGAACAGACTGACGAAGTGTGTGGGCGATGCTTCGTTTCGAAGTCTACTGATAGGTCGCCTATGACTACTAAGGTATGTAACATTCTTGAATCTTTTAACATTCCAGTTTCTGCATATAATTCTGAGTTAGTATCTGTTGATGAAACTGTTATTTACTTTGATTCAATCGTTGTGTCTGCTAGCAGTGAAGCCAAAAAGTTAAGTGATCAATTACTAGAGACAAGAAAAATGTTGGATTCAAAAATCACTAGAATTGATTACTTAGAATTACAAGTGTCAAATATCATGGAAGATAGAGAAAAGTTAGGAAAAGAAATAAATTTGTTGTTAGCCCAGAAAAATATCTTTTGTAATTCAGCAAAAAGATTATATGGAAAATTAACTGAGTTACATCAGTCATGTGAAATTAGCAAGGAACAACATAGAAAATTACTACCTTTTTTAGCTTATGATAGAGCTAAGGTTGATAGTATTTCATATGATTGTGAAAAAGAAATCTCTGATTTTAACAAAATTCCAGATGATAGATTTAGATATGGAATTGCAAAAGTCGAAGATTATCTTGATGCTGATGATTTAGTAAAAATTGTAAATGAAACCTTAACTAAATCAGAACAACTTCGAATTTTGAAAAAGACTGAAAATTCTACATCCAATAGTGAAACTAATATTGCTAATATTGAAGATAATTCTAATAATATTAGTGAAATTAGTGATTTAGAAGATGTAGATTGTTCACAGTTGTCTGTCATAAATGTTGCAAATTCATTTAAAGGGAAAGAAAAATGTGAAGATTTATTAATGAAAATTGAAACTAATAAACCTTCAACTTCGAAAGTTTGTGATATGGAGTTTGTGGAAATACATGAGAGTCAAACGGATGATAGTGATAATGAGGAGGAAAATTCAAATGTGAAGTCAATTCAAAAGATGAAAGAAATTGAAATCCCTCGAGTGGTTGTTGATCAAGTCTATTTGGATACACAAGAATTTGAGAAAATTCTTAGTGAAAAAGGTGCTCATTTTCTTGAATCGAACACTGTTGTTTATCCAATCTTCAAATGCACTGATGATGTTGTGTTTCCAAATCAAGTCTTCGTAACAACAGGGAATGTTGAAAATGTAAAACCTAAATTTAAAAAGATGGTAAAAGAAGACAATAAGCAAACATCAAATGAAGGATTCTTTTCAAATCAAAGTACAGTTGAGAATAATCTTACAAAGAATTCATATAAATTTCAACATCATAAACATAAAAGAGTTTGGATTGAAAAGTCAAAAGTTGAAAAGGAAGAAGTTGTTTCAAATGCAAATATGTATTCAAAACAAGATGTTAAAAATGATGTTAAAACAATTAACAAAGCAATAAAACTAAATTCAAAAGAATTTAAAGATCAAGTTAAAAAATTTTCAAAGGAGAATAATCTTTCGAAACGTCAAGCGAGAAAAATAATTTTTTGGCAAATTGTTGATCCATCAAAAATGAGATCAACAAAATTTTCAAAAAGAAGAAAAGTTTTTAAAGAAAAATCTCAAATTTTTGAAGAGAAAAGTGCTTCGTTTTTAAATAAAAATTCAAAAATTTTCAAAGAAATAAAATCTACAACACCAAGAATTTTTTTTCAGAAAAAGGTTGAAAATCAAACTTCAAAGGTTCAAAGCAATACATCTTATCATGAATCATATCTTTCAAAACCAAAAGTTGATTATGTTCCAAATTCAGCAAAATGTTATAATCATTTAAAGAAACAAGTTGACAAAGTTTCATATGCAAAGGGTATAACAACAAAGAGAAATATTGATCATTGGTTGGAAGGAAAAGGAAAAATGTATCAATCCAACAAATATTCGAAAGAACAGATAAAAGAAGCATATGACAAATATGCTAATCCTTCAACAAATGGAAGTTCATCATCCAAAGAATCAAATTTATTAGTTAAAGTTTGGCAACCGGTTTCAAAAGCAAAAAGAGAAGAATCACAAACTCAAGATGCGAAGGGTGAAGTTAGTCACAATATGAAAATAATAAAAACTCATATATCTGACCCTTCGAATGAAAATGTTAGATTTATTGATAGTTTCAAAAACAAAGTATATGATTGGGTTAATGGTTGTAACTTACAACTGAATCATAAACCTAATATGAATGGACCCAACAAAGCTTGGGTACCTAAATTTTTCCAATAATTGCAGGTACTTTGTGACGAGCAATATGATAACAAATGGTACATTGATAGCGGTTGCTCACGTCACATGACTGGGAAGAAGGAAAACTTGCGTGATTTTCGAAGCCTAGAAAATGGAGGAGTGGTTAAGTTTGGTAATAATCACAAATGCAAAGTCAAGGGTTATGGGAAAATAACAAATGGAAATTTTACTGTCAACAGAGTTGCATTTGTTGAAGGTTTGCAACAAAACTTGATAAGTATTTCACAACTTGTTGTAGGTACTGGCAATCAAGTTCTTTTTAATGAAGAAGGAAGTGTTATTTCGAATATCAAAACTAAGGAAGTGTTACTAAAGTCAAAAAGAAAAGGTGACATGTTTACATTGGATATTGTTCCTATTGTAGGCAAACCTGTTGTGTGTCTACTTTCAAAGGCTGCTGCTGATGTTAGCTGGTTATGGGACAGGAGATTATCACATCTCAATTTTCGAAACATCAACAAACTTGTCACACAAGATCTGGTAAGAGGTTTACCTATTCTTAAATATGATAATGACAGTTTGTGTGCAGCTTGCGAAGTAGGAAAACAACATAAACAACGTCATCCAATCATAATAGATTCGAAGATTGTTGAACCTCTTGAACTCCTACATATAGATTTATGTGGTCCTTCAACAGTTGCTACCCTTAACAAGAAAAGGTACATTTTGGTAATTGTAGATGATTTTTCAAGATTCACGTGGGTTTATTTTCTCAGGTTAAAATCCGAAGTTCCACAAGTGATGATTGATTTTATCAAAAAGATGGAAGTTTCATTGAAAAAAACAGTTCGAAAAATTAAAAGTGATCATGGAACTGAATTCAAAAATCATGTCTTCGATACATTTCTGGTGGAAAAAGGAATTTCACATAATTTTTCATTTCCTTATACACCACAACAAAACGATGTAGTTGAAAGAAAAAATCGATCATTATGTGAAGCTGCAAGAACAATGTTGGCTTTTTCGAATCTACCTCAATATATTTGGGCTGAAGCTGTTTCAACAACATGTTTTACTCAAAATCGATCATTCATTCATCGACGGTTCAATGTTACTCCTTATGAAATCATCAATAATCGAAAACCTAATGTCAAATTTTTCCATGTTTTTGGATGTAGGTGTTTCATAATGAATCTCAAGGATAATCTGTCGAAGTTTCAAACCAAAGCGGATGAAGGAATTTTCTTGGGATATTCACACAATTCAGTTGCTTATAGAGTATTAAATAAACGAACTCGCAAAGTGGAAGAAACTTTTAATTTGACATTTGATGATCATTATATTAAAAAGTCAAATCATAAATTTGTGAATTATCATATTTTGCAAAATTCTTCAAATATAAATGATTCAATTGAAATGATGATGTTGATTATGATTCGATTTTTGGTATTTCAGATCAAGCAATTGATGCAGAAAGAAAGGAAACTGATAATCAAACATCAGAAAATTTGAAGTATAATAATGATTCAACTTCGAATTCGAATCAAAACACAAATTAACAAATAGATGATCAAATGGAGGGTGAGCACTTGGAATCAAATACTTTTGTTGACGGGGAGAGTTATAATGAAAAAGATATCATGTCAACAAATGTTAGTGTCGAAGAGGAGCAACCTAATGAAGAAGAACCGATCAATGAATCAAAGAAAAATATCGAAACAGAATCAATCATCGAGGGGGAGCATATACGAGAAAATGATTCAATTCTTGAAGAACATTTTGATGATGCTAATGATTCTATTTCTATAAATGGATCAGAAAAAGATGTAATGTTCGAAGATGCACTTTTGGATTTTGATCCTAATTATCCACCATTGGATAAATGGACAAGAAATCATCCAAAGGATCAAATTATTGGTGATCCACAAGCAGGAATCATGACGAGAGCACAACTTCATGCACGAAATGAGGTACTGAACAATCATCAAGAGTATTGCATGTTTAATGTTTTTATTTCCAAAATTGAACCAAAGACAGTTAAGAATGCAATGGAACACTCTGACTGGATTGTTGCTATGCAAGCTGAATTGTCTGAATTCGAAAGAAACAAGGTTTGGAGATTAATTCCAAAGCCTGATGATGTGTCAGTTGTTGGACTTAAATGGATTTATAAAAACAAAACTGAAAAAGATGGAAACATTATTCGAAATAAGGCCAGACTTGTTGTTAAAGGCTATTCTCAACAAGAAGGAATTGATTACGAAGAAACATTTGCCCCTGTCGCAAGACTCGAGGCTGTTCGTATTTTTCTGGCTTTTGCAGCTCATAACGATTTTGATGTCTATCAAATGGACGTCAAATGTGCATTCTTAAATGGAGAACTCGAAGAAACAGTATATGTTGAACAACCTCCAGGTTTTATAAACTCTGAGCATCCTGATCATGTTTATATTTTAAATAAAGCTGTATATGGGTTAAAACAAGCACCAAGAGCATGGTATGCAACTCTTACTTCATTTTTGAAGCAATCTAAATTTAAACAAGGTTCAGTTGATCCCACTTTATTTCGAAAGAAAATTGGGAATCATCTGATGCTTGTTCAAATTTATGTTGATGATATAATTTTTGGCTCAACTGATCCAGCTTTATCTAAAGAATTCGAAAATTTGATGAAAAGCAAATTTGAAATGAGTATGATGGGCAAAATTAATAATTTTTTGGGCTTAAATATTAAACAAAACTGGGATGGCATATTCATTAATCAAGAGAAATACACGAAGAATCTGTTGGAAAAGTTTGGAATGACGAATAGCACAAGGTTACGAATACCAATGGCAACGAGCATAAAGCTAACTCCTTCGTTGGATAAATCTGTTGTTGATATTAATTTATATCGAAGCATGATTGGGTCTTTATTGTATTTAACTGCAAGTAGACCTGATATTATGTACTCGGTTTGTAATTGTGCTAGGTACCAATCAAATCCACGAGAACCACATCTCACAGCAGTAAAGAATATTTTCAATTACTTAAAAGGCACTACTTCGTTAGGATTGTGGTATCCTTCAAAAACAGGGTTCTTTGTCCAAGCTTATTCAGATGCGGATCTTGGAGGATGTAGTCTTGATCGTAAAAGCACAACTGGTGGGTGTCAATTGCTAGATAGAAAGCTGGTCAGCTAGCAATCGAAGAAGCAAACATGTGTGTCAATATCAACCGCTGAAGCTGAATATGTTGCTGCAGCTGCGTGTACATCACAAATAATTTGGATTCAAAGTCAATTAAGAGATTGTGCAATTAATATGAAAAAGATTCCTTTATATTGTGATTCACAAAGTGCAATAAGAATTTTTCATAATCCTGTGCAGCATTCAAAAACAAAGCACATTGCTCTTCGATATCATTTCATCAAAGATCATGTTGAAGAAGGCAATATTGAAGTTCATTTTGTGAAAACAACGGATCAATTAGCAGATATTTTTACAAAGGCTTTGGATGAAAAAGCGTTTCTTCGGATATTAGACGGTTTGGGAATGATTGATGGAAATTCTCTTCAGACCACTAAAAACGAAGGGTGATAGTCTGGCTCATTTGGTGAATGGGTGGAATGAATGATTAAGTGTTTAGAGGTTACTGTTCATGGTCAACGCTTCGAACGCTTCGCATTCGGAAGTTTCTAACAAATCATCAGATGTTACTATTCAATTCAACACTTCGAATGCTTCGTATTTGGGATATTTTCAACACACTTCAACTAAGGTTAGATTTGTTTTTAATTTTTTTTGAAAAATCTGAAAAATCAAAAATATTTTCCTTAATTTTTGTTCTTTAATTTTGAAAAATCAAAAATCCAAAAATATTTTAATTTTTGTTCTTTAGTTTTGAAAAATTCAAAAATCACAAAAATATTTTTGTTTTCTTTGTTCATCAAACTGTGTGTGCTGAGAATTTAATACAGGGTAATAATGCGAAGACGTCATACATTTGTGTTTCTGTGGGAAGGTATTAAATTTTTATTTTACAAACTCGTTAGGATGTCCCTAGAAGCATGATGATGTATGTAGACCAAAAGCCTCAACATGACTCTATGTGGGTCAAGAAAGCCTTAATGAAATTATTTCAAGAAAATTTCTTCCCAAAAAGGCTTATATTCGCACAAGTCAAAACGAGCTACCTTACTCTTCTCAAATGAGTTAAGAGTTTTCTGTTGTGTCCATTATAACAGAGGTACACTTCGATTCTTATCCAATCTTTTTAAACCAGACAATTCTTTCAATCCAAATTTTTTTTTGAAAAATATTTGTCCTTGAGGTCTTTGGTCAAACCAATCAAAACCTAGACAAATCACAATTCTGTGTTTAAGATCTAACATCATGAGTCCGTGATGAAAGTGAAACCCAAAATTCATACACCTTTAAGGAATTGACGGGGGACTATGTTCTAGATCTTACGAAGCTTTTGCTTCAGTACCTTTTATACTCCAAATCATATTCATTTCTTTTGAGTGATCTTAATCAAACAGTCGAAAACTACGATGTTTGCTCCCAAATAGATCCAGCATTATTTTTTTTATGAATATGATTTCCGTGTGAGTATATTTTCAAAATCTTTGTTACTTTGAATATCATTCGCAACCAAGTTGTCACTGACTACACTGGTCATACAACTAATTTTGTTTACAATTACTCACCTTATTTTAAGGTTGATATGTAACAAAATTTTCGAAGCTACCAAATGTGTCCAATAAAAGAAACCCTTCGAAACTTCTTTACAAGTTATCGATTGTATTTCAAAGAAATTATTGACATCACGAGTTTTCAAAAGTTTTTTTTTCTTTGCTTCTCATCTAATTTCTGTTGGCACACAGCACACACGAAATCCTTGAGGTTTGAGTAACACCAACTTAAACTGATGATTTCGAAACTCTGGCAAATGATTTTGCTTTTTAAACCCCAAAGTGAAAGAGCCTGACCTCCATTCCGAAGGCATCCGACGGTTACAATTTGTTTGGGGAACACCAAACGGTCCTATCTCTTGATGAAGTATGATGAAGGATAAGCGTGAACGGCGTATTGATAGTTACGATTGTTACTTTTTGATGAGTGCATTTCGGGTTTCAAGGTGCCATGTCAGCAAGCATTTAATGCATCCCGCTTCAAATTCAAAAATTCTAGGGTTACATATAAAAGGGAACGTTACAACTTCATAATTCTTTACGCAAATCATCTTCTTCAGAACATCAAAAACTCTCTCTGCAAATCATCTTTTTCACACAGTTCTTTTCTTCAACTCATCTACAATGGCAGATACTTCATCTCCAACCACTGACGAGATTATCAGTGTTCCAATCTTGAAGATCCAGGGTTCAAACTATCAAGTAGAATCGGATTTGTCGAAATATCCGGAAGAACTAAAGATGCTGGTGGTTGCCTTACAGAACTCTGTTCTGTCTAAAGCCATGTTCCAATCGTTTGCTACACCAATGTCTTGGTTATCGAAGGCCGGTTCTACAGCTTCTTACAACAAAGAAACCGGGTGTGTGGAATTCACCATGGTAACTAATACGCGAATTAGGGTTTCTAAAAGATTGTTTTGCAAGATTTTGGGAATTCCAAATTCAGGTCCATACGATGAACTCACGTCTTCGCAAGTGATATACATGTTCAATGAGATGAGTCACCAACCTCCATTGACACGTATAAGTGATTTCAAGAAGTCAGGTCTACCAACCATTTGGAATTTTTTATTTGGCATCTTCCTCAGATGTCTTACTGGCAGAACGGTGGGCTTAGATAAAGGTAGAATGGAGGTATATGCAATGGTTGCAGGGCTTTACTATGACTTACAGGTGGATTACTCTGAGAAGTTGTGGACCAAGTTTATTACAAGCATTATGAAGACGAGTGCTAAACAGGGAATTTCTTGTGCCAGATATTGGAGTTTGATTGTCCAATATGTATATCAGAAGGAAAAGATCGAGGTACCGGATTCCGAAGAAAAAGCTGTATTCCATATGTACGGGAGTCCGAAGTAAGTACGTGACGATCCGGAATTTTTTCCTCAATAGCCAGAATTCCAGATGCAATGTTAAAGAAAGTGGATCCTACGAACAAAGTGTTGCTGTCATACTTACAATCAGTTGACACAACAGTTGTGACTGGGAAGTTACAACAAGAAGCCACCAAAAAGACGAAGAAGTCCAAGAAGACGAAAAGGGGCTCTTCGGAAAAAGAATTAAAAGATGACCAGCATCAAGCACTCATTGGTCCTTCCTCAACTGTTGAAAAGGTATCTCCGGTCTTGACATCAGTTTCTGATACTCCAGTAATTGAAGCCTCTCCATCAAAGGAAACGATTCCTTCGAAGACGGGAGTTTTTCGAAGAATCAGGATAAAGCGAAAGTCTCATTTGGTGAAGAAAACGCAGGTTACTCACCAAGGGGTTACAGTTCGTGAAGTTCCAGCTCCTGTATCTCCCTCTTCGAAAAAGAGAAGGGCTGAAGAAATGGCAAAGTTCTTGAAGAAACCCAAACTTGTCGAAGATGAACTTGTGCCTGAAACTCCTGAAGCTGATGTTCCAAAAGAAGTAGAAATCTTTCAATCTACAGAGATTTCGAAACTTGCTGACGTCAAGATTCTAGAATCAACGACTCTACCACAGGCTACTTCTACCATCGATTCTCCTACGTTCCAATCTATCATGAATCAACCCTTCACCATAATTTTTGCAACACAGTCCACTGAACCACCACAATCTTTATCACCTATTGCTGAAACAATGGCAATTGATGAAGAAACTGACAACGAAGGGTTTGGGGGAACTTTCGAAGATCTTTCTTTTGATAAATCAGAAGAAGATTTCCTGGATCATATGATAATGACGATGAAGCAGTTCAAGATTTTGAATTCCAAATTGAATTCAAGCCTATTGCCAAGTATATCAGATGCCCCACCTGCTGTCACAGGGGTGCAAGGGGGAGAAAAGAGTGTTCAAGAAAAGGCTGGGGAGCATGAGATGAAACCAAAAGATTCGAAGGCTCCAGTCAAACCAACAATTGTTTCAGCCGCTCCAGTCATTTCGACTGTGACTACAACGATTCCGATTTCAAGACCTAGTACAAAAGGTATTGTAATTGGGAATGTTGTTTCTTCGAATGTTTCTTCTTCAAAGGGTGTTGCTCCTTCAAATGAGAAAGACAAAGGAAAAGGAATCTTGATTGAGAAGACGAACAAAGAAAAGAAAGTTGAGGTGGCAGTTGAAATAGAACGAATGAGGCATGTGGAGAGTATTATGCGACAAAGAGCTCTTGAAGGTTCGAATGTCAACAAGGGAGATCCTTCGAAAGTTTTTAACTATGAAACTATCGAATCAAGAGTAATGTTTGACCATATGTACTCTTTTGAGAAGATTCCTAAGAAGAGTTATGTGGTGACAAATACTGATTATGGGCAACTCGACTTTCCAATTAATGAGATGATGTTCATCATGCCACAATTTAAAGCAGAGTCAAAGAATATGGATGTCGAAGAAGGAAAGAAGATGAAAATTCGAATTCATGCTGTCTTAGCTAAAGCTCAAGAAGAATTCTGGTATTCGGAGAAGATTAAGAAGGTGATATCCATAAAAAGGGATGTCATTTTCGAAGGAAAGTTTGAAAACTTGAAGTATGTTGTATCAAGAGCAAGTGGAAAGATACAAGAGTTCACCATAGCTGACTTTCCATTGATGAACACTTACGATCTCATCAATACTGCGTTGATTCTTAAAGACAAATCCTTTTCTTATCTTCAAGAAACAGAACCTGATGTCTTCAGTCTTGGGTGTAGGCATATAAAAGTTTTCTTGGAAAATTATTTCGAATGCTTAGCTCAAACTGATATCGAGCTTGCTACTGTCAAAGGCATTGACATCACTGTTCCAATGGCTCCTACAAAGAAGCAGGTGGAATTGAATAAATTCGAAGACAGTGAAATTTGTTTAAAGCCTTTGGGGATAGTCTTCGCTGGAAAAGACAAAGCAGGAAAGGCCAAGAGATTTTTGTTTCAAACCTCTGAAGTAGAAAGATATACAAACTCGCAATACACGAACTTAATTGTTTGTATGAATCATTGCAAGAAGAATTCAGAAGGAGACAAAAAGGGGATAAAGAAAGTTATCTCTTGGTACATGGAAATTCGAAGGGTACTGATGTATGCTATACAACTACTTACTTCATGAAGACTTCGACCTTTATTCCAAAGGGGGAGATTGTTAGGGTTTGTATTGTAATATGTCGAAGTATAGTTTTTGTTACGAAGGATTGTTAGTCTTCGTAAGTTGTGTCTTCGAATGTAATGTTATAATTACTAAGGCATTTTATCTAAGCTTTAATGTCTAGTCCTTGGTAGTTTATTATGCTTTTGTACGCCTATAAATAGGGGTCTGTACAATGTGAGAAGTAGAGACTTTTTCACATACTTTACAGAGAATTCTGTTATACTCTGTAAATCAGAAAGCATAATATGAGATGATACAAGATTATATTTACTCTCTTGTTCATCGTGATTCTTTTTCTTTAATTCTTACATAAATTGATCTTTAAACTTGGTTACAAATCTCATCAGTCTTCAACTTTTCTTTTGCACTCGGATCGTCCCAGTGGTTTGATTTTGTTCTGTTCTATGCCCCTTACATACGTAAAATTAGGGATAAACGTGCAATTATGACCAAACCATAGGGATGAAAAACGCAACAAAATCAAACCATAGGGACGTTCCGAATGCAAAAAAAAAAAAAGTTAGGGACCAAACGTACAATTTTGACCGAACCATAGGGACAATTTCAGTAATTTACTCTAAGTTTATTTATGAAATTGATATTCATTTATTGCTAAATTTATTGCAATTATTATACTAAAATATTATGTCAATTTAATAAAATAGAATTAACTCATAAAATGACATGTGAAAAAAAAATTATTTCAAATAACTATAAAATAATATTTCATAAATTTATTGATAGTCTGGCATGTGGTAAAAAAAGTTTCATTTACTAGAGTAGAAGTCATATACTAGTATTCTAATTCGACCTTTGACATGCATAAGTGTGTATAGTTGTTTAAGAATATTAAAATAACAAAAAGTTGAAAACAAAATCTAAATGGTTAAAGGTAAGTTATAAACACATATAAAAATAGGAGGACCGAAAATGAAAATTGCATTGAATGTGAACGTATGAAAATATTGGTATGACACAGGAAATCCATCAGTGCAATAATTAGGTGATGTGTTTGGAAATTCCCTACTTGAACATTTCTTGTAATTTTCGTTTCTAACAATTGTAGTTTATGTAACAACTTACAAATATTAGTTTGAATACCAATAATATTTTTTTTTAAAGTCCACATTTTGTAAAATAAATGAAAATAAATAATATAAAAGTTTGAACTATAAATTTTATACAGTTGGAAAAAATTAAAATAATTTATTATATATTCATGGACCCAAATCCTGCTAGGTGTCCATCACATATAAGTTTAATCACTTCCTGGCCTTGAACGATTTTTAAAACTATGACTTTAAATAATTTTTAATCAGGATTACATATAACACTGGTTGTGAGAACCATGTATTACAAGGGTTTATATATATATATATATATATATATATATATATATATATATATATATATAAAGGTTCAAATATTTAAGATTTTTGAATTTTGAAGAAAATAAGAAAAATAATTAACTATTATAATCAAAATGTTTTTTAGCTTTTAAATTTAAACAACTAATTTAAATAAATAAATCGAAAAACTAATGAACTTTAATTTGGAAAATTTGAAATTGTAATGTAAGTTACTTAATGAAATTGATATCCGTTTATTACCACATTTACCACAATTATTATATTAAAATATTATGTGAATTTAATAAAAAAGAAAAACTGATAAAATGATATGTAGAACAAAAAATTAATTCAAAATAATCATAACTAGGTACTGCAAGAAGGCTGGTACTTTGCCCGATTTGCAAGAAAGACATGTATCACGAAAAGGCGTTGTGTGGCCACATCAGGTGGCACACACAAGAGTAGAGACTAGCGGCGAGAAGGGATATTGTCGGGGCGCTTTCTGCCAACTTTGCTTCTTGGCAACTTGGTGATGGAGAATAAGGGCCGTCTAAGCGTTCAAACTCCCAGATATTAACCAACCACCATCGCCGGAGGAAGACGATGGTGCTTGATCTGATGATGATTTACTTTCCGGGGGGCGTGCATGCATATAAAGGTTTAAGTATTTTAGAACTTTTTGAATTTTGAAGAAAATAAGAAAAATAATAAATTATTATAATTGAAATGTTTTTTATCTTTTAAACTTAAGCAAATAATTTAAATAAATAAACAAAAGAAACTAATGAACTTTACTTTGGAAATTTTGATATAAAAAGTTAAGTTTCATGAGTAAATTATTGAAATAGTCCCTATGGTTTGGTGAAAATTTCACGTTTTGTCCTCAACTTTTCTTTTGCACTCGGATCGTCCCTGTGGTTTGATTTTGTTGTGTTTTGTGTCCCTTAGATACCTAAAATTAGGGATCAAACGTGCAATTTTGACCAAACCATAGGGACAAAAAACGCAACACAATCAAACCATAGGGATGTTCTGAGTGCAGAAAAAAAAGTTAGGGACCGAACGTAAAATTTTGACCAAACCATAGGGACGATTTCAGTAATTTACACTAAGTTCATTAATGAAATTGTGCAATGACCCAATTTTCATGTCCAATTTTTTTTTAAAAATAATTAACTTATAGAAAAATACTCAATACTGCGGAATCAATTCAACTCAAAAATCAACATGCATGTCTGAAAAGATAAATCATAAAACTGTGATAAATTTAAATAAGAAAAATAATGAATTATTATAATAGAAATGTTTTTTTATTTTTTAAAACTAAACAACTAATTTAAATAAATAAATAGAAAAACTAATAAATTTTAATTTGGAAATTTTGAAATTAAAATGTAAGTTACTTATTGAAATTGATAGCCATTTATTACTACATTTACTGCATCTATTATATTAAAATATTATGTGAATTTAATAAGACAGAAAAACTTATAAAATGAGTAGAAAAAAATAATTTAAAATAATCATAACTATATACTAGAAGAAGGCCGGTGATCTGCCCGATTTCCAAGAAAGACGTGTATCACAAAAAGGCATTGTGTGGCCACATCTGGTGGCACACACAGGAGGAGAGACTAGCCGCGAGTACGGATATTCCCTAGGCGCTTTCTGCCAACTTTATTTCTGGGAAACTCGGTGATGGAGAACTAGGGCCGTCTAAGTGGTTCAAACTCGTAGATATTAACCACCCACCACCGCCGGAGGACGACTACGGTGCCTGATCTGATCATGATTTACTTTTCGGGGGGCGTGCATGCATATAAAGGTTTAAATATTTGAGAACTTTTTGAATTTTGAAGAAAATAAGAATGTAAGTTTCATGAGTGAATTACTAATGAACATTACTTTGGAAATTTTGAAATAAAAATGTAACTTTCATGAGTGAATTACTGAAATAGTCCCTATGGTTTGGTGAAAATATCACGTCTGGTCCTCAACTTTTCTTTTACACTCTGATCGTCCCTGTGGTTTATTTTGTTGTGTTTTGTGTCCCTTACATACATAAAATTAGGTATCAAACGTGCAATTTTGACCAAACCATAGGGACGAAAAACGCAACGAAATCAAACCATAGAGTCGTTCCGAGTGCAAAAAAAAAAGTTATGGACCAAATGTAAAATTTTGACCGAACCATATGGACGATTTCAATAATTTTCTCTAAGTTCATCAATGAAATTGATATCCATTTATTGCTAAATTTATTGCAATTATTATATTAAAATATTATGTGAATTTAATAAACGAGAATAACTCATAAAATGACATGTGGATAAAAATTTATTTCAAAATAACCTTAAAATGACATTTCATAAATTTATTGAGAGTCTGGCATGTAGCAAAAAGAGTTTCATTTATTAGAGTAGAAGTGATATACTAGTATTTTAATTCGACCATTCACATGCATAAATGTGTATAGTTGTTTTAGAATATTAAAATAACAAAAAGTTCAAAAACAAAATCTAAAAGTTTAAAGGTAAGTTATAAAACATATATACAAATTGGAGGACCATAAATGAAAATTGCATTGAATGTGAACGTATGCAAATACAGGCATGACACAGGAAATCCATCAGTGCAATAATTAGGTAATGTATTTGGAAATTCCCTACTTGAACATTTCTTGTAATTTTCGTTTCTAACAATTATACTTTATGTAACAGCTTGCAAATATTAGTTTGAATACTAACAATATCTTTTTAAAAGTTTGAAAATAATGAATATAAAAGTTTGAAGTATAAATTTATATAGTTGAAAAAAATTAAAATAATTTATTATGTATACTTGGACCCAAATCCCCCTAGGTGTCCATACCATATATGTTTAATCACTTCCTGGCCTTGAACAATTTTTAAAACCATGACTTTCCCTAATTTTTAATCGGGATTACATATGGTTGTGAGAACCATGTATTACAAGTGTTAATTTATATATATATATATATATATATATATATATATATATATATATATATATATATATAGGTTCAAATATTTAAGATTTTTGAATTTTGAACGAAAAAAAAATAATGAACCATTATAATCGGAATATTTTTTATCTTTAAAATTTAAACAACTAATATAAATAAATAATCAGAAAAACTAATGAACTTTAATTTGGAAAATTTCAAATTATAATGTAAGTTACTTAATGAAATTGATATCTGTTTATTACTAAATTTACTACAATTATTATATTAAAATATTATGTGAATTTAATAAAATAGAAAAACTAATAAAATAACATGTAGAAAAAAATAATTCAAAATAATCATAACTAGGTTCTGCAAGAAGGTCGGTGATCTACCCGATTTGCAAGAAAGACATGTATCACGAAAAGGCGTTGTGTGGCCACATCCGGTGGCGCACACTAGAGTAGAGACTAGCGGTGAGTAGGGATATTGGCAGGTCGCTTTCTGCCAACTTTGCTTATGGGCAACTTGGTGATGGAGAACAAGGGCCATCTAAGCGGTTCAAACTCCCGAATCTTAACCAACCACCACCGCCGGAGGAAGACGATGGTGCATGATCTTATCATGATATACTTTTCTGGTGGCGTGCATGCATATAAAGGCTTAAGTATTTGAGAACTTTTTGAATTTTGAAAAAAATAAGAAAAATAATAAATTATTATAATTGAAATGTTTTATATTTTTAACTTAAGCAAGCAATTTAAATAAATAAACAAAAGAAACTAATGAACTTTACTTTGGAAATTTTGAAATAAAAAGGTAAGTTTCACGAGTAAATTAATGAAATAGTCCCTTTGGTTTAGTGAAAATTTCACGTTTGGTTCTCAACTTTTCTTATGCACTCTGATCATCCTTGTGGTTTGATTTTCTTGTGTTTTGTGTCCCTTACATACATATGCAAATATAGACATGGCATAGGAAATCCATCAGTGCAATAATTAGATGATGTATTTGGAAATTCCCTACTTGAACATTTCTTGTAATTTTTGTTTCTAACAATTGTAGTTTATGTAACAGCTTGCAAATATTAGTTAGAATACTAACAATATTTTTTAAAAAAAGTCCAAATTTTGTAAAATAAATGAAAATAAAAAATATAAAAGTTTGAACAATAAAATTTATATAGTTGGAAAAAATTAAAATAATTTATTATATATACTTGGACCCAAATCCCCATAGGTGTCCATCTCATATATGTTTAATCACTTCCTGGCCTAGAACCATTTTTAAAACCATGGCTTTACCGAATTTTTAATCGGGATTACATATAACACTGGTTGTGAGACCCATGTATTACAAGGGTTAATATATATATATATATATATATATATATATATATATATATATATATATGTTCAAATATTTAAGATTTTTGAATTTTGAAGAAAATAAGAAAAAATAATGAACTATTATAATCGAAATGTTTTTTATATTTTAAATTTAAACAACTAATTTAAACCAATAAACAGAAAAACTAATGAACTTTAATTTGGAAATTTTGAAATTATAATGTAAGTTACTTAATGAAATTGATATCCGTTTATTACTACATTTACTGCAATTATTATATTAAAATATTATGTGAATTTAATAAAACAGAAAAACTTATAAAATGACATGTAGAAAAAAATTAATTCAAAATAATCATAACTAGGTACTGAAAGAAGGCCGGTGATATGCTCGATTTGCAAGAAAGACATGTAATACGAAAAGCCGTTGTGTGGCTATATCCGGTGGCACACACAGGAGTATAGACTAGCGGCGAGTAGGGATATTGTCGAGGCGCTTTCTGCGAACTTTGCTTCTGGGTAATAACCACACGTGAATCACACAAGCTTGAACCGTTCAACTCTAGTCCTAGTCTTCTGTGTACCGTTGTGTAGTGGCGCATATTTAGGATGCATTTAATTCATTATTGTATATAAATACTGATGTATAACTCTCGTACAAACATATAGAGCAATATATTTAATTCAACATTAATGTGTTCACTTACATGGTATCAGAGCCATATTAAATTTTTTCCCCTTTTCGATTCTTCCCTCTACCTGCTCTACAATGGCTTTTTCCGGTACTTCTCTCTTGGCACATGCTACTTCCACATCCAGTGCCGTCACTTTTCAACTTCCTCCCATCAATGTTAAGCTTGATCGCGACAACTATTGCTTGTGGCGCTCCACCGTCATCTCTGCCCTAGAGACATTCGATTTGGAATCCTTCATCCTCAAATCCGATTCCCCTCCTGCCACATATGTGTCGAGTGACTCTGAAGATGACGTCGCTCCTACCCCAAAACCCAATCCCGATTATGCTCGTTGGAAGAAACAAGACCGATTCGTTCTCAAGGCTATCTCTCAAGGTTGGACCGTTCGGCAACTTGACATAAACAACGCCTTTCTAAATGGGGATCTACATGAAGTAGTGTACATGAAACAGCCACGTGGCTTTGATGACCCAACTAGACCACATCATGAATGTCGGCTCAATAAAACCCTCTATGGCCTCAAACAGGCTCCAAGAGCCTGGTTCAACAAACTCAAAACCTACCTTGTTAATCACGGGTTTAAAGCTTGCCAATCAGATACATCGCTTTTTGTTCACATCAGTTCCACCACAACCATTTACATTCTCGTTTATGTCGATGATGTAATCATCACCGGAAATGATGGAATCAAAATACAACGCTTCATCCACCAACTTAATACAGTTTTTGCTCTCAAAGATCTTGGGCCACTACATCATTTCTTGGGCATACAAATTACCTCCACAGCTACTGGTCTTGATCTATCACAAAAACAATATATCCTTGATATTCTCCAACGAAGTAAAATGAAAGAAGCTTCTTCCTTATCAACACCGGCCGATCCAAGTTCTCGTCTATCCCCTAAAGGCGAACCATTCAATGATCCAACGTTATTCTAACAAATTGTGGGTTCCCTTCAATATGCTACCATAACCCGCCCAAACATTGCATATGATGTTAACCGTGTCTGCCAATTTATGCATTCTCCTACCATTCAACATTGGCAAGCTACAAAAAGCATCCTTCGGTACTTAAAAGGCACCTTGCATCATTGTCTACATTTCTCCCCAACCAAAGCCGACTCACTTCTTGCCTAATCGGATGCCGGCTGGATTTCAAGTCAAGAGGACAGTCGATCTCAATATGGGTATGCAATTTTTCATGGTTCCAACTTCATCAGCTGGACATCCAGAAAACAACAAGTTGTAGCCCGATCAAGTACCGAAGCAGAATACAGATCGCTCGGATACACCACCGTTGAATTATTGTGGCTAAAACAGTTGATTCATGAACTCCGGGCTCCAATTCTACAACAACCACTGATTCTTTATGACAACGTAGGTGCCATCTTCATGAGCAAAAATCAAATCATCAATACTCAATCAAAGCATATTGCTCTCGACTTTCATTTCATTTGAGAACAAGTTGAAACCGAGGCAATTAAAATCAACTACATCTCCTTTGTTGATCAGTTAGCAGATATATTCACCAAACCATTGTCACGAGATAGAGTTCATCTTCTTCGTTCCAAGCTTCAAGTACGTCCCAACCTTCAGCTTGTCGGGGGCTAATAACCACATGTGAATCACACAAGCTTGAACCGTTCAACTCTAGTCCTAGTCTTTTGTGTACCGTTGTGTAGCGGCGCATATTTAGGATTCATTCAATTCATTATTGTCTCGTACAAACATACAGAGCAAGATATTCAATTCAACATTACTGTGTTCACTTAAACTGGGCAACTCGATGATGGAGAACAAGGGTCGTCTAAGCGGTTCAAACTCCCGGATCTTAACCAACCACCACCGCCGGAGGAAGACGAAGGTGCCTGATCTGATGATGATTTACTTTTCGGGGGCATGCATGCATATAAAGGTTTAAGTATTTGAGAACTTTTTGAATTTTGAAGAAAATAAGAAAAATAATAAATTATTATAATTGAAATGTTTTTTTATCTTTTAAACTTAAGCAAATAATTTAAATAAATAAACAAAAGAAACTAATGAACTTTACTTTGGAAATTCTGAAATAAAAATGTAAGTTTCATGAGTAAATTACTGAAATAGTCCCTATGCTTTGGTGAAAATTTCACGTTTGGTCCTTAACTTTTGTTTTGCACTCGGATCGTCCCTATGGTTTGATTTTATTGTGTTTTGTGTCCCTTACATACATAAAATTAGGGATCAAACATGCAATTTTGACCAAACCATAGGGACAAAAAAACGCAACGAAATCAAACCATAGGGACGTTCCGAGTGCAAAAAAAAAAAGTTAGGGACCAAACGTAAAATTTTGACCAAACCATAGGAACAATTTCAGTAATTTACTCTAAGTTCATTAATCAAATTGTGTAATGACCCAATTTTCATGTCCCATTTTTTTTTAAATAATTAACTTATAAAAACATACTCATAAGAAATATTGGGTAATCAATTCAACTCAAAAATCAACATGTCATGTCTGAAAACATAAATCATAAAACTGTGATAATTGAAATAAGAAAAATAATGAATTATTATAATAGAAATGTTTTTTATTTTTTAAAACTAAACAACTAATTTAAATAAATAAACCGAAAAACTAATTAACTTTAATTTGGAAATTTTGAAATTAAAATGTAAGTTACTTATTGAAATTGACATCCATTTATTACTACATTTAGTGCAACTATTATATTAAAATATTATGGGAATTTAATAAAACAGAAAAACTCATAAAATGTGTAGAAAAAAATTAATTCAAAATAATCATAACTAGGTACTGCAAAAAGGTTGGTGATCTGCCCGATTTGCAAGAAAGATGTGTATGTCGAAAAGGCGTTGTGTGGCCACATCCGGTGGCACAGACAGGAGGAGAGACTAGCAGCGAGTAGGGATATTATCAGGGCGCTTTCTGCTAACTTTGCTTCTGGGCAACTCAGTGATGGAGAACTAGGGCAGTATAGGCGGTTCAAACTCCCAGATCTTAACCAACCACCACCGCCGGAGGACGACAATGGTGGCTGATCTGATCATGATTTACTTTTCGGGGAGCGTGCATGCATATAAAGTTTTAAGTATCTGAGAACTTTTTGAATTTTGAAGAAAATAAGAAAAATAATAAATTATTATAATTGAAATGTTTTTTGTCTTTTAAATTTAAGCAAATAATTTAAATAAACAAACAAATGAAACTATGAACTTTACTTTGGAAATTTTGAAATTAAACGGTAAGTTTCATTAGTTAATTACTGAAATAGTCCCTATGGTTTGGTCAAAATTTCACGTTTGGTCCCCAACTTTTCTTTTGCACACGGATTGTCCCTGTGTTTTGATTTTGTTTTATTTTGTGTCCCTTACATACATAAAATTACGGATCAAACGTATAATTTTGACCAAACCATAGGGGCGAAAAACGCAACGAAATCAAAACATAGGGACGTTCTGAGTGCAAAAAAAAGTTAAGGACCGAATGTAAAATTTTGACCAAACCATAGGAACGATTTCAGTAGTTTACTCTAAGTTCATTAATGAAATTGTGTAACGACCCAATTTTCACGTCCAAAAATTTCTTTTTTAAATAATTAACTTATAGAAAAATACTCATAAGAAATACTGTGGAATCAATTCAACTCATAAATCAATATGTCATGTCTGAAAACATAAATTTTAAAACTGTGATAATGTCAGAGTACAATCCCGAGGAAATCTCATAGTGCGGAAACTGAGGTGTGTGTAGGATGTGCAGCTACCACGCCGGCTCTTTCCCCTTCGCTAAAGAGGTACCTGAAACAAAACTGAAGACTGTAAGCACAAAGCTTAATGAGTTCTCCCATCGTACCACATACCACACAGTTATAATAAGCAGCTAGGAGATACGGGCCCCGCCCACACTCCACTAGCTGGGAGATACGGGTCTCACCCACACTCCACTATCTTTGAGATACGGACCTCGCCCACACTGAGCTACTAAACCATAACATACAAGTATCACATAGACAACGAGTATAAATAATTATGTCATACAAGCAAATATCATAATCAAACTTAACTATGAGATACAGGCTCTACCCATACTCCAATACTAACGTATCATCTATACGGGCCGACCTTGGTGCCTTAGACCCATTCCTACTGGAAGGAAACTCACCTCACAAGTGACTGTTGGGAGGCTGCTCGGCAACTATCTCGCTTATCGAGTAACTCCCCGACTATATTTCCCTAAAAGACTCACTCAGACACCACCAACTAATCTTTGGGCAAAATGACTATTTTACCCCTGGTCAAAGTCCTCTTTCCAAGTGTCCTACCTCACCGAGTTGGGATGCCAACTCATCGAGTCACCACCCTTTCCCTTGTCCTTATCCGCGTCCCTACTTTTTGAGTCTAGCAATAACTCAACGAGTTCCCCTTCTATACGAACACTGGCCGGTCCTTTATCTAACTCGCCAATTCGTATGAACGACTCGTCGAGTTCGCCTTCGTCTGATGAACTGCTAGCCCACGACTCGCCGGGTTGTAAGAACAACTCGTCGAGTTCGCCTTTATCCTATGAAGGTCCAGTCCTGACTCGCCGAGTCTTATGAACGACTCGTCGAGTTCCTTGAAGATTTCCTTGGACTCGCCGAGTCTCAAGAACAACTCGTCGAGTTCTATGCATTTCAGGTCTACAGTCAAGTCTCATACGTTGGGTTACTTCCCAAGGACCCTCTAAAACCCTTCTAGCGCTCAGTCGGGTTCCTTCGAACCTCAATGGGAATGGGCAGTCACGCCTCGGACTCGCCGAGTCCCAAGAGAGACTCGCCGAGTCGAGTCTATCCAAGTCTTATTTCCTGATTTCTAGCATACAACTCATGACCAAAAGATAGATCTAGGCTCCTACAATCGTTCTAGCACGTGCATGCATGGGACTTTGAGGCCAAAAGGTCCTAAAACAAGCTCTTGGGTTGCATGGGGTCCTTCTTGGGTGTAAAAGCACCCACGTTATGCATTGTGACCCCTCAAGGGACCTAGATCCAAATCCTTGTCCCCAACCATGCTTGCATTCATGGTTGGCTACCTAAAATGGCTTATAAAAGCCCTAAATCTCCCCAAAAATGGGATCTAGGAAATGAACAAGCAATTTAGCAACTTTATACCTTCTGAGGACTGAAAATGAAGCACAAACTCGAACCCCCTTGGTCTCCTCCTGTTTCCTCAAGCTCTTCTCCTTCCTTCTTAAGACTACCAACACCAAAATCCACCAAAATGACTTAGATTGCTTCAACAACGGCTAGGGTTTCAAAGGGAGCTTCTCTGTGAGCATAGGGGACATTGTGGCTGCAATAAAGTCGTTAAAATAGGGTGCAAACCCTCAGATTAGGGTTTTTTTCTAGACAGAGCCTACTCGCCGAGTTTGGCCGCCGAGTCGCCGAGTCCATTACTTAAGTCCCACTCCAATCCCGCTCCTACTCGACGAGTTGTGCCTTCAACTCACCGAGTCCCAAGCCAAAATGTAAAATACTTATATAAAAATACATACCAGGAACCAGGTGCTACAAATATCCCCACTTATTTTAGACTTCGTCCTCAAAGTCTGCTGCTTGTTCCTGGAAAAGCTCTGGGTAATGCTTCATCATCTCCTCCACCGGCTCCCAAGTCCACTCCAACCCCTTTCAATGTTGCCACTGTACCTTCACCAGCTTCACTCTCTTGTTCCTCAGATCCTTTGACTTCCGGTCGAGTTTCGCTACTGGCCGCTCAATGTAATTCAGGTTGTCATCAACCTGAATATCCTTTAAGTGTACCACTGCTGAGTCTTCCACCAGGCACTTTCGCAGCTAGGAAACGTGAAAAGTGCCATGGATCTGACTGAGTTCGACTGACAGATCCAACTTGTACGCCACCTTGCCTACCCGGGCTAGAACCTTGAAAAGTCCAATATACCTGGGGCCCAACTTGCCCCATTTCGTAAATCGGATGACTCCCTTCCAGGGTGACACCTTCAAGAGAACCATATCCCCGACCTGGAATTCCAGATCGGATCGGCGCTTGTTGGCATAACTTTTCTGCCGACTCTGAGCAGTATGAAGCCTGCTTCAGACCTGCTGGATCTTCTCCGTAGTCTTGAGTATCACTTCGGTACTCCCCATGACCATCTGAACAACCTCGCCCCAACATATCGGGGTCCTGCACCTCCTCCCGTACAACATCTCGAGGGGAGGACGGTCGATACTCGCATGATAGATGTTGTTGTACGAGAACTCATCCAATAGAAGATAAGTATCCCGGCTACCACCGAAGTCTAGCACACATGCCCACAGCATATCCTCTAGAGTCTGGATGGTCTGCTGACTTTGACTATCTGTCTGTGGGTGGAAAGCGGTGCTAAAATGTAGATGAGTACCCAACTCGTCATGGAACTTCTTCTAGAACCTGGAAGTAAACTGAACGTCTCTGTCTGAAACCACCGATATTGGTACCCCGTACCGCGCCACCACCTCCCTGATATAGATGTCGGCCAAATTTTCGGCCGAGATGCTCTCCTGAATCGGGATAAAATGGGAGCTCTTGGTCAATCGATCGACGATGACCCAAATCGAATCCACTCGTCGTGCGGTCCTGGGAAGCTTTGTGATAAAAATCCATCGTAATGTTTTCCCATTTCCACATCGGAATATCCAACGGATGCATCTTGACGTGTGGTCTCTGGTGCTCAGCCTTGACCTTCCTGCAGGTCAAGCACCGTTCTACGTACCATGCTACATCCCGCTTCATGTAGGGCCACCAGTAGTCCAAACGAAGATCCCTATACATCTTTTTTGCCCCGGGGTGAATAGAGAATCTGGATTTGTGCCCCTCCTCCATCAATACCTGGCGCACACCCCCAAGATACGGAACCCACACCCTACGGTGTAGAGTCAACAATCCCCGGCTATCATAATCAAAGGAGGGAACCTGACCCACCATACACTCGCTCTTTCGATGTTCCTCCTTCATAGCCTCCTACTGAGCTTCCCGAATTTGCTCAAACAGTGGAGTCACCACTATCATCCGCATGCACACATCCATGATTGGTGCTGTTGTGCGGCTAAGCGCATTGGCCACCACATTGGCCTTCCTCGGGTGGTAGAGGATCTCACAATCATAATCCTTTACCACATCAAGCCACCAACGTTGCATCATATTCAGATTTGGCTGGTCCATGAGATACCTCAGGCTCTTGTGGTCTGTGTAAATGGTATAACGAACCCCATAAAGGTAATGATGCCAAATCTTGAGGACGAACACAACAGCCCCCAACTCCAAATCATGCGTCGGGTAGTTCGCCTCGTGAGGCTTCAGTTGCCTCGAAGCGTAAGCAATAACGTGCCCTCTCTGCATCAAAACCACTCCCAACCCCGAAATAGACGCATCGCAATATACTACAAAATCCATTATGCCCTCTGGCAGGGCTAAGATTGGAGCCTCGCACAATCTCTATCTCAGGGTCTTGAATGCGCCTGCTGCTCAGGCCCCCAATGGAAGACTACTGCCTTCTTTATTAGCCGAGTCAATGGCACGGCTATCTTGGAGAAATACTAGATGAATCTCTGATAGTAGCCGGCTAATCCCAGGAAACTCCGAATCTCAGATGGTGACCTCGGAACTTCCCATCTCATCATGGCCTCCACCTTGGCCGAGTCGACCAGAATCCTGTTATGATTGACAAGGTGCCCAAGATACTGCACCTCGCGCAACCAAAACTCGCACTTGGAGAACTTGGCGTACAAGCTCTCCCTCCTCAATGTATCCAAAACCTCTCGCAGATTCTCCTCATGTTGCTCCTGCGTCTTGGAGTAAACCAAGATATCATCAATGAATACTATCACGGACCGATCCAGCATCGGTCTACATACGCGGTTCATGAGATCCATGAACGCGGCAGGAGAATTGGTGAGCCCGAAGGGCATCACCACAAATTCGTAATGACCATAGCAAGTCTGGAACACCATTTTCTACACATCCTCCTCTCTAACCCTCATCTGATGGTAACCCGAATGCAAATCAATCTTGGAGAACCAACATGCTCCCTAAAGCTGGTCAAAGAGGTCGTCAATCCTCGGGAGTGGGTAACGGTTCTTCACCGTTACCTTGTTCAGCTCTCGGTAGTCTATGCACATGCGATGCAACCCGGCCTTCTTCTTGAGAAACAAGATTAAGGCTCCCAAGGCGAACTACTCGGCCAAATAAATCCCTTGTCTAGCAGCTCCTGCAGCTGCGTACACAACTCCTGCATCTCGGGAGGAGCCAACCGATACGGCGCCTTGGCAATCAGGGCCACACCAGAAACCAAGTTGATCTTGAACTCCACATGTCGCTCCGGGGGAATCCTGGTAAGCTCCTCCGAGAACACATCTATGTAGTATCGCACCACCGAAACATCGCTCACCGTCGCCTTACCCGCCTCTCAGGTGTCCATAACATAAGCGACATAACCGGCACAACCCTGCTAAAGGTAGCGCCTCGCCTTCGCTGTTGAACACAACGTGGGTCCACGCTGTGGGGCCTTGTCGTGGATCACCAGCTCTCCCCCACTTGGAGTCTTGACTCGCACCAGCTGTTGCGCGCAGTCTATCACCGCCCCTTTAGGGCTCAACCAATCCATGCCTATGATCACCTTTTTCCCACGCAACGGAATGGGAACCACGTCCACCAGGTAGCGTTCCTCGAACAACCTCAACACACAGTCTCTAAAAACTGTTGATGCTCGCACCGATCAATCATCGGTAGTCTCTGACTCTAAAGGGCAATCTAGCATGCCTGAAGACTCAAGGAACCAGCTAAGGGCTAGAGAAACAAAAGATCGAGTGGCACCTGAATCAAACAACACCTACACTAGGATACCGTTCACATGGAACGATCCTAACATACATACAAAACGTATATCAATACATAAGCACAAAGTAAATAAATCAGGGGAAAGAATCATACTCGTCACCACATCGGGTGCGATGCGTGCCTCCTCTGTCGTCAACTGGAAAGCCCGACTCCTCACCACTGGAGCCACTGCCTTGCCATGCCGGCCATCCGTGATCCGCAAGGTCGTTGGGGCTGGCGCCTTCACTGGCACTGCTGCTGCTGTCAACAAGGGGAAGTTGGCCTTCTTGTGGCCCCATTGGTTGCAGTGGCAACACAGCAACTCTAATGTTTGACAGGTAGGTGCAGGGGCGGTACAATCTCTGCTGAAGTATCCCGTCTTTCCGCACTTGTAGTCGCCAGACGATCCTATCCTACACGCTCCCTCATGATACCTGCTGCATTTCTTGCAGCGGCCCGATCCCGACCGGCCTTTCGGCCTCCTATCTATCTCCTTGGGCTTCTTCCCCGAAGCCCCGATCACCAGACCTTCCTCAGCCTTCCTTTTTCCAATGTGCTCCAGATCAATCTCTCTCTCCCTCACCCTGGCAATCATAGAATCCAGGGTGGGACAAGCTGAGAAACTAACATGCTCACGAATGTCGGCTCGTAGCATGTCGTGGTAGCGGGTCCTCCTAATATCCTCGTCTCCCGCATACTGGGGCAACAATAAATCCCTCTCTTGGAACTTGGCGGTGATCTCCGCCACCGTCTCAGTCGTTTGCCTCATATCAAGAAACTTGCGGACTAGTCGCTGGAGTTCCACAGCGGGTGTGAACTCAGCCCGGAACCAGGTCACGAAATCCAGCGATGTCATAGCCTCAATAGTTGAGGCTCCTAGGGAGTCACCGATCGACTCCTACCAATCTCTGGCTCTGTCCCTCAAGCATCCTGCCGCGAATCGCACCTTCGACCCCTTGGGGCAGAAGCTAGTCAATTGCGTAGACTCAATGTCTGCAATCCATCGTCTAGCAACAATGGGGTCCTTCACCCCATGGAAATCCTGCACGCCACTGCCCCTGTAGTCCTTAAAGGACAGTGTGTGTGATCCTGACTGGGCGGCAGCCATGTCACCCCTGAACACCCGGAGGCGTTCCTTCATCAACTCCACAATCCCCTCCTTGACCGACCCAAAGATAATCGGGGTCACATCAAGGATGCCTCTGGTGATCTCTGACACGATGAACTCGCGTAGTCTCTCGTCTACTGGTTCGGTACCTGATCCCGAACCACACCCCTCTCCAGAACTGCCCACCTCTGGCCTCGAACGTAGTACCACCATTCTGTAATACGTAATGACAATTGTCAGTGATACTGTTACATCAAGAGGGATCACATCTACTACAAGTTTCCTGGCCTCATCTTGGCCTTCCTCGATTCGAGTACGGATCCTCTGCTTTCAGTAGTACGGGCCCATACTACCTTCCACATCTATCCATACTTTCCTAAAAGATTGCCTTGATTCGAACAAGTCCCTTTTACCACTACCGTTCTCTGCTACTCTCATCCTAGGGAACCTCTGACTCTACACAAACCAGTCCTCAGCTGCTGAAGGCATCTTTGTAATTCCAATTAGCCATTTCCTGAATACAATCACATGCAATGAGGCTCGGATAATCCTTCGAGTAAAGAACTCATCCCTACAACGGTTACGACTCAAACAAGAGCTACGAAATAGGGTTAAATCCAATCATATCATATTATTCAACCCTGATCACATGTGACTTTAACGTATTCACCTAACAGCTAACTCCCATCACTCCAAGTCCCACAAAGCAAGCAGCATTCAGACAAACGGGAAAAACCTCAAGAAACTCTATCCTCGAAACAGGAAATTGTACTAGCATACGATGCTAAGCTCATACTATCAGGCATAACCTAATTAGGCTATCCTATTACTATCTATTCAATACTAGCATGCAATTTTCATAAGCTGAACACATAAAGCAGGCACATCAGGCATCATTCCTAGATCCTTAATCCTATTCTAGCATGTTGTTCTACTAAAATTGATGAGCATAACATAAACTTGTATGGGTACTTTGGGGAATACTTACTTGAGCACGGCCGGTCGCGCACATCACACACTTCGTTCCTTCTTAAAACTCTTTAATTTAGCTTTTAGAAAACCATTTTCTTTGTAAAAATCCTTTTATCCCTTGATTTGAGTTCAGACAACCCCGAAGGTGTGCTCGAATCCCTCAAATCAGGGCTCTGATACCAACTTGTAACGACCCAATTTTCACATCCAAAAATTTCTTTTTTAAATAATTAACTTATAGAAAAATACTCATAAGAATAACTGCAGAATCAATTCAACTCATAAATAAATATGTCATGTCTGAAAACATAAATCATAAAACTGTGATAATGTCAGAGTACAATCCCAAGGAAATCTCATAGTGCAGAAACTGAGGTGTGTGTAGGATGTGCAGCTACCGCGCCGACTTTTTTCCCTTCGCTGAAGAGTTACCCGAAACAAAATTGAAGACTGTAAGAACGAAGCTTAGTGATTTCCCCCATCATACCACATACCATACACATATAATAAACAGCTAGTAGATACGGGCCCCGCCCACACTCATGGAGATACGGGCCCCACCCACAATCTGCTAGCTGGGAGATACGGGCCTCGACCACACTCCACTATCTCTAAGATACGGGCCTCGCCCACACTCAGCTACTAAACCATAACATACAAGTATTATACAAGCACATATCATAATCAAACTCAACTACGAGATACGGGCTCTACCCACACTCCAATACTAACACATCATCTATACGGGTCGGCCTTGGTGCCTTAGACCCGTTCCTAATAGAAGGAAACTCACCTCGCAAGACTGACTAGTGGAAGGCTGCTCGGAAACTGTCTGGCTATTCTGGTAAATCCCCGACTATATTTCCATAAAACACTAAATCAAACACCACCAACTAATCTTTGGGCAAAAGGATTATTTTACCCCTGGTCAAAGTCCTTTTTCCAGCTGTCCTGAATCGCCGAGTTGGGATGCCAACTCGTCCAGTCCCCACCCTTTCCCTTGTCCTTATCCACGTCCCTACTTTTCGAGTCTAGCAATGACTCGATGAGTTTCCCTTCTATACGAACACTGACCAGTCCTTTATCTGACTCGTCGAGTTGTATGAACGACTCATCGAGTTCTCCTTCATCTGATGAACTGCTAGGCCACGACTCGCTGAGTTGTAAGAACAACGCGTCGCGCTCGCCTTTATCCTATGAAGGTCCAGTCATGACTTGCCGAGTCGTATGAACGACTCGTCGAGTTCCTTGAAGATTGCATTGGACTCGCCGAGTCTCAAGAACAACTCGTCGAGTTCTATGAATATCCGCTCTACAATCAAGTCTCATACATTGGGTCACTTCCCTAAGACCCTCTAAAAGCTTTCTAGCGCTCAGCCGGGTTCATTCGAACCTCAACGGGAATGGATAGTTATGCCTCGAACTCGCCAAGTCCCAAGAGAAACTCATCGAGTCGAGTCTGTCCAAGTCTTATTTCTTGATTTCCAGTGTACAACTCATGACCAAAATATAGATCTAGGCTCCTACAATCGTTCCAACACGTAAATTTACAAACTTTACGTGCATGCATGGGACTTTGAGGCCAAAAGGTCCTAAAACAAGCTCTTGGGTTGCATGGTGTCCTTCTTGGGTGTAAAAGCACCCACTTTCTCCCTTGTGACCCCTCAAGGGACCTAGATCCAAAGCGTTGTCCCCAACCATGCTTGTATTCATGGTTGGCTACTTAAAATGGCTTATACAAACCCTAAATCTCCCCAAAAATGGGATCTAGCAAATGAACAAGCAAGTTAGCAACTTTATACCTTCTGAGGACTGAAAATGAAGCACAAACTCGAACCCCCTTGGTCTCCTCGTGTTTCCTCAAGCTCTTCTCCTTCCTTCTTAAGACTACCAACACCAAAATCCACCAAAATGACTTAGATTGCTTCAACAACGGCTAGGGTTTCAAAGGGAGCTTCTCTGGGAGCATAGGGGACGTTGTGGCCGCAATAAAGTCGTTTAAATAGGGTGCAAACCCTCGTATTAGGGTTTTTTTCCAGACAAAGCCTACTCGTCGAGTCTAGCCGCCGACTCGCCGAGTCCGGCCGCCGACTCGCCGAGTCCATTACATAAGTCCCGCGTCCAATCCCGCTCCTACTCAATGATTTGGGCCTTCAACTCGCCGGGTCCCAGGCCAAAAATGTAAAATACTTATATAAAAGGACATACCAAGAACCAGGTGCTAAAAATTGATATCCATTTATTGCTACATTTATTTGAATTATTATACTAAAATATTATATGAATTTAATAAAAAAGAATAACTCATAAAATGACATGTAGAAAAAATTATTTCAAAATAACCATAAAATGACATTTCGCAAATTTATTGAGAGTCTGACATGTGGCAAAAAGAGTTTCATTTATTAGAGTAGAAGTGATATACTAGTATTTTAATTCGACCTTTCACATGCATAAATGTGTATAGTTGTTTTAGAATATTAAAATAATAAAAAGTTGAAAACAAAATCTAAAAGGTTAAAGGTACGTTATAAAACATATATACAAATAGGAGTACCATAATATAAAATTGGATTGCATGTGAACGTATACAAATATAGGCATAGCATAGGAAACCCATCAATGCAATAATTAGGTGATGTATCTAGAAATTCTCTACTTTAACATTTCTTGTAATTTTCGTTTCTAACAATTGTAGTTTATGTAACAACTAGCAAATATTAGTTAGAATACTAACAATATTTTTTTTAAAAGTCCAAATTTTGTAAAATAAATGAAAATAAATAATATAAAAGTTTGAACTATAAAATTTATATAGTTGGAAAAAATTAAAATAATTTATTATATATATACTTGGACCCAAATCCCCCTAGGTGTCCATCTCATATATATTTAATCACTTCGTGGCCTAGAACGATTTTTAAAACCATGACTTTACCTAATTTTTAATCGAGATTACATGTAACACTGGTTGTGAGACTCAAGTATTATAAGGGTTAATTTATATATATATATATATATATATATATATATATATATATATATATATATATATATATATATATATATATCTATATATATATATATATATATATATATATATATATTAACCCTTGTAATACATATATATATATATATATATATATATATATATATATATATATATATATATATATATATATATATATATATAAAGGTTCAAATATTTAAGATTTTTGAATTTTGAATAAAATAAGAAAAATAATGAATTATTATAATGAAAATGTTTTTTATCTTTTAAATTTAAACAACTAAATAAATAGAAAAACTAATGAACTTTAATTAGGAAATTTTGAAATTAAAATGTAATTTACGTAATGAAATTGATATCCATTTATTAGTACATTTACTACAATTATTATATTAAAATATTACGTTAATTTAATAAAACAGAAAAACTTATAAAATGACATGTAGAAAAAAAATTAATTCAAAATAATCATAACTAGGTACTGTAAGAAGGCCGGTGATCTGCCCGATTTCCAAGAAAGACATGTATCAAGAAAAGGCGTTGTGTGGCCACATTCGGTGGCACACATAGGAGGAGTGACTAGCGGCGAGTATTGAAAGGGCGCGTTCAGCCAACTTTGTTTCTAGGCAACGCGGTGATGGAGAACAAGGGCCGTCTAAGCGCTTCAAAATCTCGGATCTTAACCAACCACCACCGTCGGAGGACGACGGCAGTGCCTGACCAAACATAAAATTTTGACCAATCCGTAGAGACGATTTCAGTAATTTTCTCTAAGTTCATTAATGAAATTGATATCCATTTATTGCTACATTTGTTGATTATCATACTAAAATAGTATGTGAATTTAATAAAACAGAATAACTCATAAAATGACATGTGGAAAAAAATTATTTCAAAATAACCAGAAAATAACATTTTGCAAATTCATTGAAAGTTTGACATGTGGCAAAAAGAGTTTCATTTATTAAAGTATAAGTGATATACTAGTATTTTAATTCGACCTTTCACATTCATAAATGTGTATAGTTGTTTTAGATTATATTAAAATAACAAAAAGTTGAAAGCAAAATCTAAAAGGTTAAAGGTAAGATATAAAACATATATAAAAATATGAGGACCATATATGAAAATTGCATTGCACGTTGACGTATGCAAATATAGGTTGGACACATGAAATCCAATAGTGTAATAATTAGATGATGTATTTGGAAATTCCCTACTTGAACATTTCTTGTAATTGTCGTTTCCAACAATTATAGTTTATTTAACAGCTTGCAAATATTAGTTAGAATACTAACAATATATTTAAAAAAAATCCAAAATTTGTAAAATAAATGAAAATAAAGAATATAAAAGTTTACACTATAAAATTTATACAGTTAGAAAAAATTAAAATAATTTTTTATATATACTTGGACCCAAATCCCCCTAGGTGTCCATCTCATATATGTTTAATCACTTCCTGGCCTTGAACAATTTTTAAAACCATGGCTTTACCTAATTTTTAATCGGGATTACATATAACACTAGTTGTGAGATCCATGTATTACAAGGGTTAATTTATATATATATATATATATATATATATATATATATATATATATATATATATATATATATATATATATAAAGGTTCAAATATTTAAGATTTTTGAATTTTTAAGAAAATAAGAAAAATAATGAATTATTATAATTGAAATGTTTTTTATCTTTTAAATTTAAACATCTAATTTAAATAAATAAACAGAAAAACTAATCAACTTTAATTTGGAAATTTTGAAATTAAAATGTGAGTTACTTAATGAAATTGATTTACATTTATTACTACATTTACTGCAATTATTATATTAAAATATTATTTGAATTTAATAAAACAGAAAAACTTATAAAATGACATGTGGAAAAAAAATTAATTTAAAATAATCATAACTAGGTACTGCAAGAAGTGCGGTGATCTGCCCGATTTGCAAGAAAGGCAAGTATAACAAACATGCGTTGTGTGGCCACATCCGCTGGCACACATAGGAGGAGAGATTAGCGGCGAGTAGGGATATTGTCGGGGCGCTATCTGCCAACTATGTTTCTGGGCAACGCGGTAATGGAGAATATGGGACGTTTAAGCGGTTCAAACTCTCGGATCTTAACCAACCACCACCACCGGAGGATGATGACAATGCATGATCATGATTTACTTTTCGGGAGGCATGCATGCATATAAATGTTTAAGTATTTGAGAACTTTTTGAATTTTGAAGAAAATAAGAAAAATAATAAATTATTATAATTGACACGTTTTTTATCATTTAAACTTAAGCAAATAATTTAAATAAATAAATAAAAGACACTAATGAAGTTAACTATGGAAATCTTGAAATAAAAAGTAAGTTTCATGAGTAAATTACTGAAATAGTGCCTATGGTTTGGTGAAAATTTCACGTTTGGTCCTCAACTTTTCTTTTGCACTCGGGTCGTCCCCGTGGTTATATTTTGTTGTGTTTTGTGTCTCTTACATACATAAATTTATGAATCAAACGTGCAATTTTGACCAAACCATAGGGACGATAAACGCAACGAAATCAAACCATTGAGACGTTCCGAGTGCCAAAAAAAAGTTAGGGACCAAACGTAAAATTTTAAACAATCCATAGAGACGATTTCAGTAATTTACTCTAGGTTCATTAATGAATTTGATATCCATTTATTGTTACATTTATTTCAATTATTATACTAAAATATTATGTGAATTTAATAAAATAGAATAATTCATAAAATGACATGTGGGAAAAAAAATTATTTCAAAATAACCATAAAATGACATTTCGCAAATTTATTGAGAGTCTGACATGTGGCAAAAAGCGTTTCATTTATTAGAGTAAAAGTGATATACTAGTATTCTAATTCGACCTTTCACATGCATAAATGTGTATAGCTATTTTAGAATATTAAAATAACAAAAAGTTGAAAGCAAAATCTAAAAGGTTAAAGGTAAGTTATAAAACATATATACAAATAGAAGAACCATAAATGAAAATTGCATTTCATGTGGACAAATGCAAATATAGGCAGGGCACAGGAAATCCATCAGTGCAATAATTAGGTGATGTATTAGTTAGAATACTGACAATATTTTTAAAAAAAATTCCAAATTTTATAAAATAAATGAAAATAACGAATATAAAAGTTTGAACTACAAAATTTATACAATTGGAAAAAATTATAATAATTTATTATATATACTTGGACACAAATCCCCCTAGGTGTCCATCTCATACATGTTACTTCCTGGCCTTGAACGTTTTTTAAAACCATTGTTTTACCTAATTTTTAATCGGGATTACATATAACACTGGTTGATAAATTCATGTATTACAAGGGTTAATACAGACATACATATTTAAGATTTTTGAATTTTGAAGAAAATAAGGTTCAAATATTTAAGATTTTTGAATTTTGAAGAAAATAAGAAAAATAATGAATTATTATAATTGTAATGTTTTTTATCTTTTAAATTTAAAAAACTAATTTAAATAAATACATAGAAAAACTAATGAACTTTAAGAATTTTTTGAATTTTGAAGAAAATAAGAAAAATAATAAATTATTATAATTGACATATATTTTATCTTTTAAACTTAAGCAAATAATTTAAATAAATAAACAAATGACACTAATGAACTTTACTTTGGAAATTTTGAAATAAAAAGATAAGTTTCATGAGTAAATTACAGAAATAGTCCCTACGATTTGGTGAAAATTTCACGTTTGGTCCTCAACTTTTCTTTTGCACTCGGATCGTCCATGTGCTTCGATGTTGTTGTGTTTTGTGTCCCTTACATACATAAAATTAGGGATCAAATGTGCAATTTTGACCAAACCATAGGGATGAAAAATGCAATGAAATCAAACCATAGAGACGTTCTGTGTGCAAAAAAAAAAAGTTAGGGACCAAACGTAAAATTTTGACCAATCCATAGAGACGATTTCAGTAATTTACTCTAAGTTCATTAATGAAATTGATATCCATTTATTGTTACATTTATTGCAATTATTATACTAAAACATTATGTGAATTTAATAAAATAGAATAATTCATAAAATGACATGTGGAAAAAAATATTATTTCAAAATAACCATAATTCATTGTATATACTTGGACCCAAATCCCATAGGTGTCCATCTCATATATGTTTAATCACTTCCTGGATTTGAACGTTTTTAAAACCATGGTTTTACCTAATTTTTAATCGGGATTACATATAACACTAGTTGTGAGACCCATGTATTACAAGGGTTTATATATATATATATATATATATATATATATATATATATATATATATATATATATATATATATATATATATATAAGGTTCAAATATTTAAGATTTTTGAATTTTGAAGAAAATAAGAAAAATAATGAATTGTTATAATTGAAATGTCTTTTATCTTTTAAATTTGAACAACTAATTTAAATAAATAAACATAAGAAACTAATGAACTTTAATTTGGAAAATTTGAAATTAAAATGTAAGTTACTTAATGAAATTGATATCCACTTATTACTATATTTCCTACAATTATTATATTAAAATATTATGTGAATTTAATAAAACAGAAAAACTCATAAAATGATATGTGGAAAAAAATTAATTCAAAATAATCATAACTAGGTACTGCAAAAAGGCCGGTGATGGGCCCGATTTGCAGGAAAGACATGTATCACGAAAAGGCGTTGTGTGGCCACATCCGGTGGCACACACAGGAGGAGAGACTAGCGGAGAGTAGGGATATTGCCAAGGCGCTTTCTGCCAACTTTGTTTCTGGGCAACGCGGTGATGGAGAACAAGGGCCGTCTAAGCGATTCACACTCCCGGATCTTAACCAACCACCACCGTCGGAGGACAACGACGGTGTCTGATATGATCATGATTTACTTTTTGGGGGGCGTGTGTGCATATAAAGGTTTAAGTATTTGAGAACTTTTTGAATTTTGAAGAAAATAAGAAAAATAATAAATTATTATAATTGAAATGTTTTTTATCTTTTAAACTTAAGCAAATAATTTAAATAAATAAAGAAAAGAAACTAATGAACTTTACTTTGGAAATTTTTAAATAAAAAGGTAAGTTTAATGAGTAAATTACTAAAATAGTTCCTATGGTTTAGTGAAAATTTCACGTTTGGTCATCAACTTTTCTTTTGCACTCGGATCGTCCCTGTGGTTTGGTTTTGTTTTATTTTGTCCCTTACATACATAAAATTAGGGATCAAACGTGCAATTTTGACCAAACCGTAGGGATGAAAAATGCAACGAAATCAAACCATAGGGACGTTCCGAGTGCAAAAAAAAGTTACAGACCAAACGTAACATTTTGACCAAACCATAGGTACGATTTCAGTAATTTACTCTAATTTCATTAATGAAATTGATATTCATTTATTGCCACATTTATTGCAATTACTATACTAAAATATTATGTAAATTTAATAAAATAGAATAACTCATAAAATAACATGTGGCAAAAAATAATTTCAAAATAATCATAAAATGACATTTCGCAAAACTTCGACTGTTTTGACGAAAAACTTCAATGGGCCATAACTTCCCAGGGTCGTGCCGGTTTTGACGAAAAACTTCGACGGGCATAACTTCTTCGTTATAACTCGGATTTCGGTGTTCTTTATATCTACCGAACCCTTGAGACATATTCTACAACTTGGTTAGGATTATTTATTATAAATAATCTTTTATCGAAAAGTCATTTTCGACCCCTATTATATATAAATTGACTAGCCCGGATCTACGGGCGTTACAATTATCTCCCCCTTAGGATGATTACGTCCCGGAATCATCAACAAAACAGGGCTCACATGATGACTCCATACGTTATCTCTTCATCCTAAGTAATAACCGTAACTGATGTTCCTTCGAACGAGTATCTAACTCTAAGACTTCCTGACTGTAGGCGGTGCACGATTTTGGACTTGCTCTCTATCTCATGTTAGACTTCCAATCATGACCTTCATTTCACGATCTTGATCTTTAATGGATACTCCTTCTATAACAAACTTGAGATAAGTTTCTTCCTTCGATTATCATAATAGACCGATAGGTCATGTTCTGATGACCTCTCATCGTATGATGTATTGCTTGGAATCAGGTCTTTTAGAGTCAAATTCCAAAACAGACTATACCTCCCTTCATGTTCTAATCACATCTTTAAAGGTAGCATTTCTAGCTACAAGCAACCATCGCAATACCTCTACCGATCACTTTGATTATCTTTTACTTCAATCCTATGGTTTAAGTCGGATGTTACATCGAACTTGGTTCTTTGAACCACATAACATAATTATCGTAGTCGGACTCAATTTGATATGAACATTAGGGTTGGAATAACAACAATCTTCTTAGTCATTACCGAAACGATGGTAACCACATGCTTGAATAAAACGGACTCAATTATTGGCTTCTTGGTAACCTTGTGATTTTCCCTGATCCAAGCGTGAGTCCTGTGTTTTCGGTAGTATATGCATCTACTACCTTTCACACTTACTCATACTCATCCCAAGTATTGTCTCACAGTCCCCAAGTCCTAAAATCACAAAACAATTTAACTGCATACGAGTGTGTCCAAATAATCATAAAAATTTCCCTAGACTCTACTAGGACTTCTTCCATGTGTATCTTCAATCACCAATTCTGCTTCAACTCGGTTGGTGATGGAAATTCCAGATGATAGGAAAACTTTAGGAATTACACCAATCGTTCTATCATCCCGCCAATCAAATGTGTACATTCAGGTGTACCCTACTTCTCTAGATGTACTGCTATTTTATCAGACGTATTCTAATAGCAAGATACCTCTCTTATGATGTTTTTCGATAGGTAAGCCATCTTATTTCCTCTATTTTATCAGTCTATCATGGTTCGCATCACTTCCTGAACTTCTGCCATTGTGATAGGTTTGGGTACAGACGCAACGACCGATGCATGACCCATCACATTCTTAGGCTCAGGTTGTCATCTTCCTCGGATATTTCCTAGTATGTCTTCACCATGGCATTTTGTACACCCAAGCAGACGTTCGGTGTACCGAAGCGAGAATTTTAAGATAGAAAAGAGTTTATTTACGATAGACGTATAGATCTCCTTGTCACATCGAAAAGTTATATGCCAGTTCTAATACTGTAATCAAACGTTTAGAAATCTGAACACATAAAATTTCCAGATCTGGTCGGCAACATACCATAGATCCGAACAAATAATAGCATATACGGCATCTTTATAGCTATAACATAAAACATTTAGCACATAAAACATTTTAGGCATCTTTCCAAAAAAATAATAATAAAAAAAAAAAACCAGAGCTTGTGTCTAAAATATAGCAGACACTCATCTCACAATCATCGCTTAGCATTTTCTAAGTTTAAGTCTAGAAATTTCCTTCAAATTCCTAGTTCTCTTAAACTAATGCTCTAATACCAACTGTGACATCCCCAATTTGACGGCCAGAAAAGACCGATTTTGTTTAAGCTTTATGAAAATCAGAGTACCTCTTTTAATAAAAATGTTGCGGAATTTTTTCCCAGAAAAACACGGTAAATACGTTATCAACGCATTTCCGAAGAAACGTATTTTATTCATTTTAAAACATTTGGGATGTCATCGTCAATACAGAAACATAAGCATAAACAGAACTTACATTCATTTCACTAGTGATCTATATCTCCTTAATCTCTTAGTGTAAAGCAACTTTGTATCGATACCTGTGATACAATTAAATTAAGTGGGTCAGGCTTGGGAGCCTGGTGAGCATATAGGGTTTTTACCCCACAATAAATAAATTTATTATGCTTAAACATCAAACAATCAACCCAATTACCCAATCCCCATTATCTTTATCATTTCTTAAGGATTTACCCTAAAAATCAACTATAATTCATTACTAAGGATTCATCCTAAGGAATAAGCACGAAGTCCATCGCTGCCCAAGGTTTATATTACAAGCACTAACAACGTTGATCCCCACATATTGATCCTATACAATGATTTTACTAGATCTAGCCTAAAGGATCGATATGAACAACCAATACTATATTACAAATTTGGTCCTTGTGGTATGTAAAAAAAATGTGGATGGAGTCCAAAATGTTTTCAACTTGCACCACTGGTCCAAAATCGATTCTTTTTTGTGGTTTTGCTCCATGAAAAGGTAGAAAAGATTGTTTTACCCTTTTAGATTCTTTTTCTATTTTTCTTTATATTTTTCTTAATACTTAAATATTTAAATAATAAAGAAAAGACTCAACCAACCCCCCCCCCCCCTCTCTCTCTCTCAAAATACGTATCAAGAAACAAATACACCATCTTTTTCTCTCAACTTTGCATCTCTCTCCTAACTCCTCGTTTTAGCGATCCCACTACCTCTGCTTGCCCGAAGTCTGTGTCACGACCCCCAACGTTATGGAATTACAACGAGCAACAATTTCACTATAATTGCGATGTTTTTCTTTGATACTAGATTCAACCCGGTGGAATTCTCTTTTCGTCCTCCTTCAACCCCCATCTGTTATCCTTTATTGAAAGAGGAATTAATCGATTGTTAACTTGTTCGTCTAATCTTTACTGTAAGCACATATGACTAACGAGAACACTACAAAATTCTAGGGTTTATTTTGGGGCTAAGATTACTTTATGTGTTGATGCAATTGGATTTTCTTTATTCCTACTATGGTTCACTCTTTATCTGCAACAACAGCGACGAAATCTTCCATTTTCTTCTACTTTTGTGGTTCAAGTTGGGTATGATTTTAATTTCGAGTGGGGCAGTCGTTGGTTAAAATTCACTCTGTTATTTGGTAGCAAACATGTAAATTTCATTCTTTGGTTAAGTATCTCAATGTTAACAAAGCATATGGTTCCGATAACATCAATTGGGATTGGGCTTTGTAGAATCATAACAAATTCTAAAATAAATCCTCAAATTAATTTATCTGTTGTAAATTTTCTCTATCTGTTTTGTTTTTTATATTTTAGAGAGTATGTGTGAGGCATGTGTTTGAGTTGTAGGTATCAACTAGTAATTATGTTCCTTTTCTAATTTCCAATATGTAAGTAGTGTGAAGTGTCTATGGTTTGAGTTGTAGGAAGAATATAGGATAAAAAGGTGATCAGATAGAGTGGGAAAGAGGGGAGGCGCATCAGACTCTTCGATTTTACTTGTAACTACTTTGGATCGTGTTTCTCTTTGGTGGATTTGAAGCCATCGGAGCTTCACCGCATATGTATGTCTGTATGAGATGTTTGATTTGCGGGTGAAAGGTGATGAAGAAGAACACTGGAGAGGGAGTCAAAGTAAGAGAGAGGGAGTCAAAGAGAGAAAAAGAGGGTCAAAGAGAGAGGGAGAGAAAAGGGGCAATGGAGGTAAGGTGGGCGGGGTCTTTTCTTTATTTTTTTATTATTCAAATATTAAGAAAAATAGAAAAAGATTCTAAAAGGGTAAAACAGTCTTTTCAACTTTTTCAGGGACCAAAACCACAAAAAAGAATCGATTTTGGACTAGTGGTGCAAGTTGAAAACATTTTGGACTCCATCCACATTTTTTTGCATACCACGGGGACCAAATTTGCAGTTTAGTCAACAACCAACTAACGAAACTACTTCGGAAATTCCCTAGCAGCAAACGAGGATCGAAGAAGACATCAAATGAATGGAATAAGTTTAACCACAAACCTTTGTTCGTAAAAGAAAGAACCACCATACAATTAAGTTAGGTGTAATTATTAATGCTTAGGTTGTGGTATGAATATCATGAGGTATATAACCCCCAGACGCACCCTATCCAGCAATGGAAACGCTGACTAATGCCTAGGCTGTGGTCTGAATATCGTGAGGTATATAACCCCTAGACTCACTCCTATCCGACATCGAGAATGGAAACACTGACTAATGAAGCTCGTTCGATCACTTCATAAAAGAAACAAAGACTCCAAATCTCTTCAAAATAAAGGTATAAGGAAAATACTAATAAAGTACTCTCGTACGCTCCCGTACCCAGACACGTAGTAGTGTCAAAAAGAAGAACTAACAGATGAACACATAGTTCAAAAACACCTAATGAACATATAGTTCAAGAACACCTTATGAACATATAGTTCAAACATACCTACCGATTACAAGTTTGCTAACGTTCCACTAGACTATCTAAAATAGTATGTGGTCATTGTCTATACTCTGCTAGATGACTAGATCATCTTAAACATCGATACCTCTCATCACCTTTTATTTCATCACACATCATCTAATTCATCTACCCATGTTTTACCCAACATATTTGTAGATAAAAATACATATACAGTTTAAAACTTGTATAAAACATCTATTCAACAGTCACCTTAATTAAACAATTAATATAATTACACATAACACGTATTTAAAAGAAAATACTTCATATATCTGTGTAGGGTGAAAATGACTATACACTCACCTTAGTAGCGGGAGTAGATAGAATCTAAAAACGGTCAACAGCTCGTGATCGTCGGGCTCGGGATGCGGAACGGCTTCAGAAAACGAGAGAGAGAAGGAAGAATTGGTGTAAGGAATGAATGAGTCGATCTTGCTATTTATAGTAAGTTTTTATGACACTCACGTCGTGAGTGTCATAAGACTCACATCGTGAATCTCATGATTCACTCCGTAGACTTGCCATTTGCGTCCCTAGCTTCGGATGGTGGCCATGACACCTGACATCATGAGTGTCATAAATCTCACGTCGTGAATTGGATCTTATCCTCTCGCAGATTCTAGATTCCGAATTATGATAGAATGTCGTGAGCGTCATAAAACTCACGTCGTGAATTAGCTAGTTTAGGGTTTTTAAAAGCTAAATCTTCGGAATGCCATAACTTTTGCATAGGAACTCTGTTTTTGACGTTCTTTATATCCACACGTAGGTGGAGACGTACTCCACAACTTTCATGTAGACTTCTAAGGATAAAAAGTAGTTTATCATAAACTAAATTTTACATTTCCCAGTGTCATGCCGGTTTTGACGAAAAACTTCGACGGGCCATAACTTCTTCGTTATAACTCGGATTTCGGCGTTCTTTATATGTACGGAACCCTTGAAACATATTCTAAAACTTGGTTAAGATTATTTATTATAAATAATCTTTTGTCAAAAACTCGTTTTCGACCCCTTTTATCTCTAACTTGACTAGCCTGGATCTACGGGCGTTACACCATCTCATATATGTTTAATAACTTTCTGGCCTTGAACGATTTTTAAAACCATGGATTTACCTAATTTCTAATCGGGATTACATATAACACTGGTTGTGAGACCCATGTATTACAAGGGTTAATTTATATATATATATATATATATATATATATATATATATATATATATATGTAAAGGTTCAAATATTTAAGATTTTTGAATTTTGAAGAAAATAAGAAAAATAATGAATTATTATAATTGAAATGTTTTTTATCTTTTGAATTTAAACAACTAATGTAAATAAATAAACAGAAGAAACTAATGAACTTTAACAACTTGCAAATATTAGTTTATGTAACAGCTTGCAAATATTAGTTAGAATACTGACAATATTTTTAAAAAAATTCAAAATTTTGTGAAATAAATAAAAATAAAGAATATAAAAGTTTGAACTACAAAATTTATACAGTTGGAAAAAATTAAAATAATTTATTATATATACTTGGACCCAAATCCCCCTAGGTGTCCATCTCATATATGTTTAATCACTTCCTGGCCTTGAACGTTTTTTAAAACCATGGCTTTACCTAATTTTTAGTCGGGATTACATATAACACTGGTTGTGAGACCCATGTATTACAAGGGTTAATTATATATAACATGACATTTCGCAAACTTATTGAGAGTCTGACATGTGGCAAAAAGAGTTTCATTTGTTAGATTAGAAGTGATATTAGTATTTTAATTAGATTTTTTACATGCATAAATGTGTATAGTTATTTTAGAATATTAAAATAACAAAAAGTTGAAAACAAAATTTAAAAGGTTAAAGGTAAGTTATAAAACATATATACAAATAGGATGACCATAAATGAAAATTGCATTGCATGTAGACGTATGCAAATATAGTGTAACAATCCAAAATACAACCCAAAAATTTTTGTTTAATAATTACTAAAAACACCATGTTAATATCGTAAAGTAAAACACGTACGTCAATATCTCAAAACAATAGCAAAGTATTACGAAGATACTGTATGAAGACTGTATCAAATCACATCTATGAAAAGCTAAAACAACTCCTAGGACAAACTGAAGTTGTGGTGTGTGCGATGCCATCAACCCGAGCTCTTTCCTTTACTTGCAGAAGTACCTGAAACCAAAACTAAAAACTGTAAGCACGAAGCTTAGTGAGCTCCCCCAAACTACCACATACCATACAATGACATATAATCACATACTAGGCCTTGCCCAATGCATTAGACCGAAGTCCGGAAACTGCATCGGACCGAAGTTCGGAACTAAACAGGGCCTTGCCCTCTACAGTGGACAGAAGTCCGGAAGCTGCATCAGACCGAATTCCAGAACTAACTGGGACCTTGTCCCCTGCATCAGACCGAAGTCCGCAACTAACTACATCGGACCGAAACCTGAAAGCTGACTAAGCATAACATAGCATAGCATAAACATATACACTAGCATGAACCCATAAACTGCATATTGCATCGGGTCGTAGCCCGGAACACATAACACACAAACCCTGTCTGAGCCACGAAGGCATCAAACATCCTAACTACTGCATCGGACCGAATTTCGGAATATACTGCTTGTTAAACGGGTCGGCATTGTGGCCTTAGACTCGTTCCTACTGGAAGGAAACTCACCTCGTACACTGGCTGCTAAATGAACTGCTCTGGAAACCGACTGCTACTGCTCCGGTATCTCCCCGGCTTCAATTTCCATAAATACACGCAATCAATTACAGATAACTATACTGAGGGTAAAATAACTATTTTACCCCTGGTCAAAGTCATCCTCCTGGTCAAATTCAAACTCCAGTTGATCGGACTCGCCAAGTCTGAGGAACTACTCGCCGAGTTCTGTCGAGCAGATTCCATACAACTACATTCGAATCCGCTCTACGGTTCCTAACTCGTAGATCTGAAATCTTGGAACCATCTGAACACGTAAAGTTGCTAACTTTATGTGTAACTACGAAGGAATGAAGCCACCCTACTCAAACATAACTTTACTCGGGAAAACTCATCCGACTCGCCGAGTTGCTCATACAATTCGTTGGGTTCTAAGGCAAACTTCATCGGACTCGCCGAGTTGTTCTTCCAACTCATTGAGTTGACGAATAACTTCATATAACTTGCTGAGTCGTCCTGTGGACTCACCGAGTTCATTCAACCCTTTTTCCATACAAGTCCGATCTGAGCCATGCAGTTGCTACAAATCATGGATCTAGACTTCTAGGGCATGTTTTTCACGTAAAGTTGCTAACTTTACGTGCATGCATGGCTTTAAACGCTTCATATGACCAAAATAAGCTCTTAATTGGGTTCTAGGCTCAATGGGGACTTTAATCACAACCACAACCAAAACTTTATTCTTCAAGAATGCCATGAGTGTCCAGATCTGAGGTATAACCTGGCCACAAGGCCTAATCACAGGGTAATTTATGTTGGGTTTTTGAGCATTCTAACACTTCCTAAGTGTACATGCAACCCTAATAACCTTGGATCTATGTTTGTCTAATTATCATGCAAAGTTGAATTCCAAGGCTATATTCCTATCTAGCATACATGGGAACAATTTTAACTTGAATGATAAATAGAATAACTTACCTTGTTGTTGATTGTGTTCCTTGAAACCTTGTGAGCCTAGCACCCCAAGTGTGATGCCTCAAATGCTTCACACAACACCAAATGCTCTTGGAAAAACTTATGAGAGAACACACACTTCTTGAAATCAGCCAAGCCCTCTTGTTTCCTTAGTGTAACCGATTTTGGTGGAGAATGAGATCCTTATATAGTGTTGACACATCTAGGGTTACACCATGTAAACCCTAATGTGTCATGACTCTTCATTTCCATGACCCATAGGTTTGTAACTCCCATGGAGCATCCATGGAGCATCCTATGGGTAGAACCCAACTTGATAATCCATGGAGCCTCTTAGCCCACTATACAAGATATGGATGATTTACATAATCAACCCATATATTTAATTAGTTCTCTTTTGACCACTTAATTAATTCTAAATTAATTATTGATCAAACTAATCAAATAGTATTATTAATATATTAGAACTTATAATATATTAATAATCTCCAAGTGTTATTTCTCTCATTTAGTCTATCCAATTGGATGGTGCCATGCAACCCAAATGGACCATGTCGGGTCGGTTCAAGTACATACCAGAAATAGTTATGGACTTAGAAACCTTATCCAACAGTCTCCCACTTGGATAAGTCTAATAACTATTACTGCAAGTATGACTTCAGGAACCGATCGGCAATCGTAGCTCTTTTCAAGGTTTCTCGGAACTTAGAAGATGATGGTACGCCATTTAAGATAAGTGATCATATAATCCTCTGTTCTAGATATCAGTTGGACAAATGCATGGAACAATGTCTTACTTATTGTCCAACAGTTTGTTTCCCGATTTCCGATTTGTTTGACAAAGAACTTAATTGAACACATCAACTTAGTTCTGGCTGGGCCCGGTACATGGGTCAAAACAAAATCATCGAGGGGCCCAGATATCAGCTTCTAATCCAAGAAGGAACAGATAAACTTCGACTCATATGTTTGTTCTACCACTCATTGAATTACACACAAGAGCACGATTTATAACATCGAGTTACCAATGTGTTTTCGTACAATCAATGCATAATCAACTTGTAAGTAACAAATCATATCTCTAGGTTTGAAGACTTATACGATATTACCGTCTCACGATCACTCGAGATAGAATTCCATGAAGTGATTCCAGTGAGCGCGGGTTGAGTCCAATGCTCAGAACTTATGAGCACTCATGATTGCTGTAGCCTTGTCCAAGACTCTACAACCAAACATGACAGTCTTGATTTATACCTACTTCCGACATATGACTGACTGTGGAGGTTTGAATAATATGTTATACCAAACAAAAATTATTCTGGAAGTCAAAACATGCAAAAGAAATATAGTAAACGATCGACAAGAGATAGCAACACTTTACTCATAAATAAAACATTTTTTATTCATCATCAAATGTCAATTACACTTTACAAATTTCGAGGTTATCTAACTAGTAAATCTAATATCATCCTTCAGCCCTATGCTCCGAGCATGCTGGAGATGCTTAACCCGAGTCAGTCCCTTTGTGAGGGGATCTGCTGGGTTCTCATTCGATGATACCCTCTTTGCCACGAGGAGTCCTTCTTCGATCCGATGTCTGATGAAATGGTATTTTCTGTCGATGTGTCTGGATCTCCCGTGATCCCTTGGTTCCTTGGCTAAGGCAACAGCACTTTCATTATCACAGAAAATTTCCATTGGCTCTTTAATAGCTGGTACAACTCCAAGGTCTCCAATGAAGTTCTTCAGCCATATCGCCTCCTTTGCCGCCTCGCTAGCTGCAATATACTCTGATTCACAAGTAGAATCTGCCACTGTCTCTTTCTTGGAACTCTTCCAAGAAATTGCTCCTCCATTTAGGGTAAAGACCCAGCCTGACTGAGAGCGGAAATTATCCCTATCAGTCTGGAAGCTAGCATCACTATACCCTACAACTCTCAAGTCATCACTCCCACTGAGGGTAAGGACCCAGTCCTTAGTCCTTCGTAGGTACTTGAGAATATTCTTTACCGCAGTCCAGTGTGCCTTGCCAGGGTTCCCCTGAAACCTGCTAACCATGCTCAAGGCAAAGGCTACATCAGGTCGAGTACACGTTATAGCATACATGATCGATCCTACAGCCGAAGCATAAGGTATTCAACTCATTTCTGCTATCTCAGCCTCAGTGCTAGGGCTTTGTGTCTTACTCAATTTGGCGTTACTCTGGATGGGCAACTCTCCTTTCTTGGAGTCCTGCATGCTGAATCTCTTCAGCACCTTATCCAAGTAGGTACTCTGACTAAGTCTAATTAGTCTTTTACTCCGATCTCTCAAGATCCTTATCCCTAAAATATAGGCAGCGTCACCAAGGTCCTTCATAGCGAAACACTTCCCAAGCCAAGACTTTACTTCCTGCAGGGTTGGAATGTCGTTTCCTATGAGTAGTATGTCATCCACATACAATACCAAAAAGCTAACTATACTCCCACTAGCCTTGACATACACACAAGATTCATCTTCACTCCTAGAAAAGCCAAATTCCTTGACCTTTTCATCAAAGCAAAGATTCCATCTGCGAGGTGCTTGCTTTAATCCATAGATGGATTTCTCAAGCTTACACACTCTATTAGGGTACTTGCTGCTGACAAAACCTTCTGGCTGACTCATGTAAACATCTTCAGCCAATTTTCCATTAAGGAAAGCGGTTTTGACATCCATCTACCATATTTCATAGTCATGAAATGCAGCTATGGCTAACAGAACCCGAATAGACTTAATCTTGGCTACCGGAGAAAAGGTCTCATCATAATCCACTCCAGGAATTTGAGAGAAGCCCTTTGCAACCAGTCTAGCCTTATAAGTGTGTACTTTACCATCCATGTCAGTCTTCTTCTTGAAGACCCATTTGCACCCCACTGTCATACGACCTGGTACATTTTCAACCAAGTTCCAAACTTGATTGTCATACATGGATTGTATCTCGCTATCCATAGCCTCTTTCCATTTAGCAGACTCGGGGCCTGCCATGGCTTCCTCGTAGCTGTTAGGGTCATCTTGACTTACTAGTGTCCCATCACTAATAAGTGTCTCACCTTCTGCAGTAATATGGAATCCATAGTAATGCTCAGGTGCACTCCTAACTCTCGTGGAACGCCTCAGAGGTACAGATTCATCAATTGGCTCAACAGGAGTTTCCTCCTCAAGTTGAGGGCTAGAGTTTGAAGTTCCTTCACCACTTGACTCTTGAATTTCTTCAAGATCAACTTGCCTCCCACTGTCTCCTTGGCTTATAAACTCTCTTTCTCGAAAGACTCCTCTTCTTGCTACAAAGACCACATTGTCACTAGGTCTGTAGAAGAGGTAACCAAAGGATTGCTGTGGGCAGCCGATGAAAATACACCTCTCGCTTCGGGGTTCGAGCTTATCATGAGTCTCGCGTCTCACGAAAGCCTCGCAACCCCAAATCTTGATGTGGTCTAGTTTAGGTACTTTACCAGTCCACATCTCGTGAGGAGTTTTGGCAACTTTCTTTGTAGGGACTAGATTAAGAATATGGGCGGCAGTCTCTAAGGCATACCCCCAGAATGAGATTGGTAGCAAAGCTCGACTCATCATGGAACGAACCATGTCTAACAAGGTTCGATTACGCCTCTCAGCCACACCATTCAACTGCGGTGTCCTGGGAGGTGTCAATTGTGACACAATCCCACATTCCCTTAGATAGTCGAGGAACTCTGAACTAAGATACTCACCACCTCGATCGGATCGAAGCATCTTAATGTTCCTGCCCAATTGATTCTCGACTTCCTGTTTAAATTCCTTAAACCTCTCGAAAGTCTCTGACTTATGTTTGATTAAGTAGACATATCCATATCTACTGTAATCATCAGTAAAAGTCAAATAATAACGATTAGCATCCCTTGTGGCATGTTTGAATGGCCCACACACATCCGTGTGTATAAGGTCCAAAAAACCTTCACCCCTTTCACACGAGCCTGTGAAGGGTGACTTTGTCATTTTTCCAAGTAAGCATGATTCGCAACTATCATCTGACTTTAGGTCAAACGACTCCAAGACTCCATCCTTTTGGAGTTGTCATATGCGTTTCTTGCTTATATGTCCAAGGCGACAATGCCATAATGATGCTTTATCCAAGTTATTATTAGTAGTAGAATCAATACACAAAACATTATTTCCTAAGTTATCTACAACAGACACAGCTTCATACACACCATCACAAGGTAATGCTTTAAAATAAAGAACATTATTAAAGAAAGCATCAATAGAACCAACTTCATTATTAAACGAAAAGGTAAACCCTTGTTTGTACAAAGCATGAAAGGAAATAATATTTCTTGCCATTCCTGGCGAGTAACAACATTTATTCAAATCTAAACTAAACCCACTACTTAGTGATAAAGTATAAACTCCAATCTTGGTGACAGGTGAAGCTTTCCTATTCCCCATGATCAAGTTTATTCTTCCTTGCTCCACATCCTCACTTCTTCTTAGTCCCTGCAAGTCACAACAAATATGAATACCACAATCGGTATCAAGGACCCAAGATTTAGAATGGGGTGAGTTATTAGAAATGATAGTGTAAATACCTGCATGGTTGGGTTTGACTTTCCCATCCTTCACATCCTGCTGGTATTTTGGGCAGTTCCGCTTCCAATGAGCCTTTTCATGGCAATAGAAGCATTCAGCCTCTTTTGGGTCAGAAGAAGGAGTAATGAAACCTTTCTTGGTTCCACTTGAAGAATAGCCATCAAGGGTTCGAGCCTTGGTACCCTTCGAAGATCTCTTTCTCTTCCTCCCTCGACTTTTCCCGATTGCCAAAACCGGAGTTGAGTTTGGAGTAGGAGTGATAGCAACCGACTTCCCCTTAAGACCTGTTTCTGCGGTCTTGAGAAGTCCCTGAAGTTTGCTGAGGGTGACCTCTTCCTTGTTCATGTGATATGTCATGCGGAATTGATCATAGCATGATGGTAAGGAGTGCAAAATGATATCTATTGCAAGCTCCTCAGGGAAGTTCACATTATGCTTCAGCAAACGATCCACATACCTTTGCATTTTCTGCATGTGGCTGGTGACGGATTCCCCATCCTTCATCATGGCTGTTATCATGGAGCAGATGATCTCATACCTCTCTTGTCGTGCACTTTGATGGTATCTTTCCATCAAATCTTGGTGCATTTCATAAGGGTAGAAATCTTCATAAGACTTTTGGAGTTCAGCTGTCATTGTGGCCAACATGATGCAAGCCACCTTGGTCGCATCTCTTTCATGAGTATGAAAGTCAGCGATCTCCTGGGGAGTTGCAGTGGACTCATCAATTTCCTTAAGCTCCTTGTCAAGGACATATTCTTTGTCCTCGTAGGGGGTTATCATCCTGATGTTTCTGATCCACTCATTGAAGTTGGATCCATCAAAGGTAACTTTCCCACACAAGCTCATAAGAGTAAAGGAGCCATTAGGATTCGAGCCAGAAGCAGCATTGTTTGAAGACATCTGAAAGAAGAGAACAATTTTAGTATAGATCTATGAGAGTCCTTAATAAAACACCCAAATGTAATATTAAGGCTAGGATCCAATCACAATATAACATAGCTTAGAAGAGGTATGCCGTAGTCTAAGCTATACCATATTTGAAAGGTAGGTGAATGACGATTCACCAATTTCCACCACGAAAACCGAAATATTAGATATTAGGTTTTATGATTGGTTCTTAGAAATTCCTAGATTCTTTGAGATTCAATGAACTTTTTCAAAGACATGTTTCAATCTCGAGTGTGCCCTCCAAGTTTTGTGACTGGGATACCGAGGATCACAAAATGAGGTGTGAAGTAACCATGCAAATCACTTGGTACCCTTAAAGTTTATCACTCAATCGATGTCCCGGTAAACCACACACGCTCCACCGATACTATAATAAACCTTAAGTCACCCTTTACCTACCTTGTTAAGTCCAAGTTAGTGTGCCGGTTAACCACACACGCTCCACCAACGACTTAGACAAAGTGTAAAGTGTAATTTCATGGATTAGCACCTTATTCATATTTTCCTAAAGTAACTAAGATTGGGAATTTAATAAAACATTTAGTTACTTTATTATATTCATCATACTTTGAATGAGAATTTATAAGTCCTTGTCTTACCCGTTCAGCTAACGACCCTCCACCAGTCAAGCAAGCGGTGGGTGAGAGTAGACACCCATTAAGTCACCATTTTATAGTCAACAACCTTATACCCACCTTATAGACCGGCTTCGTGAATAAGGCGTACTAGCGGTAAGACGACTTTGTTCTTATACATATATATATATATATATATATATATATATATATATATATATATATATATATATATATATAATTATTAAATCATTATAATATAAGTATAAGGGTTGAATTTTAACTTTTAAAATTCTAGGGGTTGGAACTAAAGTTTTAACTTAACTTTACTTGTTCCAAAACTTGAGGGAAAGTTTTGTAACTTTCAAAACTTTTCATTTCTTGTAACTTATGAGTTTAATAGAGTAATAAAATGAAGACTCTTCATTTTTCTAACTCTTGTGTTTTTTAATGGTTTTAATTCAAGTGTGACTCTTGGTTTTCCATAACTTGAGGACAAGTTATGGACTCCATTAAAACACATTATGATCAAGAATTAATCTACCACATATGTTACAAATAATTCCTATGATCATCTAAAACATCATAAGAACAAGAACATGAATATGAACTCATTCATAAATCAAAAATTACACTTAAAACTTTGTAATTTTGATAACTAGTTGTTGTAAATGAATTATCAAAGACATTACACCATCTAAAACAAGTTTTCAAGTACCAACAAGTTTAGGGTAATGTTTCTAATTCATTTCCAGCAACTAAAGTCGAAAATCTGCAACCAGTCGACCCTACTCGCCGAGTGCATGAACTTACTCGCCGAGTTGGTTGAAGATACACGTGAACTCGACGAGTCCCCCTTATGGACTCGACGAATCCATTCGTAGACAGCAAGATTTTTGACTTTTTTTTCAACTTTTAAGCACAAATAAAAAGCAAACAAGCCTAGGCTCTGATACCACTGTTGGGTTTTTGAGCATTCTAACACTTCCTAAGTGTACATGCAACCCTAATAACCTTGGATCTATGTTTGTCTAATTATCATGCAAAGTTGAATTCCAAGGCTATATTCCTATCTAGCATACATGGGAACAATTTTAACTTGAATGATAAATAGAATAACTTACCTTGTTGTTGCTTGTGTTCCTTGAAACCTTGTGAGCCTAGCACCCCAAGTGTGATGCCTCAAATGCTTCACACAACACCAAATGCTCTTGGAAAAACTTATGAGAGAACACACACTTCTTGAAATCGGCCAAGCCCTCTTGTTTCCTTAGTGTAACCGATTTTGGTGGAGAATGAGATCCTTATATAGTGTTGACACATCTAGGGTTACACCATGTAAACCCTAATGTGTCATGACTCTTCATTTCCATGACCCATAGGTTTGTAACTCCCATGGAGCATCCATGGAGCATCCTATGGGTAGAACCCAACTTGATAATCCATGGAGCCTCTTAGCCCACTATACAAGATATGGATGATTTACATAATCAACCCATATATTTAATTAGTTCTCTTTTGACCACTTAATTAATTCTAAATTAATTATTGATCAAACTAATCAAATAATATTATTAATATATTAGAACTTATAATATATTAATAATCTCCAAGTGTTATTTCTCTCATTTAGTCTATCCAGTTGCATGGTGCCATGCAACCCAAATGGACCATGCCGGGTCAGGTCAAGTACATACCAGAAATACTTATGGACTTAGACACCTTATCCAACAATTTAGGGCTTAGAAACCACAATTTAGGAACAAGATAGATCTATGTGATCAATAAGAAAGGTATAGAATTTAATACCAGAAAAGATGGCCAATAGAGTGTGTATTCTGGATCTACTTCCTCTTCCTTGAACTCTCCAACTTTCTCCTTCTCCTTCTTACTCCAAAGATGCCTTCAAACAAAATAAACACACACACACACTAAGAAACGGCTAGGGTTTGATAAGGAATGATCTGAGGGTGATGGAGGCCGAAATAGGGGCTATAAGGACGTTTAAATAGGTTGCAAACCCTAAGAATTAAGGTCTCCTCCTGATTGGCCTACTCGCCGACTCCATGCATGGACTTGCCGAGTAGATCACTTAAAATTCGTGTCCAACTCGACATCTACTTGGTGAGTTAGGGCTACAACTCACCGAGTAGCTCTTCTTAAAAGAGCATTTAATCAAAATAAATACGTACTAGGAACGAGGTGTTACAATTCTCCCCCACTTATCTTAGACTTCGCCCTCGAAGTCTGTTGACTCCAGAAACAACTCTGGGTAGTGCTCCCTCATCTCCTGCTCCACCTCCCATGTCGACTCGGAACCCCTCCGGTGCTGCCACTGCACCTTCACCAACTGAACCACCTTGTTCCTCAAGGTCCTTGTCTTCCGATCTATGATCGCTATGGGTTTCTCAATATAATTCAGGCTGCTATCAACCTGAATTTCCTCCAAGGGTACAAATGCTGACTCGTCCACCAAAGACTTTCTTAACTGAGAAACATGGAAAGTGTTGTGGATCCGACTAAGCTCTGCCAGGAGATCGAACCAATAAGCAACCCGTCCCACCCGAGCTAAAACCCTAAAAGGACCGATGAACTTGGGGCCCAACTTGCCCCTCTTCCGAAACCTGATAACACCCTTCCAGGGTGATACCTTCAGGAGGACCATATCACCCGCCTGGAACTCCAAGTCTGAACGCCTCCTATCGGCGTAACTATCTGCCGACTCTACGCAGTCTGCAGTCTGCTACGAACCTACCAGATCAGTTCTGTCGTCTTGAGCACCACTTCGGTGCTCCCAATGACCTGCTGACCGACCTCTCCCCAAAAAATCGGGGTCCTGCACTTCCTCCCATAGAGCATCTCGAAAGGAGGTCGATCAATACTCGCATGGTAACTGTTGTTATACGAAAATTCCGCTAGCGGAAGATACGTATCCCAACTGCCACCGAAGTCTAGGACACACGCCTGCAGCATGTCCTATAGTGTTTGAATCGTTCTCTCGCTCTGTCCGTCCATCTTAGGATGGAAAGCGGTGCTAAAAAGGAGACGAGTACCCATCTCGTCGTGAAAGCGCTTCCATAATATGGAAGTAAAATGGACATCTCGGTCTGACACCACTGAAACAGGCACTCCATGCCGTGCTACCACCTCTCGAACATATATATCGGCTAGCTTCTCAGTCGATATACCCTCCTGGATCGGTATCAAATGGGCACTTTTCGTCAACCGATCTACTATAACCCAAATCGAATCCACTCCACGTGCGGTCCTGGGAAGCTTAGTGATGAAATCCATAGTCATATCTTCCCATTTCCACACTGGTATGTCCAACGGCTGCATCTTGCCATGAGGCCTCTAGTGTTCCGCCTTAACCTTCCTGTAGTTCAGGCATCTTTCCACATACCAGGTGACATCCTGCTTCATGCAGGGCCACCAATAGGCGGGTCGAAGATCCCTATACATCTTCGTTGCCCCTGGATGGATGGAAAATCGAGACTTATGGGCCTCGTCCATCAACAGCTACCGTACTCTACCCCAGTACGGTACCCATACCCTCCCATGAAGGGTCAACAATCCTCAGCTATCGTAGTCAAAAGAAGCTACTCGGCCCACAATCCTCTCACACTTCTGCCTCTCCTCCTTAAGGCCCTCGGCCTGCGCCTCTTTGATTTGCTCCAATAAGGGAGTAATCACTATCATCCTCAAACAAATGCCTCTGATCGGGTCCGCCACTACCTTGCGGCTCAGAGCGTCGGCCACCACGTTGGCCTTCCCTGGGTGATAAAGGATCTCACAATCATAATCCTTCAACACATCTAATCATCGCCTCTGCCTCATGTTCAGATTCGGCTGATCCATGAGGTACCTCAAACTCTTGTGATCCGTGTAAATGGTACAACGGACCCCATAGAGGTAATGCCTCCAAATCTTGAGGGCAAACACCACTGCTCCCAACTCTAAATCATGTGTAGGGTAATTAGCCTCGTGAGGCTTCAGCTGTCTCGAGGCGTAAGCTATCACACGGCCTCGCTGCATCAACACTGCTCCCATACCTGCGATCGAAGCATCACAATAGACTACAAAATCCTCTACTCCCTCCGGCAGGGTAAGAATCGGTGCCTCTCACAATTTCCGCCTGAGGGTCTCGAATGCTGCCTGCTACTCAGGCCCCCAACAAAACACCACCGACTTCTAAGTCAGTCGGGTGAGCGGTACAACTATCTTGGAGAAATCCTGGATTAATCTCCTATAGTACCCTGCCAAACCTAGGAAGCTCCGAATCTCAGATGGAGACTTCGGGACCTCCCACTGCATTACGGCCTCTATCTTGGCCGGATCTACTAGAATACCCTTCTGGTTGACGAGGTGACCCAGGAACTGCACCTCGCACAACCAGAACTCGCACTTTGAGAACTTCGCAAAAAGTCTCTCCCTCCTCAAAGTCTCTAGCACCTCCCTAAGGTGCTCCTCGTACATCTCCTGGGTCTTGGAATAAACCAAGATATCATCAATGAACACTATCACAGACCAATCCAGCATCGGTCTGCATACGCAGTTCATGAGGTCCATGAACATGGATGGAGCGTTGGTGAGCCCGAACGGCATCACCACAAACTCATAATGGCCATAGCGGGTCCTGAAAGCAGTCTTCTGCACATCCTCATCTCTAACTAGCACCTGATGATACCCAGAGCATAAATCAATCTTGGAAAACCAAGACGCTCCCTGCAACTGATCAAACAAATTATCTATCCTCGGGAGTGGGTAACGGTTCTGCACCGTTACCTTATTCAACTCCCGGTAATCTATGCACGTACGGTGCGACCCGTCCTTCTTCTTTACAAATAAAATCGGCGCTCCCCATGGAGAACTGCTCGGCCTGATAAAACCCTTGTCTAGCAGCTCTTGCAGCTGCGTAGACTACTCCTGCATCTCTGGGGGAGCCAACCGACACGGTGTCTTGGCTATCGGAGCCGCACCAGGTATCAGGTCAATCCTAAATTTGACCTTTCTCTCGGGATGTATTCCAGGAAAATCCTCTGGGAATACATCCGGGTAGTCTCGCACTTCCGGGACATCATCAACCGTCATCTTGCCCTTCTCCCGGTCATCTAAAACATAGGCAATATAACCGGTGCAACCCTGCTGGAAGTAGCGCCTCGCTCTTGCTGCTGAACACAGAACTGGTCTGCGCTGTGGCTTCTCGCCCTGAATCACTAACTCTCCCACACTAGGAGTGTGAATCCTCACTAACTGTAGCTCACAATATATCACCGTCCCATTGGGGCTCAGCCAATCCATGCCTACTATGACCTTATTCCCTCGCAAGGGAATAGGGACCAAGTCCACCGAAAACTGATCATCGAACAACTATAGAAAACATCCTTTGTGTACCCTTGCGACCCTAACGGTCCTATCAACTGCTATCTCAACCTCAAGTGGGGAATCTAGCTCTCCAGGAGCTCTGCTGAACTTCTTGCTAAGCGCAAGAGAGACGAATGATCGGGTAGCCCCCGAATTGAACAATACTGTAGCTGAAATGCCATTCACAGAGAACGACCCTATACAAAACATATAACCATAAGGAACAATCAATAATAATTGCGGATATAAGGGAAAAATACATACCCATCACCACGTCAGGAGTTGCTCGCGCCTCCTCTGCTGTCAGCTGAAAAGCCCTACTCTTTGCCACCGGCGTCTCACCTCGGCCCTGACGGCCATCTGTAATCCTCAAAGTAGCAGGAGCAGGTGCTAACACCATTCCTGCAGCAGCAAAACTCGAACATTGGGACTTTTATGTCCCCTCTAATTGCAATGGAAGCAAATCAGATCTGATGTTGCAACGGCGGCAGTAGTGGCTGTACAATCTCTGCTAACTCCTAACTCTGTGATCTGAACCCTTGGGCTTTTTTCCCTCATTCCCTATACCTGGAGCCGCCTCCAGCTTCCTCTTTCTCTTCATCTCAAGGTCAATCTCTCTCTCTCTCTCTCTCTATCTCTCTCTCTCTCACTCTCTCTCTCTCTCGCCCTAAAAATCATGTCATCTAGCGTTTTACAGCTGGACCGGCTCACAAACTGGCGGATATCACTCCGCAACATCTCATGATAACGAGCATTCTTCATTTCCTCATCAGCCGCATACTGAGGAACAAGAAGAGCCCTCTCCCTGAACTTGGCGGTAATCTCTGCCACTGTCTCTGTAGTGTGGGTAAGATCCTGAAACTCGCGTTCTAACTGTTGCACCTCAATAACCAGTGCAAACTCGGCTCTGAATCTGGTAGTTGTTGGATTAATGTCTAAGTCAGTAACCATATTTGGTATATACTTGACCCGAGTGTGCATGGTCCTTTTGGGTTGCCTTCACCAAAGCAACTTGACAAGGTAATTTGATATGAGAGAGGAGATATTATGATTTATTAATATATTATAAGAATAATATATTAAAGGAGAAATCATATTTATTTAATTAGTATTAGTCATAAATTAATTAGGAATTAATTTGGTGACTAAAAGAGATTAATTAAATAAAGGGGTATAAACTGTCAAATGTGTGATAGTTGAGTTTTGGGCTAGGAAATCTAATGGACTAAGGGGGAACGAAATTATGATGAAGGATCATCATATTTTCGTCCAAGGCCTCATTCCATAAGGTTTCTTGGGCTGCTTGGTGGCTAAGCTGTCCATTAGGGTTTAGACTAAAACCCTAGCACCCTATAGTATAAATACATGGCCTATGCTTCAATTTGAGGCCACTTGATTCCAAGGGAACCCTAGGGCCGAAATTAGCATCATTCCCTTCTCTCTCTTAGTTGCCTTCTTGCTTCAAGGTGTTTGTGAGCCATTAGAGGCACTACAATTGTGGTCCTTGCTTTCAAGAGTTCAAGAGAGTTCAAGAGATCAAGGAAACTAGTTGTTATTGCTATATAACAACAAAGGTATGTCTACTACACTTCTATGTAATTTTCGAAAATTATAGAAGCATGCCAGGGTTTATTTTGTGTTCATAAAGTTGTATGTCTTATAGTGAAAACACAGATCCAACTAGGGTTGCATGCACACATAAAATTGTTTGTATCAAACCTATCAGTGGTATCAGAGCCATTGGTTTTTCGTTTTCAATTGGATTTGATACATATTATGAATTTGACAAATTAGGGTTTATGGAAAGTAAACCCTAAGGCTTGGTGATTTTTGCAAATTAGGGTTGCAAAACCCTAGTTGGCGATTTTTGATAGGGTTCTTAAAACCTTTTTGCCTAGCCTCCAAATTTCGAAATTAGGGTTAAGAAACCCTAGGGATTTCGAAAATCCCTTGCCCCCAAGATAAGATCCCAAGATTTTAGGGATTTGGATATTGCTATCTTTGTGATTATCAATTTAATTGTTTAAACTAGATAATTGAAGATCTAGTATTATCCTTTCCATATATTTAAAAATCTAGGGGATAAAAGGATTAAATAAATTAATAGTTTGATTTTATGATAAACCTTAAAGATTTAATAGTTCAAATTAATTGCTTGATTTTGATAATTATTAAATCAAAGTATTTTTGGTGTTTAAAATTTTAAATTAAATAGCCTTAATTTTCGAAAATTTTAATACACATTAAGATACTAGTATTTTGAAATGCTTTAAAATACACCCTTATACAATTATGATATTATAAGATTAATTATTATATATGTATAAGAATAAGCTAGTCTTATCGCTAGTAGGCCTCATTCACGAAGCTGGTCTATAAGGTGGGTATAAGGTTGCTGCCTATAAAATGGCGCTTAATGGATGTACACTCACATCTACCGCTTGCTTGACTGGTGGAGGGTCGTTAGCCGAACGGATAGGATAGGGCACTTAATTCCTCATTAAAAGTATAATGGAAATATTAAAGTAACTACATTGTTTTACAAATTCCCACTCTTAGTTACTTTAGGGTAAAATGTGAAAATGATGCTAATCCATGGAATTACACTTCGTACCCTTGTCAAACATTGATGGAGCGCGTGTGGTTAACCAACACATCAATTTGGGGATGACATTGGTAGCGAAGGGTGACTCGATGGTTGTCATAGATCAATGGAGCGTGTGTGGTTCACTGGCACATTGATTAGGTGATAAAGACATTGAGTGCACCACGTTGATTCGCATGGTTATTCACAAATTTGTTTGCGATCCTCGGCATCCCAGTCGCAAATTTGAAATGCATATCGAGATTTAAACATGCCATTGAAAAGTTCAATGAATCTCAAAGATCTAGGAGTTTTCAATACATTTAAAACCTAAATTTCTTTTTCGTTTTTCATGGTGAGAATTAGTGAATCGTCATTCACTTACCTTCAAATTATTTACTTTTAGAGTACGGCATCCCTTTCTAAGTTGTAAATAATGTTGTTGGATCCTAGCCCTAATTACTCATTTGGGTGTTTAATTAGGGATTCATTTCTAATCAAACTTTGTTCCTTTCCTTTTCAGATGTCTGCAAACAACAACAACAACAATGCTTCTGGGTCATTCTCGTTGATGAACTTGTGTCAGAAAGTGACATTTGATGGTTCAAACTTCAACGAGTGGATGAGGTATATCCGCATGATCACACGCTACGAGGACAAAGAATATGTCCTCGATGAAAAGCTTGAGAAGATCATCCCAGATGTTGCTACTCCTGAGGAATTGGCCGCCTTTGAGGCCCACGAGCGTGATGCCACGAAAGTTCACTGCATCATGCTGGCCACCATGAACCTCGAACTCCAAAAGTCCTATGAGGACATGTATCCATATGAAATGCATCAGGATTTGCTGGACAGGTATCACCAGAGCGCGAGGCAAGAGCGCTATGAGATCATTACTAGCATGATCACCGCTAAGATGGGGAGTGGAGAATCCCTAACCTCTCATTTGCAGAAAATGCAGAGGTATGTTGATCATCTTCTCAAACTTAATGTTAAGTTTGATGAGGATTTGGCTATCGACATAATCCTCCACTCCTTGCCCTCCTACTACAATCAGTTTAGGATGACCTACCATATGAACAAAGAGGAGGTCTCCTTGAGCAAGCTCCAAGGACTCTTGAGGACTGCTGAGAGCAACCTCAAAGACAAATCCGTTGCACCGTCACCTGCTATGGCCGCTCCTGTGATGGCGATAGGTCAAGGAAAGGGTAAAAAGAGGAAGACTCCATGTAAGAGCCACCATAAGGGGAAACCCCGTGATGGTTCGTCATCAAGTGGGACCAAAACAGTCCCCGTTAAACCCTCTTCCGATCCTAAAGAAGCAGAGTGCTTCTATTGCCACCAAAAGGGCCACTGGAAGCGAAGCTGCCCACAATATCTGCAGGACATAAGAGATGGGAAGATCAAGCCCACATTTGCAGGTATGTATTCTATTAAATCTAATAACTTATCATTTGCTACTTCATGGGTTCTTGATACAGGATGTGGTTACCACATTTGTTCTGATTTGCAGGGCCTAAAAAGAAGTAGGGAGATGGAGCATGGGAAGATGAACCTGATTATGGGAAACAGAAGATCATCGCCTGTGACCAAAGTCGGTGTTTATTCTTTAGTGTTAAGTAATGGGTTAGGAATAGATTTAGAGAATTGTTGTTATTCGCCAGATATGGCAAGAAACATTATTTCTTTTCACGGGTTGTTTAGACAAGGTTTCAGATATTCTTTTGATAATAGTAATGGTTCTATTAATGTTTATTTGAATGGTGTCCTTTATTTCAATGCATTACCTTGTAATGGGATTTATGAATCAGTGATGATTGTTGATAATTTTGGAAATAATGTTTTGAATATAGATTCGTCTACTAGTCTAGACAAAGCATGCTTGTGGCATTGTCGCCTTGGCCATGTCAACAAGAAACGCATAGCCCAACTCCAAAAGGATGGAGTGTTGGAGTCATTCGACCTTAGGGACGATGACACGTGTGAGTATTGTTTACTTGGGAAGATGACCAAGTCACCCTTTACTGACACTTGTGAAAGGGGTGAGGGTTTATTGGATCTCATACACACCGATGTGCGTGGGCCCTTTAGATCCACCACAAGGGATGCTTGCCACTTCTACGTGACTTTTACAGATGATTATAGCAGATATGGATATATCTACTTGATCAAGCAAAAGTCGGAAACCTTTGAAAAGTTCAAAGAGTTTAAGAATGAAGTGGAGAATCAGCTGGGCAGGAAAATCAAGATGCTTTGGTCAGACCGAGGAGGAGAGTACCTAAGTCTTGAGTTTCACGACTATCTAAAAGAATGTGGAATCGTTTCACAATTGACGCCTCCGAGAACGCCACAATTGAATGGTGTAGCTGAGAGACGTAATCGGACCTTGTTGGACATGGTTCGTTCTATGATGAGTCGGACTTCGTTACCAATAGCTTTCTGGGGGTATGCCTTAGAGACTGCCGCCCGTATACTTAACTTAGTTCCCACTAAGAAGGTTTCCAAGACTCCTCACGAGATGTGGAAAGGGAAGGCTCCCTCGTTGGCACATATCAAGGTTTGGGGTTGTGAGGCTTTCGTAAGACGAGAGACTCACGACAAACTAGAACCTCGTAGTGAGAAGTGTTATTTCATCGGCTATCCATAGAAGTCTTTTGGCTACCTTTTCTATAGACCGAGTGACAATGTTGTCTTCGTTGCTAAAAGAGGAGTTTTCTGAGAAAAGGAATTGATAGGCCAAGAAGACAGTGGGAGGCAAATTGAACTTGAAGAAATTCAAGATCAAAGCGATGAAGGAACCTCTGACACTGGCACTCAACTTGAGGAGGAAACTCCTGTTGAACCTGTTGACGTGTCCTTACCTCTTCGACGTTCCTCTAGGGCTAGTGTTCCACCCCAGTTTTATGGTTTTCATATTACTACTGAAGGGGATACATTTATTAGTGATAGTACACTAGTAAATTTGGATGAACCTAGCAGCTATAAGGAAGCCATGGCAGGCCCAGAGTCTGCAAAATGGAAAGAGGCTATGGACAGCGAGATTCAGTCCATGTACGACAACCAAGTTTGGAATTTGGTTGATAATGTACCGGGTCGTAAGATAGTCGGATGCAAGTGGATCTTCAAGAAGAAGACGGACATGGATGGGAAAGTGCATACTTATAAAGCGCGATTGGTTGCGAAGGGTTTTACTCAAACTCCCGGAGTTGACTATGATGAGACCTTCTCACCAGTTGCGAAGATAAAGTCTATTAGGGTGATGCTTACCATAGCTGCATTTCATGATTATGAAATATGGCAGATGGATGTGAAGACCACTTTCCTTAATGGAAAGTTGGCTGAGGATGTCTACATGAATTAGCCAGAGGGTTTTGTCGATGTGAAGCATCCGAATAGAGTATGCAAGCTTGAGAAATCTATTAATGGATTGAAACAAGCATCTCACAGATGGAATCTTTGTTTTGATGAGAAGGTTAAAGAGTTTGGCTTTCTGCGAAGCGAAGATGAATCTTGTGTGTATGTGAAAGCCAGTGGGAGTATAATAAGCTTCCTCGTATTGTATGTCGACGACATATTACTCATAGGAAACGATGTCCCAACCTTGCAGAAGGTCAAGTCCTGGCTTGGGAAATGTTTCGCTATGAAGGACCTTGGAGAAGCTGCTTATATTCTGGGAATAAGAATAGTAAGAAACAGGGAAAAGAGACTGATAGGACTCAGTCAGGATACATACATGGAAAAGGTGCTAAAGCGTTTTAGTATGGAAAATTCCAAGAAAGGGGAGTTGCCAATCCAAAGTAATACCAAGCTGAGTAAGACTCAGAGCCCGAGTACAGAGACAGAGATAGCTGATATGAGCCGAGTACCTTACGCTTCCGCAGTAGGCTCTATCATGTACGCTATGACTTGTACTCACCCTGATGTGGCCTTCGCTTTAAGCATGGTCAGCAGATATCAGGGGAATCCTGGTAGAGCACATTGGATTGTAGTTAAGAATATTCTTAAGTACCTTCGGAGGACCAAGGAATGGTTTCCAGTCCTCGGTGGGAGTGATGACTTAAGGGTACGAGGGTACAGTGATGCTAGTTTTCAGACGGATCGGGATAACTTCCGATCGCAGTCGGGCTGGGTCTTTACCCTAAATGGAGGAGCAGTGACTTGGAAAAGTTCCAAGCAAGAGACCGTAGCTGATTCAACGTGCGAATCAGAGTATATTGCGGCGAGCGAAGCGTCAAAGGAGTCTATATGGTTGAAGAACTTCATTGGAGACCTTGGAGTTGTGCCATCCATAAAGGAGCCCGTGGAAATTTTCTGTGATAATGAAGGAGCGGTTGCCTTAACCAAGGAACCAAGGGATCATGGCAGATCTCGACATATCGACAGGAAATACCACTTTATTAGACATCGGGTAGAAGAGGGACTCCTCATTGTGAAGAGGGTATCGTCAGAAGATAACCCAGCAGATCCCCTTACGAAGGGACTGAGTAGGGTCAAGCATTTGCAGCATGCTAGGAGCGTAGGGCTGAAGGACGATATTAGTTTAGATTAGATAGGTAGGAAACTTGTAATAGATAATGTCATATTCAACTAATGATGATTAAATAAATGTGTGTTATTTATAAGAAAGTTTCTATCTTGTGTTGATTATTTATCTATTGTGTCGATTTTGCATGTTTTGACTTCCTGAATAATAAGATTATTCGAACAGTTCACAATCGCTCATATGTTGGAAGTAGATATGAAGGAAGATTGTCATAAATTTGTTTGTAGATTGTCTGAAAAGTTTTAGACATAGCAAAGGTTTGCTGCAAAGTTTATGAGTGCTTATGAAATTTGTATTGAGCATTGAAATAAACCCACACTTGCTGGTATTACTTCATGAATGTTATCACAAGTGATCGCAAGATGATAATATCATATAATCTTTAAACCTAGAGATATGGTTATTGTTTGCTAGTTGATTATACATTGATAATGCGAAACGCATCAGTAACTTGATGTTATAAAACGTATTATTGTGTGTGGTTTAACTAGTAAATGATAAAGGCATATTAGTCGACGTTTTTCTGTTCCTTTTATTCTATGAGGATAAAAGCGATATCTCGGCCACTTGATGATTTGGTTTGACTTATGTGCCGGGCCCGGTCAAGATAAAGTTGATGTGTTCAACTGAGTTCTATGTCGAACAAATCAGAGATCAAGAAATAAAATGCTAGACAATAAGTATTGTTAGCATGATATCTAGAACAGAGGATTATGTGATCCCTTATCTAAAGGACAGATTATTGATCAGGGTTGACAGCGGCTATTGAAAGCTACGATTGCTATTGGGTACGGAAGTAATACGTGAGATATAGTTACTAGACTTATCCAAGTGGGAGACTGTTGGATTAATGTCTAAGTCAGTAACCATATTTGGTATATACTTGACCCGAGTGTGCATGGTCTTTTTGGGTTGCCTTCACCAAAGCAACTTGACAAGGTAATTTGATATGAGAGAGGAGATATTATGATTTATTAATATATTATAAGAATAATATATTAAAGGAGAAATCATATTTATTTAATTAGTATTAGTCATAAATTAATTAGGAATTAATTTGGTGACTAAAAGAGATTAATTAAATAAAGGGGTATAAACTGTCAAATGTGTGATAGTTGAGTTTTGGGCTAGGAAATCTAATGGACTAAGGGGGAACGAAATTATGATGAAGGATCATCATATTTTCTTCCAAGGCCTCATTCCATAAGGTTTCTTGGGCTGCTTGGTGGCTAAGCTGTCCATTAGGGTTTAGACTAAAACCCTAGCACCCTATAGTATAAATACATGGCCTATGCTTCAATTTGAGGCCACTTGATTCCAAGGGAACCCTAGGGCTGAAATTAGCATCATTCCCTTCTCTCTCTTAGTTGCCTTCTTGCTTCAAGGTGTTTGTGAGCCATTAGAGGCACTACAATTGTGGTGCTTGCTTTCAAGAGTTCAAGAGAGTTCAAGAGATCAAGGAAACTAGTTGTTATTGCTATATAACAACAAAGGTATGTCTACTACACTTCTATGTAATTTTCGAAAATTATAGAAGCATGCCAGGGTTTATTTTGTGTTCATAAAGTTGTATGTCTTATAGTGAAAACACAGATCCAACTAGGGTTGCATGCACGCATAGGATTGTTTGTATCAAACCTATCAGTAGTAAAGTATGCCCAGGTCATGGCATCCAAGGTTGTATCATCCCCGGTAGCATGACCAATCTCCTCCCACCAATCTCGTGCCCTGTCCTTTAGAAAACAGGACACCAATCTGACCTTGTCCCCCTCGGGACATCTGCTAGTGCGGAAGGCATTGGCCACGTCTGCCAACCATCTGGTGCTCACTATGGGGTCCCGTGCCCCGTGATAATCTGGAGCCCTGCATGCCCGGAACTCCCTAAAAGTAAGCGTGCGCAACCCCATCATGGCCGCCACCTCAGCACGGAAAGTGCTCAACCTCTCGTCCATCATCTCTAAGATACCCTCCTTGATCGAACCGAAGATCATAGGAGTCTGCTCAAGTATGGTGCGAGTAATCTCTGAAGAGAGAAACTCCATAGTCTGCTCATCCAACTGCCCGGCCTCCGTGCCAGATCCTGATCCCCCTCCGGCACCTGAACTACCGACTGCTGGTCTAGGGCGTAATACCACCATTCTGAAACACAACATTATAAACGTCAGGAACACTGATAATTCTCAAGGAATCGCTACTTTCACAAGTCTCTTGGTCTTATCTCATCTTTCCTTGATTCGAGTACGGATCCTCTACTTCTAGTAGTACGGGCCCATACTACCTTCCACATCTATCCGTACTTTCCTCAAGTACTTCCTTGATTCCACCAAGTCACTATCTCTGCTAATGATCTCTATTACTCCCATCCTAGGCTTTCCCTAGGGAATCCCCTGACTATACCCGATCCGGTCCTCAGCTGCTGAAAGCCTCCTTGTGATGCCAATTATCCATCACCTGAATAGCATCACATGCGGCGAGGCTCAGATAATCCTTCAAGTAAAAAACTCATCCCTACAACGGTTAGACCCAGACAAGAGTTGCGCAATAGGGCTAAGTCTAGCACTCTGAGATTATTCAACCATGTTCACATGTGACGTGAAGCATTCACCTAATGGCTAACTCCCATCACTTAGAGTCCCACAAAGAACAAAGCAAGCAACATTCAGACATAGGAGACTACTCAAGCAATTCTATCCTCATAATGGGGAACTGTACTAGCATACAATGCTAAGCTAATATTTGGCATAACCTAAACAGGCTATCCTACTGCTGACTACTCCATGTTAGCATGCAATTCTTATAAGGCTGAAACAAATATAGTAGGCACATAAGGCATCCTCCTAGATCCTTAGTCCTATTCTAGCATGCTATTCTACTGAAACTGAACTGATATTCATAACATAACTTGTATGGGTAATTTGGAAGTACTTACTTGTGCTAGGCTGATCGCATGCACCACACCCTTTTCTCTTTTCAAAGTTCTTATCTTTCTAAAATTCTTTTTACTTTTCTAAAACTCTTTTCTTTCGAAAAACATTTTACCATTTCCTTAGTTTGAGTTCAGACACACCCGGAAGTGTGCCCGAATCCCTCAAACCAAGGCTCTGATACCAACTTGTAACAATCCAAAATACGACCCAAAATTTTTTGTTTAATAATTACTAAAAACACCATGTTAATATCATAAAGTAAAACTCGTACGTCAATATCTCAAAACAATAGCAAAGTATTACGAGGAAACTGTATCAAGACTGTACCAAATCACATCTATGAAAAACTAAAACAACTCCCAGGACAAACTAAAGTTGTGGTGTGTGCGATGCCATCAACCTGAGCTCTTCCCTTTACTTGCGGAAGTACCAGAAACCAAAACTGAAAACTGTAAGCACGAAGCTTAGTGAGCTCCCCCAAACTACCACATACCATACAATAACATATAAACACATAGTGCACCTTGCCCACTGCATCAGACCGAAAGTCCGGAAACTACATCGGACCGAAGTCTGGAACTAACCATGGCCTTGCCCTCTGCATCGGACAGAATTCCGGAAACTGCATCGGACCGAAGTCCAGAACTAACTGGGACCTTGTCCCCTGCATCGGACCGAAGTCTGGAACTAACTGCACCTTGCCCACTGCATCAGACCGAAGTCCGGAAACTACATCGGACCGAAGTCTGGAACTAACCATGGCCTTGCCCTCTGCATCGGACAGAAGTCCGGAAACTGCATCGGACCGAAGTCCAGAACTAACTGGGACCTTGTCCCCTGCATCGGACTGAAGTCTGGAACTAACTGCATCAGACCGAAATCCGGAAGCTGACTAAGCATAACATAGCATAGCATAAACATATCAACTAGCATGAACACATAAATTGCATACTGCATCGGGTCGTAGCCCGAAACACATAACACATAAACCTTGTCTGAGCCACGAAGGCATCAAACATCCTAACTACTGCATTGGACCGAAGTCCGAAAACTATTGCTAGTTAAACGGGCCGGCATTTTGGCCTTAGACTCGTTCCTACTGGAAGGAAACTCACCTCATACACTGGCTGCTAAATGAACTGCTCTGGAAACTGACTGCTACTGCTCCGGTATCTCCCCGGCTATAATTTCCATAAATACACTCAATCAATTACTGATAACTGTATTGAGCGTAAAATGACTATTTTACCCCTGATCAAAGTCATCCTCTTGGTCAAAGTCAACCTCCAGTTGACTAGACTCGCCGAGTCTGAGGAACTACTTGTCGAGTTCTGTCAAGCAGATTCCATACAACTACATTCGAATCCGCTCTATGGTTCCTAACTCGCAGAGCTAAAATCTTGGAACCATCTGAACACGTAAAGTTGCTAACTTTACGTGTAACTATGAGGGAATGAAGCCACCCTACTCAAACATAACTTTACTCGGGAAAACTCATCCGACTCACCGAGTTGCTCATACAACTCGTTGAGTTCTAAGGCAAACTTCATCGGACTCGCCGAGTTGTTCTTCCAACTCATCGAGTCGATGGCTAACTTCATATAACTCGCCGAGTCGTCCTATGGACTCGTCGAGTTCATTCAACCCTTTTTCCATACAAGTCCGATCTAAGCCATGCAGCTGCTACAAATCATGGATCTAGACTTCTAGGGCATGTTTTTCACGTAAAGTTGCTAACTTTACGTGGATGCATGGCTTTAAAGGCTTCATATGACCAAAATAAGATCTTAATGGGGTTCTAGGCTCAATGGGGACTTTGATCACAACCACAACCAAAACTTTATACTTCTAGCATGCCATGAGTGTCCAGATCTGAGGTATAACCCGACCACAAGGCCTAATCACAAGGGAATTTAGGGTTTTTGGGGTTTAGAAACCACAATTTAGGAACAACATAAATCTATGTGATCAATAAGAAAGGTATAGAATTTAATACCAGAAAAGATGGCCAATAGAGTGTGTATTCTGGATCTACTTCCTCTTCCTTGAACTCTCCAACTTTCTCCTTCTCCTTCTTACTCCAAAGATGCCTTCACAAGCAATAAACACACACACACTAAGAAACGGCTTGGTTTTGATAAGGAATGCTCTGAGGGAGATGGAGGCCGAAATGGGGGCTATAAGGACGTTTAAATAGGTTGCAAACCCTAAGAATTAGGGTCTCCTCCTGATTGGCCTACTCGCTGAATCCATGTGTGGACTCGCCGAGTAGATCACTTAAAACCCGTATCCAACTCGACATCTACTCGGCGAGTTTGGGCTACAACTCACCGAGTGGCTCTTCCTAAAAGAGCATTTAATCAAAATAAATGCGTACCAGGAACGAGGGGTTACATATAGGTAGGGCACATGAAATCCATCAGTGCAATAATTAGGTGATGTATTTGGAAATTCCCTACTTGAACATTTCTTTTAATTTTCGTTTCTAACAATTGTAGTTTATGTAACAGCTTGCAAATATTAGTTAGAATACTAACAATATTTTTTTTTAAAAAGTCCAAATTTTGTAAAATAAATGAAAATAAAGAATATACAAGTTTGAACTGTAAAATTTATACAGTTGGAAAAAATTAAAATAATTCATTGTATATACTTGGACCCAAATCCCCTAAGTGTCCATCTCATATATGTTTAATCACTTCCTGGATTTGAACGTTTTTAAAACCATGGCTTTGCCTAATTTTTAATCGGGATTACATATAACACTAGTTGTGAGACCCATGTATTACAAGGGTTAATATATATATATATATATATATATATATATATATATATATATATATATATATATATATATATATATATATATATAAAGGTTCAAATATTTAAAGATTTTTTAATTTTGAAGAAAATAAGAAAAATAATGAATTATTATAATTGAAATGTCTTTTATCTTTTAAATTTGAACAACTAATTTAAATAAATAAACATAAGAAACTAATGAACTTTAATTTGGAAATTTTGAAATTAAAATGTAAGTTACTTAATGAAATTGATATCCACTTATTACTATATTTCCTGCAATTATTATATTAAAATATTATGTGAATTTAATAAAACAGATAAACTCATAAAATGCTATGTGGAAAAAAATTAATTCAAAATAATCATAACTAGGTACTGCAAGAAGGCCGGTGATGGGCCCGATTTGCAAGAAAGACATGTATCACGAAAAGGCGTTGTGTGGCCACATCCGGTGGCACACACAGGAGGAGAGACTAGCGGAGAGTAGGGATATTGCCAGGGCGCTTTCTGCCAACTTTGTTTCTGGGCAACGCGGTGATGGAGAACAAGGGCCGTCTAAGCGGTTCATACTCCCGGATCTTAACCAACCACCACCGTCGGAGGACAACGACGGTGTCTGATATGATCATGATTTACTTTTCGGGGGGCGTGCGTGCATATAAAGGTTTAAGTATTTGAGAACTTTTTGAATTTTGAAGAAAATAAGAAAAATAATAAATTATTATAATTGAAATATTTTTTATCTTTTAAACTTAAGCAAATAATTTAAATAAATAAAGAAAATAAACTAATGAACTTTACTTTGGAAATTTTTAAATAAAAAGGTAAGTTTAATGAGTAAATTACTAAAATAGTTCCTATGGTTTGGTGAAAATTTCACGTTTGGTCCTCAACTTTTCTTTTGCACTCGGATCGTCCCTGTGGTTTGGTTTTGTTTTATTTTGTCCCTTACATACATAAAATTAGGGATCAAACGTGCAATTTTGACCAAACCGTAGGGATGAAAAATGCAAGGAAATCAAACCATAGGGACGTTCCGAGTGCAAAAAAAAAAGTTACAGACCAAACATAACATTTTGACCAAACCATAGGTACGATTTCAGTAATTTACTCTAATTTCATTAATGAAATTGATATTCATTTATTGCCACATTTATTGCAATTATTATACTAAAATATTATGTAAATTTAATAAAATAGAATAACTCATAAAATAACATGTGGCAAAAAATAATTTCAAAATAATCATAAAATGACATTTCGCAAAACTTCGACGGTTTTGACGAAAAACTTCAATGGGCCATAACTTCCCAGGGTCGTGCCGGTTTTGACGAAAAACTTCGACGGGCATAACTTCTTCGTTATAACTCGGATTTCGGTGTTCTTTATATCTACCGAACCCTTGAGACATATTCTACAACTTGGTTAGGATTATTTATTATAAATAATCTTTTATCGAAAAGTCATTTTCGACCCCTATTATATATAAATTGACTAGCCCGGATCTACGGGCGTTACAATTATCTCCCCCTTAGGATGATTACGTCCCGGAATCATCAACGAAACAGGGCTCACATGATGACTCCATATGTTATCTCTTCATCCTAAGTAAAAACCGTAACTGATGTTCCTTCGAACGAGTATCTAACTCTAAGACTTCCTGACTGCAGGCGGTGCACGATCTTAGACTTGCTCTCTATCTCATGTTAGACTTCCAATCATGACCTTCATTTCACGATCTTGATCTTTAATGGACACTCCTTCTATAACAAACTTGAGATAAGTTTCTTCCTTCGATTATCATAATAGACCGATAGGTCATGTTCTGATGACCTCTCATCGTATGATGTATTGCTTGGAATCAGGTCTTTTAGAGTCAAATTCCAAAACAGACTATACCTCCCTTCATGTTCTAATCACATCTTTAAAGGTAGCATTTCCAGCTACAAGCAACCATCGCAATACCTCTACCGATCACTTTGATTATCTTTTACTTCAATCCTATGGTTTAAGTCGGATGTTACATCGAACTTGGTTCTTTGAACCACATAACATAATTATCGTAGTCGGACTCAATTTGATATGACCATTAGGGTTGGAATAACAACAATCTTCTTAGTCATTACCGAAACGATGGTAACGACATGCTTGAATAAAACGGACTCAATTATTGGCTTCTTGGTAACCTTGTGATTTTCCCTGATCCAAGCGTGAGTCCTGTGTTTTCGGTAGTATATGCATCTACTACCTTTCACACTTACTCATACTCATCCCAAGTATTGTCTCACAGTCCCCAAGTCCTAAAATCACAAAACAATTTAACCGCATACGAGTGTGTCCAAATAATCATAAAAATTTCCCTAGACTCTACTAGGACTTCTTCCATGTGTATCTTCAATCACCAATTCTGCTTCAACTCGGTTGGTGATGGAAATTCCAGATGATAGGAAAACTTTAGGAATTACACCAATCGTTCTATCATCCCGCCAATCAAATGTGTACATTCAGGTGTACCGTACTTCTCTAGATGTACTACTATTTTATCAGACGTATTCTAATAGCAAGATACCTCTCTTATGATGTTTTTCGATAGGTAATCCATCTTATTTCCTCTATTTTATCAGTCTATCATGGTTCGCATCACTTCCTGAACTTCTGCCATTGTGATAGGTTTGGGTACAGACGCAACGACCGATGCATGACCCATCACATTCTTAGGCTTAGGTTGTCATCTTCCTCAGATATTTCCTAGTATGTCTTCACCATGGCATTTTGTACACCCAAGCAGACGTTCGGTGTACCGAAGCGAGAATTTTAAGATAGAAAATAGTTTATTTACGATAGACGTATAGATCTCCTTGTCACACCGAAAAGTTATATGCCAGTTCTAATACTGTAATCAAACGTTTAGAAATCTGAACACATAAAATTTCCAGATCCGGTTGGCAACATACCATAGATCCGAACAAATAATAGCATATACGGCATCTTTATAGCTATAACATAAAACATTTTAGGCATCTTTCCAAAAAAAAAAAAAAAAAAAAAACAGAGCTTGTGTCTAAAATATAGCAGACACTCATCTCACAATCATCGCTTAGCATTTTCTAAGTTTAAGTCTAGAAATTTCCTACAAATTCCTAGTTCTCTTAAACTAATGCTCTGATACCAACTGTGACATCCCCAATTTCATGGCCAGAAAAGACAGATTTTGTTTAAGCTTTATGAAAATCAGAGTACCTCTTTTAATAAAAATGTTGCGGAATTTATTCCCAGAAAAACACGATAAATACATTATCAACGCATTTTCGAAGAAACGTATTTTATTCATTTTAAAACATTTGCGATGTCATCGTCAATACAGAAACATAAACATAAACAGAACTTACATTCATTTCACTAGTGATCTATATCTCCTTAATCTCTTAGTGTAAAGCAACTTCGTATTGATACCTGTGATACAATTAAACTAAGTGGGTCAGGCTTGGGAGCCTGGTGAGTATATAGGGTTTTTACCCCACAATAAATAAATTTATTATGCTTAAACATGAAACAATCAACCCAATTACCCAATCCCCATTATCTTTATCATTTCTCAAGGATTTAACCTAAAAATCAACTATAATTCATTACTAAGGATTCATCCTAAGGATTAAGCACGAAGTCCATCGCTGCCCAAGGTTTATATTACAAGCACTAACAACGTCGATCCCCACATACTGATCCTGTACAGTGATTTTACTAGATCTAGCCTAAAGGATCGATATGAACAACCAATACTAAATTACAAATTTGGTCCCTGTGGTATGTAAAAAAATGTGGATGGAGTCCAAAATGTTTTCAACTTGCACCACTGGTTCAAAATCGATTCTTTTTTGTGTTTTTGCTCCATGAAAAGGTTGAAAAGACTGTTTTACCCTTTTAGCTTCTTTTTCTATTTTTCTTTATATTTTTCTTAATACTTAAATATTTAAATAATAAAGTAATGACTCAACCAACCCCCCCCCCCCCTCTCTCTCTCTCTCTCTCTCAAAATATGTATCAAGAAACAAATACGCCATCTTTTTCTCTCAACTTTGCATCTCTCTCCTAACTCCTCATTTTAGCGATCCCACTACCGCTGCTTGCCCGAAGTCTGTGTCACGACCCCCCAACGTTATGGAATTACAGCGAGCAACAATTTCACTATAATTGCGATGTTTTTCTTTGATACTAGATTCAACCCGGTGGAATTCTCTTTTCGTCCTCCTTCAACACCCATCTGTTATCCTTTATTGAAAGAGGAAGTAATTGATTGTTAACTTGTTCATCTAATCTTCACTGTAAGCACATATGACTAACGAGAACACTACAAAATTCTAGGGTTTATTTTGGGGCTAAGATTACTTTATGTGTTGATGTAATTGGAGTTTCTTTATTCCTACTATGGTTCACTCTTTATCTGCAACAACAGCGACAAAATCTTCCATTTTCTTCTACTTTTATGGTTCAAGTTAGGTATGATTTTAATTTTGAGTGGGGCAGTCGTTGGTTAAAATTTACTCTGTTATTTGGTAGCAAACATGTAAATTTCATTCTTTGATTAAGTATCTCAATGTTAACAAAGCATATGGTTCCGATGACATCAATTGGGATTGGGCTTTGGAGAATCATAACAAATTCTAAAATAAATCCTCAAATGAATTTATTTGTTGTAAATTTTCTCTATCTGTTTTGTTTTTTATTTTTTAGAGAGTATGTGTGCGGCATGTGTTTGAGTTGTAGGTATCAATTGGTAATTATGTGCCTTTTCTAATTTCCAGTATGTAAGTAGTGTGAAGTGTTTGTGGTTTGAGTTGTAGGAAGAATATAGGATAAAAAGGTGATCAGATAGAGTGGGAAGGAGGGGAGGCGCATCAGACTCTTCGATTTTACTTGTAACTACTTTGGATTGTGTTTCACTTTGGTGGATTTGAAACCATCGGAGCTTCACCGCATATGTATGTCTGTATGAGATGTTTGATTTGCAGGTGAAAGGTGATGAAGAAGAAAACTGGAGAGGGAGTCAAAGTAAGAGAGAGGGAGTCAAAGAGAGAAACAGAGGCTCAAAGAGAGAGGTAGAGAAAAGGGGGCAGTGGGGGTAAGGTGGGCGGGGTCTTTTCTTTATTTTTTTATTATTCACATATTAAGAAAAATAGAAAAAGATTCTAAAAGGGTAAAACAGTCTTTTCAACTTTTTCAGGGACCAAAACCACAAAAAAGAATCGATTTTGGACCAGTGGTGCAAGTTGAAAACATTTTGGACTCCATCCACATTTTTTTGCATACCACGGGGACCAAATTTGCAGTTTAGTCAACAACCAACTAACGAAACTACTTCGGAAATTCCCTAGCAGCAAACGAGGATCGAAGAAGACATCAAATGAATGGAATAAGTTTAACCATGAACCTTTGTTCGTAAAAGAAAGAACCACCATACAATTAAGTTAGGGGTAATTATTAATGCTTAGGTTGTGGTCTGAATATCATTAGGTATATAACCCCCAGACGCACCCTATCCAGCAATGGAAACGCTGACTAATGCCTAGGCTGTGGTCTGAATATCGTGAGGTATATAACCCCCAGACTCACTCCTATCCGACATCGAGAATGGAAACACTGACTAATGAAGCTCGTTCGCTCACCTCATAAAGGAAACAAAGACTCCAAATCTCTTCAAAATAAAGGTATAATGAAAATACTAATAAAGTACTCTCATACGCTCCCGTACCCCGACACGTAGTAGTGTCATTTGCGTAGACTTGCCATTTGCGTCCCTAGCTTCGGATGGTGGCCATGACACCTCATGTCATGAGTGTCATAAATCTCACGTCGTGAATTGGATCTTATCCTCTCGCAGCTTCTAGATTCCGAATTATGATAGAATGTCGTGAGCGTCATAAAACTCACGTCGTGAATTAGCTAGTTTAGGGTTTTTAAAAGCTAAATCTTCGGAATGCCATAACTTTTGCATAGGAACTCCGTTTTTTACGTTCTTTATATCCACACGTAGGTGGAGACGTACTCCACAATTTTCATTTGGAATTCTAAGGATAAAAAGTAGTTTATCATAAACTAAATTTTACATTTCCCAGTGTCGTGTCGGTTTTGACGAAAAACTTCGACGGACCATAACTTCTTCGTTATAACTCGGATTTCGGCGTTCTTTATATGTACGGAACCCTTGAAACATATTCTAAAACTTGGTTAAGATTATTTATTATAAATAATCTTTTGTCAGATTATTTATTATAAACTTGTTTTCGACCCCTATTATCTCTAAATTGACTAGCCCGGATCTACGGGCGTTACAGCATCTCATATATGTTTAATCACTTTCTGGCCTTGAACGATTTTTAAAACCATGGCTTTACCTAATTTCTAATCGGGATTACATATAACACTGGTTGTGAGACCCATGTATTACAAGGGTTAATTTATATATATATATATATATATATATATATATATATATATATATATATATATATATATATATATATAAAGGTTCAAATATTTAATATTTTTGAATTTTGAAGAAAATAAGAAAAGTAATTAATTATTATAATTGAAATGTTTTTTATCTTTTGAATTTAAACAACTAATTTAAATAAATAAATAGAAGAAACTAATGAACTTTAATTTTGAAAATTTGAAATTAAAATGTAAGTTACTTAATGAAATTGATATCCACTTATTACTACATTTCCTACAATAATTATATTAAAATATTATGTGAATTTAATAAAACAGAAAAACTCATAAAATGACACGTAGAAAAAAAATTGATTCAAAATAATCATAACTAGGTACTGCAAGAAGACCGGTGATCTGCCCGATTTGGAAGAATGAAATGTACCACGAAAAGGCGTTGTGTGGCCACATTCGATGGCACACACAGGAGGAGAGACTAGCCGCGAGTAGGGATATTGTCAGGTCGCTTTCTGCCAACTTTGTTTCTGGGCAACGTGGTGATGGAGAACAAGGGTCGTCTAAGCGGTTCATACTCCCGGATCTTAACCAACCACCACTGCCGGAGGACGACGACGGTGCCTGATCTGATCATGATTTAATTTTATTTGGGGGGGGGGGGGGGTGCATGCATATAAAGCTTTAAGTATTTGAGAACTTTTTGAATTTTGAAGAAAATAAAAAAATAATAATAAATTATTATAATTGAAATGTTTTTTATCTTTTAAAGTTAAGCAAATAATTTAGACAAACAAACAAAAGAAACTAATGAACTCTACTTTGGAAATTTTTAAATAAAAAGGTAAGTTTCATGAGTAAATTACTGAAATAGTCCCTATGGTTTGGTGAAAATTTCACGTTTGGTCCTCAACTTTTCTTTTGCACTTGGATCGTCCCTGTGGTTTGATTTTGTTGTGTTTTGTGTCCCTTACATACATAAGATTAGGGATCAAACATGCAATTTTGACCAAACCGTAGGGACGAAAAACGCAACGAAATCAAACCATAGGGACGTTCCGAGTGCAAAAAAAAAAAGTCACAGACCAAACGTAACATTTTGACCAAACCATAGGTACGATTTCAGTAATTTACTCTAAGTTCATTAATGAAATTGATATCCATTTATTGTTACATTTATTGCAATTATTATACTAAAATATTATGTGAATTTATTAAAATAGAATAACTCATAAAATGACATGTGGACAAAAAATTATTTCAAAATAACCATAAAATGATATTTCGCAAATTTATTGAGAGTCTGACATGTGGCAAAATGAGTTTCATTTATTAGAGTAGAAGTGATATACTAGTATTTTAATTCGACCTTTCGAATGCATAAATATGTACATTTGTTTTAGAATATTAAAATAACAAAAAGTTGAAAGCAAAATTTAAAAGGTTACAGGTAAGTTATAAAACATATATATACAAATAGGAGAACCATAAATGAAAATTGCATTGCATGTGAACATTTGCAAATATAGGCATTGCACAGTGCAATAGTTAGGTGATGTATTTGAAAATTCCCTACTTGAATATTTCTTATAATTTTTGTTTCTAACAATTGTAGTTTATGTAACAGCTTGCAAATATTAGTTAGAATACTAACAATATTTTTAAAAAAAAAAGTTTAAATGTTGTAAAATAAATGAAAATAAAGAATATAAAAGTTTGAACTATAAAATTTATACAGTTGGAAAAAAATTTAAAATAATTTATCATATATACTTGGACCCAAATCCCTGTAGGTGTCCATCTCATATATGTTTAATCACTTTCTGGCATTGAACGATTTTTAAAATCGTGGCTTTACCTAATTTTTAATCGGAATTTCATATAACACTGGTTGTGAGACTCATGTATTACAAGGGTTAAATATATATATATATATATATATATATATATATATATATATATATATACTATAATAAATGAAGGTTTTTTTGCCACATATCCTCTTCTCATTCTTTTGGATACATGATATTTTCTAGAATTTTTAAATTTTCTATTTTCCACTTGTCATTTTATTGTATTTTTTATTTTATTAAATTAAAATTCCACATTTAATATGTAAGGTAATATATATGTAAAGTATTTTTTAGAAATGGTTTATATATGTAATGTATTCAATACATTAAAGTCTCATTAATTTTAATAATTCAAAATTTTTCTTATATTTCTTATAAATTCAAACTATTCAAATTATTAAAATTTCATATTAGTTTTTTTAATTAAACTCATGTAATACATGAGTCTCACACCTAGTTCCTAATATACTATTAATGAGATAGTTAAGTAAATATGGAATTGTGACACATGTCATAATTTTAATCGGTACGAATATTTGTAGGTATAAAAGGTAAGAGACACTTTAATATATATATATATATATATATATATATATATATATATATATATATATATATATATATATATATATATATATATAATCTTATAAACATATAGTTTGTACCACGTACAATCATAATTAGTCAAGTTTGGATATATATTTTCAACATAACTTTTGCAGTAAGTATGCAAGAAGTATATAAATTTAGAAATGTATTTTATTGCTATATACCCATAAATCAATTTATGGAAACTATTAAACGAGTGAATAAATGAATCAATGAAAACTATTAAATAACTTATATGTTATGCATTTCTTTTGTATTAAAAATATCATTTTATGCCTTACGATTCAGTGCTTAATATATATTAGTCTATACTAATAAATAAAACTCATTTTCTGCCACATGTCATGTCCTCATTAATTTGGACACATGGTATTTTAATAGATTTTTAGAATTTATTTATTTCCACATGGAATTTTCTGATTTGTTCACATATCATAACTTATTTCGGTTACAATTGAGAGAAATAAATGTTTCTTTGAAAAAGAAATGATATATTTATAATGTAATAAATGACATAATTAATGAGAGCTCTAAAATTGATATTGATATTAAATTTAATGTTTAAATATTGATATTATATTTTTATTTTTAATAAACCCGTGTAGTACACGAGTCTTACACATGGTTATATAATAAATGAAGGTTTTTTTGCCACATGTCATTTTCTAGAATTTTTAAATTTTCTGTTTTCTAGAATATTTAAATTTTCTATTTTCCACTTGTCATTTTATTGTATTTTTCATTTTATTAAATTAAAATTCCACATTTAATATGTAAGGTAATATATATGTAAAGTATTTATTAGAAATGGTTTATATATGTAATGTATTCAATACATTAAAGTCTCATTAATTTTAATAATTCAAAATTTTTCTTATTTTTCTTATAAATTCAAACTATTCAAATTATTAAAATTTCATATTAATTGTTTTAATTAAACCCATGTAATACATGGGTCTCACACCTAGTGTGTGTGTGTATATATATATATATATATATATATATATATATATAGAGAGAGAGAGAGAGAGAGAGAGAGAGGTTCAAATGTTTTAAGTAAGTGTTATGTTATTGTATGCATCAATGTAGGCCAATCATTTCAAAAGGATAAATATGTAATCTTACATTTAAGTAATTATGGTAAATATATAAATCAATTAATATCCCTGTAATTTAGGAATATCAGTTAATATCCCTTTAATTTAGAAATGGGTCGTGTGTTATCTGAGCATAGTGTAAGGGTGTAGGGTCCGTCTTTAAATCTCATACCCACCACCGAACATGGTGATTACCCTCTCAACAATTGCTTCTTCATCACATACCGCCTTGTCTCCGTCACCGTCTCCAACTCCACCGGCAAGTTTTATTCTTCTCCATCGTAATACACACACTAATCCACAAGTTATGTAATTTTGCAGATTAATGTCGCATGAACTGCTGAAACTTCGATTGGAAACAGCGAAGAAACGGGTAGTTTGTTGGAGAAAGTATAGGTGTTTGATTTGAAAGGGAATTCGCTTTTAATTTCTGATTTATGGAAAGATCGGAAGGCTGTGGGAACTAGAATCGTCAGATTTGCACAACACAATCGAGATAGAAACTAGATTGTCGGTAATCAATTTCGTCATTTTCAGAAAATAGATCGGAGGATTGTAAACGGAAATTTGATTTTGACTTAAAGAGAGAAAAGAAAAGAAATGGGAGGAAATGAGAGGAAATTAAGAGAGAATGGTGCTCCCAAGTTTCATTAAAGGAAGGAATTGGAAGGAAATGGAAGGAAAACTTTCCCTCCTAACTTTCCTCCCGATTTGGGAGGATTTGAAAAGAAAGAACAAAATGTTTAACTTTCCTTCCATTTCTCTCCAACTTGGGAGCACAAATGATAATTTCTTTTTCCTTTCTTTTCTCTTCTTTTCTCTCCTTACTTTCTTTTCTCTTCTCTTCTTTTCTTTGCTACAACTCGGGAGCGGGGTGTTAGGAGTCAAAAGTGTGTTCTTTTTTGTTCGACATTCTTGGTCCCTACAACTTCAGCGTTTTACCTATTCCAGTCCTCAAATGTTTACAGACTTCACAGATTTAACCCTCTTTTCACACTTTCAGTGTCAAATTGAAGAATATGGGTTATATTTTCATTTTTAGCCCGCACGACTTTCAGATCTTCACAGATTTTACCCAATATCCGAAATTCTTTTCAAATTTCTCGGATTTTTACCATTTTTATCCCTTCTTTGCACTGCTACAGATGGTGATGAATTCTGATTCTGTGGGAATGGAATCATGAACATTTTTTTGTAATTTTCGTTTCTAACAATTGTAGTTTATGTAACAACTTGCAAATATTACTTAAAATACTAACAATATTTTTTTTTAAAAGTCCAAATTTTGTAAAATAAATGAAAATAAAGAATATAAAAGTTTGAACTATAAAATTTATACAGTTGGAAAAAATTAAAATAATTTATTATATATACTTTGACCCAAATCCCCCGTAGGTGTCCATCTCATTTATGTTTAATCACTTCCTAGCCTTGAACGATTTTTAAAACCATGGCTTTACCTAATTTTTAATCGGGAATACACATAACACTGGTTGTGAGACCCATTTATTACAAGGGTTGAGTTATATATATATATATATATATATATATATATATATATATATATATATATATATATATATATATATATATATATATATATATATATATATAAAGGGTCAAATATTTAAGATTTTTGAATTTTGAAGAAAATAAGAAAAATAATGAATTATTATAAATGAAATGTTTTTTATATTTTAAATTTAAACAACTAATTTAAATAAATAAATAGAAGAAACTAATTAACTTTAATTTGGAATTTTTGAAATTAAAATGTAAGTTACTTAATGAAATTGATATCCATTTATTACTACATTTACTGCAATTATTATATTAAAATATTATGTGAATTTTGTAACGATCGTTTTTCCCGAGGTATAAGTTTATTTAATTCTCGAGTTTTATTTTGGGCTATAATAGATTTAGTTATGAGATTGGGCCTTTTGTTGGACCAAGATGTAGTTTGCCCATAAGCCGTACGCAGGGCGTAACCCGTTGTACTCTGGGCGTAAAGGGTTAAATGAATCGCGTGGATGAGGGGCGTACGCGCAGCGTACCATAGTGTACGCCCAACATACGCGGCCAGGGAGAAAACCCCTAATTTTAGGGTTTGAGATGTATTTAAACCCCATTATAGCCTCCCATTTGGCCTCCTCACTTGTCATTCACCCCAGAGAAACTGTAGTTCGTCCCCTTTGCTCCTTGCTTGTGTGTGTTTGATCTTTGAGCTTATTTTTGTGAAGAAGAAGAAGATAAGTAGAAGAAGGAGAACTTGAGTGCCTTGAGCTCATAGATCTGGGATCATTCCTTCATTTGGCATTCAAAAGAGGTATAACGCTTTCAACTTTCTCTTGTAAGTTTAGATCTAGAAGTTTTGGAAGTTTGGACCTTTTTAGGTCCAAAGGAGGAACCTTTATCTTACAACTTCGTTTTTGGAGCTTAGGATTGCTATCCTTGAAGCTCAAGTGTCCCCATAGCAGTAAAGTTTCGATCTTTGAGGCTTATTTGGAACCATGCATGAGATCTAGTTGGTTTTATGGAAGTAGAATGTTATTTGTGAGAGTTTGAGTCTTTATGAGACTTGTAAGCCATCAAGTAAGCAACTTTATGGCTTAAGGCATTGAATAAGCTTAGGATCTGGAGTTCTAGCTTCTGGATCAGATTATTAAGCACTTAATGAAAAGTTGGCTTAACAAGGCTATACGCTGGGCGTACAAGGAAGTACGCGTCGCGTACACACCACCAGCCAGTACGCTTAGCGTACCTTGGTGTACGCCCCGCGTACGCCACCAATTTGGTCTTCGAGTGTTGGGCCTCGGTGTGGGCTGGGTTTCAGGCTTAGGGTCCTTGGGCCTTTATGGCCCATCAGAATTCATATGCTAAGGACCAAAGTTTTTGTATTGGGCTTGTGTAAGGCCCAATAAAAGGATTTTAGGCCCAATATAGCAAATTGGGCCATTAGTGGGCCTATAGTGGGGCCATGGATGGACTTAGAAGGAATTGAGATTTGGACCATGTTGTGTCCCACACCATAGTAGGGGTAAAATGGTCATTTTACCCATAGAGGAATCCCTATTCTGATTTAGTGTTTATTTCCCATTATAGTAGGGAAGCAACCGAAGCAGCCGTCAGGGATTTCTTATTCAGTATTTCAGCAGTCAGCGTCACGAGGTGAGTTTCCTTCCAATAGGAACGGGTCTAAGGCCACAATGTCGGCCCGTTTAGCTAGTAGTAGCTTCCGGACTTCGATCCGATGCAGTTTTAGTATGTTTGATGCCTTCGTGGCTCAGACAGGAATTATGTGTTATGTGTTCCGGGCTACAGCCCGATGCAGTACGCAGTTTATGTGCTTATGCTAGTTGATATGTTTATGCTATGATATGATATGCTCAGTTAGATTCCGGATTTCGGTCCGATGCAGCTAATTCCGGACTTCGGTCTGATGCAGGTGACAAGGTCCCAATCAGTTCCGGACTTCGATCCGATGCAGTGGGCAAGGCCCAATATATGTTTATACGTTATTGTGTGGTATATGGTAGTTTGGGGGAGCTCACTAAGCTTTGTGCTTACAGTTTTAGTTTTGGTTTCAGGTACTTCCGCAAGCAAAGGGAAGATCTCGGGTTGATGGCATCGCACACACCACCGCTTCTGTTGTCCCGGGAGTTCTTTTTTTTTTAGCTTTTCATGGATGTGATTTGATACAATCTTGATACAGCTTTCTATTATTTTGAGATATTGACGTACGAGTTTTACTTTATGATGTTAACATGGTGTTTTTAGTAATTATTAAACAAAATTTTTGGGTCGTATTTTGGGATGTTTCAAATTTAATAAAATAGAAAAACTCATAAAATAACATGTGGAAAAAAATTAATTCAAAATAATCATAACTAGGTACTGCAAGGAGGCCGGTGATCTGCCCGATTTGCAAGAAAGACATGAATCACAAATAGGCGTTGTGTGGCCACATCCGATGGCACACACAGGAGGAGAGACTAGTGGCGAGTAGGGATATTGCCAGGGCGCTTTCTGCCAACTTTGTTTCTAGGCAACGCGGTGATGGAGAACAAGGGCCGTCTAAGCGGTTTAAACTCCCGGATCTTAACAAACCACCACCACCGTAGGATGAAGACGGTGCCTGATCTGATCATGATTTACTTTTCGGGGGGGGGGGGGGGGGGGGGGTGCATGCATATAAAGGTTTAAGTATTTGAGAACTTTTTGAATTTTGCAGAAAAATAATAATTTATTATAATTGAAATTTTTTTTATCTTTTAAACTTAAGCAAATAATTTAAGTAACAATAAACAAAAGAAACTAATGAACTTTACTTTGGAAATTTTGAGACAAAATTGCAAAAATGGTCCCTGTGGTTTGTCAATTTCTGTGGGTAAGGTCCAAAAAAAAGTTTATTAGCAAAAAAGGTCCATAATTGATGGTTTTGTTGTGGTTTTGGTCCTTACTTCGTTAAGTTTAACAGCATGACTGTTAACTTTTGTCAAATAACAGATTTACCCCTGGTACTATTTCTACATTTTTATCTTTTTACCAAACTACAATGACCAATTACGCAATTATTCTTTTTCATTTTATTGAAATATTAAATAATTGAATTACTTTTTTCTTTTTAACTTTTTACTTATTGTATTATTTTTTATTGGATTATTATATATCAATAAATATTATTTTTAATATATTATATTTATATATTAATAAATATTACTTTTTATTATTAATTTTTTTTAATAATTTTTTTGAATTTCCTTTTTATTGCATTAATTCTTTTTTGTTGGATTATTATATATTAATAAATATTATTTTTAACATATAATATTATATTTATTTATTAGTAAGTGTTACTTTATTAGATTATTAAGTTCATTTAATTATTTTTTTTTATTTTATTATTTGTTTTGATTGGATTTTTATAAATTAATAAATATTATTTTTAATATATTATATTTATATATTAATAAATATTACATTTTTTATTATTAGTTTTTTTTTGCATTAATTCTTTTTTATTGGATTATTATATATTAAACAAATATTATTTTTAGCATATAATATTTATTTGTTAATAAGTGTTACTAATTGGATTATTAATTTTTTTAATTTTCTTTATTGCATTATTTTTTTTATTGGATTATTAATTTAAATTTATTATTTTTATTTGTAATAAGTAATATTTTTTAATTGTTTTTATTTTTTTTTAATTTCTTTCTTTATTGTTTCAAATAAAAATACCAAAAAGTCATACGCACCCCACATTCTCTAATTTATTTTAAATAATTGGAAGACAACATATTTTGGACAACACCACCACCATCAGTCAGTCACAACAAACCATTATTGGGCCATTTGCAACCCTGTTACTATATATATATATATATATATATATATATATATATATATATATATATATATATATATATATATATATATATATATATATATATATATATATATAAATATATAAGTTCAGTAATGATTCACGAAGTGAGATCATCGTGTGTATTTTAGTTTTTGTATATTCACATATATCTAACTTTGTTATTTATTTCAATAAACTTATGATTTTGACATATATAATTTCCCTAAAAATATTTCTAAATGAATTACTAAATCTGAGTATTTGCTACTCGGTGGTCGGTCAAACGAGCACCAAATAACGAATTCTACAACTTTGTAACCACCTATAGTGGCTATGGTGGTTTGAAAATCCTCGACCTAACATTGTCGTTATCGATGGTGGTATCTGTAATGAATGGTTGGATGGAGGAAGTATGTTTTCTGGGGTTTGTTTCACATTGTGTGGGTAGTCAACTAGTGTAGTTATCATCGAGAATGACCGACTCTACTCAATGATCGATGATTTCCAACGAGATGATACGACGTGTAGTTTTCATCGAGAATGGCCGATTGTAGTTGATGATCGATGATTTCCAATGAGATGATACGACGTGTAGTTTTCATCGAGAATGACCGACTGTAGTTGATGATCGATAATCCAATAAAAAAGAACTAATACAATAAAGAAAAATTTTTTAAAAAAATCAATTAAAAAATAATAAAAAAAGTAATATTTATTAATATATAACTATAATATATTAAAAATAATATTTACTAATATATAATAATCCAATCAAAAGAATTGAAGAAATAAAAAAATTTTAAAAAAAAATTATTTAAATGAATTTAATAATCCAAAAATGTAACACTTACTAATAGATAAATATTATATGTTAAAAATAATTCGTATTAATATATAATAATTCAATAAAAAAGAATTGATGCAATAAAGAAGAAATTCATAAAAAAAATAATTAAAAAAGTTAATAATAAAAAAGTAATATTTATTAATATATAAATATAATAATGAATTTAATAATCCAAAAATGTAACACTTACTAATAGTTAAATATTATATGTTAAAAATAATTCGTATTAATATATAATAATCCAATAAAAAAGAATTAATGCAATAAAGAAGAAATTCAAAAAAAATAATTAAAAAAGTTAATAATAAAAAAGTAATATTTATTAATATATAAATATAATATATTAAAAATAGTATTTATTAATATATAATAATCCGATAAAAAATAATACAAAAAGAAAAAGGTTTAAAATAAAAAAGTAATTAAAATAATTAATATATAATAATTCAATAAAATGAAAAAGAAAAATTGCATAATTGGTCCTTGTAGTTTAGTAAAAAGATAGACAAAACTGCATTTTTCGTCCCCGTGGTTATCCAAAAATTGTGGATAAGGTCCAAAATGTTTTCAAGTTGCATGGTTTGTCCAAAACATGAAACTTCTTGTGGTTTTGGTCCCTGGAGTTAACTCCCGTCCATTTCCTTCCATTTAGTGTAGCACGTTCCCTCCATGTGAGGGAAATTTCGTCTTTTCATTTGTATTACACATTACCGCCAATTGAAAGCTCTACAGCCTATTTGTGTATATCATCCCTATTTATCAGTTGGCTACTCCTATTCCTTCATCCACCTTTGACGACGTGAAGATAAAAAAAACCCTAATCACAAACCCTTTTCCTGATCGAGCTTCAATCTGTAGTTGAAATTTCGCAAATAGTTCTGACAATGTGGTCCATCAGAGCACAAGGTGAAGAAATTGATCCCAATTAAATTTATAGTAAGATGCTCCGTATTTGATCACGTTCTTACACTTTTGAAATCTAAAAATCGTTTTTTGTTTTTTTAAGCTGGACATCTCACCATGTTCAGTATGGAACTTCATCATGGTGGGAAGTTCACAAAGTTTCCAGGCGTCAAGTATATTGAAGGGGTTGTAGCATACATTGACGTGATCGATATAGAAGAATTCTCAGTACATGAAATGGACTCCATCATGTTAGATTTAGGGTATGTTGTTCCACCTGTCATCTACTATCATTTCTGTTTGCCCAATGAGGGTTTGGATTTTAGACTAAGAGCTTTAGGTAATGATGATGATGTACGTAACCTATCAAAATACGTGAGTGAGAACAAAGTGATAAAAGTGTACACAGAGAATGGAGAAACAACGTTAGTTACCTATTTCATGTCCCCAAATGGTCCTAGAAGGGTTATAATAGAAGAGATTGAAGATGAGGAACCACCTCAGCCCGTATCCCCTACTGTAGGGTTAACCTTGGCAAGGTATGGGTTTTTCACACCTGAGTTGAGTAGGGCAAAGGTTGGAAACCTACCCAAGGTAGCTCATCATGTAGTAAAAAGCTTTGCTTAGATTGGGTAGACAAAGGAGGAATAAGTGTTGTTGAAGGTGATCAAGTTGACCTTGTGACTACTAATGCTGATGTAGAAATGGTTGAAAAATTAGTGAATGAAGATGTAGAGGAGGGGCAACCTATTGCAAATAAGGGTGTAAAGGAGGGGTGTACTGGTATGAATAAGCAACATGTCACACCCCCAAACCAAGGATGGCGGAAACATCCGGGGGTGGAGGACTTCATGTATAGTATCACAACCACAATTTCAATAGTAATTTAAGCAAACACAACCAACATATATATAATTGAAAAAGTTACATCACTTGTATGAATTACATGTTTCAAAATCAATTACAATACGTTGACAAAATATGAAAAGTTTGACGCCTTAACGTCCCATCCTCAAAAGCACTTGATTACCTGTTTAGTGTTTTCCTGAGAATACAAGTTGTTTGAAAAGTGTCAACACAAAGGTTGGTGAGTTCATAAGCTTTTATTAATAAACTTAGTAGAAGTCTTTCACATGTAAATGTCGCGTTTGTTTCAGAAAAATCCGATATTCTCCTTGAATTCCGTAAAATGTAGCCTTATAACCAAAGACCAAAATGTATAAGAAATCATCCTTACTTAGTAGAAATGTCGTGAGTTTAAAATGACATGGAAAGTAAATTTTTACTCAACCTAAAACCTACTTCGGTTTTATGAAATCCCGTAAACTTTATGAATTGTTAACTCCCTAGGTGAGTCGCTATAATCATACTGTGACTATGTGAACCTGCCACAACGTTTCTCAGGCGTCGCGAAAATGAAATGACATTTGTCACCCGTAGACCTGCAGGTCCCACTGTAGCTAGCAGCAAGGTGTGGGGTGTCAAACCCAATATAGATCTATATACAAGTATCACGTTCTCCCTCAAGGAGATTTTGATTATAACTACCAGGAATTATATCCCGCACTCGGACGTACGGGGAGAGAGAGAGTCTCACAACATAGGTTAACAAGTTTACGTGAAATGTGTGTGAATATAAATCTTTCTTGTATGAATGTACCCTTTTTGTACGAGTGTGTTGAGTGATGTATCATAAACTATACCTATTATAGTTTATCTAAAACGTATGTAGTATGTATGAATTCTTTTATGGAAATGTATTAGTGTTGTGAATTTATCAAACTATACTTTTTATAGTTAAATATACGTGTTCTAAAGTGAATGAATAATATTTAATATGAATGACTTAGTTTCAGTTCATAATGATAAACTAACAAGGAAACACATTCAAATATTAGAACGTATGATTATACACTTTGCTCAACATAATACAAAGTGTTATGATATTTACATGCTGTTGGCTAACTTTAGCCATTCTGCCCTGTTTTGGAAAAATCATAAAAAGATCATACGAAGTCGAAAACTAGATCCGTAAATTCTGAGAGTTCAAAAAATGTGTCTAGTTTACTCATAATTTTTATCACGATTTTTAATGACCTCCAACTTGGGTGAAAAATTCCATAATCACAGACTGGTCCGGATTGTTGTTTGAAATGATAGGCAGTTTTGTAAAAATCACCATAAATTGTAGAAAAATCGTATGGAGATGTGCAAGTAGTCATTTTAAAGCTACAAACTTGAACTATTTGCACCTTGTACAGGTTTGAAAACAAAAATGTTTAAGATGCCCAAAACAGTCCGTGAATGGAGTTGAACTTTTCTGATGAAGGCTGTTAGAAATATTTAGTTATGTTCTTGGTGTTTTAACTTGTATTTCCCCCCCCCCCCCCTGAAAACTTGAGAAAACATGAAAATGTAGGGGTATGAACTCACCTTAAGTGATTTCAGTAGATGATTGTTGAAGAATGGAAGTGTTTAGTTCAAGAACACTTGGAGATGCCTTGAAGATTTTCGAGAATCTAACATTATAGTTATGGAGTTTGTGTAAGCAATCAAAGATTTGAGTAGAAGGAAGTGAAATAATAATAGGGAGGATGATTTTTACTTACTAAGAGTGGAAGAACGCTTGAAATCAGCCTTGAATCTCGAAAATTTGTGTAGAAAAAGTTTGAGAGAAAAGTGGTGTTTGTTACTTAGTGGAATGAGAGAAATGAGAGAAAATGAGGAGTGTGGTTGTTTGTTCCAGCTCAAAAAAACGTGGGAGTGAGTGAAATTTGAGTGTAAGGGGACATTGAAGTGACATAGGTAAGGTGGGGAGGTATGGCTGGTCATAGAGTGGGTGTGGGGTGGTTGCTTGTGTCATAAGTTAAGGCAAAGTCAACACTTCACCTTAAATAAATCCTCCATTAGATCTTTATTATTTAGATAATGATTTTCATAAAAATGTGATTAAATTGTGAATATTTAGAGTTTATTATGTTAAAATATAATTTCTGGAGAAAATCCCGCGTTAAAATAATTAAAAACGGGCCTTAAATGCAAAACTACGCGAAAACCGGAAAAAAAGGCATTCCCAGCGAGACCTCTCGGTCCCTAGGCCCAGGTTCGGTCCTTGCTGGGGGCTGTAGCCGGAAACGAAACGAACAGAGGGAAGCGAAAGGGGCGAGGAAGCGAGAGGGGGGTTCGGTCCGGAGATAATAGGCGACGCGTCCGACCGAAAGGTGCCGAATGAACAGTGGTGAACAGTACCTTCCGGTTCGGTTCCTCCTGGGCGAGGTTCGGGTTCGGTTCCTCTTAAGCAGGGTTCGGTTTCGGTTCCTCCTAAGTAGAGTTCGGGTTCGGTTCCTCCTGGGCGAGGTTCGGGTTCGGTTCCTCTTAAGCAGGGTTCGGTTTCGGTTCCTCCTAAGCAGAGTTCGGGTTCGGTTCCTCCTGGGCGAGGTTCGGGTTCGGTTCCTCTTAAGCAGGGTTCGGTTTCGGTTCCTCCTAAGCAGAGTTCGGGTTCGGTTCTTCTTAAGCAGGGTTTGGTTTCGGCTCAGGAGGGTTCGGCTCCTCCTTGCTCTCAGTCCCTAAGAGGACCTTCGGGTCCTAAGAAGCTTCTCTCTTCTCGAGAGGTTTCGGTTCCTAATGTCTATTTTTCTCGTTTTTACCCCGTTTTAAGCCGTTTTTGACACGGTTAAGCGTCGGAATGACCCGAATGATTCTAAAAAGTTACGGGAAACTTTAGAGAGAGATTTGGGAGAGATTTTACATACTTGGAGAGATTTGGGAGAGATTTGACATTCTTGGAGAGATTTCTCATACAGAGAGATATTTGAGAGAGATTTCACATACTTGGAGAGATTTGGGAGAGATTTCACATACTTGGAGAGATTTGGGAGAGATTTCACATACTTAGAGAGATTTGGGAGAGATTTGATATTCTTGGAGAGATTTCTCATACAAAGAGAGTTTTGGGAGAGATTTCACATACTTAGAGAGATTTCAAATAGAGAGAGATAGAGTGAAAACGATTGAGAGAGGTTTCGAGTGTGGCATTTGTGAGTGTCCGGCTTCGCAAAGTAAGGTCCACAAACACTGTTAAGCCTTGTTTAAGGATCTTACACATTCCCGATGAGTATTCAACATGGTTTTTATCAGTTTAGTTCGTCGATTTACTCTAAGGCTCAGGAAATTTTAACACAAGATTTTTCCCAAGTGAAGTTTTCCCATTAATATAGCAAGTTATACAGTATGAACATAACACAAACTCTAATACACAAGGTTTAATCGAGTTGACCGGTTTGACTTGATGACTCGACTTGACTCAAGATTGACGATTGTCACATCATCCCCCCGTTAGAGGGAATTTCGTCCCGAAATTTAAATTCGGCTGGGAACTTCAAGGGTTTGGGAAAAGATGTGGATACTTTTGCTTCATTTGATCTTCACGTTCCCAGGTAAACTCAGGCCCTCGTTTTGCGTTCCAACGAACCTTCACTATGGGTATGCGACTTTGTTTTGTTCTCTTGATCTCTCGATCCATGATCTCGACGGGTTCCTCCACAAAGTGGAGATTTTCATTAACTTCGATTTCTTCGAGTGGTATTACCAGTGTCTCGTCAGACAGACACTTCTTTAAGTTGGATACGTGGAAGGTAGGGTGTACATTACTAAGTTCTTGTGGTAGTCGGAGTTTGTACGCCACAGGACCAATCCTAGCAAGGATTTCGAACGGACCGATGTACCTTGGGTTTAGTTTCCCTCATTTACCGAAACGTATCATCCCCTTCCAGGGAGAAACTTTTAGTAGTACCCGGTCTCCGACCTGGAATTCTAAAGGTTTGCGTCGCTTATCCGCGTAACTCCTTTGTCGATCACGCGACGCTTTTAGTCTTTCCCGAATTTGAATGATCTTTTCTGTGGTTTCCCTTATGATTTCAGGCCCAGTAAGGGTGCTATTGGGGACTTGCCCTCTGGCTAGCTGAGTATCTCCAACTTCGGCCCAACACAATGGTGATCTACACTTGCAACCGTAGAGAGCTTCGAATGGAGCGACTCCAATGCTAGTGTGATAGCTGTTATTATAAGAGAATTCGATAAGCGGTAGATGGGTATCCCATGCCTTACCAAAATCTATCACACAGGCTCTCAGCATGTCTTCCAATGTCTGGATGGTTCTCTCGCTTTGTCCGTTAGTTTGTGGATGGTAGGCCGTACTCATGTCTAGCCTGGTTCCCAGAGACTTCTGTAGGGACTGTCAGAAACGCGAGGTGAATCTACTATCTCGATCAGAGATAATGGATGTTGGTACACCATGTAGTCGCATGATCTCTTTAATGTACGTCCTGGTTAACTTCTCCATCTTGTCTGTTTCCTTTATTGGCAGGAAGTGCGCGGACTTGGTCACTGTCCACAACCACCCATATGGTATCCATCCCACCTGATGTCTTAGGCAGTTTGGTTATGAAGTCCATGGTTATTCGCTCCCACTTCCACTCGGGTATATCCGGTTGTTAAAGTAGTCCTGATGGCTTCTGATATTCCACCTTGACCTTGGCGCAAGTGAGGCACTTGCTCACATAAGTAGCAATTTCAGCCTTCATGTTTGGCCACCAGTATAACCTTTTGAGGTCGAGATACATCTTATCTGACCCAGGGTGAATGGAGTATCGAGTCTTGTGGGCCTCGTTCATTACAACATCTCGGTACCCACCGAACTTCGGTGTCCAGATTCGATTCATGAGATAACGAGTTCCATCCCCTTTGACTTCCAAGTTCTTATCCATCCCCCTTAGTGCCACGTTTTCTGGTTTCAAGGCTTCTAATTGGGCATCCTTGATCTGGGTGGCCAGTTGGGAGTGGATGGTCATGGCTAGGGATTTTACTCGGCGACCCGAGTATTCTTTCCTGCTTAAGGCATCGGCTACTACATTGGCCTTGCCCGGGTGGTAGCGAATTTCACATTCGTAGTCATTCAGTAATTCCACCCATCTTCTTTGGCGCATGTTAAGTTCTTTCCGATTAAGAATGTGCTGGAGACTTTTGTGATCAGTGAAGATGGTGCACTTGGTGCCGTAGAGGTAGTGCCTCCAGATCTTTAGGGCGAACACCACCGCTCCCAGTTCAAGGTCGTGGGTTGTATAATTAACTTCATGTGTCTTCAGTTGCCTTGATGCATAAGCGATGACTTTTCCCCTTTGCATGAGCACACAGCCGAGGCCTTGATTCGAAGCATCGCAATACACCACAAAATCATCAGTTCCTTCTGGAAGAGACAAGACTGGTGCGCTGCATAGGGCTTGCTTTAGTGTCTGGAAGGCGGCTTCTTGTTTATCTTCCCATTCGAACACCACCCCATTCTGAGTCAAGGTGGTGAGAGGCTTAGCGATCTTGGAGAAGTTTTGTATGAATCTTCGATAGTAGCCTGCGAGTCCCAAAAACTGTCGGATTTCTGTTGGCGTTGCAGGTGTTGACCAATCTTCAATTGCTTTGATCTTTGAGGGGTCCACATGTATTCCTTCTTTGCTTACTACGTGGCCAAGGAATCCTACTTCACGGAGCCAAAATTCACACTCTGAGAATTTGGCGTAAAGCTTCTCGGTTCTTAAAATCTCCAGAACTAGTCGTAGGTGTTGTCTGTGCTCTTCTTCACTCCTCGAATAGACTAAGATATCGTCGATGAATACGATGACGAATTTATCCAAGAAGGGTCAACACACTCGATTCATCAAATCCATGAACACCGCAGGCGCGTTTGTTAACCCAAATGGCATCACTACAAATTCATAGTGCCCATAGCGAGTTCTGAATGCCGTCTTGGGGATATCCTCTTTCTGAACTCGTAGTTGATGATAGCCCGACCTCAGGTCGATTTTTGAAAAGTAGCTGGCTCCTTGGAGCTGGTCGAAGAGGTCATCGATTCGGGGTAGGGGATAACGGTTCTTGATAGTGAGTTTGTTTAGTTCTCGATAGTCTATGCACATGCGAAAAGACCCATCCTTCTTCTTTACAAATAAGACTGGTGCTCCCCAGGGCGAGAAGCTTGGCCTGATGAACCCTTTGCTCAATAGTTCACTCAACTGGCTGGATAGTTCTTGCATTTCTGCCGGTGCTAAGGGATATGGAGCCCTGGCGACGGGGGTAGCTCCTGGGATTAAGTCGATTCGAAATTCGACTTGTCGTGCGAGTGGTACACCTGGCAGATCGTCTGGGAAAACATCAGGGAAGTTGCATACTTCTGGAATTTCTTTGATGTCCTTCACCTCCTGTTTCTTGTCTACGATGTGGGCTAAGAAAGCATGGTATTGCTTTCGGAGGTACTTTTGGGTTTTAACACAAGAGATGATTTGTAGGTTCGCACTAGGTTTATTGCCATAAACGGTGACAATGTTGCCATTCGGCAGATTGAGGCGGACGGCCCTTTCGTAACATAGAATGTCGGCACGATGAAGGCTTAACCAATCCATACCAATGATTATATCGAAGCTTTTTATGGTGACCGGCATAAGGTCAATTTTGAACAAATGGTTGTCTAGAGTGAGAGTACACTCTATGTAAATATCATTAGCGCGCTCAACCTTTCCATTTTCCATTTCTACGATGTAAGAATCTTCTAGTGGTTGAGAATTTTGCTTAAGTATATGTTTGAATTCGTGACTTATGAAACTTCTTTCTGCCCAACTATCGAAAAGTACGCATGCATAAGAGTTATTGAGGAGCAACGTACCAGTAACCACAGAGGGATCCTTGACTGCTTCTCCCTGCCCTAAAGTTAGGACTCTCCCTACACCCCCAGCATTAGGGGCTCGTGCCTTGGGGCAGTTCCTCCTGAAGTGTCCCGTTTCACCACATCCATAGCAGGTTTGGCTTGCTCCGGTGTTGGCGGTCGTAGCGATTTGTGCGGCGGGTTGGGTAGTCGCTCTACAGAATCGTGCGGTGTGCCCCTTTTTGTTACAGTTATTGCAGTGTAACTCTCGACAAGCACCGTTATGGTGGTAGTTACACTTGTTGCACTTGGGAAGAGTTCCCGTATACTGTTTCGGCGGTGCTGGAGCGACAGCAGTAGTGGCGGCACGAACAGCAACAATCTGTTGCTTTTTGGTGGGGTCCTGCATTGGTTGTTTCTTTTTATTGCCCCAGAACTTCCTCTTATTGTTTCCTCCTTTTGTTCGGTCGGTGGTGGTTATCACGGTACCACGGCTAGCCCTATGATCTATGAGTTGTTGTGCTAATTCCTTGGCGCTCTCAAAGGTAGTGGGTTTCGAGGCCAATACACTATCTTGAATATGGGATGACAGCCCCCAGAGATATCGTTCCACCTTCTTCTCTTCTGGAGTGACCATTGTTGGACAGAGAAGTGCTAGGTCGTTGAAACGGGCAGTATAAGTTTCAAGATCAGCGCCTGTCATTCTGAGGTTCTAAAGTTCTTCTTCAAGTTTTTGTATTTCTCCCCTCGGGCAGTATTCCTTTAACATTAGGGCTTTCAAATCCTCCCAGCTGATTGCGTTAGCTACTGCGGGAGTAAGTGATTTAACTCGGCCATTCCACCAAGTAAGTGCTTTTCCAGTGAATGTGAATGCCGCATACTTGACCTTGCTCGCTTCGGGACAAGCGCAGATTTCAAAAACTGCCTCGGTCCTTTCGAACCATTGCACCAGCGTGATAACGCCCCCGCTTCCATTGAAAGGGTCGGGTTTGCCATTCGTCAAGTCTTTGTAAGAGCACTCCTTCGTACGCCCCGTGCTGTCCCCATGAATGGAATTGGTAGCTCCGGATCCAGAACCGCCAGAACCATTGGTTCCCATTTGCGACATTGCTGCCGCCACGGCTGCCGTTACTGCAGCTTGGAACATTGCAGGATCAAACTGCGGAGGTGGTGGTGGAGGCGGCACTGTGTTGTTGGAAGGCCTTGGTCTTTTCCTTGGTGGCATGGTTCTGTCATAAAAAAAATGACCAGTCGGTAAGACTTCAATAGTGATAACGAGTCGAGTGTTACTGGTTTCATCCCTCTTGTATTTTATCATAACTTTATTATTCGTAAATTGTTTGTGTGATCAGGTTATGATGTATAGTGCCAAACATTCAATAAATAAAACACATGCCAAATTTCATTGATAACTTTTAGTACATAACGTTTAGAGGGAAAAGTTTGACCTCATAAGGGTCTACATTACATCGTTACAAAAGATAGTCTTGGCATTACAAAAGCCCTTTGAATAGTGTAATCACATAGTCGCAGGGTCGACCTACATACAAAGAGTAGCACCAACGCGTACTCATAAAATTTTACTACCAAGACGTGAGAATAGTAACGAGTTCTAATCACTGTGACCCTTCTTTGGCGGAGGTTGCGATGATGTCGATGCACCCTGTAGTTCCGCCAATCTGCGTTCGGCTGCAACCATTCTCTCTTCGAGTGCCATGTATCTTTCCCGATACTCTCTTGTTTCTGCTTGAGCTGCGAGAAGGTCTTGAATGAGTTGGTCTCTGTGGTGGGAGTCTCGTTCCAGGTCTCTGGTGCGATCAGTATTAGACTGTACGATGGCACTTAACTCCCGGACCTGATCGGTCGTCGTCCTACCACGATCATCCATACTTGCTATTCGTTGTATCGTGACAGGGAGAGCTCTGTCAGCCGGTCCACCATGAGTGAGATCATAGTAACCCCGTTGGTAGCCATATGGTGACCGCTGGCGTTGTTGTCGGCTCCATCTTTCGATCGTTGTTACCCAAGGGGGTTCAGGTCCGTTGTATCCAAAACGGTGCGCGGGTACCCTCGCGATGTAGGGAGGGTTGATTACTTCTGGTGGTTCTTCCACTTCGTTCCCAAACATGACTATCTCATCACCTTCCTCTTCTTCCTCTTCGTCTTCCTCTTCTTCTTGGTCGTCTTCCTCTTCTTCTTCTTGTTCGTCTTCCTCCTCGGGCTCCTCCTCGGGATCCTCCTCGGGATCCTCTTCGGGATCCTCCTCGGGCTCATCATTGATCCATCCCGCGTTTCCCTGATTGGGAAAATAGGGGTCCCCGGGTATATGAAATCCTGCCATGTCGTCTGCACGAGAAACGGGGTTAAGAAGCACATATCGGAAAATAATAATCTGGCGCTATAGAAACGTACAAATACTCCTATAGTATTTTTAAATGTTTATATTTGGTTCTTAGTGTGTTCTTTATGGAGTGTAATTAGGTTATCAGATTTGTCGCTCACTACGACTATTCCTTAGTGTGCGTAATTTATTTCTTGGACGGATATAGTTGATCAGGCTATATCCCTCCCAGAACTGATTACACATGCTAAGGCGTATTAATAATGTTCGACTCCTCCTCTTTCAATTTATGTTCTCCTAAGTTATGACACCATGCTAGTATAGAATGCATGTAAGTATACTTTAAAACAAGAAATTATTTGTTTTCTAAAAGTACAACTCGTTAAAGCATTTTAAGAATCAGAGACTTTTAGTCCCAAATGTGTTTATAGTTTGTATATCTTATGTTGTTTGACATACTTAATTCACTATAAACCGTGCTCTGACACCAATCTGTCACACCCCCAAACCAAGGATGGCGGAAACGTCCGGGGGTGGAGGACTTCATGTATAGTATCACAACCACAATTTCAATAGTAATTTAAGCAAACACAACCAACATATATATAATTGAAAAAGTTACATCACTTGTATGAATTACATGTTTCAAAATCAATTACAATACGTTGACAAAATATGAAAAGTTTGACGCCTTAACGTCCCATCCTCAAAAGCACTTGATTACCTGTTTACCGGAAAAAAAGGCATTCCCAGCGAGACCTCTCGGTCCCTAGGCCGAGGTTCGGTCCTTGCTGGGGGCTGTAGCCGGAAACGAAACGAACAGAGGGAAGCGAAAGGGGCGAGGAAACGAGAGGCGAAGGCGAGAGGGGGGTTCGGTCCGGAGATAAGAGGCGACGTGTCCAACCGAAAGGTGCCAAATGAACAGTGGTGAACAGTACCTTCGGGTTCGGTTCCTCCTGGGCGAGGTTCGGGTTCGATTCCTCTTAAGCAGGGTTCGGTTTCGGTTCCTCCTAAGCAGAGTTCGGGTTCGGTTCCTCTTAAGCAGGGTTCGGTTTCGGTTCCTCCTAAGCAGAGTTCGGGTTTGGTTCCTCCTGGGCGAGGTTCGGGTTCGGTTCCTCTTAAGCAGGGTTCGGTTTCGGTTCCTCCTAAGCAGAGTTCGGGTTCGGTTCTTCTTAAGCAGGGTTCGGTTTCGGCTCAGGAGGGTTCGGCTCCTCCTTGCTCTCAGTCCCTAAGAGGACCTTCGGGTCCTAAGAAGCTTCTCTCTTCTCAAGAGGTTTCGGTTCCTAATGTCTATTTTTCTCGTTTTTACCCCGTTTTAAGCCGTTTTTGACACGGTTAAGCATCGGAATGACCCGAATGATTCTAAAAAGTTACGGGAAACTTTGGAGAGATATTTGGGAGAGATTTTACATACTTGGAGAGATTTGGGAGAGATTTGACATTCTTGGAGAGATTTCTCATACAGAGAGATATTTGAGAGAGATTTCACATACTTGGAGAGATTTGGGAGAGATTTCACATACTTAGAGAGATTTGGGAGAGATTTGACATTGTTGGAGAGATTTCTCATACAAAGAGAGTTTTGGGAGAGAGTTCACATACTTAGAGAGATTTCAAATAGAGAGAGATAGAGTGAAAACGATTGAGAGAGGTTTCGAGTGTGGCATTTGTGAGTGTTCGGCTTCGCAAAGTAAGGTCCACAAACACTGTTAAGCCTTGTTTAAGGATCTTACACATTCCCGATGAGTATTCAACATGGTTTTTATCAGTTTAGTTCGTCGGTTTACTCTAAGGCTCAGGAAATTTTAACACAAGATTTTTCCCAAGTGAAGTTTTCCCATTAATATAGCAAGTTATACAGTATGAACATAACACAAACTCTAATACACAAGGTTTAATCGAGTTGACCGGTTTGACTTGATGACTCGACTTGACTCAAGATTGACGATTGTCACACAACACCAATCACATGAAGTCCCTTTTGAAGACAACTATAGTGTAGAAGAGGAAATGTTGGAAGATTTTGACCCTTTCTATGGGGTTGAATTTAATGAAAGTATTCCAAAAAAAACCATCCAACATGGCTGATGTAGATGCAAGTAATGATGATGATTCAGATAGCAGTGAAGACAACAGTGAAGATAGTGAAGATAGTGACTTTATGGTTGATGAAGATAACCTAATTCCGGATATTGAAGTAGACATGGAGAATTTTCACATGAGTATAGACACAGATGCAGAGTACTTAGGGAGTGTATATAAGTTTCATGAGGGTAATGATGTTCAAGAGGAAGTAGAGGATATAGAGGTTATTAACAATGATGAATAGGATTCTATGGGTGAAGACTTAGACAATGATAGGAAAAGAAGGGAGATTATCAAACAGTTAGGCAAGGAGAGAGTGTGTTTTCATGGTGAAGTGCACAAGGTGGCCTTCCATGTAGGACAAAAATATAAATAAAAAAAGAACTAAAGGAAAAAATTGATAGGCATGCATTGGAGACTAGAAGAAATATTTGTTTTACAAAAAATGACAAACATAGGTTGACATCTGTGTGTAAGGGAACTGTGGTAGTCAATGCAAGTGGGGTTGGTGGACCTACCACAAAAAAGGTAAAGGGCAAAGAAGTAATTGAAGGAAAGGCCAAGTGTACTTGGAGACTCCACGCTTCTAGGGCAAATGATAATGAGTACTGGTTTGTAAAGACATATAATCGCAATCACATCTGCCTTCAGTCCAGAAAAATCAAATCTTGCACTGCCACCTTCATTTCGAAACAGATTATGGATCAGATTGAATCAAATCCTGGAGTGCCAATTCGTGCAATTCAAGAGGAGCCACATAGGAAGTATGAGGTTAGTATTTCGGGTGACAAAGTTTTTAGGGCTAAAGCTCTCGCAACAAAAATGGTGGTGGGAGACTATACTAAACAGTATGCAGTTTTAAGAGATTATGTGTTGGAGTTACAAGCAACAAATGTGGATACAACTGTAAAAATTCAAGTGGAGTCTGAGCCTAACTGTAACAACTCAACCAGGCAATTCAAAAGGATGTATGTGTGCTTATGAGCTTTAAAGAAAGGTTTTAAGATTGGGATGAGGTATTTTTTAGGTTTAGATGGTGCATCCATGAAAGGACCATTCCCAGGTCAGATTCTTACAGCTGTTGGGGTTGATTCCAACAATGGAATCTATCCCCTAGCATATGCAATTGTGGAGACTGAGAACACCGATAGCCGGAAATGGTTTTTGGAATGTCTTGGAGATGACTTGGACATTCATGCTAACTCAAACTTCACATTTATCAGTGACAGAAAGAAGGTACTTTTATGGTTAACATATTTTGCTAGACAACTAACTTATACTTATATACTAATTTAGCTATTTCCTTCATGTAAACAGGGTCTCATACTTGCTATTGCACAGATATTTCCTTGTGCTGAACATAGATATTGTCTAATGCATATCTATTATAATATGAGAAAAGTATGGAGGACTACAGAGTACAAGGAACATTTGTGGAATTGTGCTAAAGCCACAACCATCCCGGAGTTTGAAACACTGATGAGAGATTTCAGATTCTATGACGTGGAAGCATATGAATGGCTTATGAAAATCCCTCCCCATCATTGGGCTAGAAGCCATTTCTCAGGTAATTACTTATTTGTATAATTTTATATATTTTCATTATTTCCCATTGATTTTGCTTACCAACATGTACTATATAATAATAGATAGGGCAATGTCAGATATGTTGTTGAATAATTTGTGTGAAGTTTTCAACAGTAAGCTCGTAAAAGGAAGGGATAAACCAATAATAACCTGTTTGGAGTTCATAAGCGAGTATCTTATGAAAAGAGTTTGTAATGTGATGAAGGTGATAAACAAGTGCACAGGTCCACTAACACCTACTGGTGAAAGGTTGTTACATGCAAACATATCAAGTGCTTCACAATACATTGCAAGATGGAATGGAGTGAGTAAGTACTAGGTTAAAGGGCCATGGCATGATCAACATGTTGTGGACATGGGGCAGATGACTTACAGTTGTAGGAAATGGGAGTTGATAGGCATGCCTTGCAAGCATGCAATTGCAACAATCAATGAAATGGCAGACAATGGTGAGCAAGTAGGAGAACTGTACACCTATGTCCATAAGGTGTATCGGCTAGAAACATGGAAAAGCATGTACTCTTTCACAGTCGACCCCATCAAAGGAAGGAGCATGTGGCCTAAGAGTGATTGTCCAACAACCCTTACCCCTCCACCACACCACAAGCAGCCAGGAAGACCAAAAAAGAAAAGGAGGCAGACTGCTGATGAGAAGAGTGTAAGCCAAAGTCAGAAGCTAACTAGGAAATTTGTGAGTGTGACATGTAGTAAGTGTAAGAACAAGGGCCATAATGCCAGGACATGCAAGGGTAAGGGGGGGGGGGGGGGGATGGAGGTACCAGTCAAGCAAATGAAGTTTGAAGTGTTGCAAGGGTAGGCTACTAGATTTTGTGTTTTATTTGTGGTTGTAATAGTTGGTAATGTTTTAAAACTCTAGTTATTAAGTAATATTTATGCCCTTTTGAACTTGGTTATGTAATGGTTATGCACTTTTGAACATGGTTATGCAATAGCTATGTAATTTTGGTACTGCTTAATGGTAATGTTGCAAGGGTAGGCTACTAGATTTTTTGTTTTATTTGTGGTTGTAATAGTTGGTAATGTTTTAAAACTATAGTTATTAAGTAATATTTATGCCCTTTTAAACTTGGTTATGTAATGGTTATGCACTTTTGAACATGGTTATGCAATAGCTATGTAATTTTGGTACTGCTTAATGGTAATGTTTGATTTTTTGTTTTGTTAAAGTAGTTATTGGTAATGTACTTTCTGGTATTCTGTTATGGTTAACATCATTGTTAATATTTAACATTTTCAACATTGCACCATACACTATTATCATAACCATTTCAACTGAGACAAATTATAACAAAAACTACTGAGACAATTTATAACAAAAACTAACAATTTCATTAAAACAAGTTACCATTGATAACCAAAAACTAACACTTTCAGCTTACAATTTATAACAAAAACTAACACTTCCAGCTTAGAAAAACCAACACCAAAACACAACATTAAAACAATCTTCCAAAAAGTACACCCTAACATGTAAGCCCTAATTCCTAAAGTAGATAACCAAAAGAAACAGAACCCAGCTTATAACCAAATACATCTTGAGTTTTGTTGAATCACGTTGCATATTCCCTAAATCCAACTCATGCCTGTTGATTGTTCTTAGCAATCCTAGTATTATAGTTGTCGATCTTGGACACATGGGGGGGGGGGGGGGGGTCAACCCACCCAATAAATCCACATTTTGAATCCTACAATTATACAGAAAAGTGGATGGATTATTAAATCAAAATCGTCGACCTAATTTTGCACATTGTTACCGGCATGCAAAGAAACGACGACCAGGGTTTAAATCTGTCTAAGAGGTTCGCACAACAGCATCTCTTCCACAAAAACATAGTTGTTGCACCATTGTGAGTGAACAAAGAAATCGATCAACCAAGAAAGAGTAAGAGAGAAAGATGTGTTGTCTGAATGAAGATGAAAGAGAAGAGAGACGTTGTGGGTTGAGTCTTAAAGGAGTTTTCAAACCACAGGGACCAATAGATAAAAAGACAAAATTACCCTCACATGGAGGGCACGTGCTACACTAAACGGAAGGAACTAGATGGGAGTTAACTCCAGGGACCAAAACCACAAGAAGTTTCATGTTTTGGACCAACCATGCAACTTGAAAACATTTTGGACCTTATCCACAATTTTTGGATAACCACAGGGACAAAAAATGCAGTTTTGTCAAAAAGATAAAACTGCAGAAATTGTCCTAGGGGTAAATCCATCATTTGCAAAAAGTTAACAACCATGCTGTTAAACTTAACGAGGTTGGGACCAAAACCATCAAATAAGGACTTCTTTTGCTAATAAACTTTTTTTTAGAAATTGACAAACCACTAGGACCATTTTTGCAATTTTGTCCAACGGAAACAACAAAAATAGATAGAGAGTGGGGTAGCGTTTGAGGAATAGTAATGGTCGGGGTTAAATGTTTAAACTAATAAATAATTTATTGCACAAATAAATATATTTAAAGACAATATATTGTTTTTATGTACGCAAGAAGAGAAGTTATAGTAAAAACTGCCATACAAATGATCTACATAAAAAAAATATAAAAACAAAACAAGCAATTTATTTTTGATCTAACGATATATACAATTTCAGTAAATTAGTCAATTTTTTATAAACCTTGTTATTTTTGTATTTATCAAACCATATATACGATTTCAGTAAACTAGTTAATAATTTATAAACCTTCATATATTTTATACTAGGTGTGAGGTCCATGTATTACATGAGTTTATTTAAAAAAAAAAAATAAATATAAAATTTTAACAATTTGAAAAGTTTGAATTTATAAGAAAAATGAAATTTTTTTGAATTATTAAAATTAACGAGACTTTAATGTATTGGATACATTACATTATAAACCATTTTCTAATAAATAACTTTCATATATATTACCTTATATATTAAATGTGAAATTTTAATTTAATAAAATTAAAAATACAATAAAATAACAAGTGGAAAATAAAAATTTTAAAATTTTTAAAAAATATCATGTGTCCAAATGAAGAAGAAGACAAGATGTGGTAAAAAAACCTCATTTACTCATTTATTAGAGTAGATTCAATCCTAACTAAAGGTATTAAAAAGTAAAAATATAATACATGTATCTTCCTAGTAAACTAGTTAATAATTTATAAACCTTGTTATATTTTATATTTAATCCTAACTAAAGGTATTAAAAAAGAAAAATATAATGCATGTATCTTCCTCTCAAGTCTCAATAGCAAGACACATGACACATGGTGTGTGGGGGGAGAAAGTATTTCTTTTGAAGGTGATGTAGTGGCGGGTAGTAGTGAACAAGTTGGTTGGGCAGACCTTTGACCCCCCATCATTCAATTTCATCTCATCTACCACCCATCAACCCTAATTCAATTCCCATTTCACATTAATTATATCCACATCTTCACGCTTTGATCAATCTTTCATATTTTAAACCCACTATGTTCACCTCTCGTGATCTACTGTCATCCATACATAATTCATATACATACACATACATGTGTATACATGTATCTGTATCTGTGTAAGTATAGGCTCGAATTTCTAAACCCCACCTCAGATCTTCCTATTTCTTTGACCTCAGCTGTAACAAATTCGTCTCATCTCTTTTCTAATTTCAGGAAATTGACATACGCAGACTCTCTCTCTCTCTCTCTCTCTTTCTCTCTTCTCTCTCTCTCTTCTTTGCTGGCATGTGCTGGAAGAAAAGTAATTTGTATTTCGTATTTCTATCCAAAACGGAGACAATTCATAAAGTTTCGTAGGTGAGAAAATTTGCTTTTCTTCTCCAATTTTGACGTTTTTACCCAAAATGGAGAGGACCCATTATTGTTCATGGCAGCTTTTATCAATCTCTAGTCTTGAATTTTGTCGGGCTTTCTTCAATCACGTGTAGTTTTGACTTCTCTTAGCCAAATTTGATGAGCACCGATTTATGTTTATAGTTCATTAACTGCATCTCATGGTGGGGTTTTCGTTTTCCCTTGAATTTGCTGTTAATTTGACGTTTCTACCAAAAATGAAAACCTCCTGTTCTTGTTTTTAGCTAATTCTCAATCCCCGTGTTTAATTTTGGTATTATACCCCTCAATTTGCGTTTGTTTAATGCTTTATCGATGTCTGTGTTTCATCATGATGCCCAATTTCCATTCTCTTTCCACTTCTGCACCTGGTGCAAGTTAGTCAACTGGTAGATCCCGATTTTCCTTTGTTCTTTATTTTAAGCCATTCAGAATTTGAAAAACTCGAAGAAGAAAAAAAATGAGAGCTTGGTTGTTCTTCTTTCTCAACATTATCTGTTGGGTCTTCCTCTTCTTACCTCAAACATGCCTATCAAGTGTTCGATATATTGGCAAAGTGAACCCTGGGTTCAAAGGATCTCAAATGCAATTCATAGACAACAGTGGCTTATTCCTACTATCAAACAGCTCTAATTTCGGATTTGGTTTCAATGCAAACGCCGATATCACTTCCTTCACCATCGGTATCATTCACATTACAACTTCAAGAGTCATTTGGTCGGCGAATAGAAGGGCTCCCGTTGGTAATTCCGATAACTTTGTGTTTGGCGACGACGGAAATGCTTACATTCAAACCAACGGAAAAGTCATTTGGTCAACAAACACCACCGGGAAAGGTGTCGCCGCCATGAAATTGCTTGATTCCGGTAACTTGGTGCTGGTACGTAACGACGGCGTTTTCGTTTGGCAAAGTTTTAGCAACCCCACAAACACCCTTATGCCAAATCAAAATTTCAATTCAGGATCGAAACTCGTAAGCAATCCGAAAAACAATTTGACATTTTCTCTAGAAATCAAAAACGGAGACATGATTTTATCAACCGGGTTCCGAAACCCTCAATCGTATTGGGCTATGAGTAAAGACAAAAGGAGAATCATCAACAAAGACGGTGGAAACCTCGAATCCGCCGTTATTAATGGCAATTCATGGAGGTTTTTCGATGAAAACAAAGTTTTGTTATGGCAATTCGTGTTTGCAGATGGTGATGATTCCAACGCCACTTGGGCCGCTGTTCTAGAAGATGGCGGCTTCATTAGCTTCTATAATCTCCCAGGAAAAGTAAAAGCAAACCATCAAATCCCTGATGACACGTGTAGCACACCACAATCTTGTTCCACGTACCTCGTTTGCCACTCTGGCAACACTTGTCAATGCCCATCTGGCCTCAACGAAATCAGCTGCAAGCCATCTAATCTATCGTGCGCGAAGAAAGACGAAGCGACTCTCATCAACGCAGGCGATAATCTGAGCTATTCAGCACTTGGGTACACGTCACCTTCTTCAAAAACAGATTTAGATGGGTGTAAATCATCGTGTTTAGGTAACTGTTCTTGTTTGGCTATGTTCTTCGATAACAAATCAGGAAGTTGTTATCTTTTCGATCAGATCGGAAGCTTTGAAGACGCGAAAAACGGCGAATCTTTCGAATCCTACGTTAAAATTTCGCGAAATTTAAACGGGAAAAAGAAGAAACAATCGATTGTTGTTGTGATCGCGATTGTCATTGCGACAATTTTTGTCATTCTAACACTTGTGTTCATATGGATTTGTTGGAACAAAAAGCGAAATAAAATTCCAATCGAAAAAGGTAATGAATCATCGGAAGAAGATAATTTCTTTGAAAGTATATCCGGGATGCCGGTGCGCTTTAGTTACACATACCTTCAACAAGCAACCGATAACTTCAGCATAAAACTCGGGCAGGGTGGGTTTGGGTCGGTTTACGAGGGTGTGATAAAAGATGGAACAAAGATAGCGGTCAAGCAATTAGAAGGAATCGGGCAAGGAAAGAAGGAGTTTCGGGCAGAGGTCAGCATCATCGGTGGGATCCACCACCACCATTTGGTTCGGCTCAAAGGGTTTTGCGCGGAAGGTGCACACCGCCTCTTGGTATACGAGTACATGGGTAACGGTTCCCTAGACAGATGGATCTTCAAAAAGAAAAAAACTGAATTCTTATTAGATTGGAATACGCGATACAACATCGCAGTGGGGACCGCGAAAGGGCTCGCGTATCTCCACGAAGACTGCGATGTTAAAATCGTGCACTGCGATATAAAACCGGAGAACGTTTTACTCGATGCGAATTTCCGCGCGAAAGTATCGGATTTCGGGTTAGCGAAGCTAATGACGCGCGAACAAAGTCACGTATTCACAACCCTGAGAGGGACCCGCGGATACTTAGCACCCGAATGGATCACGAACTACGCGATATCTGAAAAAAGTGATGTTTACAGTTTTGGAATGGTGCTTCTTGAAATCATCGGGGGACGTAAAAACTACGATTCCTCAGTGATTTCAGAGAAATCCCATTTCCCATCTTACGCGTTTAAAATGATGGAAGAGGGGAAAATCCAAGAAATTTTCGACCAAGATATGAAAGTTGATGAAAAAGATGAACGCGTTAAGATCGCGATACAAGTGGCTTTATGGTGTATACAAGATGATATGAATTTAAGACCTCCTATGACTAAAGTTGTTCAAATGCTTGAGGGTTTGTGTGTGGTGCCCACACCACCTATGGCTTCTCAAACATGTTCGCGGTTCTATTCGGGTATTTTTAAGAGTATTAGTGAAGAAGGGACTTCATCTGGGCCTTCGGATTGTAATAGTGAGGCTTATTTATCTGCTGTTAGACTTTCGGGTCCGAGATAGTATATGTGTATATAGATTGTATATCATAATGTGTATCTGTGTATGTGAATTTTTGTACTATGAGTAGAATATGCTATATATGTTGGAATAAATAAGTTCTAATTTTCTAATTGTTGTTAAGAAATCGTTAGTCGAACTATATATAGCGATCATTTGACATTGTTCGAATCTTCGGTTGATTGCTACACTTTTGGCCATTTACATCTATGTTTTTTTGGGTAAAATACTAAAATTTGAACTTATATGAACTATTTTAGATATTTACCTCATCGCTATTGTTCTTCTCAAAGGGTATTTTAGATATTTGAATGTTAGTGGAAAGTTTTCCTTGTACTCGTTTATTGTAAAATATAGAAACTATAAGTTATAAATTTGTGCATTGGCAACTTTAGTAAATATCGATTTTGTCCCTTTTGTTTTGTTCCACGAGATTTTTACTTTGTTATTGCCATGGGTATTTTAGACCAATAAACATTTCAATTAACGGTCATTGACTAAGAAAAAAACAATGGAAAGATAGAGACTACATTAGATGGCCTCAATTCAAATAGGGGTATCTCATGGACTAAAAGCCTTCGTTCTTTGACTTTCTCTATTAAGTGGTTTGTTCTACATTAAGTTAAAAAGAAACACTTACATATATCTTACCAAATTAAGTCGTGCCCCTATCAAATCCATTAAGTAAAACAGGGAAAAAAAAACAACTAAATGGCCTTCAAATAATGATAAAATAAGGAATTTTGTCCACTAAATGTCTCTTTATTTGTTAATTTGTTCTTTCGACTTCATGTGAAAAAGAAACATCTATATATAGTTTAATCGAATTAAAGGTGGTGTTTCTTTCTTTCTCTTGTCAAGTGATGTCTGGAAATGATGTTAAAAATCATTTGACAAAATGTCAGCAGATTTGGGGAAATAGAAGGAAAAAATAATTGAGGACAAATTTGTAAAAAGTTAGGAATTGATGGGAAAAACTTCATTTCTCTGACATTCTCTATTAAATCGTTATTTTGCATTAAGTAAAAAATAACTACATTAAGTCATGTCCCCGTTAAGTAAAAAAGAAACACGCGTCTCTTTTAAGTCCCTTAAGTGAAAAAGATAACATGAACAATTTCTAATGATGCCAACTGCCAAGAAGTAGGTAAGTAGTTTTTTGTTTGAATTTTTGCTAAAAATGAAATGCTTCATTCGGCAATTAGAATATTTTATTCATTGGAACTTTTTATATTTTTATTCATGATGGATGATCATGATATTATGGCCATCTCCAATAATGGTATTGCTCATGAAAGGGGACCATGTGAAGAACTTTCAGAAGTTGAAGTAGCTCATGAGAATTCGGATATAAAATCACATGAGAATGAAACTAGGCAATCAGTAGTTGAAGAGGTTGCACTAATCAACAATATTGGTGATTAAGGTACTAAAAATCGAATCTTTATCAACAAAACATAAGGTTCTTTTTTGTTTTTATGGTAGATTTAAAGGCTAATTGCAGAAATTTGCAACAAACTTTCACTTAATTTATAAATTAAGTATAAAAAAATTTATTGACTTAATTGGAACGACACTTAATCCAATAAGCTATATATGATTGTTTGTTTTTGAATTAATACAGGAATAACGAATTAATTGAGAAAGTCGTTCTTTCTACAAGTCAAATAGTAATATCCATATATGGCTTACTAGATTGAGGGATTGCTTCTTTTTTTTCTTCTCTAAATTAAGTCCTATATGATAAAGTGGATGTGGCTAAATGGTATTGATATTTGTATGTATATATGTATAAAGTGATGTATGCGTAAGGTCTATTTGTTTGTATTAATCTTTTTGACTGAATAAACCGTTCAAATAAGACTAAGCTCTTGTCCCCATTAATCTGTTAAGTAAAAACAATATATTACCATTTTACCCTTGCATGATGATTAATTATTCAGTCTTTTGACAGTTTATTGAAAATTATATTTGCTTTTTACAGCAACATGGAATGTCGAATGCTATAACACGTACCGGAAATGCAGTGCAACCCAAAGACATCATGTATGTCTTTTTTAACACTCAAATTATTGGTATCATATTTTTTATCCAATGAAATGTTATATATAATTCTAAACGTTTTCACCATAATTGATATTTCATTGTATCTGTCTCTCAAATTGAATGCAAGTTCAAGGAAATTATCTGCCTACTAGTCAAAAATATAAATGGTCCCTTAATAATGATAACACATAGGATTCATGTAACCAAAAATAAGTTAGAATCTTGATTTTGTAATGAGTAATAAGGGAAAATAGGATATTATACTTTTGGTCAAGACTTTGGATTTTCTCTAATCAAGTATTGTACATATAAAACGATGTGTCAAGACTTTGGCTTTTCTCTAATCAAGTATTGTACATATAAAATGATGCATCAATAAATGATCATTTATAAGTATTTGAAAAAATGCGATCCACTTGGGTAAATGGGAGAAAGAATATATGAGAGAATTTTTTAAAAGCTAGGATTTCATGGGAAAAGCTTAATTCACCTGACTTTTTATATTAAGTCATACTCTCTGTATTAAGTCAAAAAAAAAACAACTCGTATATATAGCTTACTATATTATTCCGTTCTTTCTATATTAAGTTAAAAAAAAATACCCATATATAGCTTACTATGAAGCCTCTCCATATCAATTCCATATTAAATGATGCAAATACCCTCATTGAAGTCTTTGATTTCTCCTTAATTATACATGTAGAAGCTCCATATCAAAAGATGAGAAGCCTCAAAGAATCAGGACATTACCCATCTACAATTTTAATTTCAAGTGTAACGAAAGAGCATAGAAAACGAAAGAGGTATGTTTTCCACTTTCGCCCTTCTACTCGATAACTCTATTGAATTTGTGCTTTATTTGAACATAATTTGCACCATTAAAGTTGTAAGTTTATTTGTTTTTGTAGTTCTATTCTAAGTTTGAGGAGAAGATCCATCTAAAAGAAATGGTAAAATGTAATTTACAAGCAAAAACAAAGGTATATATCATACTTATATCATGCTATTTATCAATGATTTGACTATAAACAGTTAATTTCTTTATTGTTTTTAATAGGAAAATCAAGAAGTGGAGATTAAAATGTTTAGGAAAAGCTTGACGCTTAAACCAACACCAATGCCAAATTTTTATAAGGAACCCTTGCCTCTTGAGATCGAGTTAAAGAACGTAAATTTGTTCACGTTATTCTTTTTTTTTTTCATCCTGCATTAGTGGTATCAAAATATATGATTTTTAATAAGTATTTGAGAAAACGACAATGCCACTTGGAGAAATGGAAGGAAAAATAAATAAGGGCAAATTTGTAAATTACTTCAGCCTTTTTTTTCCATAGCCATAATAAATGATTTTTAAAACCTATCTGAGAAAAGTATGGCACCACTTGGGCAAATAGGAGGATATTTAATTTCTCAAAAATAAATGACGTTAAATTCCTAAAAAGTTACGATTTAATTAAAAAGCCTTATTTCCGTTACATAGGGGCTACATTTGGGCTGTTCCGTTTTTACTTAAGTGGCTTAATAGGTAAAACACTAAATCTGCTTAGTTATAAATGGTAGTTTTTGTTTTTTACTTAATCTAGAAAAAAAAATCTTTATGTATATCTAAAGAGATATCATTAGTTCATTGTCCCTTCAAAGAAATAACAATATTCTTAGTTAAATCGTTATTTCTATATTAAATCAAAGAAGAAACAACCATATATAATTTACCAATCATTGTGTGAGTGTAAAAACGATTCTACAACGTCAGAATATCATAGATCGAAAGAACCAATGATCTAAAAAAACACAATCAATTCTTGAAGAACTAGACTAGAAATCGAGTTTTTACCCCAAAATGTACATAAATGAAGGTTAAATTAAGACTTGGGTTTAGTTAAAAACTTCATCTTTTTGCAGTGAAATGAATAAAAGATTGTTGAAGTCTTTTGACATTGTCGTTCACAATCCAAGCTAAAAAAAGTTCATTATTATCGTTGAATGTTGTAAATCTAAAATCATTGCATATAGGACAACTTTTCTTGAGCATAGTACAACCATTTCTACATAAAGTACATCTTTTTTGTTCGCATGGTACAAGATTCTTGATGTCATATACATGTGATTGGGTGTCGACTACTTTATGGTCATTGGGCTGCTTTCACATGTTTAAAAGTTTCCAAGTCCCCTAAGACTAGGGCGATAAAGTTAGGATGTAGGAACACCTGTGATGATCTTGTGCATATGAAGTACATCTTAGAATGAAGAAATAATAGTGGTGTGTTACTAAACAAAAAATAAAATAGAACTAATAAAATTAAAAGTAAAAAAGAGCAATGGTAAGTAAGTAAATATTGTTTTGTTACATAGATAGTGAAAGCAAAAACTTACAATATAGCATATAAGATAGAGAGACTACTTCTATAGATGATCTTGACTTAAGAAAAAAAAATAGCTCACATTAGATGATATCTTGCATATGAACACCAACTGAGAATGAAGAAATAATAGTGTTGTATGATTAAACATAAAAATATCCTTCTTAATAAATAAATGTTTTTTTCTGCCACGTGTCAATCTCTTATGAGTTTTGATACTTGTCATTTTGTGGTATTTTTGAAATAAATATTATCCACTTGTTAATTTTTTATTTGTTTCAATGTTTAAAATTAAAGTCATATACTTATATATGTAAAGTATTAAATATCATATATATGATATTAAATTGCAATAAATACGTTTTTTCGTTTTTTATTTTAAAATTATACATTAAAAAATATTTTATGTTTACGCTTTAATGTTTAATCTTTTTTTTAAATCAACCCGTGTAATACATGGGTCTCACACCTAGTATAAGTAATAGAACTGAAAGTAAAGCCGAAAAATCATAGGCACATAAATATTGTATGAAAAGAATACTAGTAATAAAGTAAACTGAAGAGGGAAACAGCCGTTTGATCTTTATTGAGTTGTTCTTTTTTATCTTTATTAAATTGTTATTTCTGTGTTAAATTAATTAGAAACATTCATATTTATGGAAAATATGTTTTTACTTGTTGGCACGATTTCACTCTCAATTGTTCTTTTAGGTACAAATTTCATGTTGGCATGTAGATGTGATTGTAAAATTTAGTGGTACCCTATATATGGTGGTTAAATATGTGTATGATTTATTTTAATTTTGGTAAATATGTATAATCTATATTTGTAAATTAATGAAAATTAGCATTGGTCCCATATTGTTTATTATTATATTAGCCCTTTTTATTCTAATGAATTTTCATAAAACGAAATTCTATAGTATAATTATCATGTTTTAATAAAACAGTAACTTCTTATATATCAAAGATTATGCTATATTAAGATTGCAATATTGAAGATATGGGTTTAACATATAAATCGAAAGACATTTCCACTCAACGGTCCCAATATTATGTGGGCCGCACTATGGATAGCGAACCAATGTTATACTTTATTTACATCTCAAATAAATTTAAACAAAAACAATGTGTATGAAACCACCTCAAATAAATTTAAACAAATACAATGTGTATGAAACCACTCAAATATTTAATAAATCTCAAATAAATTTAAACAAAAACAATGTGTAGGAAACCACTTAAATATTTTATAAACTAGTTTTGTAATAAACTAGGTAAGAAGATAAAGTTAACTTTTAAACTAAGAAGTAAATTATATGAATAGGCTCTTATGCATGAACCAAAGTAAATTATATGAATAGGCTCTTATGCATGAACCAAAATACACGGTTAAGTTTTTATTTTTAAAAATTAACTTGGAATATCTATGTATAATTACTTTTTCATTCGGGTCGTTCCTACGGATATAAAATGACTATTTTGTCTTTAATACATTCATTTTTTTTATTTTCTTTTATTTGGTTGTCATTTTTAAATAAAAATAATTACACCAACCCTTCTAGCATATTTGTGGTGCGGTTTGGTGCGCTTTACAGTCAAAACCGTAGACTGTACCGCATATGAAGTTTGAAAATTTTTGGAAACCGCAAACAGTACAACAAAAGGTGTAAACCGTGGTTTGCATTGTGGTTTGTTGCAAACGGTTTTGCGGTTTTTGTGGTCTGATTAGTTGCAAAACTTTGAAACTTTTTTCCAACCATTTGATCTAAATTAAAATTTTAAATTTTATTAAAGAAATACTATATTGTAATATTTTTTTAACGTATATCTATGTTCACTGCTTAATACTGCCAAATATTTATACATCTTATTAAACATACTATATCACAATATCTTATAACTAATATATATTTTCAATGTTATCGATTATATATATATATATATATATATATATATATATATATATATATATATATATATATATATATATATATATATATATCCTTATTCTAATAAATAAATAAGTTTACTCTCCTATTGACAAGTGTCACAAGATTAGAAATCCTCATTAATCTCAACCTATTAATAATAAATTTTAAATTTTAAATTTCACACTCTAATAACATTAAATTAATAACTGATTCCATATTTCAAATTTTAAATTTCACACTCTAATTAAATTAAATTAATAATATTAGAATAAAAAATAAAATAAAATAAATATATACTATAAGGTGATATAATTTCATGTATTTATTTAAATCAACGATTATAATTTTATATAACTAAAAAATACACCTTAATTAATAGTTTATTTAAAATAATTTATTTCAAATAATTGATTGATAATTTTAAGTTTTTACTATGAAATTTTAATTAATTTTATATATCACTTATGATGTCATTTGTCAACCTATTAATTATCAATTTCAAATTTCAAATTTTAAATTTTCTCACTCTAATTACATTAAATTAATAATTGATTCTTTATTTTAAATTTCAAATTTTAAATTTTCTTATTCTAATTATATTAAATTAATAACATTATTGAAAAATAAAATAAAATTAATACATATTATAAGATGATATAATTTCACGTATTTATTTAAATCAAAAGTTATAATTTTATATAACTAAAAAAATATCTCTTAAATAATAATTTATTTAAAATAATTAATACTTTTGATTTTTTGATATGAAAGTTTAATTACTTTTATAACCGTGGTTCTCACGGGTTATAAACTAGTATATATATATATATATATATATATATATATATATATATATATATATATATATACACTAGGTGTGAGACCAGTGTATCACACGGGTTTATTAAAAAAAATTAATATCAACTTGTGAACATTAAACGGTTTCTAAAGTAATACTTTTACATATATACAAAGGCTTTATTGAATAAGTTATGATTCTCTATGATAGTTCATATAATTGAAAGATATACCAAATTAAAAGAGAAACAAAATCTCATGATTGATGAATAAATGTACGTATGTAATATAAACTTGATGCATGAAAACATTATCAATTTGGCATAATGATACACAACAGTTTTTATTTTGAAATCATTTGAACATAATACGAACTTGTTAAATGAATTTTAAAATTAAGAAAATACAACATATCAAAGTATTAATAAGAAATTTCAATTTTTCGTCTTGAAATTTTGGATCATGCTGAAACCATGGAAGAAAGTTTTGTTATCCCCAGTTTCGTAAGCAAATATACCACATTAACAACTAATGGTAGTTAGTAAATCAATTTAATTATATTAATCAAAAGATACTAAAAAATACCATATTTATGGTCGATCAAGTGTAGGACAGCGAATTTGAGAATCAAAAACACTTTAATTAATCAAAAACCAGCAACAGATAAAAGCTAAATAACATTTTTCCCAAAATAAACATTATATTTTTAAACAAAGACAAACACCAGATTGTGAAAACATGAGAAATCAGACAAATGAGATTTCAAAAACCCAATAGACATAAAGTGTCAAGGGTTTCTCAAACATCTTGAATCATCTATGAGTATACACTTTGACTATTCTCCAAATTGAGCTTTTCCTTGGACTTTCCAATTATGGCCCTATCCCTAAGTTAGATACCTTAGTCCACCTGATGCTTTTCGATTATGCTAATGTCCCCAATTTAACCTTCAATATTCCATTTATACCCATACCTCTAAAACAATGTTAACCATCTTCAACTTTTTGATTACAGTAAATTACACGAATGGTCCCTATGGTTTAAGGTAATTTACGCGTTTGATCTCTAACTTATTTTTTTAACTCGGAAAGTCTCTACTGTTTGTTTTTGTTACGCGGTTGGTCCCTATCTTACCTAAAAAGACTATTATGCCCTTGATTTTTTTTAATTTATCTAAATAAACACACCCCTAATCTCACCCCCTCACCTACCCCATCATTTTTTCCTCTTTAAATAATAGTCTTTTTAGATAAGATAAGGACCAAACGCGTAACAAAAATAAACACCATAGGGACCTTCCGAGTTAAAAAAATAAGTTAAGGACCAAGCATGCAAATTACCCCAAACCATAGGGACCATTCGTGTAATTTACTCTTTTGATTATGCACATGTCAAACTTATAAATAGTAACCATAAAAGCGTTAGTTATTGCAACTTACTTCAAATCCATAATAACAATCTACTATGAATTTGATTATATTTCAAGAATATTAGAAGAAAGAATAATGAAGAATTCAAACCACTTAGAGGAAAATTAAAAATAAGTAGAACCTTTCCCTTATCAAGGCTAAGGTCTACACCATTACCCTTTCCATCCTGCGTCAAATGGATAATTAGATCACAAAAAGCACATAAATATAATAAAAACAATAAAAGTTCATGAGTTCGATAAGGTCTACATCATTACACTTGCCATCATATATCAGTATATTGCTAATTCAGTCATCATTGGGAATTCGTCTATCTCTTTGGCAAAAACTAATCAATGATTTCACATCACAGCCATGTGATGTTTGTTCATATATACCCTTATGTTGAAATAAGCACATATGTAAATAGATCCAAAGTTGGTGGTGCTATTACATATATCCACCCTCATATAAAATGATACACACTGCACACATAATAGAAATGATAAATACACGTGATAGAGAAATTGTTAGTCAATATAAGGTGGGTTGCGAAAAAGATAAAGTAATTATGTTCTTTTTTTCTTGCTTAGATGTGTTTAGAAGCTAAAACCCAAATCTGCTTCTTGCAGATCTAATAAATTGAATAGTAGAACTAACATCCACTTAAAAAAGATACATTTTTAGAGGCGTTTTCTATAGCTCCATTTCCATGGTAATCTTCAGTGAACAGAGAAGAAATAGTTAATGCTCATAGATGGTGTTTAAGCTCAAATGACTGTGAAATCAGAAACTTAGATGATTTTTTTAATGTTTTTATGTATACCTTTAATAAAACTCAAAAAAAAATGAGAACCTAAGAACAATTAAACATGTGAAATCAGAAAACAAAAAGACAAAAAATCAAAATCAAACCCAAGGAAAACAAATGACAGAATAGAAAAGGTTCCATATTAGGCTGCAAACTTGAATCGATTCGAATCCAAATGAAATTAACTTATAGATGAAAATTTCAAATTTAAGTGAATAAATTTGACAGTAATTAGAGCTTTGGCATTTAGAGAAAATTTATATGAAAGAAAAATGCTACCATCATCCGTCATTGATCTTATCGTGTCGCCATCGTTATCTTATGTTCATATCCTCGCTATTTCTCCAAGCCTACTCTCATCTGGTGGAGGATTTAGAGTGTTAGAAGTGGGGTGCATGGACCCCACTTGATTGTAGATTCCGTCTTAATATACATTACATAAAATAGATACATTACATAAAATAGGATTTTTTTTTTTCATATGTTTTTCTAGTTGGTCCCCACTTGGTTTTGGCTGGCACCCTTTGAGACTTTGTTTCTTTCTCTTAATTTGTCATAAAACATATCAAAATTACCTATCATCTATTTTGTGTGAAAAAAAAAACCCTTGGTGGAGCAATGACATTCCAAAAAAACCCAGCTTTATCACTAATGTGATCTTAAATCAAGGTTTACATATATGAAAATCCAATCTAAATACCTCTATATGATGTTATTACAATAAACAAATGCTTCAAGCTCCTTTTGTGATTTTACAAACACTTTTTATACATACAAATTTTCTATTTTTTTTTTTAATATTTTATGGACCCCAGTTACGATTTGTTCTGGATCCGCCACTGCTCTCATCATCTACTTCTCATGGCTACTGGGTGCTATCAGATGTTGATATCTCTAAATCTGCCATAACCTTTAAGTAGGCGGAGATACAAAAGAATGGATCATAAAATTTGTTTCAAATGAAAAAAAAAAAGAGAATGGTAGTGGTGGATTTTATATGATAACAAATACATGATAATGTGAAGGTGGGTAATCTATTTAATGTGAACTCATCAAGAACATCGGGTGTGTTTGTGTGTGTGTATGTGTGTGTGTGTGAGAGAGAGAGAGAGAGAAAAGGGATTCAAGAAGAGGATTCTTACCAGAATCAGACCTTCCAGGAATAGCCCTGATTCAAAGTGAGAATCGATATAGAGAGAAGGGTCTCTGGTAAACATGAAATTGAATTTAATTCTCCAATGAAAATTCAAATCGGTTGTCGATTACTTTGATGATTTATTGCCTAAAATATATCAATTCAAATATGTAGATGATAAATTTGTTATTTATTGGGGATAATATCATCTTTTCTAAATTTGGATTCCTAATTCAAAATGATTACATGCGTATAATGAAGGAAGAAAAGTAGAGCCGGAAAGAAGGTAAATTGACACTCCTTGATTTCTTCCTGATTTTTCTCCACTGTGAATTGAATTGAACCAAATGGGTAATATCGGAAGTTCACTTACACCTTTAAGCGGGAAAAATAGTTTTTGGGGCTTAGAGAGTGACATGTGGCAAGAATCTACTTATTTATTAGATTAGGGGATGCGGTATGGTGTAGTTTGAACCGTAGTTTTGGAACTAAAAACCGCAAACCGTACCATATAGTGCGGTTTATCGAAATTACGAACACAAAAAATCTAAACAGCAGTATGCAGTGCAGTTTGATGCGGTATGGACGGTTTATACGTTTTGTGCGGTTTGATGCACACCCCTAAGCCCTTCCCCCTTCACTTTCCCTAGATTCTCCTTTGTCTCCCTCTTCTTAGTCACTCCCGTTAATAGATCCAATACCCTAGATCACAGCGCTTCTCATCCTTCTCTTGTTCTCTTTTCCGATCTCCTGACTCTTTTCCGATGAGCTCTATACAGATTTGCCAAAGTAGATTTCTACGTTAGACATATTACTTTAGTCCCCACCAACTCTGGTGAAACAAAAATTGTGGATCTCTTGGATGTAATGACCCAATTTTTTTAGAAATAAACAAAACAAAATAAATTCAGTCTTTACCATTTTAAAAATATAATTAAATTTCAAAAGTATTCAATCATAGTTATAAAATAATATTTCTAAAAACATTGCAGAAGAAGAAAACATCACAGGTTTAAAATATAAAATAGTAAGTTCATAAATCTTTCATGAGATTATTGTTTGCAGTCACACTGGTCTCTTTCCTTTATTTAAACTTGACGATCCTGAAAAATATTAAATATCAACGGGTAAGCATAACGTTTAGTGAGCATACACATTACTCTCCAATTATATAGATCAGTTACATATAGCATAACATTTCACATAAAACATAACATAAACATAAACATTCCTAGCACATATTTTTGGTACCAACCAGAACATTGTTCTCCCTTCCAGGAACTACACCTCCCTTCCAGGAACTACACCAGATTAGTGTATCCGTGCACAATAATAACATAAAACAAGTAATGCCTACATAATAGGAGAGTTAGTGTAACTTACCTCCTTAAACTTGAAAACTTAGCTAGCGGGAGCTAGATATATATATATTTTTTTCTTTTCGATAACCTACACAAAAATTATAACATTATTTAGCGTGTGTTTTGTTGTATTACTCTTATAAAACTTATATACATATTTTCTATTTGATTGTAGTGTTTTGTTCGGGACCTGTTTTCCCACCTTAAACTCCGTATTTTTCAAAACTCTATAACATGAAGATAGATCAGATCCTTAGCTTTAAAAGTAGTACCCACATACCTCCATACAATTTTTCTATGATTATGGTGAATTTTACAAAACTATCTTGCATAACAGCTCATTCCGGACCAGTCTAGGTAAATGTTCATTTTCACCCTAGTTAGAGGACTTTTTGATTTTTGGTCAAAACTAATGAAATGTAGTAGACTAAAATACGAATCTTTGGGGACTTGTCTCGACGCAAGATGATGTCCCATGAATTTTATAAGATTTTTACAAGACATGGGGCAGAACAATAGATTTTTCAGAAACGTAAAACTAGGGTTAGGGTTTAATCCACTCAGCCTATTAAGTCCCAAATTCGATTAAGACCTTCTAGGTCTATGACACATCATTCCTTGGTCCTATAGCAAATTTACAAGAAATGAGAAAGATATCATACCTAAGTTGTTGAGATTGAAAGCTCCATACATGCCTTGCACCTAAGATATTTCAACAACAATCCAAAAACTTTGGCCATGATTGACGATCTATAACTCAAGCGCCAGACCTTGAAATAAAATTTCTAATGGTAAAAACTTCAATATATGTCTTGAGAATTCGCACACCAAATTTCTCGACGATCCAACGGTTCAGTCTTCGGGAATCATCCAAGTACTACTGAAAAATCTTAAAAAACAGGAATTCCAAGCAATATGGTATTAGGGTTAATTTGTGTTTAAGGGCCCTTAAGTGGCTGACTAAATTCGGCCCTAAGGCCCCAATTAAACCTAAAACCTTTCTCATGAGGTCCTTAGGTTTGAAACAATAACTCCATTGCCCCCTCTTTGTAATATTCTGACTTTTAAGTCCTCAATTCTTAATTCAGTTCCTCATAGTTCCAACTATCATCGATTTGACCTTTAAGTAACTATAATTTCATTGCATATTCCCCATACTTAGTCTTGAAATATCTAATTAACTACTAAAATTCAAAGATCTGAATTTATAACCTTCACTTTAATTTTATAACCCATAATTATAACTATTTAAATTAAATGGAAATTAGGGTGTTACACTGAAATAAAAACGGCAAACATGAAGCCACCGCAACTCGCCTTCGATCGTTTTCTCACCCATTCTTTTTATCAATCGATCTGACAACCACCGGTTAAAGCCATCCGTGTCGCAGCTTGTCATAACCATCGTAACTCACCACTACCAAACCTTTACTTCAGTTTTCAAGCGGTACAATCGTCGTCTTTAACGTATAAGTCCAAACCACCGGTTATTGTCGCTAACGTCACATTGCTCCATAGGAGGTTTGAGATACTGACGTTTTCTGATGGTTCTTGTGGTGTCGTGAACCTATGTGACGTCAATCTGAGAGGATGAAGTGCACATCGGAGATTAAAGAGGGAGTCAACATATCGGAGAATAAAGAAGGGGAAAGAGAGAAAGAAGAGGGTTGTGGTCCGTCGATGGTGGAGGGTTGTGGTCAAGCGACTCATTGACGGAGTATTGTTCAAGGATCGATACTGAAGTTATTTCCGATGGTGGTTCTAGCAAATTCCAATGACTTTGTTTCTTCCTAAAAACAACCTGGTGGTTGTGATGTTTGATATCTATCAAAATTTTAAAGGAAAGAGGGGTGGCTAAGGTTTTTTATTTAGAAGGGTTTGGTGAACCCAAAAATTTAATTATTTTTTGGAATAGTTAAAAGTAATCAGAAATATAAAAAATAAATGAAAAATAAATTAAAAAGAAATTTAAACTAACAAAAGATGCAACATGTAAAATTTAACCAAATTTGAACCATCCAAATTAATTTTTGAAAATAAGTATTGAACATTTTAATTTACTCTAAACTAAGAAGGCAAATAAAACAAACTACTATGTAATTAACTTACACCCAACATAGAGTCCCAACTAGCATAAAAATTCCAATTCTAATACTCTTCAACAGGATTACTGCTTTACATCTCACATGATGGTCATAACAAGATAATGTGGGCCATTTCATTGGTCGTTGAAAGAATAACTCTTGTCGAAATAAAACATGTAGAATTGCGATACAATACTTAGCAAAACAAAAACAAACGATCATACAATGTCGGACCTCATTATTCAATATAAAAAAAGAGCTTAATCCAATGCTTTAATCAAAGAAAAGAAACAAAAAAATTATCATCATTTAGAATCAAAAGATCACATTAGGTCTAAAAACAACAATGTCATATCATCATCATTTCGCACGTGTCTGAAGCAGAGACGCTAGGCTCACTCTCCACCCAGCAAAAAGTGCAGGCAACTTCCTCTCGACTAGTACAGATGCTAAGCCGCCTCCAATGCCATATTTTGGAGCTTGATAATCGCTTCTAGCCACTTGCATTTCTGATATTCTAAAAAAAACATAGCAATGTAAATTAAATATTTTATTTCATTGGAATGATGAAAACATTTCTACTATGTTTAAGCAATGGAATGGACCATTGATGTAGGAATTGGAATGACTCATTCCATTACCTTGTTTATTTCATCCATTACATTCTTATTTCATTTCATCCAACCAAACAATCCCTAAAACTCAAGGTTTCTCATGAACACCAAATATTTTGTAGCCCAGAAATAGATTTTATAAAATAAAAGATATAAATAGAAGGAATAATACCTGGATGTGAGTGAAGAGCCTTCATCACAAGAAATTGTTGACAAACCTTGTCGTTGTTTATGCTTGGGATTTGCTGTGCATAGAACAAACACTCTGCCACGACGCTTCACTGTTCTACAGAATTCACACATTTTCTTCACTGATGACCTCACCTTCATTTCTGCAAGCTAATCTAGTCAAATTTTCTGTCATATAAACACAATTCAGCAAAAGCGAATTGTTTATGTCATTTATCAATTTATGCAGCAATTATACTTATTTTCTATTGAGTTATACGTATGGCGAACTGAAGAAACCAACTTCCATGGTGAGATCATTATATAAAAACGGATGGTGATGCGCTTAATATATGATATACGTATGCATACATACATATATATTTGGGGAAGATGTACACAATCTATGTTAAACCCTAAATCAAGAGCAAAAACCATACAAATGAAAAGGGGGTTGTTACAAATTTAGATACAAATCAAAAAACCTTTTCGTTCGTGGATTAATCAAAAACTTACCTGAATTTGCGAAGAGACTCTTGTATTGGATCTTGCGTGTGCGATTATCTCTTTCTCCTGCTCTATGTTCTGCGCCTCTATCACTGATGACTAGGGTTCGGACCGACTCTTGTGGCTGTGGCTAATAGAACAAAAATGCTGCCGGGTCGAATCATTGATTCGGTTTCACTTTTGAGAATTACGAATCGGAGTTTATGCTTTAAAAAATTAATTAATTTAGTATAGGTTTTAATCTCTAGGGATATTCATGAATTTACCATGTGACTTTTGAAAGTTACTAAAAATATTCAAGTAATTTAAGTTTACAAATATAACCATATAATCCAAGAGTTTTTTCGGTTCCAAGATTCAATGGATACCCACCAGTTTAATTTACTTCTAGTTTGTGAGTTTAACCAAAAAAAAAAAAGCCATGAGAGAAACAAGAAAAATCAAATAATCACAAATTTTTCTTTTGTGTTTCTGAATTGTAGAAAATTGAAAGAAAAATTGATCATTTTATTATTTTTTTTCCAAATTTTCCCAAATCGAAAGGAAAGTTATGAGAGAAATTGATCCTTTTATTTTTCTTCACTTTCTTCCTTTGATGAAATCGGAAACACCAAAAAAAAATTTCATCTCATTTACATTCATTTCCTTTCTTTTTTCTCATTAAGTTGAACTCAGGTATATGGTGTTAGTGTCAAATTTCAAAGAAAATATGAAATATGATACCCATCAGGCAGATCCAAGCGTCTTGCAGGCCCATGGCGAAAAGAAAAAAATGGGTCCCTAGAATAATAAATAAAATTTAATTTAATTTAAAAATAAACACACCGTTACAAAGTCCACAAAAATCAATATTAATATTAGAAATATAAATATGACCAAACCTTACCTAAAAGAGAAATTAGTATCATTTTAATTCAAATTAATCTTTCTTTAATCAAACTAGACAAACTTAATGGTTTGAAAAAATTATGCATAGATCCTTTATAAATTTGATTGAAGGCATCAAAAAAAAAATTGTTTCTTCCTTTTTTAGCTTCTAGATAAATGTTTTTTTTTAAACATGTAGATTGTCAATAGTTAAACACTATCCACTTATAGAAAAGATTACATCTAATTTTTGGTATATGATTTGTGTCTCAAAGTTGTAGAAGTCTAATATCATATTCAATTTAAATCAAGGTGGAACTGCAAATTAAAATCAGAAACAAACAATCAAACATCTGAAAATTAGAACTCGATTTAAAGTTATCAACAAAAAAAAATATTACATTGTTACGTAAAAAATCTAAAACGTAGGTAGAAGATATAAAGTCAAGTCTCGAGAAATATGAGAACATCCAAAACCAATATATATATATATATATATATATATATATATATATATATATATATATATATATATATATATATATATATATAAGCTTTCATCATTTGATTAGATACCAGGATTAGGAACGTGAATACAAAATAAAATCAGAAACAATACCAAAACATCAAAAAAAAATTAGAATTGGATTTAAATTTTTGAGTTCTGAATCAGATATCTACAAAAAAAATTACCTTGTTAAGTAAATAAGTATAAGCTAGAAAGAATTTACAGTCCAGTCTCGAACAATCTGAGACACATATGCACAAACAAATCAGAAAATAAATAAATAAATAAATAATAAAATATAAGAAACATGAATAAGAAATCAAATCAGAAACTAATAATAGTTGAAAAAAAATCAGATGAAAAAAAACAAACAAAAAAATCTATAGCTCATTATGGTTTTTATCTCATTCGGCGGGTGCTTTGTAAATTTGCATTCAATCGAGATAACTTATTATAATCTGAAGGCCGGTAAGAGACTACAAGAAGTGAAGAAGTCACGCGACATAACTGATTATGAATCATTATTTTGATTAGGATTCATGAGGCAACGATTAGGATTCACGAGGTGTCGATTTGATTAATTGGTTCCCACCTGATGTAGATTCCTGAAAGACACCCTAAACGGCAGTGTTTGTTTAACGTTACTTCAAAACGCATTCCAGATTCTAGATAAAAAGAGGTTATTTCATTTGGGCTAAAGTTAGGTTAATTTGGTAATTGGACCCTTAGTAGACATATACATAAAAATTATATATATATATATATATATATATATATATATATATATATATATATATATATATATATATATATATAAGAAACGTTGGATCCCTAAGAGTCGTGGGCCCTGAGCGGTCGCCCAGGTTGCCCATCGTTAAGACCGACCCTGATACCCATCATATTCTTGAATCATGTTTCAAACTCTCTCAAAGTGAGACAACATGGATTAGGACATGGAAGAGGTTACGTTGTATCAAATAAGTTATTTCTGATTTCTATTTCACATTTTATGTAGTCCCAAACTCAAAACCCACAGTTTGAAACAAAAACCTCAATAAAAGTTTTAAAAGCGAATGGTTATGTTTGTATAATTAACTGACTTGGTCAAGTTACAAGACATTACTCATGTTTACACAAACTCACTTCATCGATTATCGGATGAAGATGTAGTAGGATAAAGATGTAGTACTGTAACATCCCAAACTTCCAACCATAAAAATCTTACAGTCAGAGTGTAGGTTTTACCAACATGTTTTATTCATAATTACTAGTAAATCATAAAATCATCTTTTTATATCATATCGACATAATCATAGTAAAAATGAGGAAGCTAAGTTTTGTGTTGAAAACCATAACATTACATAGGATGAGTAAAACAGATGTTATGTCTTTCCAAGAATGTCTGGATATCTCAATCAAGCCAGCTTCTTGCCCTTCGAACATGAAGGACCTACAACTAAAAACATAAAATAGAAACTATAAGCCTACGCCTTAGTGAGTAATCACAACACTCACCCATTATACAGATCATATGTATTTTCACAACATACACGTAAACATCAAGTCATATAAAACTATACGCATAACATATGATAGCACACATAACCCCAATCAACTAGATTCCCTTTCTGGGATGCTTTTCTCTAGTTGACCTAACATTGATCACTTCCTTTTCTGAGAGACTTTTCGTGATCTGATCACTTCCCTTTCTAAGAGGCTTTTCGTGATCTTACATCCTTTTAATCCAATTAGATTCCCTTTTTGAGAGGTTTTTTGTGATCTTGCATCTTTTTAATCCATATAATAAGTAAGTTCATGAGAACTCACTTGAATATATGATATGAAGGAATCCACAAGACCAAGCTAATGACATTGAGTCTTCCTCAAACACTACCCAATAAATAACCCTAATTTAATAATTAGGGTATAATACTTAACTTTCATCTCTAAACGAATCTTTCTTATGCTAATCCTTAATTTAGGGCAAAATGTCATTTTGCCCTTAATCAATGATCTAAGGCATACTTTCATTAAAAATTTACCAAATGTCAAGCTAGTCAAAAATCAATGTAAATGGCCTACCGCGTTGTGGCAAACCCCTGGCTACGTTGTGGTCTAGTCACAACAAAACAGTCATGAAGCCTCTATCACCACTATGTCGTGACGTCCACTTGGTCGCAGCACGGTTCCCTTGGGAGAACACTAACTCGATAAACACTTAATCCTTACATATTAAGGCTCATAATTATATCTATGATTGTTTTCTGTGACTTAATGGATAAAGTTTCAAACTTTATCCATTCTAATGGCTAAAACCAAGTAGATCCATAACCCTAACTTGATTAGTCCATAAAATCTTATCACACTTTTTCATGGTTGATCAAAAAAAACATTGAAATATTTCTACATCATAAAGGTTAGAGACATGTTCGTTTACTTGTTGGAGTTATGGAGTTGCTCACACTCCAAGAACATGCGGTTAAATACCTTAAAATGACCAAAACCTTAAAAAGAATCTTTAGATATATGCTCAACTTGAATAAAGAAAGGATCTTGAAATTTATAATGTAGAAGAATGACTAGAAGATGAAGTATTAATCGTAGAAGAACACCAACACCATCTTTAGCCCTTATGTGCTCTTTTGACCATCAACATCACCAAAACCCAACAAAACTTTGAGAGGAATTAGGGCTTATCTTGGGGAAAGGAGGATGTTGAAGAGATGTGAAAACCCTAATCTTACATTCCTTAAATAGGGCCTAAGGCCCGAGACCTAGGGTTTTGGGATGTGACAGTCGACGCGCTGCAGACAGACACCAACCCCGCCTCTATTTAAACATGTGGCCGCGTTGTGCCACCTTAACTTCCACACTGCGTTAAAAAAAAATTTCACCAAAACTTTATTTGTAAAAGCCACAAGTCTTTAGTGGATCAACACAAAAAACAAGTGTTACAATTTTCCCATACTTACCTAGATTGCATTCTCGAAATCCATCTTGGTTATAATACCAAAAACAATTTCTAAAAGCAAATCCCTCATGCTATTCCTATTACTATTTACTAAATTGATGTCACAACCAAGGAGTTCTCGAGACCAATCGAAACTAAACAATGTCTATATTTAAACCCAACCTTTTTATCTGTCACCAATTACCCAACGATAACTTCACAAAACTAAGAATCCAACGGTTCAAAATCTCAGAAATCAAACCCTAAGACCAATGATCAACCCTCATATATACATATCGACTAATCCCCTTTGATGAGAAGTTCCCACTATGAAGAAACAATTAGTTGAAAACATTACATCCAGATAACTCGATAAATTCTCAAATCTAGAACCCATGACTAAAAGGCTTCTCATGTACACTTGACCTCCTGACAAGTTATTACAATGCTACTTATCTCATAAGCATAGCAATTAAGCAAAACATCACCTTTTTCCATATTTGAATTGTTAATTTAGATTAGGCGTACGTCCTTCCCAAGAGATCACCAAGGTACAACTGTGAACCCTATGATTCATAATTTCTAGAACTAGTATTCTATTACCGGTAGCTGAACTCAATGGGAAACTTTTGACATACAACCATAACTTCCCAGCTAATTAGTTTCCACTAATGCAATAAAACTGCTAACACATATCGTTGTTACCATCTCTACACATCATATTGATTACCCCTAAAGGTCTATCTCAGTCAATGCATACTATGAAGTAATCACTTCTTCGTAAGGGTGGATTTTTAAGCATCTAATCTAAGGGATTTGTCACAGTTTTTCATACAATGCCGAAATCTACTCTAATTAGAACACTTTACTTCATAGGATAAATCACGGGTTTACAATAAAATCTTTACATAAGAATGAACAACAAGGAAAATACATAAATAGCATCATACTATCTAAATCTTCCTTGTGCTCATGTAATCTCTTCTGGTACCACAACTGCTATTACATGAACCTGCATAAAACATAAATCTTTGTAATATCAGACACAACATGTCTGGTGAGTTACTCCCTTTTCTTTTCTTATCTTTCATATTTCTTCTTTATCTCATACTCTGCCGTCTAATCTATTTCTTTTATAGCATACCATGCTATACTTTCTTCTTTCGTCTATCACTTCTACTCTGCTATGTTCTTTCTTTCTACTCTTTGCTTAATCCTTTTAACATGCTCTCCTCATACTCTCCTCTTAGCCTCTTAATAGGCTCTTCTCTTACTCTTTTCTTAGCCTGTTAACATGCTTTTCTCAAACTCTATACGATACTCTTTCTCTTCTCCGTTCTTTCTCTACCATACTTTTTCTCTAGTCCAGTTTCTTAGCACCTTGTTCTCATCTAGACCAAATGGTCTTATCTCATACTCTAATATAAGGGAACAACATCCCACTTTTATTATTGGGCATGATCACCCAGTCTTACTCCTGTCTCTTATGATCCCTAATGGATCCTTAATCTTTCTTCTTACTATTGATTCAATCACAGATTCCTACATTTAACCCCTCGTGGGTTACATCTAAGTTCTTACAAAGAACTCTATTATCTTGTTCCTCGCAAGGAATATTTCTCTATCTTTTCTAACCATATATAATCTAGATTTTCTTAAGATTCATCTATCTACATCCCAAAAAGGATCCTCTATCTCATTCCGTATAAAGACATAATCTCATTCCCAAAGGAATATATAATGCATTCCTGGTATGCATTTAAATATTAATTCTTTCATTTTTATAAAGCAACTCAATGAGTTGGTAGCCCAATTCGTCGAGTAGAGACTAGAAAGGGACGTGAGTTTTAAGCAGCCTACTCGACGAGTTAAGAGCCCTCAAGTTGGGGAGTAGCTTTGCCAGAATGAAACCCTAATTCTAGGGTTTTACACCCTATTTAAAGGACTTAATCCTTTCCCCCAGCCTCCCTAAAACCCTAAATCGTTTATGAGCCCTTTTGAGAGAAACTTGAGGTTTTGAGTGTGTTTTTGTGCTTGGTAAAGGAGTTGGAAGAGCTAGAAGCCATCAAGCTTAAAGAGAAGATTTAGATCTAGGATCTCATCTACCTTTGGCAGCTTTTTAAGGTAAAAAGTCACTAACTAGATGAATAATAGCCTATATCTCTCTTAGTTTTGCTTTGTGAGTCTTTTTAACCCTATTGTGGGAAATATGAAGACCTTCATGGATTGTATTTCAAGGATTCCCATTTCCAGTAGTATTTTGCCCCTAGAATCATAAAAGGGGTCTTAGTCCCGTTCTTGTCCAAGAAAAGTCCATGTTCATGGAAGTAGATTGCTATAACTTGAGTTTGGGTCTATTTGAGGCGTGCAAAGCCATCAAGTTACCAACTTTATAGAAATGGGTCATGGAAACAATATGGATTTGTATTCTAGATCCTTAGATCTTAGGAAAAGGTTTTATAGGTTAGATATGCAAGGGACTCGATGAGTTCATAAAGGAAATCGACGAGTCCGGTCGAAAATTCCCGATCCTGTTCATGGAACTCGGTGAGTCGGCAAGGAACTCGACGGGTTGTGTTAGGAAATCTCGTTTTAGTTGAGTAGGAGAAACTCGGCGAGTTGGAGGAAACTCAACGAGTTAGATCGTGAGTTCACGATTCAGTGGTTTATGAGAACTTTACGGGTTAAAGGATAAACTCGATGAGTTGGGTCAACTCAGGGTTGACTTTGACTTTGACTAGATGTTGACTATGACCTTGACCTTTAGATTGACCAAGGTTAACCCGTGAAGGGGTTTTGAGCATGGAATGGTAGCTAAGTGGTTGTTATGTATAGGATGTGAGTAGAGATGGTTGCGGAGCAGGGACATTTGAGCTATTTACACGACTTTGAGGTGAGTTTCCTTCAGTAGGAACGGGTCTAAGGCAGAAAGGTTGGCCTGTATATGTGATATGATTAGTAGTTGAGTGTGGGCGGGGCCCGTATCTCATAGATAGCTGATATGGTACATATTTATATGCCTAGTTTTACTTGTTGTCTGTGTGATACCTGTATGTATTTCCATGAGTAGCTAAGTGTGGGTGGGGACCGTATCTCCTAATAGCTGAGTATGGGTGGGGCCCATATCTCATAGTAGCTGAGTGTGGATGGGGGACATATCTCCTAGTAGCTGAGTGTAGGCGGGGCCCGTATCTCATAGTAGGTGAGTGTGGGTGGGGCCCGTATCTCATAGTAGCTAAGTGTAGGCGGGGCCCGCATCTCATAGTAGCTGAGTGTGGGTGGGGCCCGTATCTTATTGAGTGTGGGCGGGGTCTGTATCTCATAGTAGTTGAGTGTTGGCAGGGCGTGTATCTCATTGAGTGTGGGTGGGCCCCATATCTCCTAGTTGTATGTTATGTATATGGTATGTGGTAGTTTAGGGAGACTTACTAAGCTTCATGCTTATAGTTTTCAGTTTTAGTTTCAGGTACTTCCGGTAGAAAGGGGAAGAACTCAGGAGAATTGCAGTGCACACACCATTTGTTTAGCTTGGGATGTTATACTCTGATATATGTTTTGACAAATGATATGATATTTTGTGATACATTACTTATGATTTTTATATGATGTTCGATGACTATGGTTTTCTAAATAATTAAAAAGAAATTTTTGGACCATAATTTTGGGATGTTTAAGAATCATACTATTATCCCTGAAGGAACCATACTCTTTGTTCCCAAAGGAACTATACTCATATTCCCAATGGAATCATACTCTTTGTCCATGTAGGAACCTTACTCTCGTCCCCGAAGGAACCTTGCTATTTTTTTCGAAGGAATCTTACTCTTGTCCCCATAGGAACCATACTCTTTGTTCCTGAAGGAACCATACTCTTATTCTCAAAGGAATATTACTCTTGTCCCTGTAGGAACCATACACTTATCCCTGAAGGATCCATACTCTTGTTCCCATAGAACCTTACTCTTTAACTATATATTTTTTATGCGACTCATAACATAACACTAGTCTCGTGGATAATCTATCTCTTTATTTCATCAAGAGATCTTCTATTTTTTTCTTCTAGTACTCAACTCATTAAGTACTTATTCTTTATCTATGTCTAATATCACATATCATTCTACACAATACTAATGATAGCTTGACATACTTACTTCATCTTATAATTATATTGCATATAATTGTCCTCTATCTATTTCTTCTATCTCTTGGGTATTAGCAAATACCTTTCTCATATAAACTTACATATTCTTTATATACATACATGCTCTGATACATGTATCTTGCATATACTTCTTACATACTCTTAATATGTGTACATGTTATGGTACATGCTCTTGCACACATATTCTTCACATATATTCACGTCATTACTTGGGGACATTCACTTAGTGCCCCAAGCTACAACATATATATATATATATATATATATATATATATATATATATATATATATATATATATATATTGACGGGTTTTATAGGTTACAAAAATCTTATTGTGGCAGAAAAACTTAAACCCTAAGTTCACATGCAACCTAAAGGATCTATGTTCTCACTATGATTTGCAATAAACAATTGAATATCAAGAACCCTAAAAATACATCGTTATTTTCAAAAATAATAAAGGGATATTAGAAAATACGTACATTTGGTTTATTATAGCAAATAAACTAGTATTCCTTCTAGATTGGTCTTTAAAAAGCAAGAGCCAGAAGTCTCGTGCCTTTATTGGCTCACACCCATTGTAAGTCCCAAATTTTGCTTGATGTATCAATCAGATCCAATTGATGGTGAAGAATCCCAATCATTGGATGATGCAAGATCAAAATGAAGAAGAGGAAGATGAAGTTGATGAATCTTCAATGTTTATATGATTAGAATGATGTTCCAACACAAGATTCACACACACACACACATATATACACACTTCTCTCTACTCTCTCTCTCTCTCTCTCTCTAGCACACCTTGATTTACACACACTTAACACCCACTCACACACTCTTTCTACTGACAACACTGACACCATATATATAGGGAACATTGGCTGTAAACACGTTTACAGCCGTAAACATGTTTACAACCGCAAATGAGTTTGTAGCCGTAAACATACCCAACCGCAAACACTAGGCCGTTTTCGCTCCTAGACCGAAAACGATAATTGCCAAGAAAAGTAAAGTATAAACCATATTTTTAGACCCAACAATCTCCCCCTTGTTTTATAGCGTTCTTTTCTTTGACCCAACAAACTCCCCCTAAAATGTAGTTAGCTTTTCTTGTCAATCTTCATTTGGAGCTTGGCTTCTTCTTTTATCTTCTATTTCTTCACAACTTCAAGATGAACTTGATGAATCTTCAATAAATGACTTCATCTTGAGCAGTTGAGATTTTCTTTAAAATTTGGCTCTGAACGCACATTGGGTGAGGAGGCTTATTGTAGAGATTCGTGAAAATTAGCACTTTTAGCTTGAGAATCTTCAGAGAGAATATCAGAGAGAACGAATCTTCTGGATCACTTCAACATATTCATAGATAGCAGCAAATTGATTGAGGAGGATTCAGTGTAATCTTGTCACATAATCTTCAAGTACAACTTGACCTTGCTTCTGGGATTGAAAGATTGAATGTTGAAAGAATAATCTTCATTTCTTGTTCCTTCGAATGAAAATTCTTCAATGATCACGGAGATGAAGCTTTGGCTCAGAAAACCTCGATATAGTCTCCATGAGTCTCATCTACATCTGAATTCATTTTTTAGGACAAAGAAAAATTTGAGATAAAAATAAACTAAAATAAAACTTAGCACACAATATTTTTGGATTTTTCATATTTTCTGAAAAAATAAAACATAAACAAAAATATTTTTGGATTTTTGATTTTTCTGAAAAAGAAATAAAATGGAAATAACACTATTTTTGAATTTTTGTTTGATTTTTAAAATTTTTAATTCTCCCCCTTAAATTTGTGAATAGAGGAAAACTATTAACAAATTTAACAAAAACAAAAATAATGACTGAATTTAAGACTTTTAGGATCAAAGTTTTGAAGCCTTAACTTGTTTTTCAGTACCTTCACCTTCATGATTAGATTTGGTCAATTACCAGTATTGTGGTCCACTTAAATACGAAGAATATTGACAAACTTTTCTTAATAAACAATTTAGCTGATGACAACCACATGTATTGTTGTCCACTTAAATTAAGCAGTGAGATCTATAGACAACCTCTTAAATGGTTCAATTTTAGTTGTACTAGAACGTGTTCCCCACTTCGCGATATACCCTAGTTATCAAGAACCTTCTAAGAACTCCTTACTTTAGGTGAGTAGACAATTATTAAGGAGAAAGACATATTTAGAGATAGGTGCATATGTTGTGTCCCAGGTCGGATCTCTTTCAATTACACATAGGGGACAACATATAGCTAACTATGATAGAGGGATTGAGAGGTAGAATGTTGAATATGTTGTGTTCCAGGTCAGATCATTTCAATCACGTAGAAGAGGCAACATATGGCTAACAGATAGGAAGAATTGCACAGATAAAGAAGATGCATAGAAATAGAGTTGCATATGTTGCATTCCAGGTCGGATCTCTTCCAATCACGCAGAGGAAGCAACATATGACTGACAGATAGAAAGCAAGAAAATAATTTCCTACAGACCTACTTTATCAGAACCCCACAGTCACCCTATCAGAACCAGGATTAAGGACATAAGTCCGTACATCAAGGAACAGTTGAGCCACAATTCTAGATGTATATTAATTTTATGTATTCCATGGGTTCCCATGTTTATCTCACTACTCAATCTACCATAGCATCATATGGTTAGTCCAAATGATCCTATCTAAATCCATAATATCAAATCCTTTGTGCCTACCAGCACATTAAACTCAGAGTCTAGACAATTGAGATTCAGTACCTTACACTGGTTTAGACTGCCTGTTATCACTTTATCTTCATATCACTTCCCAATAATACCTACTGACAAAAAACTATAAGAAAATAAAAGATTATCTTCAAAACAAATCAGTTTAAGATAAACTTAGGAGTATCGAGAAGAAAACTCAAACCGTAAGTCACCGATTGAATTTGCATCCAGAAGGTCTGAGAACAGCACGCATAATCTCACAACATATCCGAAAATTCTTCACATCATTAAGCACAAACCCCATGTGTGATCCTCACCTTTCTTCCTTTCCCGCAAAGGAAACATACTCTCAAACAAAGCTCTGAGTGTTGTATAGTTGAGAGATGCCTCTTATCATGTGCCTGGAACAAGCACTATCAACAAATCGAAGTATGATGATATGGCTCCATAGCTGCTCCAGTACAGAGCGAGATCAGTTGGTCTTTGGAACCTATCATTTTCCTCTGGAAAACGCTTAAATTTGTCGTTGTCACTGCCATCATTTAACACTGCCCTCACATTTTCAATCTACTTATTTGATACTCCATGATCTCTGCATGTTGGGCCTTCATCCATAACATCCAACACAATTAAAGCCTCCAAAACTTTGAGTTTTAAGCTACATGTTGGGAAGAAGACCACTAGAAGGACCCTTCACCTTCCCTGATCATCGCTACCACCAAAACTCCCCAAATCTAACCTAGCTATGGCCACTACCCACCGCCCACCATTCAATCATATGTCAAAATTTTAATTTCTTGTTTTTGAAATCCTATCAAAACCTTATCACTCTCTCTCCAAATGTGTTTCCCTTTATCTTCCTTACTCTCTCATTGAAACCCTAAGTGGTCAACTACTATTGTTGCTTCCACTGTTTATGTTGGATAAGGTGTCTAAGTCCATAACTATTTCTGGTATGTACTTGACCCGACCCGGCATGGTCCATTTGGGTTGCATGGCACCATGCAATTCGATAGACTAAATGAGAGAAATAACACTTGGAGATTATTAATATATTATAAGTTCTAATATATTAATAATATTATTTGATTAGTTTGATCAAAAATTAATTTAGAATTAATTAAGTGATCAAAAGATAACTAATTAAATATATGGGTTGATTATGTAAATCATCCATATCTTGTATAGTGGGCTAAGAGGCTCCATGGATTATCAAGTTGGGTTCCACCCATAGGATGCTCCATGGATGCTCCATGGGAGTTACAAACCCATGGGTCATGGAAATGAAGAGTCATGACACATTAGGGTTTACATGGTGTGACCCTAGATGTGTCAACACTATATAAGAATCATATTCTCCACCAAAATCGGCTACACTAAGGAAACAAGAGAGCTAGGCTGATTTCAAGAAGTGTGTATTCTCTCAAAAGTCTTTCCAAGAGCATTTGGTGTTGTGTGAAGCATTTGAGGCATCACACTTGGGGTGCTAGGCTCATAAGGTTTCAAGGAACATAAGCAACAACAAGGTAAGTTCTTCTATCTATCATTCAAGTTAAAATTGTTCCCCATGTATGCTAGATAGGAATATAGCCTTGGAATTCAACTTTGCATGATAATTAGACAAACATAGATCCAAGGTTATTAGGGTTGCATGTACACTTAGGAAGTGTTAGAATGCTCAAAACCCAACAGTGGTATCAGAGACTAGGCTTGTTTGTTTGTTATTTGTGCTAAAAAGTTGAAGAAAGTTGAAAAACTTGTTGTCTGATTGCTGGACTCGTCGAGTTCATGGGGGGACTCGTCGAGTTCACTTGTATCTTCAACCTACTCGTCGAGTAGGTTAATGCACTCGGCGAGTAGGGTCGACAGAGTGCAGATTTTCGAGTTTAGTTGCTGGAAATGGATTAGAAACATTACCCTAAACTGTTTTGGTACTTGAAAACTTGTTTTAGATGGTGTAATGTCTTTGCTAATTCATTTACAACAACTAGTTATCAAAATTACAAAGTTTTAAGTGTAATTTTGATTTATGAATGAGTTCATATTCATGTTCTTGTTCTAATGATGTTTTAGATGATCATAGGAATTATTTGTAACCTATGTGGTAGATTAATTCTTGATCATAATGTGTTTTAATGGAGTCCATAACTTGTCCTCAAGTTATGGAAAACCAAGAGTCACACTTGAATTAAAACCATTAAAAGAACACAAGAGTTAGAAAAATGAAGAGTCTTCATTTTATTACTCTATTAAACTCATAAGTTACAAGAAATGAAAAGTTTTGAAAGTTACAAAACTTGCCCTCAAGTTTTGGAACAAGTAAAGTCTTATTAAAGCTTTAGTTCCAACCCTTAGAATTTTAAAAGTTAAAACTCAATCCTTATACTTATATTATTATAATTTAATAATTATATATATATATATATATATATATATATATATATATAAGAACAAAGTCGTCTTACCGCTAGTACGCCTCATTCACGAAGCCGGTCTATAAGGTGGGTATAAGGTTGTTGCCTATAAAATGGCAACTTAATGGGTGTCCATTCTCACCCACCGCTCGCTTGACTAGTGGAGGGTCGTTAGCCGAACGGGTAGGACAAGGACTTATAAATTCTCATTAAAAGTATGATGAATATTGTAAAGTAACTAAATGTTTATTAAATTCCCAATCTTAGTTACTTTAGGAAAATGTGAATAAGGTGCTAATCCATGAAATTACACTTTACACTTTGTCTAAGTCGTTGGTGGAGCGTGTGTGGTTAACCGGCACACTAACTTGGACTTAACAAGGTAGGTAAAGGGTGACTTAAGGTTTATTATAGTATCGGTGGAGCATGTGTGGTTTACCGATACATCGATTGAGTGATAAACTTTAAGGGTACCAAGTGATTTGCACGGTTACTTCACACCTTGTTTTGTGATCCTCGGTATCCCAGTCACAAAACTTGGAGGGCACACTCGAGATTGAAACATGCCTTTGAAAAGTTCATTGAATCTCAAAGAATCTAGGAATTTCTAAGAACCAATCAAAAACCTAATATCTAATATTTCGGTTTTTGTGGTGGAAATTGGTGAATCGCCATTCACCTACCTTTCAAATATGTTATAGCTTGGATTACGGCATACCTCTTCTAAGTTATAATATATTGTGATTGGATCCTAGCCTTAATATTACATTTGGGTGTTTTATTAAGGACTCTCTTAATATCTAAACTAATCTTGTCCTCTTCCTTCAGATGTCTTCAAACAATGCTGCTTCTGGCTCTAATCCTAGTGGCTCCTTTACCCTTATGAACTTGTGTGGGAAAGTCACTTTTGATGGATCCAACTTCAATGAGTGGATCAGAAACATCAGGATGATTACCCGCTACGAGGACAAAGAATATGTCCTTGACAAGGAGCTTAAGGAGATTGATGAGACCACTGCAACTCCTCAGGAGATCGCTGACTTTCAGGCACATGAAAGGGATGCTACGAAAGTAGCATGCATCATGATGGCCATGATGACAACGGAACTCCAAAATTCCTATGAGGATTTCTACCCTTATGAAATGCACCAAGATTTGATGGAAAGATACCATCAAAGTGCACGACAAGAGACGTACGAAATCATCTGCTACATGATAACAACCATGATGAAGGACGGGGATTCCGTCACGAGCCACATGCAGAAAATGCAAAGGTATGTGGATCGATTGCTGAAGCTTAATGTGAACTTCCCTGAGGAGCTTGCAATAAATATAATTTTGTGCTCCTTACCATCGTGCTATGATCAATTCCGCATGACATATCACATGAATAAGGAAGAGGTCACACTCAGCAAACTTCAGGGACTTCTCAAGACCGCAGAATCAGGTCTTAAGGGGAAGTCGGTTGTTAACACTCCTACTCCAAACTCCACTCCGGTTTTGGCAATCGGGAAAAGTCGAGGGAAGAAGAGAAAGAGTTCTTCGAAGGGTACCAAGGTTAGGACCCTTGATGGCTCTTCTTCAAGTGGAACCAAGAAAGGTTTCGTCACTCCTTCTTCTGACCCAAAAGAGGCTGAATGCTTCTATTGCCATAAAAAATCACATTGGAAGCAGAACTGCCCAAAATACCAGCGAGATGTGAAGGATGGGAAAGTTAAACCCAACCATGCAGGTATTTACACTATCATTTCTAATAACTCACCCCATTCTAAATCTTGGGTCCTTGATACCGGTTGTGGTATTCACATTTGTTGTGACTTGCAGGGACTAAGAAGAAGTGAGAATGTGGAGCAAGGAAGAATAAACTTAATCGTGGGGAATAGGAAAATTACACCTGTCACCAAGATTGGAGTTTATACTTTATCGCTAAGTAGTGGGTTAAATTTAGATTTGAATAAATGTTGTTATTCGCCAGAAATGGCAAGAAATATTATTTCCTTTCATGCATTGTATAAACAAGGTTTCACCTTTTCATTTGATAATGAAGTTGGTTCGATTAATGCTTTCTTTAATAATCTTCTTTATTTTAAAGCATTACCTTGTGATGGTGTGTGTGAAGCTGTATCTATTGTAGATAAGTTAGGAAATAATGTTTTATGTATTGATTCTCTTAATAATAATAACTTGGATAAAGCATCATTATGGCATTGTCGTCTTGGACATATAAGCAAGAAACGCATAGGCTAACTCCAAAAGGATGGAGTCTTGGAGTCGTTTGACCTAAAGTCAAATGATAGTTACGAATCATGCTTACTTGGAAAAATGACGAAGTCACCCTTCATAGGCTCGTGTGAGAGGGGTGAAGGTTTGTTGGACCTTGTACACACGGATGTGTGTGGACCATTCAAACATGCCACAAGGGATGCTAATCGTTATTATTTGACTTTTACTGATGATTACAGTAGATATGGATCTGTCTACTTAATCAAGCATAAGTCAGAGACTTTCGAAAGGTTTAAGGAATTTAAACAGGAAGCCGAGAATCAATTGGGCAGGAACATTAAGATGCTTCAATCCGATCGAGGTGGTGAGTATCTTAGTTCAGAGTTCCTCGACTATCTAAGGGAATGTGGGATTGTCTCACAATTGACACCTCCCAGGACACCTCAGTTGAATGGTGTGGCTAAGAGGCGTAATCGAACCTTGTTAGACATGGTTCGTTCCATGATGAGTTGAGTTTCGCTACCAATCTCATTATGGGGGTATGCCTTAGAGACTGCCTCCCATATCCTTAATCTAGTCCCTACAAAGAAAGTTGCCAAAACTCCTCACGAGATGTGGACTGGTAAAGTACCCAAACTAGACCACATCAAGATTTGGGGTTGCAAGGATTTCGTGAGACGCGAGACTCATGATAAGCTCGAACCTCGAAGCAAGAGGTGTATTTTCATCGGCTACCCACATCAATCCTTTGGTTACCTCTTCTACAAACCTAGTGATAATGTGGTCTTTGTAGCAAGAAGAGAAATCTTTCGAGAAAGAGAGTTCATAAGCCAAGGAGATAGTGGGAGGCAAATTGATCTTGAAGAAATTCAAGAGTCAAGTGGTGAAGGAACTTCAAACTCTAGCCCTCAACTTGAGGAGGAAACTCCTGTTGAGCCAATTGACGAATCTGTACCTCTGAGGCGTTCCACGAGAGTTAGGAGTGCACCTGAGCATTACTATGGATTCCATATTACTGCAGAAGGTGAGACCCTCATTAGTGATGGGACACTAGTAAGTCAAGATGACCCTAACAGCTACGAGGAAGCCATGGCAGGCCCCGAGTCTGCTAAATGGAAAGAGGCTACGGATAGCGAGATACAATCCATGTATGACAATCAAATTTGGAACTTGGTTGAGAATGTACCAGGTCGTAAGACAGTAGGGTGCAAATGGATCTTCAAGAAGAAGACCGACATGGATGGTAATGTACACACTTATAAGGCTCGACTGGTCGCAAAGGGATTCTCTCAAATTCTTGGAGTGGATTATGATGAGACCTTTTCTCCAGTAGCCAATATTAAGTCTATTAGGGTTATGTTAGCCATAGCCGCATTTCATGACTATGAAATTTGGCAAATCGATGTCAAAACTGTTTTCCTTAATGGAAAGTTGGCTGAAGATGTTTATATGAGTCAGCCAGAAGGTTTTGTCAGCAGCGAGTACCCTAATAGAGTGTGTAAGCTTGAGAAATCCATCTATGGATTAAAGCAAGCACCTCGCAGAAGGAATCTTTGCTTTGATGAAAAGGTCAAGGAATTTGGCTTTTCTAGGAGTGAAGATGAATCTTGTGTGTATGTCAAGGCTAGTGGGAGTATAGTTAGCTTTTTGGTATTGTATGTGGATGACATACTACTCATAGGAAACGACATTCCAACCCTGCAGGAAGTAAAGTCCTGGCTTGGGAAGTGTTTCGCTATGACGGACCTTGGTGAAACTGCCTATATTTTAGGGATAAGGATCTTGAGAGATCGGAGTAAAAGACTAATTGGACTTAGTTAGAGTATCTACTTGGATAAGGTGTTGAAGAGATTCAGCATGCAAGACTCCAAGAAAGGAGAGTTACCCATCCATAGTAACGCCAAATTGAGTAAGACATAAAGCCCTAGCACTGAGGCTGAGATAGCAGAAATGAGTCGAATACCTTATGCTTCGGCTGTAGGATCGATCATGTATGCTATGACGTGTACTCGACCTGATGTAGCCTTTTCCCTGAGCATGGTTAGCAGGTTTCAGGGGAACCCTGGCAAGGCACACTGGACTGCAGTAAAGAATATTCTCAAGTACCTACGAAGGACTAAGGACTGGGTCCTTACCCTCGGTGGGAGTGATGACTTGAGAGTTGTAGGGTATAGTGATGCTAGCTTCCAGACTGATAGGGATAATTTCCGCTCTCAGTCGGGCTGGGTCTTTACCCTAAACGGAGGAGCAATTTCTTGGAAGAGTTCCAAGCAAGAGACAGTGGCTGATTCAACTTGCGAATCAGAGTATATTGCAGCGAGCGAGGCGGCAAAGGAGGCTATATGGCTAAAGAACTTCATCGTAGACCTTGGAGTTGTACCAGCTATTAAAGAGCCAATGAAAATTTTCTGTGATAGTGAAAGCGCTGTTGCCTTAGCCAAGGAACCAAGGGATCACTGGAGATCCAGACACATCGACAGAAAATACCATTTTATTAGACATCGAATATAAGGACTCCTGGTGGTAAAGAGGGTATCATTGGATAAGAACCCAACAGATCCCCTCACGAAGGGACTGACTCGGGTTAAGCATCTCCAACATGCTCGGAGCATAGGGCTGAAGGATGATATTAGATTTAGTAGTTAGATAACCTCGAAATTTGTAAAGTGTAATTGACATTAGATGATGAATAAAAGGTGTTTTATTTATGAGTAAAGTGTTGCTATCTCTTGTCAATCGTTTACTATATTTCTTTTGCATGTTTTGACTTCCAGAATAATTTTGTTTGGTATAACATATTATTCAAACCTCCACAGTCGGTCATTTGTCGGAAGTAGGTATGAATCAAGACTGTCATGATTGGTTGCAGAGGTCTAAGGTGTTAGACAAGGCTACAACAATCATGAGTGCTCATAAGTTCTGAGCATTGGACTCAACCCACGCTCACTGGAATCACTTCATGGAATTCTATCTCGAGCGATCATGAGACGGTAATATCATATAAGTCTTCAAACCTAGAGATATGATTCGTTACTTACAAGTTGGTTATGCATTGATTGTACGAAAACGCATTGGTAACTCGATGTTATAAATCGTGCTTTTGTGTGTAATTCAATGAGTGTTAGAACAAACATATGAGTCGAAGTTTATCTGTTCCTTCTTGGATTAGAAGCTGATATCTGGGCCCCGCGATGATTTTGTTTTGACCTATGTACCGGACCCGGTCAGAACTAAGTTGATGTGTTCAATTAAGTTCTTTGTCAAACAAATCGGAAATCGGGAAACAAACTGTTGGACAATAAGTAAGACATTGTTCCATGTATTTGTCCGACTGATATCTAGAACAAAGGATTATATGATCACTTATCTTAAATGGCGTACCATCATCTTCTCAGTTCTGAGAAACCTTGAAAAGAGCTACGATTGCCGATCGGTTCCTGAAGTCATACTTGCAGTAATAGTTATTAGACTTATCCAAGTGGGAGACTGTTGGATAAGGTGTCTAAGCCCATAACTATTTCTGGTATGTACTTGACCCGACCCGGCATGGTCCATTTGGGTTGCATGGCACCATGCAATTCGATAGACTAAATGAGAGAAATAACACTTGGAGATTATTAATATATTATAAGTTCTAATATATTAATAATATTATTTGATTAGTTTGATCAAGAATTAATTTAGAATTAATTAAGTGATCAAAAGATAACTAATTAAATATATGGGTTGATTATGTAAATCATCCATATCTTGTATAGTGGGCTAAGAGGCTCCATGGATTATCAAGTTAGGTTCCACCCATAGGATGCTCCATGGATGCTCCATGGGTCATGGAAATGAAGAGTCATGACACATTAGGGTTTACATGGTGTAACCCTAGATGTGTCAACACTATATAAGAATCATATTTTCCACCAAAATCGGCTACACTAAGGAAACAAGAGGGCTAGGCCGATTTCAAGAAGTGTGTATTCTCTCAAAAGTCTTTCCAAGAGCATTTGGTGTTGTGTGAAGCATTTGAGGCATCACACTTGGGGTGCTAGGCTCATAAGGTTTCAAGGAACATAAGCAACAACAAGGTAAGTTCTTCTATCTATCATTCAAGTTAAAATTGTTCCCCATGTATGCTAGATAGGAATATAGCCTTGGAATTCAACTTTGCATGATAATTAGACAAACATAGATCCAAGGTTATTAGGGTTGCATGTACACTTGAGAAGTGTTAGAATGCTCAAAACCCAACAGTTTACCACTTCTATCAAATTGTCGACCTAATGCTTCCCCCACCGCGGCCTATTGTTTCCAATCACTAGCCTCTACCACGACATAGATATAAACACAAACATACCCACTCCAGTGTCGTTTTTAGATCTTTTCTTTTTGTCAGATTTCTTTTTATTTGGCACCCTTTTGCTCCTAATTCGTACGATGGTTGAAGGAAAATACTTCATAATACTAGTTATGTTATTGTTGTGTGTTTCTTTTTTGTTTATTAGGGTTAAATAAACCCTTTGATTTCAAATTGATTTTAGATTGAACGTATATATAATCGTCGCATGTTGAAAGAGTAACTGAAGAGAGTGAATGATGAGTATATCAGGAATGAGGATGTAAATGGCCATTCAGTATTCCTGAAATTGATTAAAGATGGATTTATAATCGATAAATTTGATGTGTAAGTACTCTAGATGGTTGTATCAATTTTAAGTGAAATGTGTTAATCTCATTCTCAGTTTTATGGTTCAGCGCTATGGCATCTCATTATAGGGCCAATCTAACTGGAAAGTTGTATTACTGATTGTACCATAGAAGGTCATTATTTTATTTATTGATGTCATGTTCAGTCTATAAGCCTTTTTATATGAAGGAACTCCTTGTTTGTGTAGGCTAATAAGGTTGTACCCTGGCTTGCTGGTTTTTGTCATCGTTATCTACCTTGTAATAGCTCAAGATTTGACTATAGGAAGATATGATGGTATCATAGAGGTAAAAAAATTTGAAAGCGTCTCTATATTGATTTGTTGTTCTAATTATAAGATGAAATTAACCAATAGTTGTGTATTTTTCTAAATTTTAGGGACTCATGGCCCAACTGACAGATTGTAGTCCCATGATTAGATAACATATATTTTAAGGAGCACAAGGAAATCCAAGAGATCTCATGTTGGATTAGGTGTCTAAGCCCATAACTATAATTGGTATGTATTTGACCCAATAGTAACATGGTCCTTTTGAGTTTGCTTCACCATAGCAAATTAACTGGATGAATTATGGAGAAAGAGGTTAATTGTGATTTATTAATATATTATAAGAATAATATATTAATTGAGAAATCATATTATTTAACTAATATTGGTCAAGAATTAATTTGGAATTAATTTAGTGATCAAACGAGATTAATTAAATTAAGGGGACTGATATTGTAATTATAAGATAATTGCAATATGGGCTATGTAATCTTAATAGAAGGAGGTGGATGAAATTTATGTGGAAGCCCATATAGAAATCGTCCATAGGGGCCTTCTGGAAGGATCCTGTGGACTGCTTAGGGCTTAAGCAATCAGATTAGGGATTTGACAGAAACCCTAGCAGCTCAGCTATATAAAGACCCCATGGGACTCCTAAAATCGGAAATTGAACCCTAAGAAGAGTACCAACCGAATTTTTGTGATCCCTAGCCTCTCTCTCATATTCCTCCAACTTTCTCTTGGTGTTTGTGATCTATTAGAGGCATTACATTTGAGGTGCTAAGTTCTCAAAGGTTGAAGATCAAGCAAGCTACAAAGAAAGGTAATCATCTAACCTTGTTTTAGATGTTAATTTTGAAAATAGCATGCTAATTTAGGTTATAGCTTTGGATGATTATTATTGCATGTAAAATTAGAAAAAAAACCTAGATCCAAAGCTTTAGGGTTGCATGGTACCATAGGATTGATTTAATGCTAAAAAATCCATCAGTGGTATCAGAGCCCAGGTCGTTTTTATGTTGTATATGATGCATTGCTTAATTGTTCTGGTGATGAACTCGTCGAATCCACTGATGAACTCGACGAGTCCAAAGTTTGACTCGGCGAGTCGACTCGTCTGTTGGCAGATTTTCCAGGATTTTGACCAGAATCGGATTAGGATAATTACCAAAAACGTTTTTGACTGATAAAATTCGAATTTTATATTATGATAATGATTATCCTCATCCAATTAGAAGATAATTTTCAAGCTATAAGATAATTATTAGGTAATACGATAAAGTTAATTATTTGTATTATTTGATGTGAATTATCTTGCGATAAATTGAATTAGGCCAAATTTAGATAATGACAAATTATTTGATTAATTAAATTATATTTTAATTTGAACTAGAGGTTTTGAAAAGTTTCAAAACTTGCCATAAAGTTTTGGAATTTAAATTTTGATTAAAAGATTTTAATTTTGAAATATTTAAATTTTAAACCCTAGAGTTTTAAAAGTTTAATATTCTACCCTTATACTATTATAATATTAAAATATTACTAATTATATATGTATATATATATATATATATATATATATATATATATGTATATATATATATATATATATATATATATAAGACGAGTCAGTCTTACCGTTAATAGACCTAATTCATGAAGCCGATCTATAACGGGGTATAAGGAGCTGCCTATAAAATGACGGTTGAATGGGTGTCCACTCTCACCCACCGCTTCCTTTATTGGTGAAGGGTCGTTAACCAAAAGGGTAAGATAGGACAAACTAATTCCTCATTAATAAGTATAATGATTTATAAAGTAACTAAATGTTTTCACAAATTCCCAATATTAGTTACTTTAGGAAAAATGTGAAAATGATGTTATTCCTTGAAATTACACTTTGCACCTTACCAAGTCATTAGTGGAGCGTGTATGGCTAAGCGACACATTAAGTTGGGACTAGCAAGGTTGGAAAAGGGTAGCTCGATTTTTATAATAGATCAATAGAGCATATGTGGTTAACCGGCACATTGATTAGGTGATAAATGATATTGAGGGTACCAATCACATTTGCATGGTTATTCACACATTGTTTGTGATCCTCAGTATCTCAGTCACAACATTGAAGGGCATAATCAAGATTAAAACATTCCATTGAAAGGTTCAATGAATATCAAAAGAATCTAGGAATTTCAATTCATTTAAAACTTAATATTCTTTTTTGTTTTTCATGGTGGAAATTGGTAAATCGTCATTTATTTACCTTTAAATATTTTGCAATTGGATTACAGCATCCCTCTCCCGAATTGTGAAATATTGTGTTGGATCCTAGCCTTAATATTTTATTTGGGTGTTATATTAAGGATTCTTATCTAAACTAAACTTTGTCTCTTTTCCTTTTTAGATGTCGACTTCAAACAACGCTACTAACTCGAATGCTTCTGGCACTTTCTCCCTCATGAACTTGTATGGGAGGGTGATTTTTGATGGATCCAATTTCAACGATTGGATTCGCAACATTCGCATGGTCACTCGTTACGAGGACAAATAGTATTCCTCGACAAAGAGTTAAAGGAGATCAATGAAAACACTGCTACTCCTAAAGAAATCAAAGAAAATAGGGCTCATGAGAAAGACGCGATAAAGGTGTCGTGTATCATCCTTACTACCATGACTGCGGAACTCCAAAATTCCTACGAGGACTACTATCCTTTCGAGATGCACCAAGATTTGATGGAAAGATACCATCAAAGTGCTTGACAAGAAAAGTATGAGATCATTGTTGCCATGATAACAACAAAGATGAAGGATGGAGAGTCCATCACTGCCCACTAACAAAAGATGTAGAGATTTATGGAACACTTGCTGAAGTCGAATGTCAACTTCGATGAAGAGTTGGTTATTAACATCATCCTACACTCTTTTCCTTCTTATTATGACCAGTTCAAAATGACTTATCATATAAACAAGGAGGAAGTCACTCTAAGCAAGCTCCAAGGCCTACTAAGAACTGCTGAGAGTAGTTTAAAAGGAGAGTCTGTTGCATCAAATCCTACTATTTTTGCCTCTGTCTTGGAAATTGGACAAGGGAAAAGGAAGAAGAGGAAGGCTCCTTCTAAGAGCCACAAGGGAAAGTCCCATGATGGATCCTCTTCCAGTGGAACCAAAGGTGGTCATGCTGATCCCTCTTCAAATAAGAAGGATGCATAGTGCTTTTATTGTCACGACAAAGGGCATTGGAGATGAAGCTGCCCGAAGTATCTACAAGACATGAAGGATGGGAAGATAAAGCCCACCTTCGCAGGTATTTACGTTATTCAATCTAACAACTCATCACATGCTATTTCCCAGGTCCTTGATACAGGATGTGGTTTTCACATTTGTTCTGATTTGTAGGGTCTAAGAATAAGTAGGGATGTGGAGCATGGGAAGATGAACTGAATCATGGGGAATAGGAAAGTGTCACCTATCACCAAGATTGGAGTTTATTCTTTAGTGCTTAGTAGTGGGTTAGGTTTAGAATTGAACAATTGTTGCTACTCGTCAGAAATGACATAAAAAAATTATTTTTTTCATGGTTTGTATAAACAAGGTTTTAGATTTTCGCTTAACAATGAAATTGGTTCTGTTAATGCTTTCTTGAATGATACTTTCTATTTTGAAGCATTGCCTTGTAATGGTATATATGAAACTGTGATGGTTGTAGACAACTTAGGAAATAATGTGTTGCATATCAAATCGTCCAATGGTTTGGACAAAGCATGCTTGTGGCATTGTCGTCTTGGTCATGTCAACAAGAAATGCATAGCCCAACTTCAAAAGGATGGAGTCTTGGAGTCGTTTGACCTTAGGTCCAATGACACATGCAACTCTTGTTTGCTTGGAAAGATGACCAAGTCACCCTTCACTGTCACTTGTGAAAGGGGTGAGGATTTATTGGATCTCATACATACGAATGTAGGTGGGCCCTTTAGATCTACAACAAGGGATGCAAACCGCTTCTATGTGACTTTTAGGATGATTACAACAGATATAGGTATATCTACTTAATCAAGCACAAGTCAGAAACTTTTGACAAGTTCAAAGAGTTTAAGCATGAAGTGGAGAATCAGTTGGGCAGGAAGATAAAGATGCTCTGATCCAATCGAGGTGGTGAGTATCTTAGTAACGAGTTCCACGACTATCTTAAGGAATGTGGAATTATTTCGCAATTGACGCCATCTAGGACACCGCAGTTGAATGGTATGGCTAAGAGGCGCAATCAAACCTTATTGGACATGATTCGTTCCATGATGAGTCGAGCTTAGTTACATATCTCATTATGGGGGTATGCCATAGAGACTACTGCCCATATCCTTAATTTAGTCCCAACTAAGAAGGTTGCCAAAACACCTCACGAGATATGAACAGGGAAGGTTCCCTCATTGGTACATATCAGTGTTTGGGGTTGCGAGGCTTTTGTAAGAAGAGAGATTCACGACAAGCTTGAAACTCATAGTGAGCGATGTATTTTCATCAGCTACCCATAGAAGTCCTTTGGATATCTCTTCTATAAACCGAGTGACACTGTTGTCTTTGTTGCAAGGATAGAGGTTTTCCGAGAGAGAGAGAGAGAGAGAGAGAGAGAGAGAGAGAGAGAACTCATATGCCAAGAGGAGAGTGGGAGGAAAATTGACCTTGAAGAGCTTCAAGAATTAAGAAATGAAGGAACGTTTAACACTAGCACTCAACCCAAGGAAGAAACTCCTTTTGAACCGATTGACGAGTCATTACCTCTTAGACGTTCCAAGAGAGTTAGTGTTCCACCTGTATTATATGATTTCCATATAACTGCTGAAGGTGATACGTTTATCAGTGATAGTACACTAATAAATATGGATGAACCTAACAACTACAAGGAAGCCATGGCAGGCCCGGAGTTTACGAAATGGAAAGAGGCTATGGACAGCGAGACTCAGTCCATTTATGATAATCAAGTTTGGAAATTTGTTGACAATTTTCCAGGTACCTATTATGTAAAACGATTCTCAAATACCCTCATTATCTTTTGGATGTTATTCCTTTTCACCAAGTATGTTCAATGGTTACTTATTTTGCATTTTCGGGATTTTAAGACATCCTGCTACTTAAGTTTCTTGACCAGTTTTGGTTCTTTCAATAATTTCTTCTAACATGTGGTTCTTTCTTTCTTTCTTTCTCTCTCTCTCTCTCTCTATCTATCTATCTATCTATCTCTCTCTCTCTCTCTCTATATATATATATATATATATAAACCCTAACCTAACTCACCACCATCTTATAAGTTTTTTTTAGTATTTTAGTATGATTTCATTCGAAATCTAGGGTAATATCATCATATACTACCATGGTTTGTTTTTTCAAGTTTCTTCCGGATATAAAAAGACTATTTGGTTGCCATTCTTATGGACAATCACAACCAAATGGTGCACAAGCCCCGTCTCCTGTTACTAATGCATTAATGGGCTCTACACCAAACCTCTAGGTTCTCATGGTGTAAGTGGAATTACCTATTTACCCTTCCATATTTTAGTCGTTTAACCTCCAAAACTAAAGCTTCGGGTCTAACTTTGATGATATATAACTACTGCCTTCTTTTAAATAGCCCCTTTAGGGAACAACTACGTAAATCCGATAGGAAGAAAAGAATTAAGATGCTAATTTTTTTTTGTTAAAAGTACATTGCTATATCTTACACCTGTTAGATATGAACAAGTATGTTTCGACAACCCAAATCAAACCCTGTTTTTCCATGTCGAAACAGTCCCTTTAAGTCAATTTAAGACCAAACAGGTCTACTTAGACCACCCTATTTCTGCCTTTTTCCTCCTTTTCCGCAACCCCAAAACTAATTTTCCTTTGGACTTTCCTTCGTTTAATATATACATGAGAACATGTAGATGCATGAGTTTCTCTTAAAGTTCAGTTATGGGTTTATGTACAATATTTTTTTACTTCTAATTATAAGGAACTTGAGTCCTTTAAAAAAAATTCCCTACTAAAACTACCACCACTTGAATTAGTAGATCATACATCATTATTATTTTTTAGATTCCCTCCTATTCTTGCGGACTCAAGGAATTTTTATAGGTTAACATATTCAAAATTGGAGTAGGAGGGGAAAACTTTTTAACATTCATGATTTTTTTTCCATTAACAAGCATTATGTGATTCTTAATTTTTTTTTTTTTTTTTTTTTTTTTTTTTTTTTTTTTTTTTTTTTTAAATCTTGAGTTTGGTTTATCAACATTTAAAATCTCTTGTGAACCCTCATTTTATTTGGGAAGATGGTTACAATCTACCAAGGTTACATTTCATAAATTTGTCTAAATATTTGTCCGTGTGTCTTTAGGGGTGGGTATATCTTGGAATTAAATCCATTTGTTTTGCAATAAAATGTTGAGATCCATTATATGTGTGGTATCCTTGCTTCTCTACACGCCTACATCTGACCACCATGAACAACTCTACTTGGCCCTTTTCTGTACACAATCATATACATTCACATGTTCCTTTCTTTCTATATGTTCTCCTTAATTCATGTTATTTTGAGTTATAAACTGAATTAACTCTTTAACAATTGCATCATATCTTTAGTGTGTTGTATATTTTACATACAATAATATCCCTATATGATGAACTATTTTCTGCATCATTTAAATCTTATTACAACATTCAATTGCAATGACTATAAACATGTGTCTATGTTATTGAACTATTGAATACATTATATTAAAAGAAAATTATATTAGAGGAAATAAAGACACAATGACTAAGATCAAATGAATTATTCAATATTGGATTTCAAAATTTAATTTTGACATTTAAGTTTAAGAGTTTAGATTTCAAAGTCTAATATCTTAGATTATCATTTAGATTCTTAAAATATAATTTTTTTCATAATAAGTTTTCATATTTAACCTTAAATTTTGTAGTCCAAACTTTTTTTCGTTTGTTAAAAGGTGGATCAATGCCTCGAATATTAAGATAAATGTCAAATTATTTATTTACTTCATATGTAACATCTTAAAAATATATAATATATAAAATCGACCAATATGTTAGTTTTGAGTAAAATATTAAAATTTGACTTAAATAAAGTCAAGATCAGGGACGGATCTTATATAATGTTGGGGCTGTTCCCTCCCTATTTTGTTGGTAGAATTAGTCCCAATATTTTAATTTTATACATATTAGGTTCAAAAATATAAAATTTTGATTATGGGCCCTTTGTTCACCAATTTTCATACAAATTATATTTTCGATTCAACAAATGAAAGATTGAAGCTCCGCCACTTGTGAAGATGATTTCTTTTTTGTTAAACCGTGGTTCAAGCAACCAAAAAATTGCTTCTATTCTATATTTTAATAGTCGTTCTCATACAAATTTTTATAACAGTAGAACCACTGTAAATACTAATGAATAGTGAAGTATATGACAAATTATATAAATAACTAATCTAATTAAAAATGCATAAGCACTCAATTTTAAAAATTTTAAAATTACATGAAAATTTTAAAATTTTCAGATATTACACTGATATTTTAAAATTTTAAAATTTCAAATATTTATTTTCTTAGGATACTTAAATATATGAATAACTTTTTTAATAAATTACTTATATTCTAAAAAAAAATAAGTAAATAATAGAAAATTTGTTATATTTATTAATTTAGATAGTAGATAGATAAAACTTATTTAAAAAAAAATATAAATTTTCATACAAATAAAAATATTAGCCTAGGCACCGATTAGTTGTTTAACCTAAGTTGACCACCTAATCCAATTAAGAGTCTCCAACTAAGCATTGATTTCTCAGTTACCTATCTGTTGTGATAAAAAAACAACAAAAATAATAATTATACTAGAAATATGAAGATTTAATTGGGGTTTTAATCGAGAATAACACTTTTCTTTTGAATAAAAAAACATCAACATACTTCTATTTTTAACGAAAGCAGCCAATAAAATGAAACATTTCTGAATGACAATAAACATCAAAATGAAACGATTCGTTGAAAAGTAAATTGTGTTTTTGAAATATAACATGTTTCAAAATGAGAGTGAAGTCTTACGAACAATTCAACGGAAGTGAAGTCTATATATCCGATGTGATGTATAAAAAATGTTACACGATTAATAATACACAATCAATCATGTGCTTATATATATATATATATATATATATATATATATATATATATATATATATATATATATATATATATATATATATATAAACAAATCCAAAATTTCATTATTTAATTTTATTGATTTCGTTTTTTTTTTTCAGTATTATCCTTATTGATAATTGTTTAGATGTCGTAACCTTTTGCGTAGTCGCTTGGCGCGGGTAAACCGTTTGTGTGTGTGTGTGTGTATATATATATATATATATATTTACTATCTTATAAAAGAAATCTCATTATTTCTAAAAATAGATTGAATATAATAATATTATTTTTTTAAGACGTTCAAATCATTAAGCTAATAGTACAAATAGTCATCAATAAAATAATATTAAATTTCAACCTGTGTTTTGAATCCTTATATTTCTCAACAAATTCTATCTCCTTCCCTGAATTTCGGATACTTTAAAATTTAAAACCATCAGAAAATACATGTTGATTCAAATATCACTCCTGCAGATGGTTCTTTCTTAATATGTTTTTATTTTAATCCTTACTTGTAATTAATTTCATCATTTTTAACTTTTTGTATTTTTATCTTATAAATATATTGGGTGAAGACTTTATTATATCAGGTTTGTTCCTAAAAAGGTTTTCACTATGTTTCTTTAATGTGTTGGCTTTGCAGGTTCAAAGAACTCAACCAAGAGGGCCAGTTAGAGCATTGAATTATCATTAGTTTGTATATTTTGACATCTTACTTTTGCAACAAATAACGGTTAAACACAAGATTTGATATGATTAAGGTAGTTTGTATATTTTTCATCTTGTTTAGTCTAAAAATGAAACCTTTTTCATCATTGGTCCTTATAATATCCAGTTTCATCACATGGACTTCCTGATTACGGTGATTATTATCCTTATTATAAGGTTTTATATAGATTTTGTTCAATATTTTAAGGTTTCGAGAACCTAAATCAATATGAATCCTTGATTTACATACCATCGTTGAAAATGTTTTAATTTGTGACCAAACTTAGTTTAAAATCATAATGAACAAGTTGACACCTGGGTATTTTGGTCTTCTCAAAGGCCTATTTATCGACTTTTGAATCACAACACCTGATATTCTAAAGGTTTATTTTTATAAAATATTATTTATATATTTTAGCATTTTACTTAGTAGGATATTAAATTAATAAAAGAATTAAGGAAAACGGAAAAAAAAAGAGGACGATAAACAGCACAAGTGGTTTGGGTATGTATAAATGGAAGTAATAACCATTTAGGGGTGTTTGGCAAAAAAACTTATTGCTTATTAGTTTATTAGCTTATAAGTTAATAAGTAAGTGTATGGTAACTTATGAAAAAATGACGTATTAGAGGTTCCACACCGGAATAAGTTATTTTAATCCAAACACTTTTTTAACTTATAGTGATGTGGAACCTAATAAGTTGTTTTAAAAAAAGCTTATCCAAACACCCCCTTAATATGATATGATAATGCTCTTGAAAAATAAATGTCATTTAATAATCATTTCTCGAAGTGAACGCAAAATGGTTTTAACTTTAAAGAGATCAAATTATTCGCCGCTCGCCGCTTTGCGCGGGTAGACGGCTAGTGTGTGTGTGTATATATATATATATATATATATATATATATATATATATATATATATATATATATATATATATATATATGATTTTATTTGTATGCACTATAAAAAAGGAGAAAGAGCCAAGTGTATCGAAGCAATAAAAGCTGTCACCGAACAACAGGTGTTCACTTGGACTTGAAAACTAACTCGAGTAAATGGTGTTGGACTTATTCTTCATGTCACTTATTTTTCCTTTGTTCACAACCAATAAGTTATGCCACTCCTAGTTTGTCGCTTGCATTAAATGCTAAAATTTAAGAATACTATGATTGTCAAACATTTTTTTTTTCTTTGCTGGAAATTTTAGAAAACTGAGGTAATACTATTTCACACTTTATTATTAAAACTAGGTGAATACAATAAAATTAAAACTTTTGCTATTCTTATAATATTATAATTAATTTGAACAATATATAAAATAACACTTATTAAAATCAAATCACTTAATGACCTGTAATCATGTTTTACGTGTATATAATATTAATTATATTTGTCAACTATTTTAATTTATTACTGTTATGATTTATTAATTTCAAAAAAAAAAAATGATGGTGTTTTAATTTCATCATGATGATTATTTAAATTATCGATAACTGTTTGTAATCTAACATAATTTAATTTCTAAGTTTCTATTATTTTAACTATTAATATTATAAATAAATTTTAAAAACAACTTAATTGAATTTTAGTTATTATAAATTATTATTTTCAGACACTTTTTAGTTAATTTGATTCATCAATTTAGGTTCTTTTATATTTATTATATTTAATTTTTTCATTTTAAGTATGTTAAAAATATATATAAAGATTTTTTTAAAAAACATTTTTTGATATTTTAATTTAGATTTTAAATTTTATACTAAATTTTTAAACTTATTTGATATATCAATGTAGGTTATTTATTTAATAATATATTTAAATTAACAAATTGAATATATCATATTAATAACTGATAAAGTCTTTCATTTACCATAATGTTTACAACTAAAGTCATATCTAAGTTAATAAATTAAGTATATTATATAAAAATATAAAGAATTGAAAATTTCAAATGAATATGATTACAGAAAAAAAAATTCATTTATAATATAGTATGATGTAGTAAATTACTTGTGGTCCAATTTTTTAGAGCTTAATTTATTTTATATATATATATATATATATATATATATATATATATATATATATATATATATATATATATATATATATATATATATATATATATATATATATTAATTTTTTATTGTTTTTTTATTTATTTAAAAGGCTATTAATGTCAAATTGGTCTTCTCTTAGAGATTGACATTCTCGAATCAATCCTTAACGTCATACCACCGCTAAATTGTTAAAATTCCCCATCAACATATATGAAAATCCATAAAGAAAAAAAAAAAAAAACGAATTAAAATGATGACTGCATATGACTTTAGTCATCGTGTTTAATCCACTTAATATTTGTACAATAACTATTGACATTGATATGCTTCTGTGCCAGGTCTGTGTAGTGTATATATAAATACGTACTTGCTGTATATCTCCTTTAACAGGACCATTGAATCCTCATTTCACCTCTATATATGCAATAACTCTCTCTCTCTCTCTCTCTCTCTCTCTCTCTCTCTCTCTCTCTCTCTCTCTCTCTCTCATGTTGGGAGTATGTTGGATAACAATTGATTGTTGCGGCATTCTCTCTTTCCCTTTCCCTTTCTCTTTCTCTTTCTCTTTCCCTTCCTCTTCCTCTTCCTTCACTTCCTTGTAGTTCTTAAACTTTTGTATTGTGTTCCTGTTTGTTCCCTTGCTTGCTCTTTGTTAGTTAAGGGTACCTTTTAATATATTTGCGGGAAAAAAAAATAATTGTTAAAGAGATAGAAGAAATGAGGTTACAATCCAAGAAGTTCAGAGGTGTCAGGCAAAGACAATGGGGATCATGGGTTTCGGAGATCCGCCACCCACTCCTGTAAGTTTCAACAACCAACTCCAAATAAAGATTTTCTTTATATTCATTTGTTAAATAATCTTATCTAATATTAAATCAAAATAAGAAAATCTAAAATGGTTTTCACTTTTCAAGACATAAAAGTGTGCCCATAAAACACAGATGAACGTGTAATAGAAGTCTTGAATAATGATGTACGACTTTGAAGAACATTGTACAATGTGTGATTTTTCTAATTTTTAAATTGTTTATAGTTATTACTGCATGTGCACATGTTACAAAAAAGATTTACACCGCATGTTGTACAATGTAGGAAGCGAAGGATCTGGCTTGGTACATTTGATACGGCTGAGGCAGCCGCAAGAGCCTACGATCAAGCAGCTATCTTGATGAACGGTCAGAAGGCAAAAACAAATTTTCCGGTGACCACCAAAACCCCACCGGAAGGGACCCACAATCCACCGTTGGAAATTCCAGCAGACACCCTTGCCGCTAAGCTACGTAAATGCTGCAAAGACCCAGCACCATCGGTCACCTGTCTACGTCTCGACAGTGACAACTCTCACATCGGAGTGTGGCAGAAACGCGCAGGTAAAGGGTCCAGTTCTGGATGGGTGATGAAGGTGGAGCTCGGTGGGAAGAGAAAAGAGAGGGAGGATGAAGAAGAAACGACATCACAAACTACATCATGCGAATCTTTGTCTCCCACAGTGGTGGAAGACGGTGGTCCCGGTGGCGGGGGTAATGGAAACATAGACGAAGAAAATAGGGTGGCAATGCAGATGATAGAGGAATTGCTTAACTGCAACTAGATAGACGTGGGGGTACATAGATTATATATGATTCGATAAATAGTTGTTTAAATAATGTTCTCGGATATACATATCTATGTATAAACTGTAATAATAAATAGTAGCTTTTATGTATATTAAACGAGAAATTAAATATCCTTTTATATTTTGTTTTTATTTATCTTCTATGTATCATCAAAAGGTTAATGATCTAGCCGTAAGGAGTGATCATCATGGTTTCAAATTTCGGTAGAGATATAGGTACTTATTTAGTATTAGGTTAGTTATTTTGCGGTTTTAAAAAAAATGTTGAGATATATCACATTTAATTAGATATTTAATTAAATTAATAACCGTTAATTCACGAGGAAAGGTAGGAATAAATTTCTCTAATTAAACTAAGGGTGAGCAATCAATATAGAGGGTAACCGTTTTTTAAATCTAAGCTCGGAACTGGTTTTGAAATTGGAACCGAGATGTGACCGAAACATTTTCATGAAACTAAACATCGCATATAATGGTGGACAGCTATCAAAAGATATAAATTTTGTCTATAGGATTAATTTTGCCCTTAAATTTGTAAAGAAGCAAAACAAATATATATAGAGGTTGTGGAAAAATAAAAAAGAGAACCACAAAAAAAAAAAAAAAAATTAAGAAAATAAAGAAGAGTAAATTATTAACATCAACCCTATTCTTTGGTCAAAACTACATCTTTGGTCCCTTTAAGTTTATTTATTTATTTATTTATTTTTTATTCGGCCCGTCCTTATAGTTTGATTTTGTTGTATTTTTCATCCTTTACATACATAAAGTTATTGAACAAACACGTAATTTTGACCAAATCATGAGACGAAAAACACAACAAAATCAAACCACAAGTACGATCCGAGCATAAAAAAAGAAAAAAAAAATTAAGGACCAAATGTGTAATTTTGATCAAACCATAAGGACGATTTCAATAATTTACGCAATAAAGAAATACACACGATTTCAAAACGTTCCATGGTTACCCTTTCCGCTCACCGTCATTGCCTGCCACATGGAGGGGGATCTTCCTTTTGGCTCAGCCGCCACCCTCCACCGCCAGCCACCATACACTACCCCCAACACCAGCACCAAGATGGTTCTCTCTAGCAAAAGAGAACCATCTCATATCTACCAGATGATCTAACTTGACCGTTGGAGTTTGCTCTCGGGGCACAGTTCCTGGGGCGGCTCTAACGGCCTTGTCTGTGGTGACCTTGCAGATCTATCTCCAGCGTAGAAGCACTCGCTCAGAGCACGTGGTCGGAGCCGAAGTCGCATTAGGTAAAAATTAGAAAATTTATTTTTCCAATTGATTTTGTAGTACTTGAGATGAAAGAAGATAAAAATGTCCCAATTATCCCTGGGCATCATTTTCTCAATACCACTCAAGCCTTAGTGGATATATGCGAATAAAAACTCACATTACGAGTAGGAGATGAAGAAATGACGTTTGAAATGGAAGACGGATTCAAGAATGATTATGCTCAAAATGAAGTATTTAATATAGACGAAGAAGATGAGCTTGAAGAGTTGGAGAAGTTAATGGAAGAAGAAATTCATGCAATTAATGAAGTCAAGTGTACAAAGCCTAGAGCATCGATTCCAATGTTTTTTTAAGTCTTTGCTTACAAAACTCCAAGTTCGTTAGTTAGTGAATAGAGTGAAGAAAGTTAGGTGTCGAGTGGTGAGGGAGAAGAAGTTACCCATGTTTTAATACAACCAACTTTTGACAAGGAGAATGTTGATGCTATGGAACTACAAAGTGAAGAAACAGAAGGACATAAACCGGTTGTAAATAATAGAATTAAACGAAAGCTCGAAGAAGGTGATTCCAAATTAAAAAAGGAAAATTCAAAGAAGACCTACTTAAGGAGAGTGCAAACATACAAGCGAAGATGAAGGGCGAGAAGGTGCAGTTGGTGATTAAAACTCCAAACGATTCATGGTGAAGCGGCACGGAGTCCGGCTCATCTCCTATAAAAAGAAGTGCTTCTCGGGAGGCAACCCGAACTCGGTTTGCGTTTTTCTTTTCGTTTTTGATTTTTTTTTTGATTTTTTTTGCAATACTAGTCGAGTTTTAGGATAAATAATCATCATAGTCATCTTAATTTTTAATAGACAGTTAAAATCAAGTGTGGGGTTTGGAATTGATAGAGTGGTGAAATTTAAAAAAAAAATGAATTTTTTGTTAATAGATAAAATCCTTGATATCACGACATGATATTACTCACCATGTCGTGGACACGTAATTCTTCCCGATAATCATACAAGCATTTTAAAGCTCACTACGTTACACAACGTGGTTGCAAAAATCGGGATTAATCGTTTAACGTTCTCCAACATACTATGATTACTGTGTTTGACTGGAATTAGGGATTAATCGGTCTTGGCGGGATTAATCAGTAAAACAAAAGTCAAAAATGTCAAAAAAAAAAAAAAATCAAAAAAATTCAATTTTTTTTTTCTACTCCAAAAATTTTAAAATTTCAAATATTATACCAAAATGTTCATATTTTCGTATTTTTAAAATTTCAAATTACAAAATCTCTTATTTTCTAATATTGAAGTACTTATTCTTCTTAAAATATATTAATCTTTGATTACTTTTAATATTTTATTAATAATCTATGATCACCGATTAATTATCACAGAAGCCGATTAATCTCTTAATGGTATATACCAACTTTTTTTAATTTTCTATTGTAAGATTTAAAAATAAGTAACGAAATCGGGATTTTGATGTGTAGTATAAAAATTAGTTATGTAGTTTTTTTAGTTTACAAAAGAATTCAACTGAAGTAACACTAAAGTAACGTTTTAATATTGTGCTTTAATGTGGTAATGACTATTGACTAATACGACCAAATGAATAATATAATGTTATTAAAACTGTAAACACTAAATACAACTAACAGTTGAATATATATATATATATATATATATATATATATATATATATATATATATATATATATATATATATATATATATATATATATCAAATGAATTGGTTGGTACGGTATTATTATGGTATTCCAATTTTTGTACCATTACCGTACCAACATTGATCAATTGGTACGGTACTACCAACCAAACTTGTTGGCTACAAAATATATTGGCTACCAAGTTTCTTGGTTCGGTTGGTAACATGTTTGTTGGTTTTCGATGATACAATTTTGCAAGCCCTACTCTTAACATCAGTCGACCGGTGAATGATTTTTAAAGCGCTCTCTCTCTCTCTCTCTCTCTCTCTCTATATATATATATATATATATATATATATATATATATATATATATATATATATATATATATATATATATATATATATATATATATATATATATATATATATATATATATATATATATATATATATAAACAAACAAACGATGCGACAACTGAAAATCCCTATAAGCACCGATTCTCTAGTTTCAAAAAGATTTGCAAATTTAACATATTAATACTTGCAGTTAAAGATCTGTGGAGTTGAGAAGAAAAAGACAACAAAAATAGATGAGAGTTAACCTAAAATGTATGCAAATAATATTAATAAAAGAAAAGATAGAAACTCATAGAAAAAAAATCCGATTATGACCAAAATTTTAGTGGTTGTCAAGATGGGTTGTCATGCCTACTGTTTGTTTTATATATATATGACGCGGTTCTTATCACTTATCAGTTCCACAGAAGAAAACAAAAAAATATCAAAACCAATAGGTACTTCAAAGATTGGGCTGCCAAATACTTCAAGTGAGCTTACATTTAGTATAATCGTATGGCTGCCACTTATTCTTATTTCCTGTGTACTTCTGTTTTGGGCTGAAAATGGGCTGCCAAGATACAAAGCTGGCAGCTTCCTATCCGGCTATTCACGAGGCAAAAAATCATATCAAACCTGTCCGAATCAATTTTTTATTTTTTATTTTTATTTTTATTTTTGTGAAATCAAACATCAACGAGTTGTGAAGACAGTTGTTACATTTAGTATAATCGTGGCTGCCATTTTTTTAAGCATCACATTTCTTACACATGCATGTGATTGAACTCATCATTGATATGTACTCTAATCCTCTCAAGAAAAGATTTGACTCCTAATTGAATGCGTTAGAGTTATGGTTTTCAATAATCGTCTAGATTTTATCAATATACATGTTGCAACTGAAACATAAGTTACATTTTAGTGTTTACTCTACATGAAGTAGCAATTGGATGTAATATTTATAATGATAGACTAACCGCTAAATCAGAAGGAATAATCGTAAATGTAGAGTAAAAACTCAAAGATTCAAAAGCAGTATCGAAACAGTAACAAGAAATCAGAGACAACAGATAAAGTATTCACAATGGTACACTTCTAAACCTATTTTTTGAATATGTTGCCTTATATATGAATGTGTATTACGTGAATGACCGTTTAAGAAAAATTCCGGTAGCATTTCCCATTAGTTCCTAAGAATATATAAAAATATATATCCGAAGAGCAAAGAGAAAATAACAACTGAATCTTTCTTAAATAATCAATCATCTAGTACATATTTACATCCTAAATGAGATACATTATTCAAAAAACAGTCCCAAAATGAGGAGCAATCAAAATTAATTTTTAAATCAATTTCAGACATTGTATTTCTAAGCTCTTGATGATTTAAAAGGAAGTGACTTAGACTAAAAAAAAATATTTTTTATTATTGTATTCTACTTTAAATAATTAGGTTATTAAATTATAACTTAGTAGATTTAGTGTCTTGTATTTTTCGTATTTATTTTTTTCCTATTATATAATTAAATTTATTTTAAATAACTTATTAGAATCATAATATATTTTTGTTATTTAAAGCATCATATTTTCTATACTTTTATAATTTATAGCATCTTACTTTTGTTTATAACTTTCTCTTATGACATTGTACTTTTTCATATTTTTGTTTATTTATAGTGTAATGTCCAAATTTTCAACACAAAATTTTCATTTTAATTTATTGAACTATATCAGAGTATAATTAAATTATTCGAAAATCATGATGTGAATACGCGTGTGTACAGTCAAACCTTGTCTTTCTCATGAATCAATGACCACCTAAAAAACATTTATAAAAAAAATTCAGTAAGCATGAAGTTTAGTGATTCCTCCAAAATACTATATACCATAATACATATACTGGGCCCTACCTAATAAACATATAAATGAGCCTTGTTCAACGAGTATATAAACGGGCTCCACCCTAACTAAATAATGGGCCCCACCCAATATACCTAATGAGCCCCGCCTAATGATAGGCCTCGCTCGACATACATAACCATATTAGACATAAAGAAACTATACTTATAGGCTCTAATAATACAAGCACATAGAGGTAATGTTTTATATACTACTAACTTCGAGTACACTAACATTGAGCACCGAGGAACTATACTATCGGCTCTACTTTACTATCTCCTATAACCTAACGCACATGGATATGAAAGATCTTGTATGATTAATAATCATATTGAAGTGTTATTATTAATTAACATATAACACTAATGGATCACACTAACAACTTGATATAATTTATTATTTATTAGAAATTGGTTTTAATAAATATTCAATAAACTCTTATAATTAATTGAAAATTATTTGTTTTGAGGAAATAATAATTTTTATTAGAAAGTAATTTTTGTCTTCTTTTTAACTCTTAATTTAAAAAAAAGGATAGCATGCGCTTTTAATTAGTTTAATCAAACGCATCACTTGCCATAAAGACATGAGAGACAAACTAGCTTCAAGGACATAATTTCTTAACTAGTTAGTAACTTATGCGTCCTGGCCTTGCAAAACCGTAAAATGCATGCATGTGGTGTTCTCTCACGCTTTTGGTTCATCTTTTGAAGATTAACTAGTCTTTCTTATGATCTCCTGAAATTCATATTGATTATGAACTTCAAGCTTAAGAGTTAAGAGTTTATGGATTAACATCTACATCAAGTTGGGTTTTTGTTGGTGTCTCAAAAGTTAACATCCTCCATCGACTTCCAAGCCTCCTAAAAGACACAAAGAACTACCAATGTTGTTATTTTTTACCTTCTTCTTTGGTACTTGTTTAATCTTTCTACAACTTGCAAGATGATCCTTGGCGGCTGTAAATTAGCTTATGTTATTTTCAAAAAATCAAGTCTTTTGTTTACCAATTTTCTAGTTTATGAAACTATTTTTGAAATAAAACCCAACAATTGGTATGAGAGTCACCTTGCAAGATTGATTAGATTTTATGATTTTTGGAAATATTGGTTTTTGAAAAATATGGATAACTTGTTTTTATATAAAAATAAGTTCATATATATTTTCTTTGATAACTTCTTAATTTTTATTTTATGTGACAAAAATTTACATATATTTTTTGTCACATAAAGCTGCCTTTTAAACACAAAGGTTGTTTTATGTTTATATGTATTTTAGAGGGCATAAACAAGCCTTTGACCATTTGTGTTGTTGTTTGTGTGATTTGGTTAAAAATGGTTTGTATTTTTCTTTTATTCATAAAGTATGTAACGAAAGTAGCTAGTTTTTATTTTTGTTATTTTTTTTTGTAATAGATTAGTTTTAGATTAGATTTATTTTATAAAATATGTAACAAACTGAAGATGGAGTACCTCTCCTGAAGAACCATGGAGACCCACTGTTTTTTTGAATATTTTATAAAAGTTTATAACTTAAAATCATTATAAAATTGCAAAAAAAGTTGGTTGACATTGCAAGTGGGAGCTTGAAGATCACATGAATAACACGTAGTAATATTTGGTCCCTTTGTCCCATATGAATGACTTAACACTTTTCTGTTGGCTTGCAAAAGTGTTAACTAGATAAAGATTTGTTTATGTTAAATGGATGTTTGTGTTGTTTATTTTTCAAGTAAATATTTTGTATACTTGATAATTTTGCTTTTCACAAAGCCAAACTATTTTTTTGGAAAAAATTAACATCGCATGAAGTTTGGTTTTCAATTTACAAAATGAGAACATAAGATATAACAAGTAATAACTTAAAAAAAAAGGGTATTTTTAAAAATGTTACTAACAACAAATTTTGAAATTGTAAAATTATAAATCTAAACTGGTGATTTTATAACTTATTCAAACTCCAAATATAAATAATTAAAGGAGGATTTATTAAGTACTAAATAAGCTTCTATATGGATCAAACTCAACCTTAATTGTAACATCTAAAAAATATGGTCCAAAAAATTGTGCTTTTACTTTTTATTTTATTTTATTTTATTTTTTTAAATAATAGATCAAATAGTATTTTTTAAATATCATCCATACAACTCAACAAAATCAATGTACCATGTGTTATCAAAATCAAAGAAAATATCAAATGCGGAATCCCCATGGTGTGTGCGGTGCAGTCAACTTGAGCCATTCCTCTTGGAACGAGAAGTACTTGAAACACAAACTAAGATCCGTAAGCACAAAGCTTAGTGAGTTCCCCAAGATGTCACATACCAAACATATCACATAACATGCCCCACCCAAAGAGATACGAACCCCACTCATACTTACATTACAAGCCCCACCCAAATGAGATACGAGCCCCACCTACACTCGTAATATGGCCCCCACCAAAAGAGATACATGCCTACCCACACTTGCAATACAGGCCCCGCCCAAATGAGCAAACATGTACAAACACATACATGTATCATACATACCATAAGCATAACAGCATAATCATCAAGGGTCGACCCTGGTGCTTTAGCTATCAATTGTTAAAAACAACTAATTAACATTTGAGATCTATATCATTAACCAAAAATCCTTGCGTGGGGGTAAAAAGACTATTTTATCTCCCTAACATAACTTGGTCCAAGAATGAAACCCTAAATCACAATGCAATTGCCCAAAAGTTAAACAATCCATCAAGGCCCAACATATGGCCCAATTTCCAATTAGGCGCAATCTTTTCACATGGGCCTTAGCCTAAGGCCCAATAACACTTCCCTAGCCCAAAAATTCGATTCTAGATGGCCCACTAAGGCCCAATACATGAAGTCCAAGAAAGTAGCCCATCCGAGGCCCAAAAGACGCAAAGCCTAAATCCATTGAGTACGTTGGGCGTACCCAACCGTACGCTATGCATACATGCTGCATGGCATGTACGTTGTGCGTACTGGCTTATACGCTCAACGTACGCACCCATTAAGCCATAAACCCACATGGAAGTTAAATCCTTAATACTTAGGGTTCCAATCACATATTTGAGACATATGAAGTGTCTTAAACCATAAAGTCGTAAACTTGGAGGCTTTGCATGCCCTAAATGAATCAAATCTCGAAATATCAAACACTACTTCCATAAAATGAACCTACACTCATGCATGGATGAATCAAAGCCTCAAAGATTGCAACTTTATGACCTAAGGACCAAATGAAAACCAAGAGTAGCAACTCTAATCTACAGAAAGATCTTATCTATTAGACCAAAAAGATCCAAAAACTCAAACAAAGAAGACCTAAGCATTAACAAGGCAATTTCTAAGCTTTATACCACAAATGAGTGCCAAATGATGAAGATAATCGGGATCTTATAAGCTCAACTCGAACAACTCTCCTTCACCAACTTCTTCTTCTACTTTCCAAGGCACCAAACTACCAAGAATGCACTCCACAAGGTCAAGAACACACCAAGATGATAAATGGGGTTTATTTATGGTTTCTAGACATGAGAGGCTGAAAAGGGGATAACCCATGGGAGTTAATGATATTTTTGTTGGGATTTTGAGCATACTAACACTTCCTAAGTGTACATGCAACCCTAATAACCTTGGATCTATGTTTGTCTAATTATCATGCAAAGTTGAATTGCAAGGCTATATTCCTATCTAGCATACATGGGGAACAATTTTAACTTCAATGATAGATAGAATAACTTACCTTGTTGTTGCTTATGTTCCTTGAAACCTTATGAGCCTAGCACCCCAAGTGTGATGCCTCAAATGCTTCACACAACACCAAATGCTATTGGAAAGACTTTTGAGAGAATACACACTTCTTGAAATCGGCCAAGCCCTCTTGTTTCCTTAGTGTAGCCGATTTTGGTGGAGACTATGATTCTTATATAGTGTTGACACATTTAGGGTTAGACCATGTAAACCCTAATGTGTCATGACTCTTCATTTCCATGACCCATGGGTTTGTAACTCCCATGGAGCATCCATGGATCATCCTATGGGTGGAACCCAACTTGATAATCCATGGAGCCTCTTAGCCCACTATACAAGACATGGATGATTTACATAATCAACCCATATATTTAATTAGTTCTCTTTTGATCACTTAATTAATTCTAAATTAATTATTGATCAAACTAATCAAATAATATTATTAATATATTAGAACTTATAATATATTAATAATCTCCAAGTGTTATTTCTCTCATTTTAGTCTATCCAATTGCATGGTGCCATGTAACCCAAATGGACCATGCCGGGTCGAGTCAAGTACTTATCAGAAATAGTTATGGACTTAGACACCTTATCCAACAGTCTCCCACTTGGATAAGTCTAATAACTATTACTGCAAGTATGACTTCAGGAACCGATCGACAATCGTAGCTCTTTTCAAGGTTTCTCGGAACTGAGAAGATGATGGTACGCCATTTAAGATAAGTGATCATATAATCCTCTGTTCTAGATATCAGTCGGACAAATACATGGAACAATGTCTTACTTATTGTCCAACAGTTTGTTTCCCGATTTCCGATTTGTTTGACAAAGAACTTAATTGAACACATCAACTTAGTTCTGACCGGGCCGGTACATGGGTCAAAACAAAATCATCGAGGGGCCCAGATATCAGCTTCTAATCCAAGAAGGAACAGATAAACTTCGACTCATATGTTTGTTCTACCACTCATTGAATTACACACAAGAGCACGATTTATAACATCGAGTTACCAATGCGTTTTCGTACAATCAATGCATAACCAACTTGTAAGTAACAAATCATATCTCTAGGTTTGAAGACTTATATGATATTACCGTCTCACGATCACTTGAGATAAATTTCCATGAAGTGATTCCAGTGAGCGTGGGTTGAGTCCAATGCTCAGAACTTATGAGAACTCATGATTGTTGTAGCCTTGTCCAAGACCTCTACAACCAAACATGACAGTCTTGATTCATACCTACTTCCGACATATGACCGACTGTGGAGGTTTGAATAATATGTTATACCAAACATACATTATTCTGGAAGTCAAAACATGCAAAACAAATATAGTAAACGATCGACAAGAGATAGCAACACTTTACTCATAAATAAAACACTTTTTATTCATCATCAAATGTCAATTACACTTTACAAATTTCGAGGTTATCTAACTACTAAATCTAATATCATCCTTCAGCCCTATGCTCCGAGCATGCTGAAGATGCTTAACTCGAGTCAGTCCCTTCGTGAGGGGATCTGCCGGATTCTCATATGATGATACCCTCTTTGCCATGAGGAGTCCTTCTTCGATCCGATGTTTGATGAAATGGTATTTTCTGTCGATGTGTCTGGATCTCCCGTGATCCCTTGGTTCCTTGGCTAAGGCAACAACGCTTTCACTATCACAGAAAATTTCCATTGGCTCTTTAATAGCTAGTACAACTCCAAGGTCTCCAATGAAGTTCTTCAGCCATATTGCCTCCTTTGCCGCCTCGCTCGCTGCAATATACTCTGATTCGCAAGTTGAATCAGCCACTGTCTCTTGCTTGGAACTCTTCCAAGAAATTGCTCCTCCGTTTAGAGTAAAGACCTAGCCTGACTGAGAGCGGAAATTATCCCTATCAGTCTAGAAGCTAGCATCACTATACCCTACAACTCTCAAGTCATCACTCCCACCGAGGGTAAGGACCCAGTCCTTAGTCCTTCGTAGGTACTTGAGAATATTCTTTACCGCAGTCCAGTGTGCCTTGCCAGGGTTCCCCTGAAACCTGCTAACCATGCTCAGGGCAAAGGCTACATTAGGTCGAGTACACGTCATTGCATACATGATCGATCCTACAGCCGAGGCATAAGGTATTCGACTCATTTCTGCTAACTCAGCCTCAGTGCTAGGGCTTTGTGTCTTACTCAATTTGGCGTTACTCTGGATGGGTAACTCTCCTTTCTTGGAGTCCTGCATGCTGAATCTTTTCAGCACCTTATCCAAGTAGGTACTCTGACTAAGTCCAATTAGTCTTTTACTCCGATCTCTTAAGATCCTTATCCCTAAAATATAGGCAGCTTCACCAAGGTCCTTTATAGCGAAACACTTCCCAAGCCAGGACTTTACTTCCTGTAGGGTTGGAATGTCGTTTCCTATGAGTAGTATGTCATCCACATACAATACCAAAAAGCTAACTATACTCCCACTAGCCTTGACATACACACAAGATTCATCTTCACTCCTAGAAAATCCAAATTCCTTGACCTTTTCATCAAAGAAAAGATTCCATCTGCGAGGTGCTTGCTTTAATCCATAGATGGATTTCTCAAGCTTACACACTCTATTAGGGTACTTGTTGCTGACAAAACCTTCTGGCTGACTCATGTAAACATCTTCAGCCAACCTTGCATTAAGGAAAGCGGTTTTGACATCCATTTGCCAAATTTCATAGTCATGAAATGCGGCTATGGCTAACATAACCCTAATAGATTTAATCTTGGCTACTGGAGAGAAGGTCGCATCATAATTCACTCCAGGAATTTGAGAGAAGCCCTTTGCGACCAGTCGAGCCTTATAAGTGTGTACATTACCATCCATGTCGTTCTTCTTCTTGAAGATCCATTTGCACCCTACTATCTTACGACCTGGTACATTCTCAACCAAGTTCCAAACTTGATTGTCATACATGGATTGTATCTCGCTATCCATAGCCTCTTTCCATTTAGCAGACTCGGGGCCTACCATGGCTTCCTCGTAGCTGGTAGGGTCATCTTGACTTACTAGTGTCCCATCACTAATAAGTGTCTCATCTTCTGCAGTAATATGGAATCCATAGTAATGCTCAGGTGCACTCCTAACTCTCGTGGAACGTCTCAGAGGTACAGAATCGTCAATTGGATCAACAGGAGTTTCCTCCTCAAGTTGAGGGCTAGAGTTTGAAGTTCCTTCACCACTTGACTCTTGAAGTTCTTCAAGGTCAATTTGCCTCCCACTATCTCCTTGTCTTATAAACTCTCTTTCTCGAAAGACTCCTCTTCTTGCTACAAAGACCACATTATCACTAGGTCTGTAGAAGAGGTAACCAAAGGATTGCTGTGGGTAGCCGATGAAAATACACCTCTCGCTTCGAGGTTCAAGCTTATCATGAGTATCGCGTCTCACGAAAGCCTCGCAACCCCAAATCTTGATGTGGTCTAATTTGGGTACTTTACGAGTCCACATCTCATGAGGAGTTTTGGCAACTTTCTTTGTAGGGACTAGATTAAGGATATGGGAGGCAGTCTCTAAGGTATACCCCCAGAATGAGATTGGTAGCGAAGCTCGACTCATCATGGAACGAACCATGTCTAACAAGGTTCGATTACGCCTCTCAGCCACACCATTCAACTGTGGTGTCCTGGGAGGTGTCAATTGTGAGACAATCCCACATTCCCTTAGATAGTCGAGGAACTCTGAACTAAGATACTCACCACCTCGATCGGATCGAAGCATCTTAATGTTCCTGCCCAATTGATTCTCTACTTCCTGTTTAAATTCCTTAAACCTTTCGAAAGTCTCTGACTTATGTTTGATTAAGTAGACATATCCATATCTACTGTAATCATCAGTAAAAGTCAAATAATAACGATTAGCATCCCTTGTGGCATGTTTGAATGGTCCACACACATCCATGTGTACAAGGTCCAACAAACCCTCACCCCTTTCACACGAGCCTGTGAAGGGTGACTTTGTCATTTTTCCAAGTAAGCATGATTCGCAACTATCATCTGACTTCAGGTCAAACGACTCCAAGAATCTATCCTTTTGGAGTTGGCCTATGCGTTTCTTGCTTATATGTCCAAGACGACAATGCCATAATGATGCTTTATCCAAGTTATTATTATTATTAGAATCAATACACAAAACATTATTTCCTAAGTTATCTACAGCAGACACAGCTTCATACACACCATCACAGGGTAATGCTTTAAAATAAAGAACATTATTAAAGAAAGCATCAATAGAACCAACTTCATTATTAAACGAAAAGGTAAACCATTGTTTGTACAAAGCATGAAAGGAAATAATATTTCTTGCCATTCCTGGCGAGTAACAACATTTATTCAAATATAAACTAAACCCAATACTTATCGATAAAGTATAAACTCCAATCTTGGTGACAGGTGAAGCTTTCCTATTCCCCATGATCAAGTTTATTCTTCCTTGCTCCACATCCTCACTTCTTCTTAGTCCCTGCAAGTCACAACAAATATGAATTCCACAACCGGTATCAAGGACCCAAGATTTAGAATGGGGTGAGTTATTAGAAATGATAGTGTAAATACCTGCATGGTTGGGTTTGACTTTCCCATCCTTCACATCCTGCTGGTACTTTGGGCAGTTTTGCTTCCAATGAGCCTTTTCATGGCAATAGAAGCATTCAGCCTCTTTTGGATCAGAAGAAGGAGTAATGAAACATTTCTTGGTTCCACTTGAAGAAGAGCCATCAAGGGTCTGAGCCTTGGTACCCTTCGAATATCTCTTTCTCTTCCTCCCTCGACTTTTCCCGATTGCCAAAACCGGAGTTGAGTTTGGAGTAGGAGTGTTAACAACCGACTTCCCCTTAAGACCTGTTTCAGCGGTCTTGAGAAGTCCCTGAAGTTTGCTGAGTGTGACCTCTTCCTTATTCATGTGATATGTCATGCGGAATTGATCATAGCACGATGGTAAGGAGCGCAAAATTATATCTATTGCAAGCTCCTCAGGGAAGTTCACATTAAGCTTCAGCAATCGATCCACATACCTTTGCATTTTCTGCATGTGGCTCGTGACGGAATCCCCTTCCTTCATCATGGTTGTTATCATGGAGCAGATGATTTCGTACCTCTCTTGTCGTGCACTTTGATGGTATCTTTCCATCAAATCTTGGTGCATTTCATAAGGGTAGAAATCCTCATAGGAATTTTGGAGTTCCGTTGTCATCGTGGCCATCATGATGCATGCTACTTTCGTAGCATCCCTTTCATGTGCCTGAAAGTCAGCGATCTCCTGAGGAGTTGCAGTGGTCTCATCAATCTCCTTAAGCTCCTTGTCAAGGACATATTCATAAGGGTAAAGTAGCGGGTAATCATCCTGATGTTTCTGATCCACTCATTGAAGTTGGATCCATCAAAAGTGACTTTCCCACACAAGTTCATAAGGGTAAAGGAGCCACTAGGATTAGAGCCAGAAGCAGCATTGTTTGAAGACATCTGAAGGAAGAGGATAAGATTAGTTTAGATATTAAGAGAGTCCTTAATAAAACACCCAAATGTAATATTAAGGCTAGGATCCAATTACAATATATTATAACTTAGAAGAGGTATGCCGTAATCCAAGCTATAACATATTTGAAAGGTAGGTGAATGACGATTCACCAATTTCCACCACGAAAACCGAAATATTAGATATTAGGTTTTATGAGTGGTTCTTAGAAATTCCTAGATTTTTTGAGATTCAATGAAATTTTCAAAGGCATGTTTCAATCTCGAGTGTGCCCTCCAAGTTTTGTGACTGGGATACCGAGGATCACAAAACGCGGTGTGAAGTAACCATGCAAATCACTTGGTACCCTTAAAGTTTATCACTCAATCGATGTGCCGGTAAACCACACACCCTCCACCGATACTATAATAAACCTTAAGTCACCCTTTACCTACCTTGTTAAGTCCAAGTTAGTGTGCCGGTTAACCACACATGCTCCACCAACGACTTAGACAAAGTGTAAAGTGTAATTTCATGGATTAGCACCATATTCACGTATCCTAAAGTAACTAAGATTGGGAATTTAATAAAACATTTAGTTACTTTACAATATTCATCATACTTTTAATGAGAATTTATAAGTCCTTGTCCTACCCATTCGGCTAACGACCCTCCACCAGTCAAGCGAGCGGTGGGTGAGAATGGGCACCCATTAAGTTGCCATTTTATAGGCAACAACCTTATACCCACCTTATAGACGGGCTTCGTGAATGAGGCGTACTAGCGGTAAGACGACTTTGTTCTTATATATATATATATATATATATATATATATATATATATATATATATATATATATATATATATATATATATAATTATTAAATTATAATAATATAAGTATAAGGGTTGAATTTTAACTTTTAAAGTTCTAAGGGTTGGAACTAAAGTTTTAATGAGACTTTACTTGTTCCAAAACTTGAGGGCAAGTTTTGTAACTTTCAAAACTTTTCATTTTTTGTAACTTATGATTTTAATAGAGTAATAAAATGAAGACTCTTCATTTTTCTAACTTGTGTTCTTTTTAATGGTTTTAATTCAAGTGTGACTCTTGGTTTTCCATAACTTGAGGACAAGTTATGGACTCCATGAAAACACATTATGATCAAGAATTAATCTACCACATAAGTTACAAATAATTCCTATGATCATCTAAAACATCATAAGAACAAGAACATGAATATGAACACATTCATAAATCAAAATTACACTTAAAACTTTGTAATTTTGATAACTAGTTGTTGTAAATGAATTAGCAAAGACATTACACCATCTAAAACAAGTTTTCAAGTACCAAAACAGTTTAGAGTAATGTTTCTAATCCATTTCCAGCAACTAAAGTTGAAAATCTGCACTCTGTCGACCCTACTCACCGAGTGCATTAACATACTCGACGAGTAGGTTGAAGATACAAGTGAACTCGACGAGTCCCCCATTGGACTCGACGAGTCCAGCAGTCAGACAGCAAGCTTTTCGACTTTCTTCAACTTTTTAGCACAAATAACAAACAAACAAGCCTAGGGTCTGATATCACTGTTGGGATTTTGAGCATACTAACACTTCCTAAGTGTACATGCAACCCTAATAACCTTGGATCTATGTTTGTCTAATTATCATGCAAAGTTGAATTCCAAGGCTATATTCCTATCTAGCATACATGGGGAACAATTTTAACTTCAATGATAGATAGAATAACTTACCTTGTTGTTGCTTATGTTCCTTGAAACCTTATGAGCCTAGCACCCCAAGTGTGATGCCTCAAATGCTTCACACAACACCAAATGCTATTGGAAAGACTTTTGAGAGAATACACACTTCTTGAAATTGGGCAAGCCCTCTTGTTTCCTTAGTGTAGCCGATTTGGTGGAGACTATGATTCTTATATAGTGTTGACACATTTAGGGTTAGACCATGTAAACCCTAATGTGTCATGACTCTTCATTTCCATGACCCATGGGTTTGTAACTCCCATGGAGCATCCATGGAGCATCCTATGGGTGGAACCCAACTTGATAATCCATGGAGCCTCTTAGCCCACTGTACAAGATATGGATGATTTACATAATCAACCCATATATTTAATTAGTTCTCTTTTGATCACTTAATTAATTCTAAATTAATTATTGATCAAACTAATCAAATAATATTATTAATATATTAGAACTTATAATATATTAATAATCTCCAAGTGTTATTTCTATCATTTTAGTCTATCCAATTGCATGGTGCCATGCAACCTAAATGGACCATGCCGGGTCGGGTCAAGTACATACCAGAAATAGTTATGAACTTAGACACCTTATCCAACAATTTTATAGGGCTGGAACCCTAAAAATTAGGGTTTTTGGTCTTAACCACGTACACCACACATACCTCTTCATACGCTAAGCGTATGTGGAATGCCTCTACGGTCCTTAATGGACCATTACACCCAACGTACACCAGGATTACACCCAGCGTACGACCTCAGCAAGCCCACTCAAATAAGGCCTAATCCCACTAAGCCGACACATCTTACCTAATTAAACAATTAGATAAATGAAGAAATAAATAAATAATACCTTGGAACCATTGGGCATTACAATTCTCCCCTACTTGGATCAGACTTCGTCCTTGAAGTCTATTGTCTCGAATAACTCGGGATAATGTTCCCTCATCTCATCCTTAGGCTCCCACGTCCACTTAGACCCCTTGCGGTGCAACCACTGCACCTTTACCAGCTCCACAACTTTGTTCCTCAAGGTCTTCATTTTCTGATCTAAAATTGGCAACGGTCTCTCAATGTAATTCAGGCTGTCATCCACCTGACTATCATCCAAAGGTACAACTACAGAGTTATCCCTTAAACACTTCCACAACTAAGAGACATGAAAAGTGATATGAATCTGACTGAGCTTAGCTGGAAGATCAAGACGATACGCTACCCGGCCCACCCGAGCCAAAACCCTGAAGGGACCAATGTACCTGGTGCCCCGCTTCCTGAACCGGATGACACCTTTCCGAGGTGACACCTATAGGAGAACCATATCTCCCACCTGGAACACCAAGTATGACCGGCGCCTATCGACATAGCTCTTCTGCTGACTTTGAGTTGTTTCAAGCCTGCTCCGAACCTACTGAATCAAGTCAGTGGTCTTGAGCACCACCTCGGTACTCCTCATGACTCACTGACCGACCTCGCCCCAACAAATTAGGTTCATGCACTTCCTCCCATAGAGCATCTCAAAAGGAGGTTGATTGATGATGGTGTGATAACTGTTGTTATAAAAAAATTCTGCCTATGGAAGATACATATCCTAACTCCCACCGAAATCCAACACGCACGCTCGCAACATGTCCTCAAGAGTCTAAATAGTCTGCTCACTCTGGCCATCGGTCTGCAGATGAAATGGCATATTGAAATGGAGACAAGTACCCATCTTTTCATGAAACTGCTTCTAAAATATGGAAGTAACGTGAAGATCCTCATCAAAAACCACTAATATTAGCACCCTATGACGTAACACCACCTCCCGAACATAAATATTGGCTAACTTCTCTGCAGAGATACTCTCCTAAATCAGAATGAAATGCACATTCTTGGTAAGTCGATCCACTATGACCCAAATAGAATCTACTCCACGTGCGGTCCAGGGAAGCTTCATGACAAAATCCATGGTGATGTCTTCCCATTTCCAAATGGGAATCTATCACATCCGGAATCTAGAAGGTCAATTATGGAAATAAATTCCCTTTTAAGGGGACAACTCATCGATTTTATGGCATAAACTCGACGTGTTGGAAGCTTTTGCAGTGCATGTTTTTAAGGACCAACTCGTCGAGTTAGTGAAGGGAAGCTTTACGTGATAATCCAACCTTGGGAAAATTTACGTGATAATCCAGCCTTGGAAAATTTCATGATAATCTTGCCTTGGGAAGCCAAATCTATGTTTTGGGATTATGTTTTGAGATTTTATGGGCTTAATGGGTTAAGCCTCACTCTATAAGTCAAGGATTTGGGTTTGGGTCCATTGTAGTGGTTTTTATGGGTAAAGTTGGAAACTTTACCCTTCTAGTCATCCTTTGGGAGGAGATTTGAGAATGGAAGCTTATAGAGTCGATGAAACAACTTAATGCATTAATTTGTTTGATTCCTGGAAAACTCGGCGAGTTCATTAGGAGACCTCGGCAAGTTGGTGCGAGTTTTCCCGATCTGTGCACTTAATGGAGAAACACGACAAGTTGAAGGGCAACTCAATGAGTTGGGTCATCTCTGATCATTGACTTTGACTTATAATTATGGGAATTACGGGCTTAGTATAAGGCCTGTATGGGGTTGGACCCAATTTGGAAAATTTGACCATTAGTGGGCTTTGATGGATCTAGCAATTTCTGGTATTTTGGGCTTGAATTATTAGTGGGCCATCAGGATGAAAAATGTTTGGACTAGAAAGAATGGTTGGGCCTCAAGGCAGGGCCATGTAAGGAGTATGGGCCTAATTTGGAAAATTGGGCCATTGGTTGATTAGTGGGCCTTTGGGCCTTTCAGATTGTAGTTTTGGTCATGGATTTGGATAAGGCTAAGTTAGGGGTGAAATGGTCCTTTTACCCTAGGTATAGAGTTGTGGTTATGGATTGGAGCCCAAATGTAAATTGGGTGTATTGTTGGTATTGATAGTTCAGAAAGCCATCAGGGCAGAAGCTAAGGATTCTTTCAGTGAGTTTTTGAAGTGAAAGGTGAGTCTTCTCATTATATACCTAGGTCGAAGGCACCAATGCCGACCCACAATGTGTTATGCGGTATGTTAATTGTCTCTATGATACTTACATGGAAGTCGTCGGGGGAGCCCATGGAAATTGGATATCAGACTATAAGGGGAAACCCATGGCATTCCAGGTAATGACCATGGGGGGGGGGGGGGGGCACGACATCATAGATGAAAACCAAGGGGGGATCCCATGATAATTATATGTATGTGTGTGACAGTCCATGATTGTATGTGGTATGGTATTTTGGGAAAACTCACTAAGCTTTGTGCTTACAGTTTTCAGTTTATGTTTCTTGTACTCCGGTTTTCAAATGGGAGAGCTCGGGATGATTGCAGAGCACATACCACATGATTTCACATATTCTGAATTACTCTGGTTAATTGATGTTTTGTTAAATATTGGTTAGTCTGGTTTTGTGTAGACAATCTGTATTGGTAATTTATCTATTTAAAAACAAAAATTTTTGTGCTATGATTTTGTGTCGTTACAAGTTGATATCAGAGCCTTGGTTTGAGGGATTCAGACATACTCTCGAGTGCGATTGAACTCAAATTGAGGATTTGGTAATGTTTTCAAAAGAAAAGTATTTTTAAGAAAAGAATTTTCTGAAATAAGAGAAGGGTGTGGTGCATGCAATCAGTCGAGCTCAAGTAAGTTTTCCTGAAATACCAATACATGTTATCTGTTATGATTTGATTTATGCATCGGTGAATCGTATGCTAGTTAGGGCCAAGGATCTGCTCAGTTGTTATATGATAGAATGCTAGGAGAGAGGCAATTGTATGTATATTGTATCAGTTGGTAGACTTATATGCTAAAGCTGACGAGTCAGTGATAGATTGGATTGATATGTGTGATGCTTAATAGTCTTAGAAGTGTTGAATGCTATGTTGTAATGGGAATATCTATTGGTATCAGTAATTGCTAAGTGTATGTTTTAAAAATTGTATACGGTTAGGATCTTATAGCCCTAAAATAATTGATTTGGCCTTATTTCCCGTTCCTTGTCTGGTTGTGGTTATGGGGTAGACTCTATTATTCGACAGTCTATTTGATCATGTTCTGTGTATAATTTGCATGCATAAGGTAGCCGAAGTAAAGGGGGAATTTCTTGTATCAGTGGTAGTGTGTGGGGTGAATGATCTATGATAGTTCTATAGACTGGAGTGTTACTGCACGAATTCTACTTTCTTTGTGCTTTGTGGAAGTCTTGGATGATAGGAGTCAGCTACTAAGTGAATATGTCGATATTCATGAGGTGGATGACTGGAATTGTGAGGAGTTCTTCAGCAGCTGATGGCAGGGTGAGGTCAGGAAGCTAGGGGGAGCCTAGGAGGTGCTTTGGTGGGTTTTGTGTTGCTGTTTAGTGAATAATTAGTACATCAGTGGAGTAGGCGACTTAGAGGATTCAGGATGATCCTTGAGGAAAGTATGGATAGGTGCGGAAGGTAGTATTGGGCATGTACTACTGAAAGCACATGATCCATATTTGAACCGGGGAAGGTCTTGGGGAATCTAAGAAGCTTGGCGAAGAGGATTCTTGAGTATGTTTTGATCTTCTACATGAGTGTATTTCAGTTCAACGATGAGCTTTTAGGAAGGAGGTTTAGGTTCTGGTTTCGACTCAAGTAAGGGTACTGAGCCGATTAGCAAGCAGATGTGGGAATTCATCTCGTCGGAGATTCCCTGCAGTGTTTTAAAGAAGATTCCTATGATCTTTGGTTCGGTCAAGGAAGGGTTTTTGGAGATCTTAGATGAACGTTTGGGAGCATTCCGTGCTGAGGTTATGTCTATCATTTCTTTTCATGAATTTCGTGCTTGTGGAGCTCCTTTGTTCCATGGGGAGATGGACACTGTTGTCAGTAGGAATTAGTTAGTGGTTCTGGCTAATGCGTTCAGGACGAGTGTAACATCCCAAATTTCGAGGCCAAAAATTCTATTTTTAATTACGAGATTCATAACATAGTTTACCAAACATTTCCAATGTCATATCAATTTATAAAAACCATAACAACGTGTCCAAAAACCAGCTCATCAAAAGTAATAAATATCATAGTACAATCCCAGAAATCTCCACGCGGAAACCATATGTGTGTGTGATGCTCTGCTACGCCACCAAATCCTTCCCCTTAGACGAAGAGGTACCTGAAACCAAAACCAAAATTGTAAGCACAAAGCTTAGTGAGTTCCCCCATCATACACATACCAAATAATGTAGAATCTTCGGTATCTTCCTACCGGTAACTGGGAACTATGCTCCCCTTCAGTATCTTTCAACCGGTAACTGGGAGCTACCCTCCCATTCGGTATCTTTCAACCGGTAACGGGGAACTACCATCCCCTTCGGTATCTTTCAATCGGTAACCAGGAGCTACCCTCCACTTTAGTATCTTTCAACTGGTAACCAAGGACTATTCCACGAATACTACTACTAATACATATCAAGCACGACAAGCATATCAAATACAACGATCATATCAAGCAAAGTAATCATATCGCACATCAATCCTAGATGATTATCAGAAAGACAACCATCTATGCAACGCCCATACTGGTGGGTTGGCATTGTGGCCTTAGACCCACCCCTACTAGAAGGAAACTCACATCCAAGTCGTGTAGTGTCTGCACTATCCTCGATGTGAAAGTAGGCTCTCCTCGACTCCTTAATCTCTACATGACAACCCCTCTAAGTCATCAACTTGTACTCACAACCCCTACAAGCGTCAATTCGAATCCAGGTCAAAGTCAAAGTCAAACTCTGGTCAAGTCAACTCTTTGGTTGACCAGATTCACCGACTTGGTCCGCTAACTCGTCGAGTCCCCTCGTCCACAGAATACTACAAACCCATCCCTACTCATCTAGGTTGGCAAGAGCTTGATGATTTCACCTTTAACAACACTTCAGTCAATCTTCAACCGACTCGCTGAGTTCTTTCTTGAACTTGCCGAGTTCATCTTCAACATATGAATGTGTCCGGTCTATGACTCGTCGAGTTGTATGAACAACCCGTCGAATCTAACTTCATGGTTTGGGAGATTGCCTTGGACTCATCGAGTCCCAAGAACAACTTGCCGAGTCCTTTGATTCCCAGGTCCCTAATGATCCCAAACAACTGAAGGACCTTATATCCTAACGTCTGGCCCAACAACATAAAGGATTTGGTGGTCATTACACCCTGACTCGCCGAGTCCCAAGAATGACTCGCCGAGTCCATCCTTGACCATTATTATACAGTCGATTTGAATGGGTCTTAACACATCAAAACCATAGATCTGGCCTCCTAGTATCCATTTTACACGTAAAACTTCAAGCTTGGTGTACATGGATGGGACCTTTGGCTCAAAAAGCCATAAAAGAAGGTCTAGAATATGCATGGGGTGTTTATGGCAACAAGGCTGGCATCTTTATCCCATAAAGACTCCTAATGGCCCCAGATATGAAGTACAAAACTCACTTCCACACTCAAACCTGAATACCACCTCACTAAGGCTTAGAAAAATGTAGAAAATGGTCCAAAATTAAGATCTAAGCAAGTAATAGCCAAGGTTTCAGCTTTATGCCTCAAACAAGCTGGAAATGTGCTCAAAACTCTAGATCTTCTTGTTTCCCCTTGTTCTCACAAGCCTCTTTCTTCTCTCCAAGCTTCAACCACACAAAATAACACCACAAGGCTCAAGAACACACAATAAATGGCTAGGGTTTCGATTTAGGGTTTGCTCTGGATGATGGGGGCTGAGTTGGGGTGATATAAGATGTTTAAATAGTGTAAAAACCCTCAATTTAGGGTTTCACTCAACAACACCTACTCGAGGAGTCGGTATTTCGACTCGTCGAGTAGGCCGCTTAAACTCCCTGCGGGTCACGATCCTACTCGATGAGTTGGGTCTCCAACTCGTCGAGTCCCAGAGAAAAATAAAGCTTCTTTAATTAAATGCATACCAGAAATCAGGTGTTACAAATCTCCCCCACTTATTTTAGACTTCGTCTTCGAAGTCTGCTGCCAGGTCCTGAAAAAGCTTGGGGTAATGCTCCCTCATCTCGTCCTCTGGTTCCCATGTCCATTCTGAGCCCTTGCGGTGCTGCCACTGCACCTTTACCAGCTCCACTCTCTTGTTCCTCAGATCCTTCCACTTCATGTGAAGGATTGTCACTGGCCGCTCGATGTAATTCAGGCTGTTATCCACCTGAATATCCTCTAATGGTATCACTGCCGAATCGTTCACCAGACACTTCCGTAACTAGGAGACATGAAAAGTGCTATGAAGCTGACTAAGTTCGGCTGGCAGATCCAGCCTATATGCTACCTTGCCTTCCCGGGCTACAACCCTGAAGTGTCCAATATACCTGGGGCTTAGCTTTCCCTGCTTTCTGAATCGAATGACTCCCTTCCAAGGCGACACTTTCAGGAGCACCATATCCCCGACTCGGAACTCTAGGTCCGATCGAAGCTTGTCGGCATAACTTTTCTGGCGACTCTGAGCAGTATGAAGTCTGCTCCGAACCTATTGGATCCTCACTGTAGTCTTGAGTACCACTTCGGTACTCCCCATGACCCTCTGACTCACCTCACCCAGCATATCGGGGTCCTGCGCTTCCTCCTAACAACATCTCGAAAGAAGGACGATCAATACTCACATGATAGTTGTTATTATAGGAGAACTCCACCAGAGGAAGGTAAGTATCCCAAGTACCTCCGAATTGTAAAACAAACACCCGCAGCATATCCTCCAGAGTCTGGATGGTCCGATCGCTCTTACCATCCATATGCGGGTGAAAGGTGGTGCTAAAGTGAAGACAAGTACCCAGCTCGTCATGAAACTTCTTCCAGAACCTAGAAGTAAACCGTACATCCCAGTCGGAAATCACTGAAACTGGCACCCCATGCCGCGCCACTACCTCCCTGATATAGATGTCGGCCAACTTTTCAGCCGAAATGCTCTCCTAAATTGGGATAAAATGGGTGCTCTTGGTCAATCGATCAATGATGACCCAAATCGAATCCGCTCCCCGCACGATCCTGGGAAGCTTTGTGATGAAGTCCATAGTAATATCCTCCCATTTCCATAGCGAAATATCCAACGGTTGTACTTTGCTGTGAGGCCTCTGATGCTCAGCCTTGACCTTCTTACAGGCCAGGCATCTCTCCACAAACCAAGCTACATCCTTCTTCATATAGGGCCACCAATAGTCAAGACGAAGATCACTATACATCTTCGTCGCCCCGGGATGGATAGAAAACCTGTATTTGTGCACCTCCTCCATCAATACCTGGCGTACACCTCCATGATATGGGAATCACACCCTACAGTGAAGACCCAACAATCCACGACTGTCATAGTCGAAGGAGGAAACCTGACCCACAATACGCTCGCTCTTCCGATGTTCCTCCTTCACGGCCTCCTGCTGGGCTTCCCGAATCCGCTCCAATAGCGGAGTCACAACTATCATCCTCATACAAATATCCCTGATCAGCGCTGCATTTCAGCTAAGCTCTTCGGCCATGACATTGGCCTTCCCCGGGTGGTAGAGGATCTCACAATCATAATCCTTTACCACATCAAGCCACCGATGCTATCTCATATTCAGATTTGGCTGATCCATGAGATACCTCATAGAGGTAATGATGCCAAATCTTGTGGGTGAAAACAACATCCCTCAACTCCAAATCATGCGTTGGATAGTTCGCCTTGTGAGGCTTCGGCTGCCTCGAAGCGTAAGCGATTACAAATGACCTTTCTGCATCAATACTGCTCCCAAACCCGAGATGGACACATCGCAATATACTACGAAATCCTCCATGTCCTCCGACAAGGCTAAGATTGGTGCCTCACACAATTTCTGTCTCAACGTCTCGAACACGGCCTGCTGCTCAGGCCCCCAACGAAAGACCACGACCTTCCTCGTCAGTCGGGTCAGGGGCACGACTATCTTGGAGAAGTTCTGAATGAATCTCCGATAATAGCCTTCCAGTCCCAGAAATCTCCAAATCTCAAATGGAGACCTCGGAACCTCCCACCTCATTACGACCTCCACCTTTCCTGGGTCAACCAAAATCCCATTCTGGTTGACAAGGTGCCTAAGAAACTACACCTCGCGCAACCACAACTCGCACTTGGAAAACGCAACATACAAGCTCTCCCTCCTCAAAGTATCCAAAACCTCTCGCAAGTGCTTCTCAAGTTGCTCTCGCATCTTGGAATAAACCTAGATGTCATCAATGAAATCTATCACACACCGATCCAACATCGGTCTGCACACACGGTTCATGAGATCCATGAACGCGAGAAGAGCATTGGTGAGCCCGAAAAGCATCACCACAAACTCATAATAACCATAACGTGCCCGAAAGGCTGTCTTTTTCACATCCTCCTCTCTGACCCTCATCTGATGATATCCTCAACATAAATCAATCTTGGAGAACCAAGATGCTCCCTGTAGCTGGTCAAAGAGGTCATCAATCCTCGGGAGTGGGTAACGGTTCTTCACCGTTACCTTATTCAGCTCCCGATAATCTATACACATTCGATGCGACCTGTCCTTCTTCTTCACAAATAAAATCGAGGCTCCCCAAGGTGAACTGCTCGGTCTAATGAATCCATTGTCTAACAGCTCCTGCGGCTCTATAGACAACTCCTACATCTCAGGCGGAGCCAACTGATATGGTGCCTTGGCTATCGGAGACGCACCAGGGAGTAGGTCGATACTGAACTCTACCTGTCTCTCCGGAGGTATCCCAGACAACTCCTCGGGGAATACATCCGCGAACTCTCATAGTATTGCCACATCGCCCACCATCGCCTTCCTCACATCCCGGGTATCCATAACATAGGCAACATATCCTGTGCAACAATGATTGAGTCAGTGCCTAGGCCTCTTTGCTGAGCATAGGGTTGGTCCCCGATGTGGCCTCTCGCCCTGAATCAACCGCTCTCCCCCACTTGGGGTTTTGATCCGCACCAACTGCTGGGTTGTAACACCCAAAAATTCAAGCAAATTTAAAACTTTTTAAAACATTTAAAACCATTAAGTTATTATAGTCTGCTTTCAAGATAATTTAAACATAAACCTACGGTCTTATCACTAGCTTAACTAGGTCTAAACCCTTTGGGGAAACCCATAAACCAATCTATGAATTTCCATATCCTCACTGCTACACCCGAACTGATAGTTACTACTGTCCCTTCCACGTCCTAGAAACATGCTCATACTATCTACCAACCTAGCGAATGTTGCGACTACACCCATAGACTTACATCACTCTAGCACTATTTGCGAACTTGTGAATGCTACTGCTACCCCCACAGTCTTACAACGCTTTCCATACTGGTTGAACACAAACTCGACCTAACACACGACTGAACTTAATTCATGGCTAGAATCTCAACCTGATCTCCCCAAGTTCTGCTATCAAGCACCGAGAAGACGTGATATACATGCTAGGGAGTTTTACCGAATTCCCAACTCACACAACACTCAAACCAAGCAGCCACTAGGGTTGTCTTCCTTCCTGACAACGACGCGAAACTTATCCCATGTTCAAAACTGCTCCTACTTCTGAATCCAAGAATAATTCTCCCCCACTTAGATTTGACTAAGTCTTCACAATACATTAAAGTTAAAGAATTCCCAATCCTTCTTACTTTCCATCGATCCATCTGATGACAACCAGACTTTTCCAACCAGTTCTCCCTTACTAGACAATCCCGAACGATCACATGCTTCTAACAACTAGATGAACACTTCCTGCATCCCAGGAAAACCAACAGTCCTTAAAGCTCGAATGATCCCACACCCAACTCTTGAAGTCCAAAAATAGATGCTCCAACTTATATCTCAACAACGAGCTACTTCCCTTGGCGCTCTCATCCGCCAGTCAATAACGGTTACTAAAAGCACAGAATACTAACAATGTTGAATAACCACCCTATGGGACCCTGTCTGTAGGCTTCCCACATAATAACCTTCTTCCCAAAGTGCTCCCACAAATCTCCCACTTTCGGCTGTAGAAATCATATCATTCAGGGTCTCGCACCCCTAACTCACTCACCAGCTCGATCATCCACAACTGAACTGCAGTAGCTGAAACAACCTCTACCCTGAATCGAGCTACAACTGCTCCCAAGACATAGTCTCCAATCCCGAAAGTCCAATGAATCACACAATCAATCCTTACCGTCCGATGCAAGAGATCCAAGGAGTATTGGATCTTAGCTCCTACAGGTCGGGATGGTAATCGCGTACGCCTCACAAGATAGTCATGCCGCATCAACCCACCTATGCTCACCAGTGCTGAAATGATGTCTCCAACCCCGCCGAAAAACTGACCCCGTGGTGGAATACAATCTGATCCTAGGGTCACAATCCTACTCACTCCATCGAGCTCAAAAACTGAAAGGGCCCAATCTTGGTCCTAGAAAATGACATTTTAATCCATCAATTAATCATTCTATTTCCAGTTGCAAAATTTCAGATGATCATAATCATCGCTTATTTCTGGAGTCCCCGCGACTCACATTCCATCCTCGAGCAAAACCCCCGAAGCCTCAAATCTAAACTCATGTGGTAGCCTCTCCCGCTCAACCCGCGGTATGTAATGAGTACAGAATATCCCCTAGTCCCAAGTAACTGCAGAGAGTATGTCCCAGTAACAAGCCTTAGTGCTAGGAAGCTTGACTTGCTCCTTCCCCTACCGTCGTTACAGCTGTTGTAGCTGCTGCGGCAACCGTATCAACAAGGTTGCGTAGCGCTCATCGAAATAATCAACCGTGGAAATCTCATTAGACTAAACAATCTCCAGAATCTGACCCCGGACAATCTCAAGCACTTCACCCGGATGATTTCCCCGACACAATTCTCTAACAATATCGGCCTATCCTGGCTGCCAGCTCCTGATCCTGATCTGATTTCGGTCTTAAAATGTCTCGTAACCATCACTCTGATAATACACCAGAAAGATCTCGTATAGTCCATATAATAACCGAGAATAAACTCCCAACTAAACCCTAGGGGTTGTGACTTCCTTGCTACGCGTATGGGTCGTATGCTTTCAGTAGTATGAGCCTATACTACCTTCCACACCTACACATATTTGTCTCAAGTGTCACCACAACACCCTAACAATACACATAAATATAGCGAGCGCTCAATCCTCACTCCTAGAGGAATGCTAAATATCTCACAACTGGCCTCCCGACGTGTCACAACCCACCCATCCATGAAACTTCCACCAACCTAGTAGCACTAGTGTATGCTAGCGATACATAATGCTGGACCTATATACTTTCGAATATCCAATCCTACCCTAAGCTCCCAATCAAACAAGAATAGAACATAAGGCCAAATCAAACATTCTTAGGCTATAAGATCTTAATTATGTATAACCGTGATACATACACTAAACAATTACAGTAATGATGTCAATCTCATAGAAAGGAAACCCTAGGCTAGCAGGTGTCATGTAATCAAGCAATTCTATCATGGAATTCATGAGGATCCCTAGCCTAGTACTAGCATGCTGTTTTAATCATATCTCATAACTCAAATAATGTATAAGGTATTTTGGGGTCTATCCGCGAGCTCCTGCTGATCGTACACTTGCATCCTCCTTTATTGTTTTGAAAACATTTTAAGAAAATCGTTTTAAAATCTTGTCCTCAGTTTAAGACTGGAGACACACAAGTGTTTCCTCCAATTCAATCAAACCAAGGCTCTAATACCAACTTGTAACACCTAAAAATTCAAGCCAATTAAAACTTTTTAAAACATTTAAAACCATTAAGTTATTACAGTTTACTTTCAAAATAATTTAAACATCAGAGTATCCCCAAAATCAATCATGAAAATGTAAGGAGATACACGATCACGCCATCGCCTTCCCGCGATCATCAGAATACTTGAAATAATAATCGATAAATGTAAGCTCGAAGGCTTAGTGAGTTACCCCCAAAATATCTAAACCATAAAATCATAATCATATCTTATAACATATAAGCAAACAACACGCATAATGAGCCATTAGTCTGACTGGACCAAATCCCGGTTCTCAGTCTATCTGGACCGTTCTCCGAGACTTCAGAACGTTTGGACCTCCCTCTTCGGGGTCTTCAGCCTGTCCGGACTGCTCGTCATATCATATAACATAACAACATGCATAGTGAGCCTTCAGCCTGACTGGACCGCCCTCACCAGGGCCTACAACCTATTTGGACCGCTCCCGAGCCTTCGGCGTGTCAAGACCGCCTCGCAGGGCCTACAGCCTGTCTGGACTGCTCGCTGGGCCTTCGGTTTGACTGACATACCCTCTTGGGTTTGCAGTCTAGCCGGACCGCCCTGGGTATGTTAGCCTACATCACACAGCAGGAACGCCTCAACCCAACCCCCAATCAAACAAACATGTGCACATAAATATCATACGTTAGCATTCATAACAGTCAAACCGATCTAACTGATCAAATAGCATAACAACATCCTATAATAAGGATACCAATCTAACCGAAATCTAACATAGGAACCATCCTAAACCAGGATGAAATCTAGCATATGAATAACATATCAACCATCCTAAACCAGGATGAATCTAGCATATCAATAACATTGCAACCATCCTAAACCAGGATGTATCTAGCATATCATTAACATAGCAACCATCCTAAACCAGGATGTATCTAGCATATCAATAACATAACAACCATCCTAAACCAGGATGTAAACCATAAAGGGTCAGCCTTGGTGCCGTAGACCCTGTTGATATAGTGAGGATAACTCACCTGGCACTACTGATGTCCCGCAGATAAAACTCCAGATGCTGGTTGATAGCTTCCCGAACTGTCAACATCAAACAATACCCAATTAATAATTGGTTTCAAGTCCAAGGTCTATCTCACACTCCAAAGACCCAAGAAGTCAAGTAATGGGCAAAAGCCCAATATATGGCCCAATTTTCTAAATTGGGCCTAGACCTCTACATGGTCTTTCCTTAAGGCCCATCCAATTATTCCAGTCCAATTCCCAAGGCCTAATATCACATAATCATAAAGGTCCAATTATGGCCCATCTATGGCCTAATTTTCCAAATTGGGCCTAAGTCCTCAGATGGGCCTTATCCTAAAACCCATACAATTATTTAGTCCATTTACTTATTCTTAGGAAGCCCATTAATAGTTAATCACCAAAACCCAATAGAAAGACCCAATTCAAGGCTCGGGTGAGATTAGGGCATTCATATGAAATGATGATTAGGGTTAAATGTTTCTTACTTAACCCCATAAGGACTTAATCCTTTAAGTCCATTATTGCTAAGTTAGTTTGCCAATGGTTATTATTTAATATTTCAAGTTATTAAATAATCTCGTGTGTATCTCGATAAATTCTAAAAATTAGGGCTTTATGTCATTAGGGTTTTCCAAACCCTAATTAAGGTTTCCTACCCAATCTTGGCCCATTAATCAATTGGTTGGGCTTTTAGGTCAATTAGGGCTTTATTGGGCCCCATTAAGCCCACTAGAGTTTCATTAAGCCCATTCAGGTTTCAAGCATCCCAACGAATCAAAACCATAATGCAAAGCACACTGCCACCCAAAACGGTGGCCGGTGGCGGTAGGAGGCGGCAGCCACCACCTCACGGTGATGGTTCAAGTTTTCTATTATTATTCCGATTACATGTTACAATTCCTTAACCAAGAATATACACACACTAACTACATAAAGACACACATGGTGGCGGTGGTGGTTCTTGGTTTTCCAGCCAAATAAACTACACACATAACATACACTACAATAGAAACAAACACCCATACATTACTTGCTTGCACTTGGATTCAGCCACCCTCCTAGTGGCGTTTGGCAGCAACGACAGCTGATTCACGATGGTGGCCACCACCGTAAGGTGGTGGCAGTGGTCTCTTTTGGTTTCCAAGCTCACAACTACCCACACCGGCCACCCAAACGCACACACGCGCTCTTCTTGACTGAAGATGAGCCCAACGACCCAATATGGTGATGCAAAAGGCATGCAACGATGGCATCAGCGATGGCCCTTGGTGGCAGTACCTTCCCCAACATCGATGGTTGCTTTGAATCGATAGCCACAACAGTAAAGGAACACAGAAGAGAGAGAGAGAGAATAACACGGAGGGTGGCAGCGGCGCAATCGAGCAGACCCGTTCACAGCATCATTGCCACCTCAATGGTCCCAATGGTGTAAGCTAACGTTGGTGGGCACGGTTCCAACGGTCTTCGGTGGTTCTCCTATTCCGTTCACGATGCGTGACAACAAGTTATGGTGGTGATCGGGTTCGGCAAGGCAACAACGGCCGTAGGTGGTCATTGAGAAGGTGATGACCGAATGGAGGTGGCATACAGATGGTGAAAGAAGTGTTAGGTTTAGGGTTTAAACAATAGAGAAGCTTTATACCTGGTTATCACCAACTTTTCCCATAATAACACAAATGGTCCCTCCTTTCCATATTTCTTTCAAAACTGATACCTAATTTACTATTTTGACCCCTCCTTCGGAAAATCCTTACTAATCAAGTCAAATATTTACTTTTTAACCCCCGCTTCCATAATTTCTTTTATATTAAGCCCCCAGAGGTTCAAATATTGACATTTAGCTTCCCGAACCAACACTCCTCCAATTATAATAAAATACAACAACAATAAAGTTACTTCCCAGGGCTCCTACTTTACCATTTAATTACTCCATTAAAATTGGAATGTTACATGGGCGCAGTCGATCATCGCCCTATTGGGGCTTAGCCAATCCATACCCATAATAACCTTGTTCCCCCGCAAAGGTATGGGAACCAAATACACCAAGTAGCGCTCCTCGTACAACCTCAGGACACAGTCCCTAAAAACTTTTGATGCTTGCATAGACCGGTAGTCCGCAAACTCGACCTCTAGAGGGAAATCTAACATGTCCGAGGACTAATGACAAACGATCGGGTAGCACCTGAATCAAACAACACCTGAACTGGGATACTGTTCACATGGAACGATCCTAAACAGAGCACATATATAACATATCAAAATCATAGCGACATAACATAAAAGATTAAAGAGAAGAAATCATACCCGTCACCACATCTGGTGCGGCGCGTGCCTCCTCGGCTGTCAACTGGAAAGCTCGGCTCCTCACCACTGGAGCCTCTGGCTTGACCTTCCGGTCATCTGTAACCTATGTCGTCGCTAGAGTAGGTGCCACCACTGGCGCTGCTGCTGCTGTCAACCTGGGGCAGTTGGCCTTTTTATGGCCCTCTGATTGCAATGGAAGCAAATCAGGTCTGACATATGAATAGTGGGGGCAGGGGCAGTACAATCCCTTCCAAAATGCCCAGTATTGCCGCACTTATAACAACATGATCCCGATCCAGTGCAGCAGACTCCCTCATGTGACCTACCATATTTCCCACAGCAGTCTCGACCCTGCTCGCCCTTTGATATAACGTCGAATCCCTTGGGTGTCTTCCCTGAAACATGAAAAACCTGCCCTATCTCTGCTTTTCTCTTCTTGAGGTGCTCTAAATCAATCAATCTCTCTCTCTCTCTCTCTCTCTCTCTCTCTCTCTCCCTCGCTCTGGAAATCATGGAATCTAGAGTCGGGAAAGCAGAATAGTTGACATGCTCCTGAATGTCAGCCCTCAACATATCATGATAGCGGGTCTTCCACATCTCTTCATACCCTGCGTACTGAGGTACCAAAAAGGCCCTCTCCTTGAAGTTGGTGGTGATCTCCGCCACTATCTCAGTCGTCTGTCTCATATCAAGAAACTCTCTGGCCAGCTGCTGAAGCTCCATAGCTGGTGTAAACTCTGCCCTGAACCTGGTCACAAAATCTGACCAAGTCATAGCCTTGATGGTTTGGGCTCCCAACGAGTCACCAACTAACTCCTACCAATCCCTAGCTCTATCCCTCAAACATCCCGTAGCAAAGCGAACCTTTGACCCCTCCGGGAAGAAACTCGTTGAATGTGCAGAATTAATGTCTATGATCCATCTACTGGCAGAAATGGGGTCCTTCACACCATGAAAGTCCGGCGCACCACTCCCCCTGAAGTCCTTGAAGGACAGTGTGCACGTGCCCGCCTGGCTAGGTTTCGTATCGCTCCTGAATGACCGGAGGCAATCCTCCATCAACTCAATAATCCCGTCCTTGATCGACCCGAAGATGACCGGGATTGCCTCAAGGATACCTCTCGTGATTTCAAACGTGATGAACTCGTGCAACCGTCATCAACCTGCTCGGATCCCACACCCGAGCCTGATACTGATCCTGATCCAGATCCTGAACCTCCTGCTCCATGTTGTGTGACCACCATACTAAAAATAAACACATAAATGTCAGGATGATACATACTCCCGAGAGGTCTCACACACACTCCTAGTTTCCTGGTTCCATCTCAACCCTCTTTGACTCGAGTACGGATCCTCTGCTTCCTGTAGTACGAGCCTATACTACCTTCCACATCTATCTGTACTTTCCTCGAGGATTGCCTCAACTTCACCAAGTCCCTTTACCAACATCCATGTCCAACTAATCTCATCCTAGGCTTTCCTAGGGCACCCTACGACCTACTCTCTGCTATCAGCTGCACTAGGGGTCTCTACCACCTTTCCCTAACTATCTTGCGAATATTGTTACATATTCACTTACTAGTTAGTTAAAGTTAGCCGGAACCCCTATAGGAAAAAGCAAGCAGCATTCGTGCACTGAGTAACCAAATCAAGCATAACCTTATCAGGCTATCTCACTGCTAACTAACATCTCTAACATACGGCTCAATGAGCTACTATAACAGGCATACAAGGCATCCTTCCTAGATCCTTAGCCCTATTGTAGCATGCAGTTCTCATAAAAACATAACAGGCATACAAGGCATCCTCCTAGATCCTTAGCCCTAATTTAGCATGCAGTTCTCATGATCACATCATATGTCATAACTTAAAAGGTATGGGTATCTTGGGGAAAACTTACTTGAGCCCGGCTGGTTGCATGCATCATACACCTTGTCCTTTCTCAAAATTCTTTAACTTAGATTTTAGAAAACTATTTTATTGTAAAAATCCTTCAAGCCCTCGATTTGAGTCCAGACACCCCCGAGGGTGTGTCCGAATCCCTTAAACCAAGGCTCTGATACCAACTTGTAACATCCTAAATTTCGAGGCCAAAAATTTCATTTTTAATTACGAGATTCATAACAGAGTTTACCAAACATTGCCAATGTCATATCAATTTATAAAAACCAAAACAACATATCCGAAAACCATATCATCAAAAGTAATAAAAATCATAGTACAATCCCGGAAATCTCCATGCGGAAACCATATGTGTGTGTGATGCGCTGCTACACCACCGATTCCTTCCCCTTAGACGAAGAGGTACCTGAAACTAAAACTGAAACTGTAAGCACAAAGCTTAGTGAGTCCCCCCATCATACCCATACCAAATAATGCAGAATCTTTGGTATCTTCCAATTGGTAACTGGGAATTATCCTCCCCTTCGGTATCTTTCAACTGGTAACTGGGAGCTACCCTCCCCTTCAGTATCTTTCAACCGGTAACTGGGAAATACCCTCCCCTTTGGTATCTTTCAACCGGTAACCGGGAGCTTCCCTCCCCTTCGGTATCTTTCAACAGGTAACCAGGGACTAATCCACCCCTACTACTACTAATACATATCATGCACGATAAGTGTATCAAATACAATGATAAAATCAAGAACAGTAATCATATCGCACATCAATCCTAGATGATTATCGCAAAGACAACCATCTACACAATGCCCTTACTGGTGGGTCGGCATTGTGGCCGTAGACCCACCCCTACTAGAAGGAAACTCACCTCCAAGTCGTGTAGTGTCTGCATTGTCCTCGGTGTGAAAGTTGGCTCTCCTCGACTATTTAATCCCTACACGTCAACCCCTCTAAGTTATCAACTTGTACTCACAACCCCTACAAGGGTCAAATCAAATCCAGGTAAAAGTCAAAGTCAAACCCTGGTCAAGTCAAAAATTTGGTTGACCAGACTCGCCGAGTTGGTCCGCCAACTCATCAAGTCCCCTCATCCACATTATACTACAAACCCGTCCCCACTCGTCTAGTCTAGCAAGAGCTTAACAAGTTCACCTTCAACAACACTTCACTCAATCTTCAAATGACTCGCTGAGTTCTTCCTTGAACTCGCCGAGTTCATCTTCAGCATATGAATGTGTCTGGTCTATGACTCGTTAAGTTGTATGAACAACACGTCGAGTCCATATTCATAGTTTGGGAGATTGCCTTGGACTCGCCGAGTCCCAAGAACAACTCACCGAGTCCTATGATTCCCAGGTCCCTAATGATCCCAAACAACTGAGGGACCTTCTATCCTAAAATCTTAACAACATAAAGGATTTGGTGGTCATTACACCCTGACTTTCCGAGTCCTAAGAACAACTCGTCGAGTCGATCCTTGACCATTACTATATTGTCGATTGAATGGGTCTTAACACATCAAAACTATAGATCTGGCCTCCTAGTATCCATTTTACACGTAAAGCTTCATGCTTGGTGTACATGCATGGGGCCTTTGGCTTAAAAAGCCATAAAAGAAGATCTACAAGATGCATGGGGTGTTTATGACAACAAGGTTGGCATCTTTATGCCATAAAGACTCCCAATGGCCCCATATCTGAAGTACAAAACTCACTTCCACACTCAAACCCAAATACCACCTCACTAAGGCTTAGAAAAATGTAGAAAATGGTCCAAAATCAAGATCTAAGCAAGTAATAGCCAAGGTTTCAGCTTTATACATCAAACAAGCTAGAAATCTGCTCAAAACTCTAGATCTTCTTGTTCCCCTTGACCTCACAAGCCTCCTTCTTCTCTCCAAGCTTCAACCACACAAAATAACACCACAAGGCTCAAGAACATACAATAAATGTCTAGGGTTTCGAGTTAGGGTTTGCTCTGGATGATGGGGGCTGAGTTGGGGTAATATAAGGTGTTTAAATAGGGTGCAAACCATCAATTTAGGGTTTCACTCAACAGTACCTACTCGTCGAGTCGGTCTTCCGACTCGCCGAGTAGGTCACTTAAACTCCCCGCGGGTCACAATCCTACTCAACGAGTTGGGCCTCCAAACTCGTCGAGTCCCAGAGAAAAATAAAGCTTCTTTAATTAAATGCATACCAGGAATCGGGTGTTACAACGAGCTTCTGCCCTGCGGTGGCGAAGATCAGATATGTTTCCTACCTATTGAAGGACATGACACGAGATTGGTGGGAAGCAGTCGGTAGTGGGTTGGGCGATGATACTGTTGATGCTATGTTGCAAAATGACATCAGGGAGTTTGCAAGTATTCCAAGGTGCGAGACCCTGAAGGATATGATTTCTAGACCCTAGGAGCAGGAGATCAATTTGAAGCACCTCGGGAAGAGGGGGAACTATTCAGGTACATTTTGGAGGGTTCCAGGGAGAGACCCAATGTTTCCGATCAACATTTGAGAGGCCATCAGGGATAGAGTCGGTACGATATATGCGAGAAACTGCATGATGGAGTTTGTCATTCTAGGAGTATGGGTTGCTATTGTTGGGTTTTGAGCATTCTAACACTCCTAAGTGTACATGCAACCCTAAATACCTTGGATCTATGTTTTCTCTATTATACATGCAAATATGAACTTTCCAAGGTATTCATCCTAACTAGCATAATAACATTGATTCATATGAATATATAAAGTTAGAATTACATACCTCTTTGTCGTAGAATGTCTTCATGAAGCTTGAGTGCCTAGTGCTGTAACGACCATAAATTCAAGCCAAATTTAAACTTTTCTAAAACATCCCAATTTCTTTAAGTTTTTACAAAAAGGTTTTCAATACATTTATTATCAGAGTATTCCCAGAACCATAACATAAAACATAAACATGAGGAGCGGTACGATCACACCTTTGCCTTGCCACGGTCTCCTAAAGAATCTGAAAAACATTAAACCACAACTGTAAGCCCGAAAGCTTAGTGAGATACCCCCAAAATACCAACCACATATACCATACACACATAACATGCTATATCATAACAAATCACTGAACAACCATGCATTTCGGGTCTACTGTGTGACTGGTCCGCCGTATCGGGCCTTTAGTCCACCTGATCCACCCTCCGAGTCAAGTCATGTCCCTTGAGTCTGCAGTGTGGTTGGTCCGCCCGCACCGGGCCTTTAACCCACATGGTTCACTCTCTGAGTCTACAGTATGATTGGTCCACCCGCATTGGGCCTTCAGTCGGCCTGGCCCACTCTCCGAGCCTTGGCACGTCTGTTCCGCCCTCGTGGGGCCTACAACCTATCCGGACCGCTCGCTGGGCCTTCGAAATAACCGGTCCGCCCTGGGTATGTTGGCCTACAGTACAAAGCAGGTCCCGCCTCAACCCAACCCCAATCAAACAACCATGTGAACATAAACATACAATCATATATCAATTCACATCCAATCAAACCGATCTAGCAGATCACGTATCATAACATACTCTAAACAGGATACCGAATGAACAGGTCACTAGCATATACCATCCTAATACCCGGATGCAAACATAGCAAGGCAACAACATAACAATGATACCCCGATTACAATCTGATAAAGGGACGACCTTGGTGCCTTAGACCCTATTGATATAGTGAGGATAACTCACCTTGCAATTGTCGAAACTCTGAACTTGAAAAGCAGACTCCCGAATCACCGACTCACCGAAAATCCTGAACTAGCCAACATAACAAAATAATCATTAGGCCAAACATATATCCACTTATTGGGCTAAGGCAAAAGTCCAATTCTCCTATAAAGCCCAATATTGGCCCAATTTACTAAATTGGTCCCTCCTCACCAAATGGGCCTAGATCCAAGGTCCATAATAATTAGTGAGTCCACAATACTCCTTCCATAATGTCCAGTCACGGCCCAAAATCCAACATCCCAGGAACAGCCCAATCTCTAAGGACCAAATTGACAACCTAACATAGGGAGTACGTTGGGTGTACCCTCTCTAGTACGCTAGGCGTACAACGTTGATTCGTAAAGGGGATCGGGGCGCTAACTCGCTATGTGGGGTGTACTCCTAGGTTATGCGGGGCGTAACCTCGTTGCTCAACAAATCCATGTAACTTCTTAATGGCTTAAGCTCTTAAGCCCAAACTTCAGATCCTTAGGCCATATATGATTAGGATCCATAAAGACTCAAAACTTTATCACCTAGGACGTGCATAAAGCTCTTAATCCAAGGTCTTAATCTATTAAGACCTACTTATCTCACACATGGAACAACCTCAGCCCTTGGGACCTCATTTTTCTCACTCAAGACCTCTCCTAAGGTCTGAAAGGATAGATAATCTTGACCAACTCGAAACATGCAACTAGATGAGGACTTTTGGGACAAGAATGGTGTCAAAGCTTCACAACACATAGATCTACACAATATAAATGCCAAGAAAGAAGCTTTATACCTCAGATATGTTCCAAAGGATGATGTCTTTCCAGATCTAAAAGCTCTAGCCGTTCCACTCCTTCTTTGACAACTTCTCCTTTCTTCCTTTATGCTTTCCTTTGCTAATCCAAGCTTTCCAAGACCAAACACACCCAACAATGGAGGCGGGACGGCTATCTAGGGTTTCTGAGGTTAAGGGAGTGCTTATGGAGGCTAAGGAGGAAACCTTTATGTTCCTTTTATAGTGGTTGTCTTAAAATTAGGGTTTTGGGATTCTGAGAGTACGCTGGGCGTACTCGACCTTGCCCCCGCGTTCATTTACCCAGTTACGCTGGGCGTAACCCAGCCTACGCTGGGCGTACGCATCGTATCCCTTTTTTTCATACTTGCTATTCCCTTTCCACTTTTCCCATTAAGAGCTATAATCGATATTATATTCGAAATGCCGTAACTCCTTTACTCTAAACCCTCTCCCAATAAACTTTACATTCACACGAGGGTGGCGAGAAGCCCTATGATTTGATCAGCATACACCAGTTCGAAACCTTCTTGGATAAAACCCGTTTCCCATAAAAGGACCAAAATTACCCTTCCTCTTAAATCTCAGAGACTCATAAATAAATACTTTAAGAATGGGGTGTTACAATTCTCCCCCACTTAAATTAGGCTTCGCCCTCGAAGCCTACAACAACTCGAATCCAGAACTTCTCCCGTAATGCACCACCTGGCATTCACCAGACCGGGTTCCTCAAGACAAAACCATCGAAACCCGAAACCCAACTTATCCCCTTCTTGCTGACAGGATGACACATCCCTCAAGATGAATTTCTACAACATACACAATTCTTGATCAAAATCAAACTGGGAGTCCGAGACTTCATCCCTGCATCCCTTCCGGGCCTATTGGCTCTACACCCTCGGAATTCATTCCGTGACCTCAGCAGACATTCAATCCGAATGTGACTCCATACCACTGCCGCAAAACCGCTACTTAATGACCATAACTGAAACACCCTAATCATAACTTCGCACTACTGCCCTTACTTTTGTGAACTTACACTCCCTCTCAAAGCTACATTCTTATCCCTTTCCTTACTAAGGAAAACCACTTGGCTGCCTTGATACTACCACAAGTGCCACGGTGCTCACTCAATACTACACTGTTCTCTTATAGCATAACCGCTATCCTATGCACCAGACATACTCTGGATCCGCTCGCGAGGACTCTCAAGTCCATGCTCAACCTTCCACCATGATCAATCCCCGGGGACAGACATTCTAACACTAACACATCGCGACATACTCAATCCATTTCCTCACACCGATATAACGACACATGCAGAGTCTTCAGCATGACTGGACCGCCTTACCAGGCCTTCAGCCAATCTGGACCACTCTCAGAACCTTCAGCAGATCTGGACCACCCTCCAGGGCCTTCAGCATGGCTGGACTGTTCTCCGAGCCTTCGGCCTGATTGGTACGCCTACCGGCCTTCAGTCTATCCGAACCACTCAACTAGCAATCAACATTCCTAGTTACTCCTTCGGGAAACTCCTCCCATGCATACTGTCCTAGCCCACTAGGGGTTCCGAACTCTACCTCCATCCTACATACTCAGCCTCGGCCCGATCCCTGGCCTTCCATAATCAATCACCCTTGGTCTGTATCCCGCCCCGCACGCCTGCCACTTACTCATACCATCCTACGCTTTTGGCTGACAGAAACACTGCTGAGTCCCATGCAGCTAAACGACCTCTCATGCTCATCGATCTTCCAGAGAATTCTCCAATTATCCCCCACTTAGAGAACTAACTATCAACCACCGGTCGCCATCACCAACCTCCCAACCCTTCACGACACAAACACTTACACGCGAAATGATTCCCACTAACACGAGCAATCTTCACAAATCACATATCAACATTGATCATCCCGGGCTCGAAAGAAACTCGATCTTCAGCTAACCACTCCTCAGAACGCAGATGCAATCTGATATTCAGACCAAACATCCGATTCCCACTAATAACCCTTATGAATGATAACCAACAAAATTCCCAACACTAAACCCATAACCATGCCATAAACCTCAAAAATCAATGAATACAATACCGAAAACCACACAACGAGACTAGCAGATAAACAATACTCCACAATAATCATAAAATAATAAGACATCAAGAAGAAACATACCCGCAGCTGCATCCGACAATGCCCTGACCTCCTCCGCTGTAAGCTGGAAAGCACGACCCTGAGCCCTTGGGGGCTCCGCTCCACCCTGACCTCCACCCGTGATCCTCAATGTGGCCGGTGCTGGAGCCTGTACCGGTCCCGCAGCAAGTTGTGGACAGTTGACCCTCAAGTGACCAACCTGATGACAATGATAACAGATCCTCAAATCCCGACCTGTGGTTGCCCACCGACAATCCCTCGCATAGTGCCCCTCCTTTCCGCACTTGCGGCATGCACCACCGGACCTATAAACTCCGATGTGACCCTTCCCACACTTCCCACAAGTGTGGCTGCTCTGATCTCCCAATCTAGAATCGACGGTCTTAGACCGTTTCGGCGTTGGCTGCGACTACACCGGAGCCTGCCTCTGCTCTCGTAACTGCAACTCAATCTCCAACTCACACCGCCTAGCGGACTCTTGCAACTCTAACAAGGTCTCGCACCTCTGTGTAGACACAAACTGCCTGATATCCATCTTGAGCATACTCAGATATCGGGACATCTGAGCCTGTTCCGAAGCAAACTCGGGGCAAAACATCGCCCTCTCAGTGAACATCCCGGTGATCTCCGTCACCGACTCCGAATCCTGCTTCAGCTCAAGGAACTCCTGAGCCAATATCTCCCTCTCAACCTACAGAACATAACGAGAGCTGAACATCTCTCGGAACTGATCCCATGAAACCGTAGCCCTCTGTGCATCCGAATATGACCCCGTGGTCAATCTCCACCAATCCTTCGCCCCAAGCCTTAACAGGTTCAGAGCACACCCCACCCTCTGATCAGCAGGGCATGAACACGTGAAGAAACACCCTTCCACATCTAACAACCATCTCATAGCAACAATCGGGTCCTGAACTCCATCAAAGGTAAGGGGCTTCGTATTATCGAAGTCCCGATACTGGAAACCTCTACTAGCTCCTCCCCCTGCCACTACTACAACCGTTGTAGCCGCCGCGGAAGACGTCTCTGTGAGAGCCGCATAGCGCTCATCAAAATACTCAACCATGGCGGTCTTGATCGACCAAAACAGTTCCGACAGCTTGGCCCGGAACAACGCAGCAACCTCATCATGCAGGATCTCACGAATCCTAGTATCCAACTCGCCTGTGCTTATCTGACCAATAACCTCGGGCAGTACTGACCCGCCCTGACCTCCCTCTCCTGCTCCCGATACTGACCCGGATCCGCTCCTAGCATGCCTCATGACCACCATACTGAAAAACACCATAAAATCTCAGACACTTCCCACAACCCGGGAAACAACTCCCAACTCAACCCTAGAGGTCATGGTTTCCCTGATACGCGTATGGATCCTGTGCTTTCAGTAGTACGGGCCCATACTACCTTCCACACCTACCCATATTTGTATTAAGTACTACCACAACACCCTAGTGACAAACATACATAACAAGCGCTCAATCCTCACTCCTAGAGGAACACTGGAAATCTCATATAGAAAGAAACCCTAGGCTTGCAGACATCATAAAATAGGCAACATTATCATGAAATCCTAAAGATCCCTAGCCTCGTACTAGCATGGTGTTCTATCAAAGCTCGAAAACAAATATCATGTATGGTATTTTAGGGTTACTTACTGGCTCCGGGTGATCGTACCTCCGCATCCTCTTTTTACTTATTTTGAAAACCATTTTAAATTCTCTTTTAAAAACTCTCCCCTATTTGAGACTGGATTCACACGAATGTTCCTCCAATTCACTCAAACCAAGACTCTGATACCAACTTCTAACGACCATAAATTCATGCCAAATTTAAACTTTTCAAAAACATCCCAATTTCTTTAAGTTTTTACAAAAAGGTTTTCAATACATTTATTATCAGAGTATTCCCAGAACCATAACATAAAACATAAACATGAGGAGCGGTACGATCATGCCTTTGCCTTGCCACGGTCTCCTGAAGAACTTGAAAAACATTAAACCACACCTGTTAGCCCGAAAGCTTAGTAAGATACCCCCAAAATACCAACCATGTATAACATACACACATAGCATGCTATATCATAACAAATCACTGAACAACCATGCATTTCGGGTCTACTGTGTGACTGGTCCGCCGTATCGGGCCTTCAGTCCACCTGGTCCACCCTCCGAGTCTAGTCATGTCCCTTGAGTCTGCAGTGTGGTTGGTCCGCCCTCACGGGGACTTCAACCCACCTGGTCCACTCTCTGAGTCTACAGTATGACTAGTCCACCCGCATCGGGCCTTCAGTCGGCCTGGTCCACTCTCCGAGCCTCGACACGTCTGGTCCGCCCTCATGGGGCCTACAGCCTATCCGAACCACTCGTTGAGCCTTCGGAATAGCCGGTCCGCCCTGGGTGTGTTGGCCTACATCACAAAGAAGGTCCCGCCTCAACCCAACCCTAGTAAAACAACCATGTGCACATAAACATACAATCATATAGCAATTCACATCCAATCAAACCGATCTAGCAGATCACGTATCATAACATACTCTAAACAGGATATCGACCTAACGGTCACTAGCATATACCATCCTAATACCCGGATGCAAACATAACAAGGCAACAACATAACAACGATACACGGATTACAATCCGATAAAGGGCCGACCTTGGTGCCTTAGACCTTGTTGATATAGTAAGGATAACGCACCTCGCAATTGTCGAAACTTTGAACTTGAAAAGTAGACTCCCGAATCACCGACTCACCGAAAATCGCGTACTAGCCAACATAAGAAAATAATCATTAGGCCAAACATATATCCACTTATTGGGCCAAGGCCAAAGTCTAATTCTTCTACAAAGCCCAATATCGGCCCAATTTACTAAATTGGTCCCTCCTCACCAAATGGGCCTAGATCCAACGTCCATAATAATTAGTGAGTCCACAATACTCCTTCTATAATGTCCAGTCACGACCCAAAATCCAACAACCCAATAACAGCCCAATCTCTAAGGCCCAAATTGAAAACCTAACAGAGGGAGTACACTAGGCCTACCCTCTCTGGTACGCTGGGCATACAACGTTGATTTGTAAAGGGGATCGGGGCACTGACTCGCTACGCGGGGCGTACTCCTAGGTTACACGGGGTGTAACCTCGTTGCTCAACGAATCCATGTAACTTCTTAATGGCTTAAGCTCTTAAGCCCAAACTTCAGATCCTTAGGCTAAATATGATTAGGATCCATAAAGTCTCAAACTTTATCACCTGGGACGTCCATAAAGCTCTTAATCCAAGGTCTTAATCCATCAAGACCTACTTATCTCACACAAGGAACAACCTCAGCCCTTGGGACCTCATTTTTCTCACTCAAGACCTCTGCTAAAGTCTGAAAGGACAGATAATCTTGACCAACTCGAAACATGCAACAAGATGAGGACTTTTGGGACAAGAATGGTGTCAAAGCTTCACAACACATAGATCTACACAATATAATGTTGGATAAGGTGTCTAAGTCCATAACTTATTTGGTATATACTTGACCCGACCGGCATGGTCCATTTGGGTTGCATCTCATCCAAACTATTATGGATAATTTTATGAGAGTTATACACATATGTTTATTAATATATTATGAGTTATAATATATTAATATGAAGTTACGTTATTTAATTAGTTTTAGTCTTAAATTAATTATGAATTAATTTAGAGATTAAAAGGAAGACTAATTAGATTATGGGTTTTTTGTTTTATATAGTGTGGGCTAATACTCATTTGTTAATGGGCTAGGCTTATGTGGAAGTCCATGGATGATCCATGGAGCTTTTAACCCATGGATCCTTGGAAAGGAAAAGACATGGGTTATTAGGGTTTCACCCTAACCATGCACACTATATAAGCATGCTTATGGAGCATGAAATGGAGCCTAAGAGAAAACTAGTGAACTAGTGTGTGTGTGCATGTGTGTGGCCGATTTTATACAAGGGTGTATACTCTCTCAAAGTTTTCCAAGAGTTTGTGGTGTTTGTGATTCCATTTGAGGCATTCACACTATTGGTACTTGGCCCTCAAACTCCTTAGAACCAAACTCACCAAAAGGTATGTAACCTCTTCTAACTCTTTTATGTTGAAATGTTCCCCATGCCATGTTAGATAGGTTATAAACCTTGGAAAATTATTATTTTTCATGTATTTAGACAAACATAGATCCAAGGTTTATTAGGGTTGCATGCACACTTAGGAAGTGTTAGATTGCTCAAAACCCAACAGTGGTATCAGAGCCTAGGCTTGCTTGTTTGATACTTGATACAAAATAGTGAAAAAAGTCGAAATCGTTGCTGTCTGCATGGTGGACTCGCCGAGTCCATTGGGGGGACTCGACGAGTCCAAGGCAAACTTCAACCTACTCGACGAGTCAGTTCATGCACTCAACGAGTAGGATCGAGAGAGTGCAGTTTTTCAACTTTTGCTGCTGGAAATGGACTAGAAACATTACCCTAAACTGTTTTGGTGTTATAAAACTTATTTTAGTTGGTGTAATGGTTGTTCTAATCCATTTACAATAGCATATATCAAAATTCCATGATTTGATGTGTTCATATAATTCTTGAATTTTTGATGATCATGCTCATGTTCTTATGAATTTAGAAAATGATAGGAATTATTTGCTGAATTGTTTAGAATTAATTCTTGATCATTTATGTGTTTTAATGGAGTCCATAATTTCTCCTCAAGTTATGGATTTCCAAAGGTCACTCTTATTTAACACACACTTAAAACACATAAGTTACATGAAAATGAAGAGTCTTCATTTTTATGAACCTTTAATTCATAAGTTATGAAATGAAGAGTTTTGCAAAGTTACAAAACTTGCCCTCAAGTTTTGGAATTTGTAAAGTTTCACACACTTTAATAAACTTTAATTCCAACCCTTAGAGTTTTAATAGTTAAAATTCAACCCTTATACTATTTATAACATTAATGGTTAATTATTATATATATGTATAAGAATAAGTCGTTTTACCGTTAGTAGGCCTCATTCACGAAGCCGGTCTATAAGGTGGGTATAAGGTTGTTGCCTATAAAATGGCAACTTAATGGGTGTATACTCTCACCTACCGCTTGCTTGATCGGTGGAGGGTCGTTAGCCGAACGGGTAGAACAATGACTTTAAATCCTCATTAAAAGTATAATGAATATTATAAAGTAACTAAACTTTTTTAATTCCCAATCTTAGTTATTTTAGGAAAATGTGAACATGGTGCTAGTCCATGGAATTCACACTTTGTACCTTACCAAGTCGTTGGTGGAGCGTGTGTGGTTAACCGACACACTAACTAGGACTAGTAAGGATCACGAAGGGTGACTTAATATTTGTCATAGATCAATGGAGCGTGTGTGGTTAACCGGCACATTGATTAGGTGATAATATTAAGGGTACCAAGTGAATTAGCATGGTTATTCACACCTTGTTTTGTGATCCTCGGCATCCCAGTCACAAAACTTGAAGGGCACAATCGAGATTGAAACATGCCATTGAAAAGTTCAATGAATCTCAAAAGAATCTAGGAATTTCAAATCCAATTAAACCTAATAAATCATTTCATTTTCATGGTGGAAATTGGTGAATCGTCATTCACCTACCTTTCAAATATATTATTACTTAGATTACGGCATCCCTCTTCTAAGTGTAATATATTGTGATTGGATCCTAACCTTAATATTACATTTGGGTGTCTTATTAAGGATTCTATATATCTAATCTAAACTTACTCTCTTCTTTCAGATGTCTTCCAACACTAATGCTTCAGGCTCTAACCTAACTGGTTCTTTCTCTATCATGAATCTTTGTGGGAGGGCCATCTTTGATGGTTCCAACTTCATGGATTGGATTAGGAACATCAGGATGGTTACTCGTTACGAGGACAAGGAATATGTCCTCGACAAGGAGTTAAAAGAACTTGATGAGTCTACTGCTACTCCTGATGAGATCGCTGAATTCAGGACTCATGAGAGAGGTGCTACGAAGGTGGCATGTATCATGATGGCCACGATGACAGCCGAGCTCCAAAAGTCATATGAAGATTTCTACCCTTTTGAGATGCACCAAGACCTGATGGAAAGGTACCATCAGAGTGCTCATCAGGAGCGATATGAAATAATCTCCTCCATAATAACTACCCGCATGAAGGACGGTGAATCCGTCACGGGCCACATGCAAAAGATGCAAAGGTATGTGGACCGTTTGCTGAAGCTGAATGTTAACATCCCCGAGGAGTTGGCAATTGACATCATTTTGCACTCCTTGCCTTCTTGTTATGATCATTTTCGAATGACATATCATATGAACAAGGAGGAAGTTACCCTCAGCAAGCTTCAAGGACTCTTGAAGACCGTGGAATCCGGTCTTAAGGGTAAGGCGGTTGTTACCTCTACTACTCCCACTCCAACATCTACCCCTGTTTTAGCTATTGGGCAAGGCAAAGGGAAAAAGAGGAAGCACCCTTCGAAGGGTACCAAGGGAAAGTCTCTTGAAGGCTCCTCATCAAAGACCAAGGGCAGTTCTGCCACTCCTTCTGTCATTCCCAAGGATGCTGAATGCTTTTATTGCCATGAAAAAGCACACTGGAAGCGAAATTGCCCTAAGTACTTGCAGGATCTAAAGGATGGGAAAGTGAAACCCACCCATGCAGGTATTTACACTATATTGTCTAATTACTCAACATATTCTAACTCTTGGGTGCTTGATACAGGATGTGGTATTCACATATGTTCTGATTTGTAGGGCCTAAGAAGAAGTGAGGATGTGGAGCACGGAAAGATAAACTTAATCATGGGGAATAGGAAGGCTTCACCAGTTTCCAAGATTGGAGTTTATACTTTGTTGCTTAATAATGGGCTAAAATTAGATTTGAATAAATGTGTGTACTCGTCTGAAATGGCGAGGAATATTATTTCTTTTCATGCTTTGTACAAACAAGGTTTTACCTTTTCGTTTGATAATGAATGTGGTGGTATTAATGATTTCTTTAAAAATGTGTTTTATTTAAAAGCATTACCTTGTGATGGTGTGTATGAAACTGTGTCGATTGTAGACAACTTAGGAAATAATGTGTTGTATATTGATTCTTCTACTAGCCTAGATAAAGCATCATTGTGGCATTGTCGTCTTGGACATATAAACAAGAAACGCATAGGCCAACTCCAAAAGAGTGGAGTCTTTGAATCATTTGACCTTAAATCGGATGATAATTGTGAATCTTGTCTACTTGGAAAGATAACAAAATCACCCTTCACTGGAACTTGTGAGAGGGGTGAGGGTTTGTTGGACCTAATACATACTGATGTATGTGGACCATTCAAAACTGCCACAAGGGATGCTAATCGGTATTATGTGACTTTTATTGATGATTTTAGTAGATATGGGTATGTCTAGTTAATCAAACATAAGTCCGAAACCTTTGAAAGGTTTAAGGAATTCAAACAGGAAGTAGAAAATCAATTGGGCAGGAACATTAAGATGCTTCGATCCGATCGAGGTGGTGAGTATCTTAGCACCGAGTTCCTTGACTATCTTAAGGAGTGTGGGATTGTCTCACAATTGACTCCTCCCAGGACACCACAACTAAATGGTGTAGCTGAGAGGCGTAATCGAACCTTGTTGGACATGGTTCGCTCTATGATGAGTCGAGTTTCGTTACCAATCTCTTTTTGGGGGTATGCCATAGAGACTGTCGCCCATATCCTTAATCTAGTCCCTACAAAGAAGGTTACCAAAACACCTCATGAGATGTGGACTGGGAAGGTTCCCAATTTGGACCACATCAAAATTTGGGGTTGCAAAGCTTTCATGAGGCGTGAAACTCATGATAAGCTTGAACCCCGAAGTGAAAGGTGTATTTTCATCGGCTACCCGCAGAAATCCTTCGGCTACCTCTTCTACAGACCCAGTGAGAATGTGGTCTTTGTAGCACGAAGAGGGATCTTTCGCAAGAAAGAATTTATAAGCCAAGGAGACAGTGGGAGGCAAATTGATCTTGAAGAAATTCAAGAATCATTTGGTGAAGGAACCTCAGAAACTAGCAATCAGCCTGAGGAGGAAACTCCTGTTGATCCAGCTGACGAGTATGTACCTTCGAGGCGTTCCACACGGGTTAGGAACACACCTTCGTTCTATTATGGTTTTCATATTACTACGGAAGGTGATACGTTCATCAGTGATAGTACACTGGTAAATTTGGATGAACCTAGCAGTGTTAAGGAAGCCATGGCAGGCCCAGAGTTTGCTAAATGGAAGGAGGCTATGGACAGCGAGATACAGTCCATGTATGACAATCAAGTTTGGAACTTGGTTGACAATGTACCAGGCCGTAAAACAGTCGGGTGCAAATGGATCTTCAAGAAGAAGACAGACATGGAAGGAAAAGTGCATACTTATAAGGCTCGACTGGTTGAGAAGGGTTTTACTCAAACTCAAGGTATTGATTATGATGAAACCTTCTCGCCGGTAGCAAAGATTAAGTCTATTAGGGTTATGTTAGCCATTGCAGCATTTCATGATTATGAAATATGGCAAATGGATGTCAAAACCGCTTTCCTTAATGGAAAGTTGGCTGAGGATGTGTACATGAATCAGCCAGAGGGTTTTGTCAGTGCAGAGTACCCTAATAGAGTATGCAAGCTTGAGAAATCCATTTATGGATTAAAACAAGCATCTCGTAGTTGGAATCTTTGTTTTGATGAGAAGGTAAAAGAGTTTGGCTTCTCGAGAAGCAAAGATGAGTCTTGCGTGTATGTCAGAGCTAGTGGGAGTATAGTTAGCTTCTTGGTATTGTATGTGGATGGCATACTACTCATAGGAAATGACATCCCAACCTTGCAGGAGGTTAAGTCCTGGCTTGGGAAGTGCTTTGCTATGAAGGACCTAGGGGAGGCTACCTATATCCTAGGGATAAGGATATTAAGAGAAAGGAGTAGAAGACTAATTGGACTTAGTCAGAGTATCTACTTGGATAAGGTGTTGAAAAGGTTCAACATGGAGAATTCCAAGAAAGGAGATTTACCGATCCAAAGCAATACCAAACTGAGTAAGACTCAGAGTCCGAGTACAGAGGCAGAGATAGCTGAGATGAGCCAATTACCGTATGCTTCCGCAGTTGGCTCGATCATGTATGCTATGACTTGTACCCGTCCTGATGTGGCATTTGCTTTGAGCATGGTCAGAAGGTATCAGGGGAACCCTAGCAAGGCTCATTGGACTGCGGTAAAGAACATTCTCAAATACCTGCGGAGGACTAAGGATTGGATCCTTACCCTTGGTGGCAGTGATGACTTGAAAGTATTAGGGTATAGTGATGCTGGTTTTCAGACTGATAGGGATAATTTCCGCTCTCATTCTGGCTGGATCTTTACCTTAAATGGAGGGGCAATTTCTTGGAACAGTTCCAAGCAGGAGACGGTGGCTGATTCGACTTGTGAATCAGAGTATATAGCAGCGAGTGAAGCAGCGAAAGAGGCGATATGGCTAAAGAACTTCATCGGAGACCTTGGAGTTGTACCAGCTATTAATGAGCCTATAGAGATTTTCTGTGACAACAATGGTGCGGTTATCTTAGCCAAGGAACCAAGAGATCATGGCAGATACCGACACATTGACAGAAAATATTACTTCATAAGACACAAGATTGAAGAAGGACTCCTTGTGACAAGGAGGATATCGTCGGATGAGAACCCTGCAGATCCCCTTACGAAGGGACTAACAAGGGTTAAGCATTTTCAGCATGCAAGACACATCGGGTTGAGGGACGATATTAGTTTTACAGATTAGATAGTTTTCCTGAAACTTGTAAAATGTAATCAACGTTTGATGATGAATAAAATTTGTGATTTATTTATGAGTAAAGTGTTACTATCATTGTCAATTATTTACTATTGTTTCAGTTTTGCATGTTTTGACTTCCAGAATAATTAATTTATTCAAACCTCCACAATCGATCATACGTCGGAAGTAGGTATGAATCAAGATTGTCATGAATTGGGTTTGTAGATGCCTTAAAGGTGTTTAGACATGGCAATGGTTGCTGCAACATTCACGAGTACTCATAAGTTATGAGTATTTGTATAAACCCACGCTCACTTGTATCACTTCATGGAATTTATCTCGAGTGATCGTGAGACGATAACATCATATAAATCTTTAAACCTAGAGATATGAGTTGTTACCTATGAGTTGGTTGTGCATTGATTGCACGTAAACACATCAGTAACTTGATGTTATAAAATGTGCCTTTGTGTACAATTCAATAAGTAGTAGAACAAGCATATCAGTCGAAGTTTATCTGTTCCTTCTAGAAATAGAAGCGATATCTGGGCCCCTCGATGATTTTGTGTTGACCCATGTACCAGGCCTGGTCAGAACTAAACCGATGTGTTCAGTGAAGTTCTTCATCAAACAAATCGGAAAAACGAGAAACAACTGCTAGACAATAAGCAAGACATAGTTCCATGTGTTTGTCCGGCTGATATCATGAGAACAGAGGATTATGTGATCACTTATCTAAAATGGCGCTTCATAGTTCGACAGAGTCTTCATAGTTCGAGGGAGTTTTCGAGAGCTACAATTGCTGGTTGGTTGCTGAAGTTATAGGCAAATACAGTTATTAGACTTATCCAAGTGGGAGTCTGTTGGATAAGGTGTTTAAGTCCATAACTTATTTGGTATATACTTGACCCGACCGACATGGTCCATTTGGGTTGCATCTCATCCAAACTATTATGGATAATTTTATGAGAGTTATACACATATGTTTATTAATATATTATGAGTTATAATATATTAATATGAAGTTACGTTATTTAATTAGTTTTAGTCTTAAATTAATTATGAATTAATTTAGAGATTAAAAGGAAGACTAATTAGATTATGGGCTATTTGTTTAATATAGTGTGGGCTAATACTCATTTGTTAATGGGCTAGGCTTATGTGGAAGTCCATGGATGATCCATGGAGCTTTTAACCCATGGATCCTTGGAAAGGAAAAGACATGGGTTATTAGGGTTTCACCCTAACCATGCACACTATATAAGCATGCTTATGGAGCATGAAATGGATCCTAAGAGAAAACTAGTGAACTAGTGTGTGTGTGCATGTGTGTGGCTGATTTTATACAAGGGTGTATACTCTCTCAAAGTTTTCCAAGAGTTTGTGGTGTTTGTGATTCCATTTGAGGCATTCACACTATTGGTGCTTGGCCCTCAAACTCCTTAGAACCAAACTCACCAAAAGGTATGTAATCTCTTCTAATTTTTTATGTTGAAATGTTCCCCATGCCATGTTAGATAGGTTATAAACCTTGGAAAATTATTATTTTGCATGTATTTAGACAAACATAGATCCAAGGTTTACTAGGGTTGCATGCACACTTAGGAAGTGTTAGATTGCTCAAAACCCAACATATAAATGCCAAGCAAGAAGCTTTATACCTCAGATAGGCTCCAAAGGATGATGTCTTTCCAGATCTAAAAGCTCCAGCCGTTCCACGCCTTCTTTGACAACTTCTCCTTTCTTCCTTTATGCTTTCCTTTGCTAATCCAAGCTTTCCAATACCAAACACACCCAACAATGGAGGTGGGACGACTATCTAGGGTTTCTGAGGTTAAGGGACTGCTTATGGAGGCTAAGGAGGAAACCTTTATGTTCCTTATGTAGTGGTTGTCTTAAAATTAGGGTTTTGGGATTCTGAGAGTACGCTTGGTGTACCTCTAGTACATTGGGCGTACTCGACCTTGCCCCCGCGTTCATTTACCCAATTACGTTGGGCGTAACCCAGCCTACGCTGGGCGTACCCAGCGTGTCCCTTTTCTTCATACTTGGTCTTCCCTTTCCACTTTTCCCATTAAGAGCTATAATCGATATTATCTTCGAAGTGTCGTAACTCCCCTACTATAAACCCGCTCCCGATAAACTTTACATTCACACGAGGGTGGCGAGAAGCCCTATGCTTCTATCAACATACACTAGTCCGAAACCTTCTCAGATAAACCCGTTTGCCATAAAAGGACCAAAATTACCCTTCCTCTTAAATCTCTGGGAGTCATAAATAAATACTTTAAGAACGGGGCGTTACAAGTGCCCCAAGTGTGACACCTCAAATGGTTCACACAACACCAAATACACTTGGAATAGATTAGAGAGAAATCCACACTTCATAAAAATTGGCTAGCCCTTCATTCTCACACACATAGTGGCCGATTTTGTCAACAATAAGATGCTTATATAGTTAGTGACAATTAGGATAAACCCTAATTGTCATGGCTTTCCATTTCCTTGGATCCATGGGTTCAAATACACCTTGGAGCATCCGTGGAGCATCTTATGGGTTTTAGCCCAACTTAACAATCCATGAAGCATTAGCCCACTATACAAGTATGGATGATTTACACAATCAACCCATATATTTAATTAGTCTTCTTTTGATCACTTAATTAATCCTAGATTAATTCTTGATCAATACTAATTAAATAATATTATTAATATATTAGAACTTATAATATATTAACAAACCTTAAGTGTTATTTCTCTCATTATAGTCTATCTAAATGGATGATGCAATGCAACCCAAATGGACCATGTCGAGTCGGGTCAAGTGTCACCAATTATAGTTATGGACTTAGACATTAATCCAATAGTCTCCCACTTAGACAAGTCTAAAAATATTATTGCGTATGACTTCAAGAACCGACTGGCAATCGTAGCTCTCAAAAGCTTCTGTCGAACTCTGACCTTGCCGATGATCTCTGACGTTTATCAATGACTTGTCCATTAGATAAGAGATCATATATTCCTCCATTCTAGATATCATATGGACTGAGACATGGATTATAATCATTCTCTCTGTCCATTTGTTGTTTCCTGATTTCTGATTTATGACGACTCACTAATAGAACAAATCAAATCAGTCCTGGCTCGACAGAGCACTTACATTTGTCATCACCAAATCATCGAGGGACCCACAGATATCGCTTTTATCCCGAAGGTAAAAGGAATGGATAAACTTCGACTCATATGGCTTGTTCTACTACTTGTTGAATCATACAAAAAGGCACGTTTTATAACATCGAGTTACCAATGCGTTTTTCGTGCAATCAATGTATAACCAACTCATATGTCTAGGAATATAAGATATTATCGTTTCATGATCACTCGTGATAAAATCCATGAAGTCATTCCAATGAGCGCGGGTTGAATTCAATACTCAGAACTTATGAGCACTCATGAGTGTTGTAGCCTTTTGTCCAACATCTTAGACCTCTACAAGCCAACCCATGACAACCTTAATTCATATCTACTTCCAACATATGACCGACTGTGGATGGTTTGAATAACTTGGTCATCCAGAACAATGACCTAGTTATTCTGGAAGTTAAAAACATGCAAAGTGAAACACGATAATACTTGAATCCAATATGGTATCAAAACCTATGAACATAAATAAAACACCTTTTATTTATCACCATATGATTACACATTATTCATTGTATACTGTTTCAGCTATCAACTTTATTCTTGAATTTTAAACAATAGTTGTCCCATGCTCCAAGCATGTACACTATGTTTTCTAAACACTAGTCATGCCATACACCAAGTATGCATACTATCTTTGTCTATGATCTTTACTTTTTGAAAAAGATCAATTGAAAATAACTCCAATGATCCTCTTTTCACAGTCCAAAATCCTTACTACAAATGCAAGAATTCCAAATTCATGCCATTTATTGAAATCTGTTAGATTCTAAACTTATATGCATGCATCTTGTAATGATTATGCACAACGTAAGAAAGACTTGACAACAACCATTACAGAGCATTCCAAAGGAGATCAGCTCCTTGGAAACATCCTTCTTGCATTAAGTTTCCTAATCTTACACAGATTGAATAATTTCTAACTTTGAAACATTTCCAGATTCCATTTTGACTATCACTTCTGAACAAGAGTTACCTCTTTACAGATTACGTCAATATGGTCCTTCCAGAATTATCACTATACTTCCAACTGTCTTTGTGCAACCAATCTTTGGTAAACCTTAGATTGTCCTCGACAATTGTTTAATCCTTTTATTCATATCTAATTCTAGAACTTTTCCCTTAATGCCCCAAGCATTTGGAAAATTTTAGAAAGGATGAATATAGCACATGTAATCGATCCTATATCCGAAGCATATGAGACACAATTCATGATGTCTCACATAAAGACTAGACCAGTCTTTTGCTATACCATTTCTATTTCTATTTGCCTAGTTCTCATAATTCAGATTATGAAAAGGGATTCCGTAATCATAATCGAATTTTAGAATGCAAATAATGGACCCATATATAGAATTTTCTTATGTTGATCCATTCCAACATAACATTCACATACATATTCTTGACTAAATACAATTAAAACCTCAATCTAAGCTTTTAGATTTGAGATGAAGTATAATTTCCTCTCCCTTAATTATAGATAAACAACTCGTTCCCAATTGAAACTTTTTGTTTTCTATAATTAACATTGCTAACTTGCAATACTTATCATAATTATCATGCTCCTACTAACATGATGATTATTAGGATAACACTTATGCTCCTACTAGCTTTGACATGTACTAAGAAATCAGCTGGACTTCTAGAAATCAATACTTTATTGACTTTCTTACTAAAGTTCAGATTTCTGATACTAGATTGCTTTGATAAAACTTTATCATAATCATACACCTTATCTTAGATAGCTCACAAGTGTGTCTAAACAAGTTTTAAAAGCTATGAAAAGGGATGCCATAATCATAGTCTTGATTGTTTAGACCTTTTCCACTTCTCACAAGTCCATGTTAGTGTGTCGTTAAACCACACACGCTCCATTAACGACTTTGAGAATGCAGATATCACAATTGCTATCTAGCTAAAATCTACTTAGTGAAAGTGTTTCCTCACCATCATTTTCATGAATCGGAGAGAAACCTTATGGCACTTAGATTTAATGGTGTATGTGTTCTTATCCATGTAAATTGTCAAAACCATAGTCACAAGACAAGGATAGTGAGAAATCCAAACTCATATGGACTGAACTCAATCTTAATTTCTTGCCATTTGGCAGCTCAAGGGCCTGCCATTGCTTCCAAGTTGTTGTGCAACCAATTAAGAACTATAAGAACTAATATGCAAAGCCAACTTTAACTGGAATGGGCACAGAATATGTCAACACGATGGGTTATAAACCTCAAGTCGTGTGCTAATGAAGAACTTCCAATTTTTTTCTTGATTAGTTCTTAAGCTTTTCAAGACCTTAAAGACTCCCACTGTGACAACCCGGAATTTCCATTCTGAATAAACCATATCAAGCCAATAGATGAAGATCAGTTACAGTGAAAATTCAGACTTAGAATATAAGTTTGGCAGTTTCAAGGTTTTACACCAAAAAGGGGTATTAGGAGAGTGGTTGCACTAGGATTTTGTGCAACACTGTAAATTCCATTACCCTAGATCATTAGAATCCATTCAGAGAATAGAAATATTTTCTTCCAAAAATCTAAGGACTATAAATAGAATTCTGAACCAAATTGGTTCATTAGTTGAATTCCATTTAGAGAAAAGCCAATTTCTCTCTCACGGATTTTCGGGTTTTCATCCCAGATTGTGAGTCTACTTCCCTAGATGTGTTTTAATACTTGTTATATGCTTAATAACATTATTTACATGTCCAAAACACAAGATCCGGGAGCTTACGGCCCAAGAACGTTCTTGGGGTGTAAACTCCAAAACAAGGCCTAAAGGCCATCTAGTCCTAATTCCTTGTTAGGCAACTAGTTAAGGACTTAGTGTATGAACATATGAGACTAGAAATCAATCAAAACCATTTAGTTATAGGAGTTTACAGCCAAGGAACATCTCTTGGGCCGTAAACTACAAGTGAAGGCACAAATGAGTGCCTAATGTCCCTATAGCCTTAAAACAAAACCTAGTAGCCTTAAACTCATGATTTATGCCAACAAAACCATTAGAAATCATGGCTAGAAGGGAGTTTACGACCAAGAAGCTCCCTAGGCCGTAAATTCCATGTTGTAGGTGCCAAAATGCCTTCAAACTTTCCCTAAGGCTTAGACTTTATTTTTGGCATGTACTCCTAAGTGTTTAGAACCTAGAAAACTCATGGAAACACAAGTGTGGAAGAGTTTACGGCCAAGAGTATTTCTTGGGCCGTAAAATCCTTTAAAGGGGTCAAAGGACACCCTAAACACTTCCTTAGGCCAAGGGACAATTTGGACAAGTACCTAGATGAGTTATGGACTAGCTAAAACATTTAGAACCCCATGTGTGAGGGAGTTTACGGCCCAAAATGTTCTATGGCCGTAAACTCCAAGAAATGGTACCAAATGGTGCCATAAACTCTTCCAAAGCCAAGTCCAAAAGCCTAGAATTGTTCCTAGTTATTATAGAGACTTGAAAGCACCATAATCACCCTCCCAAGGGAGTTTACGGCCGTAAACTCCAAGGGAAAAGGGTCTTTGGGCCGTAAACTCCCCAAAGGAGTCAATATGGTGCCCAAACACTTGTAAAGGCCTTGAAACAATTCCCACTAAGGTTTTAGTAATTGAAAGTACCATCCCAAGCCTTGGTTGGGAGTTTACGGCCAGGAGCTTACTCTCTTGGGCCGTAAACTCCAATGAATATGGTCTTTTGACCTTAAACTCACATTAGGGGAATTGCACTCCTTTGTTGCAACCCTTTAGCCTCCTAGCACTTGACCAAAAGTGTTATCCTCGCGCTTAAATGTTATTACTTGTATAATTAGTGTTATAATCACTAATTATTTATATACATATGTTTTCATATGTAATTAGGATCATTGTGTGTGTCTAAGTCTCCACTTGACACCAAACACTTGTCCGATCCTTCCGTACGATAACAGTCCGTTCAATTCCAGTCACTTTCTGCAGGTGAGTTCATACCCCTTAACTAATGTTTTAAACTGTTTTAAATGTTTTATGGGGGGGGGGGGGGGATACAAGTAGAATCATGCTACTTATTATGTCAATCACATGTGATTAGTAAGTAGGACTATATTACTTATTACATCAATCACATGTGATTAATATACAGCATTCAAATAATTTGGCTACTCATTAGCCGTTTTACCAAACAGTTTCCTTCAAATGACTTTTTATAAACATTTTATATGTTTTAAACTCCTTTTTACACTGTACAACTTACTCCGTACATTTCCTTTCAAACTTATTTACAACTGTGTTTCAAACAAATGTTTCCTTATACTTAAACTGTTTTATTAAACTTATGCCTTCAAATTGTTTTATAGATTGACATCAAGTCAATCTTTTCTTAAAATAATACTTATATTTCAAATGTCTTACAAAACTTATTTATGCTTTTATATTATAAATTGCATGCCTCTATATGTATAGTTATATAAGAAATGTTTAAAAGACTTAGGAAGGCTATCCACCCTATTTCCTTTTCGCGCCTTGAGATGTGGTCTGGTGGGATATTGGGTATTCGTCCGAAGGTCGTTTAAATATAGTTATATATCATGTGTACATATATAGTCATAAAAGGTCCTTCCAGTTCAACATATGCCCTTGGGTAGCAAGGCTATACATCCATGTCCACACGTACCACTTAGATTACTAGAAAGCTACCATATGGGTAGTTCAGGAAGATACTAGAACCATTACTAGAACGCGATATCATACAATGAGTCAGTTCATTCATGAGTCAATACTTTCTAGAACAATACAATACATTACATATACAACTATACTAGGACGAGAACATATACAACTATACTAGAACGATTACATTACTATACTTGCTAGGTAGAGAGCACGTACATTACAACTAGAACAGTTCATTACATTACAGCTAGAACAGTTCATTACATTATAGTTAGAACAGTTCATCACATTACAGCTAGAACATTTCATTACATTACAACTAGAACAGTTCATTAAAGTACATATACAAGAACACGTTAATTATTGTGATTTAAATCGGAGCATGACTTAAATGTCATGGCTCGAGTTGTAGCCAGAATTCTTTTGGAGGGAGAGCGTGAGTTTGCGTATAGATCTATACTGGATTGACAATCCTACACCTTGCTGCTAGCTACAGCCGGACCTGTAGGTCTGCGGGTGCCAAACGTCATTCCGTTATTACGACCATTCATTATGTCGTTGTTACTAGTCGATAGTATGGTGCAATTTATCACATAATGCCTTAATATAAAATCTGGTTTAAGGTAATTAGTACGGAAGTAGTTCTTACAGCACTACACCATAGTACTATTTCATTTTCCCATTACATTCACTTCGTGAACATTCACACGACGCACATTAATGTAGAAACTATATTTTTGGATAATGATAGTTATACTTGGGAAAATACATACTCTTACAAGAAACATACATTCAGAACAGTTAGGTCTTGGTAGAAGACACCTTCATATACTAGTAGGAATCATAGGGATTCTAGGGGTTTTCAAACACTTACAGTTCATATACACTTTCAATACTTACAATACATGTACTTACATATTCTTACATACAAATTAAGACACTAAATACTTATGATCTCACCAGCTTTAAAGCTGATACTCGCTTTCAAAATTACTTGTATCCTCAGGTCATCATAGACAGGTACCGATGCAAGGAGAAAGGAAGATGGAGCTTGTTCAAGACTTATCTTTCATTTTGATTTATGCTTTAGTGTTTATCAAAATTTGACAGAACATATTTGTATAATAATTATATTATTAATGTAATGGATGATGTTGTTGCTTGTTTACTACTTTACATTGTTGTTGATATTATACATGACGTCCTCCGCCCCATAACGTTTCCGCCGTTCCTGGTTTTGGGGTGTGACACCCACTGTCCTCTTGACATATAAGACTTTCTTGCCAAATATTCAAGAGATAGTGTGGATTCTAATCAAGATAAACACTTCACACAATTGGCCTTAGTTGCTCTTTGTTTTATCCAAAACATCACAACTTACCAATTTCAAATGTACACGAGTAGAAAACTTTTACTCTTACATTTGACAAGTGTTTTTAACCTTCTTTAAGACATGTCACTCAAGTTACATTCTTAAGAGTATAACTCTATGAATTATTTTTAGAACGAAGTATGAATCATCTTCTTGATTTAACCACTTCAACAATTCATAGCTCCTCTTCTTAGCTATCAGAATGCACTTAGAGGGTGAATTGTGATAAGGTCTCTTAATCATTAAGATGATTATATAACATGATACTAAAGTAGTCTCCCATCTCTTCAGATTTGAGAAACTTTTATCCTTCTGCCTAATTTGATTCTTTTTATTCGCTCTGCCACACGTTGGAACCTTTTCCAATGTCTCAGAATTACACTTAAGCTTGTAAGTATAACCAAATTTATTGATCTATAGTAAATTTTGACGAATAGTCTTATCGATCTTTTGTGGTGGACTTAACCAGCGCACAAGAATGCGTACTCGATCCCTTAGTCCTTTACTTGACTTACACATCCATGTGAACAAGTAGTTAGTCTTAAATTTTCCAATGCTTGAAAGTTCTCATCCGTCATGCTATACAACTTGCATGCTTCCAAGTTTCTATCCAACTAAAACTTGGGTGACGAGAATCTTTCATTATTTGGTAAATTTAGACATTACCACAAAGAAGAGAATCAAATTCACTTTCCAATATTGCTATCAGTGGAATCTTATAAGCAATAATTTTCCACAAACACCATTGTAAGGATAAATAAAATAAATAAAATAAAAAATTTCCTTTTATTTTAAAACTTTGCAGAAAAACTTATCCTTACAATCCATATGAAAACTTGTTGTTATCTATTACTAAGCAATATCTCATAACTCCAAAGAAGTAACTGAAGAATCTGATCTTCAAACTATGCGATAGAAATCCATCTATACGATCAGATTCAACATATTCTTTCTTTAAGTTCCTTCACTTTTCTTTGATTCTTAAAACATCACCATGTGACCCAGTCACATCGTGTATCAAGAATCTCAGAATAGAAACTTAGTAGAGTTAGATAGTGAACTTTACCTGAAGTAGAGTTAAACTTATTGACTTTAACACCCTTAGGTAAATTGGCAGCTTCACAGCCAATGCCCCTTCCTTTGGCAATTTAACATATGGACGCATTGGTAATGGAACATGGGACTATCACAGACTTAGCCTTTCTCTTTACCATTTTGTCAACTGAGTTGACTATGGTTGATCCCTTTCCATTGGGAAGAGAGAGTTTTACTGGATGTCCAATGTCATTATTGTCAATGTCCACAAGTTGTAGGAAGTTGATCTTAGCAAATAGATAAGATCATTAAAGATCTTGTCATACTCTGTTTCATAGGAGTCCTAAAGGAACTCACTATGTGAATTAGAAAGTGATTGAACCACCAACTTTCTCAAGACTTTGACACCCAACTCTCCTGGCTTGTCAATATGTGACTACATCTCCAAGATGTGACCACACATAGACCTTTTCTTGCCAATAGGGCTTGAGTGACCTTAAATTTTTCAAGAACTTATGGGTTAGGGAGAATAATATGGAGGAGGTGAAAGAAGTATGATTTCCATGGGACATCATCTTCATTTACGAAAGCTTGTTTCAAAAGATTTGGGAGGATCATAAATGTATAAACCAGACATCTTTTTGGGAGATATTCAAGATAGTTGATTCAAAGTCCTTAATATAACACCCAATATTAAATATTAAGGCTAGGACCCAACACAATACTTTTATAACTTGGAAGAGGGATGCCGTAATCCAAGCTATAAAATATTTGAAGGTAGGTGAATGATGATTCACCAATTTCCACCATGAAAAAACGAAATAAATTTATTAGATTTTTTAATTGGATTTGAAACTCCTAGATCTTTTGAGATTCATTGAACTGTTCAATGGCATGTTTCAATCTCGAGTGTGCCCTTCAGGTTTTGTGACTGGGATGCCGAGGATCATAAAACAAGGTGTGAATAACCATGAAAATATACTTGGTACCCTTAAGTGTTTACCCCTCAATCGATGTGCCAGTTAACCACACATGCTCCATCGATACTATGATAAACATTAAGTTATCCTTTTCCTACCTTGTTAAATACGAGTTAGTGTGCTGGTTAACAACACACGCTCCACTAACCGACTTAAACAAAGTGCAATGTGTAATTTCATGCATTAGCACCTTATTCACATTTTCCTAAGTAACTAAGATTGGGTATTTATAAAAGGTTTAGTTACTTAGTATTTATCATTAATACTTTTAATGAAGGGATAATTATAGTCGTTATCCTACCCGTTCGGCTAACGACCCTCCACCAGTCAAGGAAGTGGTGGGTGAGAGTGGACACCCATTAAATTGGCATTTTATAGGCAATAACCTTATACCCCCCTTATAGTCCGACTTCGTGAATGAGGCGTACTAACGGTAAGACTGACTTTACTCTTATACATACATATATATATATATATATATATATATATATATATATATATATATATATATATATATATATATATATATATATATATATATTATTAACTTATAATATTGTAAAGTATAAGGTTTGAATTTTAACTTTTAAAATTCTAAGGGCTTAATTTGGAATTAAAGTATTCATGGGGAAAACTTTACAAATTCCAAAACTTGAGGGCAAGTTTTGAAACTATACAAAACTCTTGTATTTTCATAACTTATGAGTTTAATTAAAATTTTAAAAACTTTAATGTAGAGACTCTTGAACATCCATAACTTGAGGACACGTTATGGAGTCATAAAACAATTTAATGAGGAAAAAGACTCTTCATTTTGTAACCTATGGCAACTTTTATGAGTTTTAAGATTCATAAATGTGACTTTTAAGTTACATAAACACATTTTATGAACTTATTTTAGATTAATTTGGATTAAAACCAACTATCACATAATTTTATTCATTAATCTAAATTCACTCATAAAACATGGTAACACAAAAAACTTTTGGTGATCCATAACTTATTCTTAAGTTATGGAATTCTTTAAAACATTAACACCAAATTTTGTAACTCCATAAAAACTTTGAATCAATTTTTTTAAAGACTTTTCATATCCATAACTTATGGAGGTTTCGAAATATAAAACTCTTTAGATCAAACTTTTAAAACTAATAAAACAATCATATCATTTTATGTTTTACTAAATTTGACCTAATTCAACTCAAATAGCAAATTATTCAAATTTTACAAATAATTAGTTTTTCACAAGAACAAGTAATTATCTTAAAATTTAACAAACTTCATGTTTTTTTTTCAACTTTGAAAATAAAATATTTGCATCAATATAACAGAAAACAACCTGTGGCTCTGATACCACTGTTGGGTTTTGAGCATTCTAACACTCCTAAGTGTACATGTAACCCTAAATACCTTGGATCTATGTTTTCTCTATTATACATGCAAATCTGAAATTTCCAAAGTATTCATCCTAACTAGCATAATAACATTGATTCATATGAATATATCAAGTTAGAATTACATACCTCTTTGATGTAGAATGTCTTCATGAAGTTTGAGTGGCTAGTGCCCCAAGTCTGACACCTCAAATGGTTCACACAACACCAAATACACTTGGAATATATTAGAGAGAAATCCACACTTCATAAAATCGGTTAGTCCTTCATTGTCGCACACATAGTGGCCGGTTTTTTCAACAATAAGATGCTTATATAGTTAGTGACAATTAGGGTAAACCCTATGTAGGGTTTCAAAGCACTCCATGTATGATAACAATGGGCCCTTTGATGAAGTGTAGGTTAAAATCCCAAGACTTTTCTTTTCCCTATAGATAGTCATGTATTATTCATAATTAGGGTTAAGAGTCAGACAAAATTTAGCCGCCACATGAGGTTTCTTATATAGTGTTAGATTGTTTAGTCTATGCTGAAGGTGTAATTTATTCTTATTGTTTGAATAAATCGAGTGATTATTCGACATAATCTTCATATTTGTGTTTGTTTTTATTTTCCGCATCTTGTTCTTCAAATCTCAATTAGGGGTTCAATCCCAACAAGTGTTATCAGAGCGGGTCTTTGAAAATCTATTGATTTTTGAAGAATCGGTTCTGGATTTGGTGATTTTCTACATATATATTGAAGATTATTGGTGTTTTGGCAGTATGAAATCGATTTTTCTGTTCAAGCAACTGTTCATGAAAACTTATGTTTTTTTTTTTGTTATTGTTCATGTGGTCTATGTTATTCTCGTCATTCATATTGTTCCGATTTTCTTTCCTGGACGCTTATCTAATTCACGAAGATTGTTTATTCTCAAACTTAAGTCAAAGTGGTTCACACATTTTTGTCGCCTCAGATTTAAACATCGTTTGTTGATTCCGTTCGAGATTTATTCTTCACACGATTTTTTTGGATCTTGTTCATAATCTTCTCGATCTAAAAAAAGGAAAAATCTTTTGAAGATTGTTTGTTAATTGGACTATTATGTTTAATTGATGATCCATCACGGATGAAGATGGAGATGATTTAGGATGATATAGGTTTCTGATTTGAAATTGTTCCGAGATACATTGATATGGTGTTTATGGAAGGTGATCGAAACTGTGAGAAGTTGTTTGGAATTCATAAGAAGAAAAAAAAATCGGAATTATGACTGTTATGAATTGGAACTAGAACAGGATTCGCAGTGGGTAGATTGTTGATCGGAATGAGCAGATTGCGAGTCAACTGAAAAGTCAAAATTGGCTGTGATACGGGATGAACTATGAACGAACGTCTTACCTGCGAACGTTCATTGACTGTGATTCGCTGCGGACCTGTGCTTGGATTCGGTGTTACTAGTGATTCGCATCGGGTCTGTGGTCGATTGATTCAAAGCGAAAGGTCAAGGAATCGAGGATTGTGATTCTGGGTTCGCACTCACTTCCCATACAAATGTCAAAATCGATTGTGCTCGCAGTTGGGACTGGACTCGGAAATGCTTTGATCGGAGTTATCGATGGATTGGAATCGGTATTATTGGCTTTCGCTTATGAACATTCGTTTGAGATCTCCGTTCCAATCATATTCATTTAATCGGACGCTAAATTGGAAGAAGATATTAAAGTTTCAATTTTGGTCCCTACAACTTCAGCTATTTGATAGTTCCGGTTGCTGTATTTATCGTGACTTGGCACTTTTGGTCTATTTCAAGAAATTGTTACAAATGAAGGGGAGTATGATGCAGAATTATTAATTTAGTCCCCTGACTTTCAGAAATGTGACAATTTCAACCCATTTTTTGAAAAAGATTACAATTTTAAGGGTTGGTGAACAGTTTTGAATTCTTTAACGCACATATTTTTCGTGAACAGAAAAATAAAGATTCCATCAAGTTTTGGCGGTTCGGAAAGTCATTTTTCATGATAACGACAAATTTTCACGACTTTTTCGGATTTTATACTTCATTGTATATATCATTTTGTCGTGGGGGAGCAGAGTAATTTTTATCCATTCAAGATCATTCTCATGACCATAAGAACGATTTATAATCACGTTTTCAGTTATAAATCAGGGGAGAATTTGGTATGGTCATTCGAAATTGGATTTGTAACTTTTCAAAGTTGAAGTTTTTAGATAAAGCTTGTGGTAGAATTATGAAGGTAGCTTTTACAGTGGAAGTTCTTTATCGAGATCTGCTAAAGCTTTTACAGAGAAGTATCATTTACAGCGGAAGTTCTTTATCGATCTCTGCTAAGGACTTGTTATAGTTCCGACTTCTATTATTTTCTCGATCAAGTGGCATTACGAATCTTAATGTTTGGGTTGTTACATGATATTTTTGATGGCTTATATCATTAGCTTATTTGAAGATCATTGTGACTTGGTGTTGGAATAGTGTCTAAGGCTGCAACTATATTAGACAAGTATTTGACCCGATTGTGCATGGTCCTTTTGGGTTGCCTTCACCATAGCAACTTGATGGATGATTTGTTAAGAGAGAGTAAATATTATAAGGAATAATATATGGTTATTTGATTAATATAAGTCATAGATTAATTGGAATTAATTTGGTGACTTAAAGAGATTAATTAAATAAGAGGGTATAAACTGTCAATTGTTTGGTAGTTACACTTTAGACTATAAATCCTTATCCAAGATAGGATGGACGATTTCTAGGGCTTGGATAAGCCAAAATCGTCCATAGGGTTATCAAGGAAAGGATATGGATTAACTTAAAGTCTAAGTTATCCAATTAGGGTTAAAGCTGTAATCCTTAAGGAGTCTACAAGTATAAATAGACCCTAGGGGTGAGGGAATTCGACACACCATCTAAAATAGAGATACTCTGGCCGAATTCCTCCCCTATCCTCTCTCCTAAATCATCTTTCTTGCTATTGGTGTTTGTAAGCCATTAGTGGAGTGACATTTGTGACTCTAGAAGCTCCAAGACAACAAGATCAACAAGGAATCCAAAGGTATGGTTCTAGATCTATTTCAATGTTGTAATTTATTCTAATTAGCCATTAGAAGTCTTGGATTCAAAGCATGTTTAATTAGAAAGCCTAGATCCGAGCATTAGGGTTTTGCATGCGCACATAGGAAAGTTCTTATGGCTAAAACCCATCAGTGGTATCAGATCCTAGCTTGGTTTTCTTTAAATTATTGCTTGATTAACTGAAACAAACCTGCAAAATTCGATTTTTTGGTTTCTGAGTCATGGACTCGGCGAGTTCCAAAGTGGACTCGGCGAGTAGGCCTGACTCGGCGAGTCCGGGCGTCAGGATTAGCCAAAACCGGGATTTTTTCATGTTTATCTTATGGAAACTTACCTTAATCATATTAGATCAACCCTAATCCGATTTTTTGATATATATGACTATAATCTTGATCTAATTAAAGATATTTATCATCTAATAAAATATTTAATTTCCTTATATGATAATTAATTAATTATTTTGATTATTTTGGTAATTATCTTAAAAGAAATCTTGGATAAATCAAATATAGATAATTAGGATATTAATTGTTAATTGGAATTATTTGTTATTTGATCCTCCATGTTTTAAATGTTTAAAACTTGCCCTCACATTTTTTGAAATTTATATGTGTGATTAAAAGTTTTAATTTAGACAACTTAAATTTCAAACCCTACGTTTTAAAAGGTTTAAAACACAACCTTATACTAATATGATATTACTAGAATAATATATATATATATATATATATATATATATATATATATATATATATATATATATATATATATATATGTATAACTAAATGCTAGTCTTACCGTTAGTAGGCCTCATTCACGAAGCCGATTTATAAGGTGGGTATAAGGTTGCGGCCTATAAAATGGCGCTTAATGGGTGTACACTCACACCCACCGCTTGCTTGATTGGTGGAGGGTCGTTAGCCGAACGGGTAGGATAGGGCAACCTCATCCTCTCATTAAAAGTATAATAAGTAATACAAAGTAACTACACGTTTTAAAAATTTCCCAATCTTAGTTACTTTAGGAAAAGTGAATTGATGCAATCCCATGAAATTACACTTTGCACCCTTGCTAAGAAGTTAGTGGAGCGTGTGTGGTTTACCGGCACACTAATTGGTTCTAAGCAAAGGTGGCAAAGGGTGATTCATTATTTATCATAGTTCGATGGAGCGTGTGTGGTTTACCAGCACATCGAATAGGTGATCGTTACAATGAAGGCACCATGTGAATTTGCATGGTAATTCACACTCGCTTTGTGATTCTCGGCATCCCAGTCATAAACAAGAGGGGCATATCGAGATTTAAACATGCCATTGAATAGTTTCAATGAATCTCATCCGAACCTAGGAATTCTCAATACACTTAGGACTAATAGTCTAGGTTTTGTAATGGAGAATTAGTGAATCGTCATTCACTTACCTTCAATTTATTTTCATGTTAGATTACTGTTGGATAAGGTGTCTAAGTCCATAACTATTTCTGGTATGTACTTGACCCGACCCGGCATGGTCCATTTGGGTTGCATGGCACCATGCAATTGGATAAACTAAATGAGAGAAATAACGCTTGGAGATTATTAATATATTATAAGTTCTAATATATTAATAATATTATTTGATTAGTTTGATCAAGAATTAATTTAGAATTAATTAAGTGATCAAAAGATAACTAATTAAATATATGGGTTGATTAAGTAAATCATCCATATCTTGTATAGTGGGCTAAAAGGCTCCATGGATCATCAATTTGGGTTCCACCCATAGGATGCTCCATGGATGCTCCATGGGAGTTACAAACCCATGGGTCATGGAAATGAAGAGTCATGACACATTAGGGTTTAACCCTAGATGTGTCAACACTATATAAGTAATATGATCTCCTCCCAAATCGGTTACACACATGCAACAAAGAAATAGAGGGCTTAGCCGATTTGAAGAAGTGAGTATACTCTCATAAGTTCTTCCAAGAGCATTTGGTGTTGTGTGAAGCATTTGAGGCATCACCACTTGAGGTGCTAGGCTCACAAGGTTTCAAGGAACACAAGCAACAACAAGGTAAGTTATTCTATCTATACTTTATGTTAAAATTGTTCCCCATGTATGCTAGATAGGAATATAACCTTGGAAATCAACTTTGCATGACAAATTAGACAAACATAGATCCAAGGTTATGAGGGTTGCATGTACACTTAGGAAGTGTTAGAATGCTCAAAACCCATCAATTACAGCATCCCTTTTCTAATATGTAAATGTTATTGTTGGATCCTAACCCTAATTTTTCTTATTGGGTGATAATTAGGGATTCTTATTCTAATCTATCTTTGTCCTTTCTCTAGATGTCGAACGCAAACAACGCTGCTGCAAGTTCTTTCATGTTGATGAGCCTTTGCCAAAAGGTCACCTTCGATGGAACGAACTTTAGCGAATGGATAAGATACATTCACACCATTGCTCGCTATGAGGATAAGGAGTATGTCCTCGATGAAAAGCTTGAGTAGATCAACCCCGTAATCGCTACTCCGGCCAAAATCACCGCTTTTGAGACTCATGAGCGAGATGCAACGAAGGTACATTGCATCATGATTGCCACCATGAACTCTGAATTCCAAAAGTCCTACGAGGACATGTATCCATACGAGATGCATCAAGACTTATTGGAGAGATACCACCAAAACGCGAGACAAGAGCGTTATAAGATTTTCACTAACATGATTTCCGCTAAGATGGGTCATGGAGAATCTCTTATCGTGCACCTGCAAAAGATGCAAAGGTATGTCGATCGCCTTCGCAAGTTAAATGTTGACTTTGGGGAAGACTTGGCGATCGACATGGTGCTTCACTCTTTGCCTCCGATGTACAACCAATTTAGGATGACCTACCACATGAACGAAAAGGAGGTCACCCTAAGCAAACTCCAAGGTCTTTTGAGGGTCGCTGAGAGCAACTTCAAAGACAAGTCTGTTGCACCTACTCCCAATCCGTCTGCTGCTCCTATCTTGGCAGTTGGTCAAGGAAAGGGATAGAAGAGGAAGGCTTCATCGAAGAACTATTGCAAGGTTAAAGCCCGAGATGGTGCCTCTTCTAGTGGGACCAAAGTTGATCCCATTAAGCCCTGTCTTAACCCGAAGGAGGCAGAGTGCCACCACTGCCACAAGATAGGACATTGGAAGAGAAGCTGCCCAGAATACCTGCAAGCAATCAAAGAAGGAAAGATCAATCCATCTTTCGCAGGTATATACACAATTAAATCTAACAATTCTAATCATGCTATTTATTGGGTTCTTGATACTGGTTGTGGTTATCACATTTGTTCAAATGTGCAGGGACTAAGAAGAAGTAGGGATGTGGAGCAAGGAAGGATCAATCTAATCATGGGGAACAGAAGATCGTCGCCTGTTACCAAGATTGGAGTGTATTCTTTAGTGCTTAGGAATAATTTATGTTTAGATTTGAACAATTGTTGCTATTCACCAGAAATGGCTAGAAACATCATTTCATTTCATGGTTTATATAGACAAAGGATTTAGATATTCTTTTAATAATGAGAATGGTTCTATTTTGGCTTATCTAAATAGTGTGTTTTACTTTGAAGCTATACCATGTAATGGAATATATGAAACTGTTATGATTGTTGATAACTTAGGAAATGATGTTTTGAATATTGATTCTTCCACTAGTATGGATAAAGCATCCTTGTGGCATTACCGTCTTGGACATGTCAACAAGAAACGCATAGCCCAACTCCAAAAGGATGGAGTGTTGGAGTCATTCGACCTTAGGAAAGATGATACATGCGAGTCTTGTTTACTTGGAAAGATGACTACGTCACCCTTCAGGAATACTTGTGAAAGGGGTGAGGGGCTATTGGACCTAATACATACCGATGTATGTGGACCCTTTAGATCAACCACGAAGAATGGGAACCGCTTCTATGTGACTTTTACCGATGATTATAGTAGATATGGGTATATCTATTTAATCAAGCAAAAGTCAGAAACCTTTGAAAAGTTCAAAGAGTTCAAGAATGAAGTGGAGAATCAATTGGGCAGGAAAATCAAGATGCTTCGATCTGATCGAGGAGGAGGGTACCTAAGTCTTGAATTCCACGATTATCTCAAGGAGTGTGGAATAGTTTCGCAATTGACGCCTCCTAGGACACCGCAGTTGAATGGTGTGGCAGAAAGGCGAAATCGAACCTTATTGGATATGGTTCGCTCTATGATGAGTCGTGCTTCACTACCTGTCTTCTTTTGGGGGTATGCCTTAGAGACTGCCGCCCATATCCTTAACCGAGTCCCTACTAAGAAGGTTGCCAAAACACCTCACGAGATGTGGACGGGGAAAGCTCCCTTGTTGGCACACATCAAGGTTTGGGATTGCGAGGCTTTCGTAAGACGAGATACTCACGACAAGCTTGAACCTTGAAGTGAGCAATGTATTTTCATCGGCTACCCGCAGACATCCTTTGGATATCTCTTCTATAGACCGAAAGACAATGTTGTATTTGTTGCGAGGAGAGGAGTTTTCGGAGAGCGAGAACTCATAAGCCAAGGAGACAGTGGGAGGCAAATCGAACTTGAAGAGATTCAAGAGTCGATAGATGAAGGAACCTCTACCGCTGGCATTCAACCCGAGGAGGAAACTCCGGTTGAACCGATTGACGAGTCCTTACCTCTTAGACGTTCCGATAGAGTTAGAGTTCATCCCCAGTTTTATGGTTTTCATATTACTACCGAAGGGGACACGTATATTAGTGATGGTACACTAGTAAATCTTGATGAACCTCATAGCTATAAGGAAGCCATGGCAGGCCCGGAGTCTGCAAAATGGAAAGAGGCAATGGATAGCGAGATCCAATCCATGTACGATAACCAAGTTTGGAATTTGGTTGATTATGTGCCCGAACGTAAAACCGTTGGGTGCAAGTGGATCTTCAAGAAGAAGACCGACGTGGATGGGAACGTACACACGTATAAAGCGCGATTGGTTGCGAAGGGCTTTACTCAAACTCCAGGAGTTGACTATGATGAGACCTTCTCACCAGTTGCGAAGATTAAATCTATTAGAGTGATGCTAGCAATTGCCGCATTTCATGATTATGAAATTTGGCAAATGGATGTCAAGACCGCCTTCCTTAACGGAAAGTTGGCTGAGGATGTTTACATGGCTCAGCCAGAGGGGTTTGTGAATCCGAAGCATCTAAATAGAGTGTGTAAGCTTGAGAAGTCCATTTATGGACTTAAGCAAGCGTCTCGCAGATGGAATCTTTGCTTCGATGAGAAAGTCAAAGAGTTTGGATTTGTACGAAGTGAAGACGAATCTTGTGTATATGTCAAAGCCAGTGGGAGTATAGTAAGCTTCCTCGTTCTATATGTCGATGACATATTACTCATAGGAAACGATATCCCGACTCTGCAGGAAGTCAAGTCCTGGCTCGGGAAGTGTTTTGCTATGAAGGACCTCGGAGAGGCTTCTTACATTTTGGGAATAAGGATAGTAAGAGAAAGAAGTAAGAGACTAATTGGACTTAGTCAGAATACTTACTTAGAGAAGGTACTAAAACGTTTTAGTATGGAAAACTCAAAGAAGGGAGAACTACCGATACAAGGAAATGCCAAGTTGAGTAAGACTCAAAGTCCGAGTATTAAAGCTGAAATAGCAGAAATGAGCCGAATACCGTACGCTTCCGCAGTTGGCTCAATCATGTACGCTATGACTTGTACTCGCCCTGATGTAGCCTTCGCTTTGAGCATGGTTAGCAGATATCAAGGGAACCCTGGAAAAGCACATTGGATTGCGGTAAAGAACATCCTTAAGTACCTTCGGAGGACAAAAGAATGGTTCTTAGTCCTTGGAGGGAGTGATGACTTCACGGTGCGAGGGTATAGTGATGCCAGTTTTCAGACCGATAGGGACAACTACCGTTCGCAGTCGGGCTGGGTCTTTACCCTAAATGGAGGAGCAGTAACTTGGAAGAGTTCCAAACAAGAAACCGTAGTTGATTCAACGTGCGAATCAGAGTACATCGCAGCGAGCGAAGCGTCGAAGGAGGCAATATGGCTAAAGAACTTCATTGGTGATCTTGGAGTTGTGCCTGCCATAAAGGAGCCCATGGAGATTTTCTGTGATAACGAAGGTACGGTTGCCTTGACCAAGGAACTGAGGGATCATGGTAGATCAAGACATATCGACAGAAAATATCACTTCATTAGACATCGTGTAGAAGAAGGACAACTCATAGTTAAGAGGATATCATCAGAAGATAACCCAGCAGATCCGCTTATGAAGGGACTGAGTAGGGTTAAGAACTTGCAGCATGCTAGGAGTATTGGGCTGAAGGATGATATTAGTATAGATTAGATAGTATTAGAAACGTATAATAGATAAATGTAATTAACATTTGATGATTAAATAAAGGAGTTTTATTTCTAAGTAAAGTTACTATCATATGTTAATTGTTTAACTATTGTTTCACTTTGCATGTTTTGACTTCCAGAATAATTGAATTTATTAGGAATAATCGAATTATTCAAATTGTCCACAATCGTTCATATGTTGGAAGTAGATATGAATGAAGATTTTCATGAATTGGTGTATAGATTGTCTAAATGGTGTTAGACATAGCAAGGGTTGCTTCAACGTTCATGAGTGCTTATGAACTGGTTTTGAGCATTGGAACAAACCCGCGCTTGCTGGATTCACTTTATGGAATACGATATAAAAGGTGATCGCAAGACGATAATATCATATAGTCTGAAAACCTAGATATATGGTTTATTATTTGTTAATTGATTGTACATTGATAATGCGAAAACGCATCAGTAACTTGGTGTTATAAAACGCATTGTTGTGTATAGTTGGTTAATGAATAAGTAAATGCATATAAGTCGAAGTTTATCTGTAAATTTTATCCTAAGAGGGTAGAAGAGATATCTTGGCCACTCGATGATTTGATTTGACTTATGTGTCGGGCCCGGTCAGAACTGAATTGATGTGTTTGATTAATTTCTATGTCGAATTAATCGGAGATCGAGAAATCAAATGCTAGACTAACCATTCCATAGGATTGTCAGCATGATATCTAACAGAGGACTGTACGATCCCTTATCTAAAGGACAAGATTGATTAGATCAGAGTTTGACAGCGTCTTTGAGAGCTACGATTGAAAACCAAATTGTACTTGTATAGTTACTAGACTTATCCAAGTGGGAGACTGTTGGAATAGTGTCTAAGGCTGCAACTATATTAGGCAAGTATTTCACCCGGTTGTGCATGGTCCTTTTGGGTTGCCTTCACCATAGCAACTTGATGGATGATTTGTTAAGAGAGAGTAAATATTATAAGGAATAATATATGGTTATTTGATTAATATAAGTCATAGATTAATTGGAATTAATTTGGTGACTTAAAGAGATTAATTAAATAAGAGGGTATAAACTGTCAATTGTTTGATAGTTACACTTTAGACTATAAATCCTTATCCAAGATAGGATGGACGATTTCTAGGGCTTGGATAAGCCAAAATCGTCCATAGGGTTATCAAGGAAAGGATATGGATTAACTTAAAGTCTAAGTTATCCAATTAGGGTTAAAGCTATAATCCTTAAGGAGTCTACAAGTATAAATAGACCCTAGGGGTGAGGGAATTCGACACACCATCTAAAATAGAGATACTCTGGCCGAATTCCTCCCATCTCCTCTCTCCTAAATCATCTTTCTTGCTATTGGTGTTTGTAAGCCATTAGAGGAGTGACATTTGTGACTCTAGAAGCTCCAAGACAACAAGATCAACAAGGAATCCAAAGGTATGGTTCTAGATCTATTTCAATGTTGTAATTTATTCTAATTAGCCATTAGAAGTCTTGGATTCAAAGCATGTTTAATTAGAAAGCCTAGATCCGAGCATTAGGGTTTTGCATGCGCACATAGGAAAGTGCTTATGGCTAAAACCCATCACTTGGATGGGGAGCTCTTCAATGACAAGAAATGATTCGGTTTCTTTGTTCTGAAATAGGTTTTTATGGCGGGTTTGGTTTTCATGAAGAATTTTTTTGGGATTACATTCGAAAATGAAGTTTAAAGACTTTACTTCAGTGCTTGATTTATATATCCTAGAGCCCGTGTTTGAAGACTATTGAAGAATCAAGATTCGTGGATTGCTTCATCTATTCCTCGTTGCAAGTTCTTTTTATTCGCTAGATGCTTGTTTTGGAAGTTAAAGCATTGTCATCCATTCCATACTTTGAGGGGGAGATTGTAGGGTTTCAAAGAACTCCATGTATGATGACAATGGGCCCCTTGATGAAGTGCAGGTTAAAAGCCCAAGACTTTTCTTTTCCCTATAAATAGTCATGTATTATTCATAATTAGGGTTAAGATTCAAGCAAAATGTAGCCGCCACGTGAGGTTTCTTATGTAGTGTTAGATTGTTTAGTCTATGCAGAAAGTGTAATTTATTCCTCTTGTTTGAATAAATCGAGTGATCATTCAACATAATCTTCATATTTGTGTTTGTTCTTATTTTCCGCATCTTGTTCATCAAATCTCAATTAGGGTTTCAATCCCAACACCCTAATGTTGGTGATTTGTTACCATCAATGTTATTTAAGTGTAATGAGATTACTTTGTTGACTAAAAATGATCTTGATAAATATTAAACAAGTAGGGAAGGTGTGGAGTACACACTTGTTTAAGTTTGATCAAGTATCAAAGTACAATGTCATTTAAGGGCGAAACCCCTTAACGAACCGGGGTCCAGGGGCAGCACCCCTGGGAGCGGGGTCCAAGGGGCGGCAGCCCCTGGCGGGGTCCAAGGGGCAGACCCGGATTTAAAAATGCATCAGAAAATCCAAATTTTGAAGATTTGACCCGGTTTTGACTTTGCATTAATCCTTATACCAAACCCGGATTTATAACAGTTTTGACTGTTGAGGAAAATTGTTATATGACAGTTTTGACAGTTTTTTAGACAAGGAATGTATATAACCAATTTTTAGTCAGTTTTCTGGTACTCACGAAAATTACACCATCTCATTCTCTATTTCTTTCTCTTTGATTTTATCTGAGTCTTATCCAATTGAGGATTTGGGAGTACCACCCAAATACTTCGATTTGACAGTGATTATCACGATTCTCAGATATCCAAGTGCCACTAAACCATATTTCTAACACCTAATTGTCACGACTTTCCATTTCCTTGGATCCATGGGTTCAAATACACCATGGAGCATCCGTGGAGCATCTTATGGGTTTTATCCCAACTTAACAATCCATGAAGCATTAGCCCACTATACAAGTATGGATGATTTACACAATCAACCCATATATTTAATTAGTCTTCTTTTGATTACTTAATTAATCCTAGATTAATTCTTGATCAATACTAATTAAATAATCTTATTAATACATTAGAACTTATAATATATTAACAAACCTTAAGTGTTATTTCTCTCATTATAGTCTATCCAAATGAATGATGCCATCCAACCTAAATGGACCATGCTGGGTCAGATCAAGTCTCACCAATTATAGTTATGGACTTAGACATTAATCCAACAGCTATAAGCATAGTAGGGTGGACCATGTCAGCTGGTAATATTACGGGTATGTTGTCTTTTGTTTTCTTCGGTTGCTTTCCGTAGCTATGTGCTTAGAGTGTTTTATTGGTTGGGGTAAGCGGTATATTTTGTCTAATTTGTTTATATTGTGGGTTATGTCTTTGTGAATTGTGGTATGTATTTTTCATGCCGTGAATCATTAGTGGGTTATTGAAGGGTCATCTCTCGTATAACAGGATCCAAGTGTTCGGTTGTATTTTGAGTTGTAGTTGAGATCGGTTATGGGGAATTGTGTGGAGGGTTTATCGTCAAGATTCAGTGGTCTATTGCTGGGGTTTTGTTTTGGGCATCAGTGCTGAGGGTTGCAAGTGTTGGGTATTTTATCATTTTAAGTATTTAGGATCATTAGTGTTGTAAGGATTTGGGATGTTTTCAACGGATCTTCAGGGATTATGCTGTCTTTTGGGATGGTTGGTGATGGAACACTAGCATTGGTAAGCTCTGGTTGTCTGCATATCGATAAAGGCTTAGAAGGGTTGGGAATACTTCAATTCTCGTGTGCCATGAGGACTTAATCGAAACAATGTGGGAAGAATCCTTCGTGTATTTAGGAGCTGGAGAGGTTATGAAAGTAGGATGAATTTCGCATCCCCGTCGGGGAGTAAGGCGGCCCAAGTGGCTGTTTGGTTTAAGGGTCGTGTGAGTTGGGAGTTTGGGAGACTTCCCAACATTTGAATCGCATCCTCTTGGTGCTTGATAGCAGTCCTTGGGGAACCATGTTGGGGTTCCAGTCATAAGATGAGTTCAACTTGGGTGTTCGGTCGAGTGCATGCTCGACTCTGGGTGTGTTTGAATTGATAGATTAGGGTAAGGCATTGGGATGCGATTATGGTGAGGTGAAAGTGTTGTGTAAGTCCCACAAACATGAACCAACAAGTGATCAAACACAATCAAGATGCAAAACAGTAAGAATGAGAAGGAGTAAAAGCAAAGAAGTTCCAACAATGCACACGTTATATTCAATCCGTAAACGTCTGGTACACTTGGAGCACACACATACGATTACTGTGCATCTTAAACAACTGGAACTATATATAGGGGGTAACCAACCGCAAACCTATTCACGACCGTACACACGTTGACGGCTGTGAACCCTACTTGGCCATAAACACAACCGCAAAGAAACATTACATGATCAAAACCCTATCAGACCTATACAGATAGATGTCTAGAACAAACTAACAAAATGTGACCTAACAATCTCCCACTTGGTTTGAGCTAGCATAGATTCAGTATTTCTCGATTACCAACACATCTGATCTTCCCATAGAACCCAAGCACATCTTCTTATCGATGATCTCCGCTATCATGCTAGTGAACTCCTTGGCACCAGCCTTCACGATCTCCTGATTGCATTAAATCTAATGTGCAGCCAAGGTGTGGATGTCCCTTTCTCCAAACTGAAGCAGGTCCTTATTATCAACGAGATGGAAGCCACCATCTTTGAACTTGATTACAGAAGTGGTTGTGGCTTCATCGTAAACCTAGTATAGCATGTCACGTAGCGAACCATCACAAAAGTTGTTGACGATAGGAATCTTTGTCATCTGCTTCGTTGGAGGTCACATTAGATTCTTGAAGGACTTGTTGGTGATCGGGTCAAACACATCTTTGGTTGTCTTTAAGAAAGATTCGACGATCATCATCCCATCAAATCCTCTCCTAACTTGTCTTTCTAAGAAGAGTTTAAAATCAGTTGCACGAGGATCATCGGAAGGGTTGGAGAATGGAGCTTCAAATAGCTTACTGAGGTCCACCTTGGTGAAGGAAGAAAAATCGTTCTTGTCTTTGTAATATTCCACATTATTACTTTTTTGTTTCACCAGCCATCAATTGAGTTGATCATGAAAAACCCACATACGAATCCATGACCGGTCACCATATTTGTGTTTGAACCTCTTCTTGTCGAGCTCAGTCACTGTTAATTGAGGTTGGTCTCCATGAATATTTTGATCAGAGCTCTTCATGAAGAGCAACATTCCCTCTTCTGTGAAGTGACCTATTTCCTAGCTCTTTTTATTGTAATTCTTGGATGGGCTTGCTCCGGTTCTTTTTCAAAACGGTCAACGATTCTAGTGGTTTTGACTGTAGTAGAATCGACAATGGGATCTTGTTGAGGTGTTTGGGCCGGGTAAATGGTAGAGGTCTCAGCTCCGCCTGGTTCTCCGACAGATGATTTGAATTTTTCTCCATATTCTTCAGCTAGTTTGTTCTTAAGGTCGAAGTAGAAAGTAGTAAAACTTCCAAGGTGAGTCTGCAAGTCAGAGATTTGTTTTGACTTTAGAGTATTATCCGCTTCAAGCTCGGAAACTTGAACATCGAGGTTTCCAATCAAAACATCTTTTTAAATGATTTTCTAGTTCAAAACTCCAATCTCCGCTCTCAGATCAACAATCGGTGGGTCCACACCCCCTACATCTCCTTCCCCTAGAGATATTCCTTTGGCTCGGGAAAAAAAGTCAAAATATGGTTGTGCCAATAACCTAGCAAGCCTTTCTGAAGCGGCATGATGCACATGTATTGGTAAAGAGGAACCCCTAGGAGCTGACGAGCTCCCTAATTCATGAAAAGATCGAATCACACTTGGACCTTCTTTGGTTGGTGTAACAACTATGGTGGGTTGTTGAATAGGTGGTGCTTGTTCCCTTACTAGCACTCCTAGCCTGGGATCAGATCTTTTCTGTTTAATTGGAGGCTGGGAGGCTTGTGTCAGATTGAGATCACTATCATATGGCAAGAAAGTTGGAATAACAATAGGAAGGGGAGGAATCCTTGAAGTTGTATCCATAATATTTAAAGGGTTGGCCATCTGAGTTGAAGTAGGAGTTGTTGTATACATCATCATCTCCCTTTGTCTCCATTCCAGATTGTGCAACTTCATTGACTTTGTCGAAGAAAGCATCAAGGTATTGAGTGCTTAATCATATATCTTGATCCTGCTCAAAACCAAAGATTAAGTCATCGTTATCATAACTAGTTTGATCTTCACCCTGATCCATATCATCTTCACCATCATCTTTTTCTACAACATTCTCCATTAAGTTCATCTTAAAATCACTCTCATCATCATCATTAGCATTCTCAGCATCATTTTCTTCTTCATCTATTATCGACACATGCTCTTCGGCAACGATCACCATTGGAGCAACAGGTTCCTCTTCGTGTTCGGAAGCAGTAATCACTCCATCTTCAGTTTCTTCATAAGCTAAGGAGTTTTCAGTCTCAGACACATTATCGATTTCTGCAAATTGGCCAAATTTCACCAATGGATATTTCCCGTTGAACATGAACTTTCCTTTTCTGTTTTGCTTCGTGAGCCTGAAAGTGGTGGAACCAAGGGACTTCAAATCAAGTATTTATCCTCTTTTCTCAAGATCTGAGTATTTTCTATTGAATATCATATGTAGGAACCTCGGAAACATGAGAAATTTATCTTTTCTTTTTCCTTCAACATTACCAACCCTTTCATTCAAGATGTATCTTGAAAAATTGAAATCGAGACCCATAGCGAGAGCAGCAATGGTAACCGTGTTTAATAACAAGATCTCGTCAGCACCAGCTCTTCTTCCAGAGATGCAGCTCACCAACACATGGACCAGGAACCTCCAATAGGGTGGCAACAACTTCTTGATTGTAGGAGGAAACACACCCTCATAGCCCGTTCGAACGATGATCTCCTCAGTCTAGTCCATGGGGATATCGGTTGGAAACCCAGACTGATCATTGATCTGTAATACATCACAGATGACTTGCTCAGTTACAGTGATCTTCCTTCCATTTACAGTTGCTTCTACGGAGATTGCATCATCATCTTCTTTGTGCACCGCAACTGTGTTCCAGAACTGCTTCACAAGATCTTGATAAATTATTGGAGTGGATGTGAAAGCATATGCCTGCCAATATTTCTTCAGTCCATAAATCGTGGACTTAAAGTCACTGTGTGCAGCTAGTGGATCCATTTGAAAGACAGCAACGTTGTGATTGCCGAAAATCTTTAATTCAACCATTTTTTTATCTGCACTTAACTAAGCCAAGTGAGAAAAAAAATGATTCAACTAATTAAGCTTATTTTTTCTCATTAATCAATTAATTAGGCTTTAATATTGAATGAAATTAAGTAAAAATGAGTTTATTTCCAAAATGGGGTTCACGGCCGTGAATGCTTCATCGACCGTGAACTGTTCATCGGCCGTGAACGCTTCATCAGTTCCGAAAACACGATTTATTCCAATAGGCCCTTAAAACATGGTCGATTTTTGTCAAGTTTAGTATGAATGATGTCGCCTTGAACGTACATACACAAATCAATAAGAAATTTCGGATGACAAACACTAAAAATGACGAATCGAGAATTGAGAGAGAGAGAGAGAGTCAATGAGGGGTTCACGACCACAAACAAAAGGTTAGGGAAAAAATAATTATCAGTCGTGAATTTTGCATTTTATACCAAGAACATATTCTCGGCCCATAGAGCATGGGTAGCAAACCTAAAAGTCTTCAAATCTAAAACCCAATACTTTAATTAAAAAAAAAAACATTTTGACAACCTTAAAAATTAAAATAAAATAAAATCTAAATAATTTAAACTAAACTAATTTTGACTAAAATTCTAATTTTTCAATTTTTAGAAAAAATAAAATAAATTAAAAATAAAAATAAAAATAAAATAAAATATCACTAAATTCTTTTCACCAATGTAGATAATCTTTTTGTGATTTGGGGATCAAAGTTCTTGGACAACCTTAATCTGTTTTTCAGCACTTCCACTTTCATGAGTAGATCTGGTCAATCATTGGTATTGTTGTCCATTTAAACACAAAAAATTGTTACAAGTTTGGACAAGATACAAGTGACAAGACATTTCACTCTATGATCCTAACTATTATTCCTAAAAGACCATTTAACTAATGACGACCACGGATATTGTTGTCCACCTAAATTTAGCAGCGAGTTCTACAGACAACCTATTGAATGTTCAATTTTAGGTGTACTATAATGTGTTTCCTGCTTCCTGACATACTCTGGTAATCAAGAACTTCCAGAATACTCCTTACTTTAGATGGGCAGAAAATTATTAAGAAGGAAGTTAGATTTAGAATGCATATGTTGTACACCCATATCAGATCTTCCAATCACACAGAGGGATCACCATATGACTAAATGGATAGAGGGATTTAGAAATGGAATTGTGCATATGCTGTGTCTGAGGTCGGATCTTCAGATTACGTAGAGGGGACAACATATGGCTAATTGTGACATCCCCATTTTCACGGTCAGAAAAGACCGATTTGTTTATGCTTTGTTTTATAAAATCAGAGTAATCTTTTAAAGAAAATGGTTGCGGAATTTGTTCCCAAAACAAGATATGATAGTAACTAATCAAAACATTTCTCAAAGAGAATGTATTTTCATATAATAATAAAACCTCGGGATGTCATGTTCCGATACAAACATATAAGCATAAACAGAACTTATATTCAATTACACTAATGATTTACATCTCCTTTAATCTCTCAGTGCAAAGCAGCTTCATATCGATACTTGTGATACAATTAAACTGAGTGGGTCAGGCTTGGGAGCCTAGTGAGCATATAGGGTTTTCAACCCACAATAATATAATTATTATATTCAATCATCAAACAATCAACCCAATACCCATCCCCATTATCTTCTTTTAATCTTCCATAAAGATATTATCCTAAGGGTCATCTCCTATATCATATTTACCGCTCATCTCCTTACATCTTATATCCTTATATGCTTGTTCCTAAGAACTTTTTTTTCCTAAGGATCATCGCATGTATCATATAGACAATACTAATTCGGGGATCACTCCCTCAATATATGTCTAGTAAGGGTTAGGGTATCATCGCATAATTACACAGCCACAACATCGCCTGGACTCGTAAATCATAATAAGGGTTAGACTATCATCGCATGAATATGTAGCCACAACATCGCCTGGACTCGTAATTCATAATATGGGATAGACTATCATCGCATGAATACATCGCCTGGACTCGTAATTCATCACCTATCTATCATCACCTAATTATCATCACCATTATATCCTCACCTTTCTCTTATCACATTCTTTCAACACACATCAACTATTTCATCTACCTATGTTCTACCCAACCTATTTGTAGATATAAATTACATATATAGTTTAAATCATTTAACACCCATATAAAAACATCCATTTCAAGCCCATCTCATATAGACAATTAATATATAACGCATAACACGTATTTAAGAGCTAATACTTTATATTTATGTGTTTAGAAGAGAGTAACCACACACTCATACATATAAACAACAATATATATACACACAACACGTATTTCGTATAAAATACTTCATAATTATGCGTTAGAAGAAAGTAACTACACACTCACTTGATCAGAAGATGATCGGACAGCACTACGGTTTGTAGAAGTAGTATTCTTCGGTAGATCTGGAAGATCTTCACAAAAACCGGACTTCTCGCGGACAGAGCTTCAGCTCGAGAATTGCACTTCTCGGGATCTTCGGGGCCTCGGGACTTGCTTCGGGGCTCGGGAATGATACCGGGGCTTCGAGATATTTCTTGCACGAAAAACGATGCAAAAACGCGAGAAAACGGGAAGAAATGAGCAAACTACTCGGCTGCCCTCGACACCCTTTTATAGGGGCTGGAAGGCCGATTTACGCGGGGCGTAATCTTAAATTACGCTGGCCGTAACGTGGATCAGATCGCTGACTCCCCCCATGGATAATATCGGTTAATTTATAATTAAATTAAATATCGAAAATATTTAATAAACTTCAAAAATTCATATCTTCCTCATACGAACTTCGTTTTCGATGTTCTTTATATCCTCATGTAGGTGAGACTATGCTCTACAACTTTCGTTTAGACTCCGTTGGCTAATTTTGAATTTATTTTTATTATTTATTTTTAGTAGGCCGGGACAGGAAAATTCCGTTATAAAATCATAACTTCTTCATCCGACGTCCGTTTTTGCCTATCTTTTTATCGTTTTACTACAATTAATGGGATATTCAATTCTCATTTAGATTGTTTCGACTAAAAACCACTCAGTCTTAAATCGAGTATCCGGGCTGCATACCGCTAAGTCGAAACTTTGAAAAATCATAACTTCCTCATACAAAGTCAGATTTGGGCGTTCTTTTGATGCACGCTCATGGTTTAACGTATTCTACGACTTTCATTTAGATGTCTAAGGCTAAATATCGCTCTAACATAAATTCACTTTTTTACGTCACGCTGTGTCGTGCCGGTTCTGTCACAAAACTTCGACAGGTCATAACTTCTTCGTTATAACTCGGATTTCGGCGTTCTTTATATGTACGGAATCCTTGTAACATATAATACAACTTAGTTAAGATTATTCATTCTAAATAATATTTCATCAAAAAATTCATTTTTGACGCCTATCGTCTCTAAATTGACTAGCCCTGATCTACGGGCGTTACAATTATCTCCCCCTTAGGATGATTATGTCCCGGAATCATCAACGAAAATAGAACTTGTATAATGATTCCATACACTATCTCTTCATCCTAGGTAATAACCGTAAATTCTATGTTTCATCGAAAGAGTATTTAACTCTATGACTTTCTTGACCTCAGACGATGCCCAATCTTGCATCTGCTTATCGTACTATGTTGTACTTTCAATCGTAACCCTCGAGTTACCAAATAAGTCATTATTATGGACTCCTTCTTCTTCTTAGGATAAATAATTTCCTTTATCTATTGTAACAAACCGATAGGTCGTGCTCTACTGACCTCTCATCGAATGATGCAATGCTTGGACTCAGGTCTCTTAGAGTTAAATTCCAAAATGGAATATACCTTCCTTCGTATTCTAATGTGATATAATCACATTTCAGCATGTAGCATTTCTACCTACAAACTTCTTTTAACAACGAGCGCGACACTATCAATCGCATTAACTTCAACCTTCTGACTTAAGACAGATGTTACATCTAACTTGGTCCTCTAGACCATGTAACATACTCCTCGTAGTTGAACTCAAATTTAAACATGACCACTAGGGTCGGAACAAGAACCATCTTACTAGTCATTATCGAAACAATGGTAATGACATACCAGAATAAAATGGAATCAATCACTAGCTTCTTGGTAACCTTGCGACTTTCCCTGATCCAAGTGCAAGTCCTGTGCTTCCGGTAGTATAGATCTCTACTACCATTCACACATACTGATACTCATCCCAAGTATTGTCTTGCAGTTAACCAAGTCACCATACATAAATCATATAATCATTCAACACATCAGATAACAAAACCAGGGTTTATATTAATTCTTGAAACTTTTACACAAAAGTTCAAGTTCACCCTATACAATGCCTCTAATAGGCTACATCATAAGTTACTATTCACATTGTTACTTCATAACTTGATCGTTGGATATAAAAATCCTCATCCTTGATTCGCTTCGTTGAGGATCATGTGGAATGCCCTTGGCTGTGGCGGTACGTTTTTCTTTGCAGCTTTGTCCTTCTTTGGGCAGTTCTTCGAAATATGACCACCATCTCCACATTCGTAACACTTCCTATTGTCGAATGTACAATCTTTAGAATAGTGACCGGTCCTACCACACTTATAGCAGGTCACTTCTCCATCGCATCTTTAGAAGTGCTTCTTCTTGCACTTTTCACACCACTTGGTTTCATCTTTTCCTACGGATTTCGAGAGTTTGGTTTCTTTGTCGATCATTGATGATCCCGCGTGTTTCCTTTTCCCTCCAACTTCAACTCTTTCTAGACCCTTTTCCCTTATTTGGGTCTCAACATTCTTGGCTGCCCAGATGGCAGCTTTCAGAGTGGTTGCTTGCTTGACTATCAGACCAAAGTCCGCTGGTAATCCATTGGCAAACTTGTTGACCTTGGAAAGTTCAGTTGGAATTAGGTATGGAATAAGCTTCATCTTCTCCGTAAAGCTTGTAGCGTATGCAGTGATGCTCAATTTTCCCTTCTTTAAATTCTGGAACTCATTGTTGATTTCCAGAAGATCCTGCTCAGAGCAGTATTGCATTTTCATTTGCTCCACGAACTCTTCCCAAGACATCTTGCTAGCTTCCCCCTTGGGCATTGAACCGGCCAGTAACTTCCACCAGCTCAGTACTCCAGATTTTAACAGAGGGATTCCAAGAGCGGTCTTCTGTCTGTTGCTACACTCGCAACTTTCAAACATTGTCTCCATCTTGGAGATCCAGTCCATGACTTGCACCGGTGTCGGGCTCCCAGAAAGACATGGTGGTTTGGATGCCATGAAATCCTTGTACTTTCATCCACGTCCGTCATTTCCTCAATCCTGGTTGTTTCGGCGAACTATTGGTGGGTTGGCTTAACCAATGGTGCCACTATAGTTCCCTTCTTCTGACTGCCCCTCATTCAGCTCAGGTTGTTCAACTGGTATTGAGGGTTCACTCCTGTTGTTCAGCAACAATTGTCTCATTTCCTCCTTTTGTTCAGTCATCATGGCTTGAATCATGGTTCGCACTCCAGCCATTGTAATTTGTTCAGGTGTTGCTGCTACAACAACCACTCGCTCAACCACATGTGGTTGATTCCTATTTTCGTTCACGTTTCCAGCTCCACTCCTGGTTCTTGTCATTTTTGATCTATACACCGAATAAGGTGAAATTAGATCCTTATTCACGATAGATATTCAAATCATCCTTATCACTCCGAAACGTTTACATGCTAGTTCTAATATCGTAGACGTACGCTTAGAATCCTACACACATAAGGTTTCAAGATCCGGTCGGCAACAGACCATAGATACGAAAAAATAATATCATATATGGCAACATATAACATTTAGCACATAAAAGCATTTTAGGCATCACTCCTAATATAAACTAGTGCTTGTGTCAATTTAGGTGTACTACCTAACATATTTTAGATACACTGCTCACAAGCATTACTTAGCATTCTAAGTTTAAGTCTAGAAATTTCCTACAATTTCCTAGTACGCTTAAACTAATGCTCTGATACCAACTGTGACATCCCCATTTTCACGGCCAGAAAAGACCGATTTGTTTATGCTTTGTTTTATAAAATCAGAGTAATCTTTTAAAGAAAACGGTTGCGGAATTAGTTCCCAAAACAAGATATGATAATAACTAATCAAAACATTTCTCAAAGAGAATGTATTTTCATTTAATTATAAAACCTCGGGATGTCATGTTCCGATACAGACATATAAGCATAAACAAAACTTACATTCAATTACACTAATGATTTACATATCCTTTAATCTCTCAGTGCAAAGCAGCTTCGTAGCAATACCTGTGATACAATTAAACTGAGTGGGTCAAGCTTGGGAGCCTGGTGAGCATATATGGTTTTCAATCCACAATAATAAAATTATTATATTCAATCATCAAACAATCAACCCAAATACCCATCCCCATTATCTTCTTTTAATCTTCCCTAAAGATATTATCCTAAGGGTCATCTCCTATATCATATTTACCGTTCATCTCCTTACATCTTATATCCTTATATGCTTGTTCCTTAGAACTTTTTTTCCTAAGGATCATCGCCTGTATCATATAGACAATACTAATTCGGGGATCACTCCCTCAATATATGTCTAGTAAAGGTTAGGGTATCATCGCATGATTACACAGCCACAACATCGCCTGGACTTATAAATCACAATAAGGGTTAGACTATCATCGCATGAATATTTAGCCACAACATCGCCTGGACTCGTAATTCATAATAAGGGATAGACTATCATCGCATTATTACATAGCTACAACATCGCCTGGACTCGTAATTCATCACCTATCTATCATCACCTAATTATCATCATCATTATATCCTCACCTTTCTCTTATCACATTCTTTCAACACACATCAACTATTTCATCTACCTATGTTCTACCCAACATATTTGTAGATATAAATTACATATATAGTTTAAATCATTTAACACCCATATAAAAACATCAATTTCAAGCCCATCTCATATAGACAATTAATATATAATGCATAACATGTATTTCATAGCTAATACTTTATATTTATGTGTTTAGAAGAGAGTAACCACACATTCATACATATAAACAACAATATATATACACACAACACGTATTTCGTATAAAATACTTCATAATTATGCGTTAGAAGAAAGTAACTACACACTCACTTGATCAGAAGATGATCGGACAACACTACGGCTTGTAGAAGTAGTATTCTTCGGTAGATCTGGAAGATCTTCACAAAAACCGGACTTCTCGCGGACAGAGCTTCGGCTCGGGAATTGCACTTCTCGGGATCTTCGGGGCCTCGGGACTTGCTTCGGGGCTTGGGAATGATACCGGGGCTTCGAGATATTTTTTGCACGAAAAACGATGCAAAAACGCGAGAAAACGGGAAGAAATGAGCAAACTACTCGGCTGCCCTCGACACCCTTTTATAGGGGCTGGAAGGCCGATTTACGCGGGGCATAATCTTAAATTACACTGGCCGTAACGTGGATCAGATCGCTGACTCCCCCCCATGGATAATATCGGTTAATTTATAATTAAATTAAATATCGAAAAAATTTAATAAACTTCAAAAATTCATATCTTCCTCATACGAACTTCGTTTTCGATGTTCTTTATATCCTCACGTAGGTGAGACTATGCTCTACAACTTTCGTTTAGACTCCGTTGGCTAATTTTGAATTTGTTTTTATTATTTATTTTTAGTAGGCCGGGACAGGAAAATTCCGTTATAAAATCATAACTTCTTCATCCGACGTCCGTTTTTGCCTATCTTTTTATTGTTTTACTACAATTAATGGGATATTCAATTCTCATTTAGATTGTTTCGACTAAAAACCACTTAGTCTCAAATCGAGTATCCGGGCTGCATACCGCTAAGTCGAAACTTTGCAAAATCATAACTTCCTCATACAAAGTCAGATTTGGACGTTCTTTTGATGCACGCTCATGGTTTAACGTATTCTACGACTTTCATTTAGATGTCTAAGGCTAAATATCGCTCTAACGTAAATTCACTTTTTTACGTCGCGCCGTGTCGTGCCGGTTCTATCACAAAACTTCGACAGGTCATAACTTCTTTGTTATAACTCGGATTTCAGCGTTCTTTATATGTACGGAATCCTTGTAACATATACTACAACTTAGTTAAGATTATTCATTCTAAATAATATTTCATCAAAAAATTCATTTTTGACGCCTATCGTCTCTAAATTGACTAGCCCTGATCTACGGGCGTTACACTAATAGATAAAAAGAATTGCATAGATAATAAGATGCACATACATAGAGTTGTGTTGCATTCTAGGTCAGATATGTTCCAATCACGCAAAGGAGGTAACATATGACTAACAGAAATAAAGCAAGAAAATAACTTTCTACAGATCTACTTTATGAGAATTCCCCAGTCGCCCTAACAGTGTTGGAATTAAGGACATGCGTCCATACACCGAGGAAAAGTGACACCATAGTTCTAGATACAGATTACTTTAGTGTAGCGTGTAGATTCCTATGTATATCTCACTGCTCAATCTACCCGAGCGTCGTATTGTCAGACCAAACGGAACTATCTAAGTCAATTACTTGTCAAGTCCTTTTAAATGTGAATCTATACCTAGTCTGGTCCATTTAAAGCTTTCGTGCCTATCAGCGCATCGAACAAAGAGTCTATCAGTTCAGCTTGGTACCTTACAAAAATCAAGTTTGCCTATTATCACTGAGTTGATATCACTTCCCAACACATCACTTGCAAACAGACTAACATGAGACACTATTTCTTTTTGTTTTTCATATATTCTGAAAAAACTAAAACAGAAATAACACTATTTTTGGATTTTTGATTTTTTAATTTTTTATTGTTTTTGTTTATTTCTCCCCCTAAACTTGTTCATGGGAGAGAATGAAAATGAAATGCGCAAATTTAAACTACCTAAAAACAAAAACCAGTCCTCAAAATTTAGTATTTTTAGAAAGACCACCAGAACATCGAATCGAGCTTTGTTAAATGGTTTGTGAACAGATCCGCCACATTATTATCAGTGTGGATCTGCTCCAACCGAATGAGAAAACGCTCATAACAATCTCTGATAAAAATGAACTTTGATATCGATGTGCTTGGTTTTAGAATGCTGGATAGGGTTTTTGGCTATTTGAATTGCAACATCATTGTCACAGAAGATAAGAGTTTCAAGAAAATTCAAACCGTAATCCAATAGTTGATGTTGAATCCAGATGACTTGAGAGCAACAAGCAGAAGCAGCAATGTATTCCGCCTCCGCCATTGAGGTTGAGACATTGTGTTGTTTCTTGCATTTCCATGACACCAGAAAGTCAAGATTGACACCCCCAGACAGTTGATTTCTTGTCAAGTTCACAACCTCAAATAATTGCTGTCAGCAAACGCATATAAGTCAAAATCAGGATTCTTCGGGTACCAAAGACCCAATTTAGGGCTACCTTTGAGATACCTAAAGATCCTTTTAACAACAATTAAGTGAGAGTGTTTAAGATTAGCCTGATATCGTGTACATTGACAAATAGCGAACATGATGAGCGGTCTGCTCGCAGTCAGATCCATCAAGGAGCCAATCATCGATATTTATTCTGTCTGATCTATGAGTTCGTGTTCAGGATCTGGAGTCAACAGGAGTCATTTAGCCATCAGCGTCAAGGCATCTTTTGAATCTTTGAACCCGAACCTCTCAAGCATGTCTTCAACATATTTTCCTTGATGTAGTAGGATTCCGGTTGAATCTTGACGGACTTGAAAATCCAAAAACATAGTCATTTCCCCCAAGGAGCTGATCTCAAATCTCTTCTTCATAATTGTCTCGAAATCGGTGCACAACTTTTGACTCGTTGAACCGAAAATGATGTCATCGACATAGATCTAAATAAGGATTATGTCTCCATATATATATATATATATATATATATATATATATATATATATATATATATGAGAGAGGTTAGTGTGAGAAGTGAATAAGGGTGAGATGTTATTTATAGGCCGATTTTAGGGGCATGTGTCGTGTGCTTTTAAAGGCACATCATGCACTTCTAAAACGTCTCTCATCTACCCTTGTTCCTTATGTCACAATTTTGGTGGTCCGCGTCCCACATTCTAGAAGCGCATGACACACGTTCTTCATGTCGGACAAAACAATTATTTTGTAAATTCCATAACTTCTTCATATGGACTCCATTTTTGGTATTTTTTTTATATCCAAGCGTAGGTAATGATGAGATCTACAACATTCATTTAGACTCTATTGGATATTTATAAATTTATTTTTAAAGTTATATTTTTAAAGGGCTTAGATTGTTAAAACCTGTATAAAAGTAATAACTCTTCCATATGACTTTCGTTCTCTACTGTCTTTATATCAATGAAATTGCATCTGCGAGATCTTCAACTCTTGTTTAGATTGTTTCAGCTAACAATTAACAAATTTCTATTTCGATTTTTGTGTCGCACACTGCTACGCTGAAACTTCTAAAAAGCATGACTTTGTCATACAAAGTCAAATTTAGGTGTTCTTTATATGTATGCTCTCTTTTTTTACAATTACTACGACTTTCATCAAGACTATTTATCCTAAATAGCCATTTATCAAAAATGTTTATTTACATAACTAGTTGTTGATACTCTAAGATGAAAATATGATGTTACATATAGCATCTTACTTGTGTTGTTTTTATATTATAGTATTATACATTAAATGACATTGTGAATTATAACATCCTACTTTTTCTTTTGTTTTTCCAATTGTAGCATTGCACTATCCCTATTATGTAGTTTTGAGAGCCACACTAATTAAATCATAATATACATTATACACATAATATATGCAAAATACACACACAAACACACACACATTATACACACATGCATACATTTAAGGACTTGTCTAATTAACAAATCTCTAAGGCTATAATTTTCTCACATACATTTTACACACATATACATACATTATATATATATATATATATATATATATATATATATATATATATATATATATATATATACTATACTCACCTATATTATTGATTATATACAACTATACAAATAATGATACATATATTCATATACGTTATACACACAAATATTTTTTGCTTATACAAGATACACATACAATGATACATATTTTCTTCATTATACCACATACAAATACCAAATTAATACATACACATACATAAATTATTAGTAAAATGCACCTGTCGTTGCGAAAATTAGCGGAAAAACGACTGGTACGGTGTTGTGGTGGTGGTGGTAATCGTCGGAGAATAGCAGGGCAGTGGCGGTGGTGTCTTAAAACCACCAAAATCATGAAACTATAATGGAAATGTTGGTCAAAAGAGAAAGAGAAAGAGAAACTAAAGAATAGAGAATGCACCTTCTTTGGTGAAGGTGAGTAATCGTCATCGATATGGTGTTTGTGGTGGTGGAGTTCACCGGAGAGCAACCTTGATGTGGTGGTGCTGGATTTTTTGGTGCCTTGAAATCAAAAAATTCAACAATTTAAAGTAGAAATTAAGGTCAGGAGAAAAAGAGAATGAGAAATGAAGGACATCGAGGTCGTGAGCCGGGGTGGAAACAGTCTGGGCGAGCAGGGGTGGGAGGCTAGTAGCATAGGTCGAAGATGTGGGTGAAAAAAGTCGTCCTTCTTCGGTGATATCGGTTACTCGTCGGAGAAATCCAAACAGAAATGCAAGGCAGGGGACTAGTAGTTCTAAGATTAAGGGTGAATAAAATGGGGTATGCCTTTAGCGGCGACGCCTTTTAGTGGTGTCATCGGAGTATTAGCGACGACAAATTAGAGGAAAATGGACGCGCCTTTTATCTCAAGTATTAGCCATTGGATTAGGTAAAAAACCTAGGGCAAAGATTGCTTCTTACGCGAGTCTCACGGATTGTGATCAATAGTGGTGATGCAGTCGTCACAATTGTTGTTGTCGCTAAACCCTATTCGTTGGATCATGGTACAAATGTAGGGCCAAGATTCAAAGTCACATGGGTTGGATGATCACCGGTGGATTCCATTAGTGATGACCATTTCAGCGACGACAAATACTTTTAGTGCCGACTCAGGCGTATCTCGTCTAATGTCGTCGCTAAAGAACAAGTCGTTGCTAATGGTATGTTTTCTTGTTGTGTTTATTGAAGTTGTACTTGTCGTTTTTTTCTTTTTGGATAATGGTGTTTGTTGGTCCTAGCTGACCTGTTAAAAAATGAAGTTTTAAAAGAAAACAACTCTTGACCTAATTAGATCAACAGCTAATTTCAATGATTGATAATAGAAAATGCAATTGGCGGGTTATCATTGAGGATGGCCTTTGGAATTATTAAATAAGGTGGCATTTGTGGCTTAAAATTATAGCAGACAGTGTTAATCAAAGAACGCCAAAGAAAACTTAGCTTTCATGGATCTTTTCTACTGATTTGATGCACTATAATATCATTGTTCATCAATTTGGCTTTAATATAGAGAAAAGAAAAAACAATCTGGCTTCAAGTAGACCAAAATCATATTATTTGTAGTGTTATTTATTTATTTAATTTTTTTTTTTTTTTTTTTTTTTTAAACTTCCATACGCTCCTAGATGTTCTTTTATTTTTATATTTTGGATACCATTACAAATCAGTTTTTATGGAATGCAGTTTACAAAGTACATACGAAAGTAAGTTGAAAATTTGTGTAGAAAAGTAAATATTTACATGTGTTCATTCTGCAAAAAAGACGTCTATCGCGAACCAAAAATATATATACATAAAACAAAAGGAACCAACAATTAAATATAATTGAACTAAAAGATAGAGTAAGTATTGATTATTAGAAAATTTGATAATTATTATACTTTATTGACATGGTCACTTGTAACAGTATATTTTAAAATTTTGCTACTATATTTTTTTTCTCTAGTTTAAAAATTTTAATCCATATTTTATATGTTTTAAGATTTTTTCACAATACTTAGTATAATTTAACAATTTAGTCCCTAGCATTTGTAATTAGCAATGGGTTCATATCTTTTAATATTTACCACTTTAAATTTCATTATTTTGTATGTTTCAACATTTTGCCATAATATTTTTTATAGTTTATAATTTTACATATCTATTAGTATTTGTCACTTTAAGTGAGACTTTAACCATTTTGAAGTTTTTTTTATCCCTTTTTCCGTCTTACTATTAATATTTCATAATGAATTTGTCACATGTGTTTTAATATTTCTTACTTTCAATCAATTTGATCATTTTTTACCTTCATTTTGTCCATTTTCCGCATATTGATGCGTGCTTATGTTTTGGTCTTCGTTTTATCAATTTTTTTTTTCCTGATCGGCATCTTTTGTGAATAAAATAAAATGTACGGGGTCACCCACTGGTTCTTATTAATTTATATAAGGGATAATGACTTAAAAGGGTAACGAACTTTCGATTTTTATCACATTTAGTCACTAAACTTTTTTTCGTTATCTATTTGTCATTGAACTATTGAAACTGTTCACATTTTACCCTTATGCCGGTCATAAGGGTAAAATGTGAACAGTTTCAATAGTTCAATGGCAAATAGATAACAAAAAAAAGTTTAGTGACTAAATATGAACAAAATCAAAAGTTCATTTCCCTCTAAAAAGTTTAATGACTAAATGTGAACAAACATCCTCTTGTATTATGTTTTAGCAAATTATTTATTTTTGTTAAATTATAGCAACATTTGTTGATAAAGAAATCTATGAAATAAAAAATAACAAAAAAAAAAAAAAAACCCTGAAAATATATTTAAAAAAAAACAAAAAACCAAAACCGAAATAAAAAACCAATGGTTTGACATTTTCCAAAATAAAAAATCAAAATTTCCAATCTGATTTTGGTTTTACAAAAAAATGAACCATTCTCACTGATGTGAATTATGACCATTAGTTTGGCATGCGAAATTTGTGACATCCCATGAATATGTAGTTACAAAATCGTATGAACTCGTAATTCATAGTAATGGGTTAGAGTATCATCGCATTAATACGTAGTTACAACATCACCTGAACTCGTAATTCATCACCTACAGGTTATGGGCCTACTGGTGTTTCCACTGGGTTGTCTAGAATAGTCCGTGGTCGCCATCTATAGTCTGGTAGATGACTACATCGCTACATTGCTGGTCAAGGTTATGATATCTCCTTTCATCCTACATCACATATTCATCATCATCTATTTACCTAATTATCACCACCTTTCTATCATCACCTATTTCTCATCATTTTATTTCATCACACACCAACTATTTCATCCACCCATGTTTCATCCGCAACATATTTGTAGATATAAAATAAATATACCGTTTAAATCTTTTAAAACATGTATAAAATCGTTCATCCAGCATAGACAACAAGTATTCAAATAATATGCACATATAGCACGTAATTTATATAAAATACTTCATATCTATGTGTAAGATGAAAGTAATTATATATACCATAAAAATCCCATAAATGCTTCCTAACTTCGAACCCCAAGGTTTACTCTACTAAAGCTTCATATTCTGGGCTCTCTGAACCTAGAAGGGTCCAGATCTATCACACCAAAAAGCTCAAGATAGCTCTTCTTCTCACTCTACACACTCAAGCTCGCTAGGATTCTCACTTATGGGAAAGGTAGTCGCAATTGAAGGCCATAAGTGCCTTTAAATATGGCTCGAGCCAAAAGATTTAGGGTTTCTACCAACAGTGCGGACTCGTCGACTCGCCTCACCGACTCGTCGAGTCCATTCATTAATCTGAGTCATCAGTCGCGACCTTACTCGACGAGTTGAGGCGTCAACTCGTCGAGTCTCTCTTCTTAACTCAAAAGAAAAATACTTAAATGATGATACCTGGAAATCCGGATGTTACATTTTGTTTTTTTATTTCATAGATTTCTTCATCAACAAATGTTGCTACAATTAAACAAAAATAAATAATTTTGCTAAAACATAATAGAATAGGAAGTTTGTTCACATTTAGTCATTAAACTTTTTAGAGAGAACCGAACTTTCGATTTTGTTCACATTTAGTCACTAAACTTTTTTTCGTTATCTATTTGCCACTAAACTATTGAAACTGTTTAGATTTTACCCTTATGACCGGTAACAGCCGGTCATAAGGGTAAAATGTGAACAGTTTCAATAGTTCAATGACAAATAAATAACGAAAAAAAGTTTAGTGACTACATGTGACAAAAGTCGAAAGTTCGTTACCCTTTTAAATCATTATCCCTTTATATAAGTATTTGCCACTTTAACTCTTATTATTTTGTATCTTTCAACATTTTGCCACAATATTTTTTATAGTTTTATAATTTTACATGTCTATTAATATTTATCACTTTAAGTGAGATTTTAATCATTTTGAACTTTTTTGTCCTTTTTTCGGTCTTACTATTAATATTTCATAACGAATTTGTCACACCTCTTTTAATATTACTTTCAATCCATTTGATATTTTTTACTTTCATTTTGTCCATTTTCCGCATATTGATGTGTGCTTATGTTTTGGTCTTGGTTTTATCAATTTTTTTTTGATCTGTCATTTTTTTGAATAAAACAAAGTTATTTCATTACCACAAAGATGACCTGTGGTTCACGAGGTCACTCACTAGTTCTTATTAATTTATTAATTTATGTAAGTATAGATTGTGATGCAGATATTCTTAATTGGTGTGCCATCAAAATTTTCATTTTTGTCCTTTTATGATCTATTAGCTTCAGCCTTGATTTCCATTATTGTAATCAAAAAATTAATTTCAACCTCCATTTTTGTATTTGAAGCTCTATTTTTTCTCTCTCATAGTGTGAGCTGGGTTCTAACGGATTACCGACGAAATTAACATTAAGAAATTGCTCCTAGTATGTTTCATACAGTTTCCTTTTGATCTAAAATTATTTGAACATACTATTTTGACGTTTTATATATTAAAATTTACTCAAACGGACATATAAATAAGTAAACGTCTCAAATTTAAAATAGCTCGTTTGCATAACGTAAAATTATTCACTATTATTTTTGAATGGCAGTTCTTAAATGGGACAACTTTTTATATAAAGGATGACGGATGTTCCAATTAAAAGAAAACCACAAGCAAAAAATGGAGTTGAAGTTCTTTTCATGCAAACTTCTATCATTTCTCCTATGTCTTTCCCTTGGTTTTTTCCCATCAATAAACTCTGCCGAGTTTTTTGATTGCATCTCTACTAAGCTTTCTTCAAACTTCACATCATCAGACATTGTCATCACCCCAGACGACACTTCGTACTCCACTATCCTTCAATCCACCATCCAAAACCTTAGATATTCCACCGACAAAACCCTAAAACCATTAGCAATAATCACACCCTTTGCATATCACCATGTCCAATCCACAATCATCTGCAGCAAAGCATCTGGACTCCAAATTCGAATCAGAAGCGGAGGTCATGACGACGAAGGCCTTTCCTACACCTCGCATGATCACACCCCTTTCATCCTTCTTGACATGAACAAACTCCGGTCAGTCACTATTGATTTAGATGACAACACCGCATGGGTCGAATCCGGTGCAACTATTGGCGAGCTGTATTATTGGGTGTCTCAGAAGAGTAATCTTCTTGGATTCCCAGCTGGAGAGTGCCCGTCTGTAGGCGTGGGGGGGCACCTTAGTGGAGGAGGCTTCGGTATCATGGCAAGGAAATACGGATTATCTGCTGATAATGTAATAGATGCACATATTGTTGATGTTAATGGGCGGATCTTGGATAGAAACTCAATGGGTGAAGATTTGTTTTGGGCGATTAGAGGTGGTGGGGGAGGTAGTTTTGGTGTTGTATTATCTTGGAAGATCAATCTTGTTTATGTTCCACCGGTAGTTACAGTTTTCAGTCTTTCTAAAAAGCTAGACCGAAGTGGTACTCAGATTGTTAACAAGTGGCAGTATGTTGCGCACAATCTCACCGAAGACTTGTTCATTCACCTTGTAGTAAATCTTGCTTCGGTGTCTGAGCAAGAAGAAAGTAGAACCTTGCAATTAACAATCAACGCACTGTTCTTGGGTACAGCTGATAAGCTTATGGAAATAGTCGAGGACGGATTTCCAGAACTAGGATTACAGAAGACGGATTGCGTTGAGATGAGTTGGATAGAATCAGTAGTTTACTTTTCGGGTTATTTAAGTGGAGAAGGCATTGATGCTCTAAGAGACCGGAGTCTGAAACCGTGGCCTAAAAGTTATTCCGTAGCTAAATCAGACTATGTGAAGAAACCAATTCCCGAAGAAGCATTTGAAGACATTTGGAAATGGTGTTTGCAAGAGAATTTGCTTCTAGTGATAGAGCCATTTGGTGGAAGGATGAGCGAGATAGATGCGACTGAAACCCCGTACGCACACCGGGAAGGAAATTTGTACATCATACAGTATATCATGCGATGGACCGATGAAGATTTCAAGGCAGCTAAAAAGCATGTTGATTTGTTAAGAGAAATATATGAGAAGATGACACCATTTGTGTCCAATAATCCAAGGGAGGCTTACGTGAACGTTAGGGATTTGGATCTTGGTACAAATGGTAAGGGTGGATGTGGTTCAAGTTACGAGCATGCATTAGAATGGGGAAGCAAGTATTTTATGGGAAATTTCAGGAGGTTGGCAATTGTGAAAGGTGAAGTTGATCCAACAAATTTCTTTGGTCATGAACAAAGCATCCCACCTCTTGTATTAGATTATTTGATTTTAGATTAATGTGGAAAATAGTTAACTAGCATTTAAGTTATCATTGGCGGATAACTTGTTTGTAACTAATAAAAATAAAAGAACTCGCTTTAATCAACAAAAATCAAAGGTAACTTTTTTACAATGTGTTTTGAATGTAATTTACAAATATTAATAGTTCATGTATAGCAATGTGACAATTATGTCATATCAAGAGACGGAAGAAAATAAGATTGAAAGTGTATATTGTTGGGTGCAACACCACATAAATTCATACCTTTAAATAAAGAAATTAGTAAAAACAAGAAATATAAACAAAATTATGTAAATGATTAAAGAAACTAGGGAAAGAGACTTATAAGCCCAACAAAATTTTCAAACTGATAAAAAACCTAATTATGTTTTCTTTGTTCAAAAAAATCTAACGGACTTAATAGTTTGGCTAAAAGAGCCAAACTAACTTACACTTTTGTTCACCTCTCATTTAGGTCAACCAGCTAATGAAAGTCAACGAATATGTAACATACATGTTAAGTTATCGCAGTGGCGAATTTATAACAAAAAATCATGTAGTTCCCAAATTACGTGAAGTCAATGAAAAAAATCAACAACACTTTTGAGGTCAGGTCGGGTCCGCTCATGTACCTTAAAAGAACGAAACTAGTATAATCAGCTCATGTACTTTAAAAGAACCGAACCAGTTCAATTGGCTCATTTACCTTGTACCACCGATTACAAATTTTAAAAAACCGATTGAAATATAACTGAAAAAGGCATACTGTTTAACGAAAAACTAGATTATTAGTCTATTAATAACACGGTGAACGGAGAGTGAGAGTCTTTTTGGCATGTGGACTTTCATTTATTAGAACAACTAGATGTGAGACCCATGTATTACATGAGTTTAATTAAAAAATATATAAAATTTTAACAATTTGAAAAGTTTGAATTTATAAGAAAAATGAAAAAAAAAAATTGAATTATTAAAATTATTGAAACTTTAATGTATTGAATACATTACATATATAAACTATTTCTAATAAATACTTTACATATATATTACATTACACATTAAATGTGAAATTTTAATTTAATAAAATGAAAAATACAATAAAATGATAAGTGGAAAATAGAAAATTTAAAATTTTTAGAAAATGCCAAGTGTCAAAATGAAGGAGAAGATGACATATGGCAAAAAAACCTTCATTTATTATAGGAGACTTATTTATTTATTTATATTTAGAGAGTGCTGATTAATTGTGGTTAACTTTTTGTTATCAATCCCATAATTTAAAATAACAAATAGTCTCTAGTAACTTATATTTTTCTCTTCTAAAAACGGTTTTTAAGAAATTAAAAAAAAAAAAAAAAAAACTCAACGTAGGTCCTCTATTTTTTCTATGATAATTCCTAATTTTTCTAGTATACACATTGGAAATGAAATTAAGAACTTAGGTAGGTCCTAGGACCTAGCCAAACACATGGTGGATACGCCCCTGAGTTATCTTGTTTTGTTTAAAGATGCATATTACTAAATAATATATGATTTGAGTACTGAGTTCTAACAAGATAGTTTTATGAAGAATTGAAGTAAAATTATGTTTAGAATCAGTTGGGAAGTATTGGAAGTCTTATGAGATTCCAAACAAAAGTCAAATATTGAAATTAATGAAAATATAAAAATAATGTTATTGAAAGTTGTAGATTATCTCGTTAGAAACATTTAGGCAAAAACCTCATCAAAATCCGAGTTATAACGAAAAAGTTATGATCAATCGAAGATCCACGACAAAACCAGCAAAACAGTATTTAGCGTAAAAAGTGAGCTTTCGATAAACTACTTTTTAGCTTTAGTGATCTAAATAAAAGTCGTATTATTCGTTAAACAGAGAATTTTCATAAAAAGAACGTCAAAATCTGATTTCGTATGCGGAAGTTAAGATTTTTTTTAAGCTTCAGTATAGCAGTATACAGCTAAAAACTCAAAATAAAGATCGAGTGATTTTAGCTGATGCAACCAAAACGAGAATCAAAGGTCTCGTCAATAGTAGTACAACGGTAAGACGGAAATGGACGTCAGATGAAGAAGTTATGATTTTTTAATGGATTTTCCTGTCCCGATCTATTAAAAATAATAATATTAAAATTAAATTCAAAATTAGCTGACAGAGTCTAAATTAAAGTTGTAGAGTATAATCTCACATGCGCGTGCATATAAAGAACGCCGAAAACAGAGCTCGTATGTGAATGTTATGAATTTTCGAAGTTCTGGGCACAAAAACCGCAAAAATTCGCATGTGCATGGTCCGGGTTCGGCCACGTAGCGCCTGTGCATGTGAGACATGTGTGTGGTCTGAGGCATGACCGAAGTCAGCCATTTCGCCCTTTCCTTGCGAGCCACCCTGTATCCGAAGCAGGTGAGTCATTCGAAGCGCTGGACCAATCCGAAGCCGATGCGTGCCCCCCTCCCCCTCCTCGCCAGTTGTCTGACGCGCGTCCTTCCTTCCTCCCTCTGAATCCAAGCCTCGCACCTATATAAGGGAGATGCGAACCCTCCCGGTTTTGGTTGGTATTTTCCATACTCTTTCACACTAAACTTTATTTTAAGCCCCTTTTAAACCTCGAAGCCTTGGGAACCTACATAACACCCGAAAAACGTCCTGAAGTGCCCGAAGACCCCAAGAAATTTATCTTTTCGGTTTGAAGCTCAACCCTTGCAAGGCCCGGTTTTCATCGAAGAAAGTTATTTATAGGAACAAAGTGTTGCCCAAATTACTATTTTAACATCTGATTATTTCACAGTGAGTTCAAATTATAGAAACAATTGTATGTTATGTGTTATATGTGCTATGTGCTTTCCCGTATTATTAGTTAATGAACTATACCTTTGACCATGAAGTGAATGAGTAAGCATTACTTGGGTATTCGTATGTAGCCTTTGACCATGAAGTGAATGAGTAAGCATCACTTTGGCACTGGCAGAATGATGGATAGGGCTGAAAACCGGTAAATTCTAGCAAAATGTTAATTCATAAATCGTTTATTTTCTGTGCCACTTGGGCTAAAGTCTTATTGATGTATATCAAATTGAAATTGTTGTATCTCATTGACTGTAAATATTTGAACTCAATCATTTGTTGAAATGGAAAGCTTGTCACATGATTCACATATGCCTTTGTTGTTCTTTGTTCCTCTTGCTTCTATCATATTGGTATACATATGACATAACGTTATATTGAATCTATCTTTGAGCTCATTAAGCGTCACTTCTTATCCCTCTCATTGTTTAACTATTACAGGTAATAAGGATCCAGTATAGACATATACTGTTGAAAAATTTAGAATAGTTAATAATACTACTTTAGTATTTAGTGACCGTGTATGTATAAAATTATAATTTGCTGGGTAGTTATGTAATATACTAAACTTAGTCGGTTTTATCCAATATTTTGTAATTAAACTATCAATGTAAAATATTGTTTATAAGTATGTATATAGCATGTTTTGGAGTAACATGGAGTAATAATGTTAAGTATGAAAGAGGTTCTCTCAATCATGGTATTAGAGGAGTACTTTAAGTGAACTAAATACCACGGATTGGTATTTAGACTTAAACCGTCAGAAGTTTAATATATGAATGGATTTATTGTAAGTATATGGATACAAACCATAGGAAAGACTTAAGTAAAGTATTAGGTAATGATAAACCCTAATATTCTAAAATACAATGTTACTCCATATTGCAGAACAATGACTGAATAGGTGGGTAGCCATACACCAGACGTGGGTAGAGATCCTCAACCTAATGAAGTAAATACTCCAATATCCCCTCGTGAGGTGCGACTTATGGATAAACTTATTGGTGTAATTCGGCAAACTCCCGAAGAAGACAAAAACAATAGTGATAAAGGAAAACAGAAAGTCACTGGAGAATCTTCAAAAGGAGAGGCAAAACGTCCCTCATTCAAAACTTTTAAGAGTAATGGTGCTACGGAATTTTTAGGTTTTCTTAATCCCATTGTTGTTCTTACATGGATCCAGAACATAGAAAAAGTATTCTATATTTCTCATGTGGTTAATGAAGACAAAGCTAATTATGCTTCTACAATGCTCATCAGAGAAGCCTTGGTCTGGCGGGAAGCAACATTTGAAGCTCTCAACGGTTATGACAAGGATAATTTATCATGGGAATTGTTCAGAACTTGTTTACTAGGAAAGTATTGTCCTCTAGACATGAGGAGAAGATTGGAGAAAGAATTTCTCGAGCTTAAATAGGGAGGAATGACTATGAATGATTATGAAACTCTGTTCACTCAAAAAGCATGGTTTGTTGCAAAGTATATTCCAACTAAAGACGATAAAATTCAGTTATTCATGGATGGACTACGGTATGAAATCCGCGATTTTGTGGCTAATCGGGATGTTCTATCATTTGACAAAGCTGTTGAGTATTCTAGAAAGCGTGAGCATGACTTAGAAGTATGTGGTGCCACTCTTTATGTTTCGAAGCATCCACGTATCGATCAAACTGTTCGTGTTTCCCCTATTCCACCAGCTCAATCTATTCGAGTTAATCCTGGTAAACAAGTGCAAACACATAATACCCTGCGTGGCCACAGTAGGTCACAATCTTTTTCTCTTCAATTGCCATCGTGTCGAAACTGTGGAAAGAATCATCCGAGAGAATGTGGATTAGAAAAAGGATTAGTGCTTTGGTATGGATGTGGAGAAGTAGGCCACATGAAGTCTATTTTTCCGATAAATAATGTTACATGCTTTTCTTATGGTGTTGCTGGCCACAGAAAGCATTTTTGCCCCAATCTTACTAGTAAAATGATAGGAAGTCAAGCTTCTGTTCAACAACCTGCGAGAAGTCAAGCTCCTGTTCAACAACCAAAGAGTAATCCAACTAAAAAGGAGGAGGTGTCAAAATCTAAAGGTCGTGCATTTCAGATTACCACAGAATAGGCACCTGAAGACCCAAATGTTGTGACTGGTACATTTCTAGTCACTCTAGACCTGCTCATATTTATTTGATTCTAGTGCCTCAAATTCTTTTGTATCTCATGAATTTATGCATTCCTTTCAAATTACTTGCTATGCACTCCCCCAACCATTTCATGTAGAGACTGCGGGAAGTATATCATTACTTGATGATAAAGTCTATAAAGATTGTGTGATAGAAATTGAAGGCTATAATTTTCTTGCTAACCTGATTCCTATCTCCTTGCCCAACTTTGATATTATTCTCGTTATGGATTGGTTGTCAGAGAACCGCACAAAACTTTTGTGCTATGAAAAGATAGTACGTATTCTCATTGAAGGGGAGAATCCTATTTATGTCTATGGTAAACAAAGACTTCAAATCTTAAAAATAATCTCTTTCCTAAAAGCTTGTAAATTCATATCGAAGGGGTGTTCTATCTATTTGGCCTATACAGCTGATATCTCAAAAGAGGAAAAGAAAATGGTAAATGATGTTCTCGTTGTTAATTAATATCCTGATGTTATTCCCAAAGAATTACCTGGACTTCCTCCGGATAGGCAATTAGAATTTCGAATTGACCTTGTGCCTGGTACTGCTCCGATTGCAAAGACTCCTTATCATCTTGCACCAGCTGAAATGAAAGAAATAATGATCCAAATGCAGGAATTACATGAAAAAGGATTTATTCGACCAAGTACCTCTCCTTGGGGGTGCTCCAGTGTTATTTGTCAAGAAGAAAGACGATTCGATGCGAATGTGTATTAATTACCGTGAGCTAAATAAGGTAACTATCAAGAACAAGTACTCACTACCTCGCATCGACCATTTGTTTGATCAACTTCAAGGTGTTAGCTATTTCTCGAAGATTGATTTGAGATCTGGCTATCATCAGTTGAAAGTACACGAGCGGGATGTATCGAAGACTAGTTTTCATACTCGATATGGGCATTATGAATTCCTTGTCATGCTGTTCGGTTTGACAAATGCTCCTGCTGGATTCATGTATATGATGAATCGAGTGAGTCGTCCAATGCTCAATAAATTTGTCATCATATACATTGATGATATTCTAATCTATTCTAAGTCTGAAGTTAATCATGTCATCCATATTCACAAAGTATTAGAACTTCTTCGAAAAGAGAAATTACATGCTAAATTCTCGAAATGTGAATTTTGGCTTTGCCAAATTCAATTTCTCTGCCATGTGATTTCTGGTGACGATATATCCGTAGATCCTACCAAAATTGAAACCATTCAGATTTGGGAAGCGCCTCGTAATGCTTCTGAAATTCGTAGTCTCTTGGGTCCCGCGGGATACTATTGGAGATTCATTTTAGATTTCTCACATATAGTTGTACCTCTCACGGGTCTTACATGGAAGGAAGTGAAGTTCAAATGGAGTGAAGCCCAAGAAAAATCTTTATCAAATTTAAAAGATATTTTGGCTCATGCTCCAATATTATCACTCCCAGAAGGTGGTAATGATTTCTCCATATATGGTGATGCTTCAAGGTTGGGACTCGGTTGTGTGTTGATGCAACATGGTAAAGTGATAACCTATGCCTCAAGACAACTGAAAGATTACGAAAAGAAATATCCCACACATGACCTCGAACTCGCTGCAGTGGTATTTTCCCTAAAACTTTGGAGACATTATCTTTTTGGTACAAAATTCCAATTGTTTACCCACCACAAAAGTCTCAAGTATATATTCAGTCATCAAACTTTTAATATGAGACAACAACGAGCCATGAAGCTGATCAAAGACTATGACAGTGAAATCTTGTATCATCTTGGAAAGGCCAATGTAGTTGCCGATGCACTTAGAAGAAAGGGTTATCATAATAGTGTGTGTTATGCTATTAATCACACTACAGTAATGTTCACTATTCTTGATGAACTACAGAAATGGCAAATAGAAGCCTTAAAGCTAGAAAATGTGAAGAAGGAAGGGATGGTACATTATACTGATGTTTTACTTGATGATCCATGAGGATTGAAAGTATTCAAGAATCGACTATGGATTCCAAAGATTGGTGGATTAAGATAGAACATTTTAGATGAAGCTCATAAGTCTAAACTATCTATACATCCTGGTACAAGTAAAATGTACTATGATGTAAAAGTTGATTATTGGTGGCCTGGATTAAAGAAAGACATCGAGAGATACATACAAGAATGTTTAGTATGCTTACAAGTCAAAGTAGAGCACCAAAAGCCTTACGAAATTCCATAAAACCTTAGTGTTCCCGTGTGGAAGTGGGAAGAGATATCCATGGATTTTATTACGAAATTGTCAAAGACTACTAGACAGAATGATAGTATTTGGGTAGTTGTCAACCGATTAACTAAAAGCAGACATTTTCTTGCCATGCGTGAAATGACCCCAATGGAGAAATATACACTAGTGTACTTGGATGAAACTGTCGCGAGACATGGTGTGCCACTAAATATTATTTCTGACCTTGATACTCGCTTCACTTCTCATTTTTGGGCAAGTATGAAATGTGAATTGCTATTTCGAGTTACTCTCGGTACATCTTATCATCCACTGACAGACGATCAGATAGAGGGAACGATCTAAATAGTAGAAGATATGTTTCGTGAATGTGTCTTGTAATTCGGTGTTAACTGGGACAAATGCTTACCTCTTTTCGAATTTTCATACAATAACAGTTACCACGCTTCTATCAAAATACCACCATATGAAGCAATATATGGACGTGGATGTCGTACTCCATTATGTTGGCATGAAGTAGGACGGAAAATGCTTGGAGGCCCTGAAATAATTTAAGACACCACTAACAAGATTCAAATTGTACGAGAAAGAATGAAAGTAGCCCAAGATCGACAAAAATACTATGCAGAAAGGAGGAGACGGCCCATAGAATTCTAGATGGGTGATTTCGTAATGCTAAAGGTATCCCCATGGAAAGGAATTATGCGATTTGGAAAGAAAGGAAAACTAAGTCCTAGATTCATTGTTCCTTTTAAAATCATCCAGAGAATTAGTAAGCAAACATACCGTTTGAATTACCGAAATATTTGACAGGTATTCATGATGTGTTTCATGTGAGTTATCTACGTAAATGCTTAAGCACATATGATGAAGTGGTTTCATTATCCGAGGTGAAACTAGATAATAAGTTGAGATATGTAGAAGAGCCTGAAGAGATCGTAAATGAAAGAATGACTGAATTGCGTAACAAAGAAGTGGAGTTGGTGCTTGTTAAGTGGAAGCACCATAGAAGCCCAAATTACACTTGGGAAAATATGAATGAGATAAGAGCAAAATATCTCCATTTGTTTAAATCGTTGTAATTTCGAGACGAAATCCTTAAAATGAGAAGGTATTTGTAACATGCATGTTCAATTATCGTGTTTTGTTTAAACATGAATATTATTAAATAATATATGATTTTGAGTATTGAGTTCTAACAAGATAGTTTTATGAAGAATTGAAGTAAAACTATGTTTAGAATCATTTGGAAAGTATTGGAAGTCTTATGAGATTCCAAACAAAAGTCAAATATTGAAATAAACGAAAATATAAAGTTGGAAATAAATAAAAATAATGTTATTTAAACTTTTAGATTATCTCATTAGAAACATTTAGGCAAAAATCTCATCGAAATCCGAGTTATAACGAAGAAGTTATGACCAATTGAAGATCCGTGACAAAACCGACAAAACAATATTTAGTGTAAAAAGTGAGTTTTCGATAAACTACTTTTTAGCTTTAGTGATCTAAATGAAAGTCGTAGTATTCGTTAAACCTAGAATTTTCATAAAAAGAACGTCAAAATCTGTTTTTGTATGAGGAATTTATGATTTTTTAAGTTTCAATATAGCAGTATACAACTAAAAACTCAAAATTAGGATCGAGTGATTTTTAGACGACACAACCTAAGCAAGAATCGAAGGTCTCGTCAATAGTAGCACAACGGTAAAAATACAGATGGAAATGGACGTTAGATGAAGAAGTTATGAATTTTTAACGGATTTTTCTATCCCGGTCTGTTTCAAATAATAATATTAAAAATAATTTCAAAATTAGCCGAAAGAGTCTAATCTCACCTACGCGTACATATATAGAACGTCGAAAACGGAGTTTGTATGCGAAAGTTATGAATTTATGAAGTTTGGGGCACAAAAACCGAGAAAATTCGCATGTGCATGGTCCGGGTTCGGCCACGTAGCACCTGCATATGCGAACACGTGTCTGGTTCGTGGCACGATCATTGCGAGCCACACCACCCTTCCCTTACGATCCACCCTATATTCGAAGCAGGTGAGTCATCCTAAGCGTTGTACCAATCCGAAGCCGATACGTCCCGCCCCTCGCCAGCTGTTCGACGCGCGTCCTTCCCTCCTCCCTCGCAAGGCCCGATTTTCAATAAAGCTCCCGGTTTTCATCAAAAAAAGTTATTTATAGGAACGAAGTGTTGTCCAAATTACTATTTTAACCTCCGGTTATTTGATAGTGAGTTCAAATTATAGGAACAATCGTATGTTATGTGTTATATGTGTTATGTGTTTTTCCGTATTATTATGATAATGTAACATCCCAAAAATACAGGACAAAAATTTCATTTTTAATTACGTCATTTTAAAACCAACAGTGTAATAAAACATCTGTAATATTATGTCATGTCAAAACCAAAGTAGAAATAATCAAACATGTTATCATAAAACAATATCAGAGTGTAATCCCAAGGATCTCTTGTGCGGAAAATCATAGTGTGATGCGCTGCGATCAAGTCGGCTCCTTTACTTTAAACACGAAGTACCTGAAACCAAAACTGAAAACTGTAAGCACGAAGCTTAGTGAGTTCCCCCATCATACCACATACCATACAAGCATATAATGAACGGCTAGGAGATACGGGCCTCGCCCACACTTATGGAGGTACGGGCCTCGCCCACACTCCGCTAGCTGGGAGATACGGGCCTCACCCTCACTCCACTATCTCTGAGATACGGGCCTTGCCCACACTCAGCTACTAAACCATAACATACAAGTATATACAATCATATACTAAACAGCTAGGAGATACGGGCCTCGCCCATACTCATGGAGGTACGGGCCTCACCCACACTCCACTATCTCTGAGATACGGGCCTTGCCTACACTCAGCTACTAAACCATAACATACAAGTATATACAATCATATACTAAACAGCTAGGAGATACGGGCCTCGCCCACACTCATGGAGGTACGGGCCTCGCCCACACTCCACTATCTCTGAGATACGGGCCTTGCCCACACTCAGCTACTATCACAAATATCATAACACAAACATACTATCAGACATACCTGGGGTGTCCGAACTACCCTTCGGTCCTAACAACCGAACTTGGGGACTATTCCCCTCCTACTACCACTATCACATATAACATATCATGCCAGCATATAACATATCAGGTGGTAGCAAACCTAGATGATATCACAAAGACAATCATCTAACATACAACTCCTACTGGTGGGCCTGCATTGTGGCCGTAGACCCACCGCTACTGGAAGGTAACTCACCTCGCACTGCTGAAGTTTCTCGAATAAATCTCGGGTTGCTGGCTGACCGATCATCAAGCTGTCAACATCAATTAAACCCAAATAATAATTGGATCCCAAATACATATCCTTAAGTCCTTGCTTGGGTAAAAGACTACTTTACCCCTAACTTAGCTTCATTCAAGCCCAAGGCCCAATAGTCTAATGGTCAACTAAAACCCAACTATGGCCCAATTTTCTAAGTTGGGCCAAGATCCCTTACATGATCTTACTTTAAAGACCCAACCATTTATTTTGATCCAAACCCTTGGAAATCCAATAGGCCAATACCTAATAATTTTCAAGGCCCAAATATGGCCCTTCTATGGCCCAATTTTTCCAATTGGGCCCAAGCCTACCCAATGGGCCTTATCCTAAAGCCCAGTCCAATATTCTAGTCCGTGTACGTGTTCTTGGGTAAACCCACCTACTTATAATTCACCATCTCCCCATCATAATTCATGTTTAACTCCATGACCTAATATTACCCAGTCTACATCAATAATCATGTTCGTATAAGTGATTACAGCTAACCGTATTTAATTAAATATGGTCCATCTAATTGTCATATAATTATTCATGTGATAATTGATATATATAACCAGGCCAAATAAAGTTTTGCTAGCGCACTAAATTTCTAAGTCCAGTACCAGATAGCTTCATTATTTACCCAATTGGTTTACTAGCCCAATAAACAATTCATTAGCCCAAAATGAATCATACCTAAGTATCCAAACAGGGGGGTCAAGGGAGGCGGTACATGCGTTGCTTCCAGCTTTGATGCCAAACATCACCTTCTTCCTTGATTGTTTTCGCACTCCCACTCCAGCGATAGCCTCACCTCCGGCGAAGCTCTCATCTCCGGCCCACAATGGTCGTTTGTCAGAAGCGCTCAGCAGCCCCCATCATCGTCTTTGGAGAGGAACAAGGCTATCTAATCCATTTCCTGGTTCTTGATTCTTTGAAGGCGCCAATAGCGATTTCATCAAGGGCATAGCGAAGGTCAAACACCCTGCTAGTCGCCATTGCCATTGATGGCTTTAAGCACTACCTTCTGTGATATAACTCGCTGGAACCAGGATTCGTTTAGAACCTCACCGAAACTCAAAATCTTCCTGATCATTTCTATACAACGCTAAGCCCTTGATTAGGAAAGAATGGAACGGCTACTGCTTTCAATCGCTCCTTTCTCATTGATAGCTCACGGCTCCTTCCCCCTCCATATCATTTCTTTTTTTTTTCTCGATTCATTCGCAGCTTGTAGAGCTAATGATCAGAAAATTACCGAAAGGCTCCATTCTAGTTCTTTTCTTTCTCTCTTACTACACACATACACATAACGTCGCACGCAATCAAAATTGGGGCTCTATTTAAGGTGGATGGTGCACGATCGAAGGTAGCAAATTCTGGTGCAGGTAGCCACAATAAGCCTTTAGCTATCTCCGATTCACGCTTGTCGGCTAACAGGGGAACATGGAACCCAATTTTCGAAAATTGGAAGAAGTGGCCCTAGAGGTTTTGGCGCTATTACAACTTTTCCCAAAGCTTGATTCCCCCCCCCCCCCCCCCCCCCCTTAACAGAAGTTTCCCATAAATACTATATGGACCCTGGACTTAAAGTATATATATACAAACCATTTATGAAAATTAATAAATCTCACTCATTTACTTTATTAATTACGAACACAAGGCATTAATCTTATAAATACCTCAAACTTCTAGAATCGTGACAATTAACCCTCGAGACCAACACCCTGCTACATAATCATTATTGATTTTAGGGCTACTATTCATTCATTAATTTGTTTATTTATTTAATAAATAAACAGGGTATTACAACTCTCCCCCACTTAAATTTGATTTCATCCTTGAAATCATTCCATATCATTCCTTATACGCCCACCCACTCTAGTAAAATGGTCACCATCCTAGGCACACCCTAGTCCTCCTAGGGTAGCGATGATCACTCTTCACAAAGCCCTGAAATCCTTAGGCGAACGAATTCCTCACCACAAGATCACATCCACTTCGTCTGAAATATGCTGCCTTGAGATAGCCTAATTCCCTGATAGACCACTCATACATAATCATTATCGTTGAATCCAATCCGTTTATCTCACAACTGACTACTCAACTTCTGATAGCATGTGGTTCCCACCATAACTTAGGTGACAACCCAATTACCTCTGCAGACCACTTATTCTCGGCTAAGGCTCAGCTAATCCCACTGTGGGTGACTTGTCACTCCCCAATAAACCAGCTATTCTGTGCACATATGCAACTAAAACACATATGCTATAACCGCCTAAGAGTTGAAACTGCTCGAACACTGAACCGCCTGAGGCAGCATACACTACTACATAGCTGCTCACCAAAAGCTACCAAGACTTCCTGGGTCTTAATTCGCTTGCCAATCCTTTGAAATACTGGGTTTCCACCCGGCTGCAGAGCCAAAGGACTCCCCACTTATTCGCCTCACACAACTTCTGAACGATCCTTCTCTGGAACTAGTTGCCACTAGTTATCATGCTAGTGTGACTCTACTACTTTCTGATCTAACCAATCGGGCCCATACATCGAATCCTGTCATCATCAAATCCAAGGTTGGAAGTGATTGCTACCTGAACAATGGTAGCCTTATCTCACACGCAATCTTGTACAGTCCATTGCTTTCTGATCCCATAACTGTAGCAACGCTCCTACAGTCCTATTACTGGCTCAACTAGGTCTAATCCATCTGGGTAATTCCGAAACCCAATATGTGGATTTCCATATCCTCACTGTTGCACCCGAATTGGTGGGTACTATTGTTCCTTCTGCGTCCTAACAACGCGCTCACACTATCTACTAACCTAGTAAATGCTACGGCTACACCCACAGACTTACAACACTCTATCACTATCTAGCTACTAGTGAATGCTACGGCTACACCCGTAGAATTACAACACCTACCATACTATCTGGACACTAGTGAATGCTACAGCTACCCCCGTAGTCTTACAACACTTTCCATACTAGGTCGATCACTCACTCGACCTAACACACAACTAAACTTGAGTGCTAACCAGAAATCTAACTTGGTTCCCGAAACCTGCTATCACGTGACCCCATTGTATCAGTACCGCACCCCAACCCGTGATCAAAGTGCCACAGTAAACCACGGAGTCATCTACACCCTCTTGCAGGGTGAGAATCGGTGCCTCGTACAACTGCTGACTGAGAGTATTGAAGGTTGTCTGCTATTCAGGCCCTCAATGAAAGGTCACCGACTTCTTGGACAGTCAGGTCAAAGGAACCGCAATCTCGGAGAATTCCCATGTAAATCTCCGGTAGTAACCTGCTAGACCTAAGAAACTCCGAATCTCAGATGGAGACCTCAGAATCTCCCACTACATCACGACCTCTATCTTGGCCGGATCAACTAGAATACCCATTCTGGTTGACAAGGTGCCCAAGAGATTGCACCCCGCGCAACCAGAACTCACATTTGGAGAACTTTATAAAAGTCTCTCCCCCACTTAGATTCGACTAAGTCTTCACTGCACGCAAGAATTGAAGGATTTCCAACCCTTCTCGCTTCCTAATATCCCCTTGATGTCAACCTGTACTTACCAGTGATAGCGATTCATTACCAATCAACCCTTAAGATTGCCCATCCTCTGAAATCTAGAGGAGCCCTCTTGAAATCTGGTCTGATCTAACGCCTCAATCCATATCCCATGCTGTCAAGTCAAGACCTTAATCTTCACTCTGGCTGACGAACCCTTATTCCCACTTCCAATCTCACAGCACCGCTGAACTCTAACCAAACATAGCCCACGCGAGAGTACAATTCTCTTGGTCATGCGATGACCAACCACTTATGCATCTAATACCCGCGACTAACACTACCCTTTTCATGTCACCTGCTCTGTCCTAGCAACGGTAGTGCCTTGAACACCAAGGTTCATCCATAGACAATTACCGACCATACCTGAACAATGATAGAACCTCTGAACGTTGACTTCATTGGAGAACAATCACTCCAACCCTAACCGAGTATCCTCTAAATAATACTCCTGCATAGATCCCGAAAAAGATCCGGAATGATAACGGTATGCGCGGAACCTACTCTGCAAGACGCATCCCTCTTTGGGTTCATAAACGACCTTTCGGCATGCTGGATGGCATATATGATCCCTAATAACCCGAACACTAGCAGAAAAACCGACCCGAGGTCTGACTCATCCAAACTCACTCACAATTCCAACATGATACGCATCCCCCAACATCCATCTAGTAACAATAGAATATGACATACTCGCAACGTCTGGGGAAATACTGGTCATCTTCTGCTGATATGACCAATCCTGCTACCCTGTAGCAGCCTAAACCCTTGGAGTGACAAACTCCCTTGTGTACCTTCTCATACGCGCTGCACCGACTCAGACCCTGCTGGCCTCTCACTTGATGTTCAAAAGTCATGGGTCTCTTCCCGGGACCCTCTACTATACGCACCTGGCACACACCTCTCTTTCCAAGGTGCTCCAAATCAATCTCGCATCTGAAACTCTTGGAAATCATATCCTTCAGGGTCTGACACCCTGTCACGCACACTAGCTCGCTTGCCAATGGCTAAGCTGCAACAACTGGAACATCCTCTGTCCCCAAATTGGGTCACAAACTCTTCCCTGAAGCTTCTTAGATTCTCCAAGACTCTTACTGATTCGAGTATGGATCCTGTGTTTTTAGTAGTACGGGCCCAATACTACCTTCCACACCTATCCATACTTTCCTTAGCAATCCTCCCGAATCCTCCAAGTCACTTCCTCACCCGGTACACCCAAGTATAACTAAGCCTCGCTACTAACTCACTGAAATATATCCTAGGCTTCTCTAGGTTCCCGAACTCACCCAGTCCTCAGCTGCCGAAATATTCCCAGTAATGTCAACTAGCTACCTCATGAATATAGCCACATGCAACAAAGATCAGATAATCCTTCAAGTAGCAGACTCATCCCTATAATGGTTAAACTCAAACGAGAGTTGCGCAATAGGGTCAAATCTAGCACTCTGAGATTATCCAGCCTGTGCCACATGTGACTTAGCATATTCACTTAGTAGCTAACTCACATTACTAAGAGTCCCACAAAGCACAAAGCAAGCAACATTCAGACAATGGAAAATCTAACCATTATATTCCAATCAAATCATTTTATCCTCTAATCAGGAATCTGTACATGCAATTAAAAGGCTCATACAATCAGACATAACCTAAACAGGCTATCCTATCACTGACTGATCAGTACAAGCATGCAAGTCTACAAGCACATATAATAGGCATATACCGCATCCTCTTAGATCCTTAGCCCTAATCTAGCATGCAATTCTCATATTCATATCGTAACATAACATATCATAGCATGTATGGGTATCTTGGGGAAAACTTACTTGAGCTCGGTTGATTGCACGCATCACACACTTTGTTCTTCTCAAAGTTCTTTTCTCTTTTAAGATTCCTTTCAAACTCCTTTTTATAAAATGGTTTTACTTTTGAAAATTTTCATACCAAGCCCTTATTTTGAGTTCAGACACACCCGAGAGTATGTCCGAATCCCTCAAACCAAGGCTCTGATACCAACTTGTAACATCCCAAAAATACAGGCCAAAAATTTCATTTTTAATTACGTCATTTTAAAACCAACAGTGTAATAAAACATCTGTAATATTATGTCATGTCAAAACCAAAGTAGAAATAATCAAACATGTTATCATAAAACAATATCAGAGTGTAATCCCAAGGATCTCTTGTGCGGAAAATCATAGTGTGATGCGCTGCGATCAAGTCGGCTCCTTTACTTTAAACACGAAGTACCTGAAACCAAAACTGAAAACCGTAAGCACGAAGCTTAGTGAGTTCCCCCATCATACCACATACCATACAAGCATATAATGAACAGCTAGGAGATACGGGCCTTGCCCACACTTATGGAGGTATGGGCCTCGCCCACACTCCGCTAGCTGGGAGATACGGGCCTCGCCCTCACTCCACTATCTCTGAGATACGGGCCTTGCCCACACTCAGCTACTAAACCATAACATACAAGTATATACAATCATATACTAAACAGCTAGGAGATACGGGCCTCGCCCACACTGATGGAGGTACGGGCCTCGCCCACACTCCACTATCTCTGAGATACGGGCCTTGCCTACACTCAGCTACTAAACCATAACATACAAGTATATACAATCATATACTAAACAGCTAGGAGATACGGGCCTCGCCCACACTCATGGAGGTATGGGCCTCGCCCACACTCCACTATCTCTGAGATACGGGCCTTGCCCACACTCAGCTACTATCACAAATATCATAACACAAACATACTATCAGACATACCTGGGGTGTCCGAACTACCCTTCGGTCCTAACAACTGAACTTGGGGACTATTCCCCTCCTATTACCACTATCACATATAACATATCATGCCAGCATATAACATATCAGGTGGTAGCAAACCAATATGATATCACAAAGACAATCATCTAACATACAACTCCTACTCGTGGGCCGGCATTGTGGCCGTAGACCCACCGTTACTGGAAGGTAACTCACCTCGCACTGCTGAAGTTTCTCGAATAAATCTCGGGCTGTTGGCTGACCGATCATCAAGCTGTCAACATCAATTAAACCCAAATAATAATTGGATCCCAAATACATATCCTTAAGTCCTTGCTTGGGTAAAAGACTACTTTACCCCTAACTTAGCTTCATTCAAGCCCAAGGCCCAATAGTCTGATAGTCTGATGGTCAACTAAAACCCAACTATGGCCCAATTTTCTAAGTTAGGCTAAGATCCCTTACATGATCTTACTTTAAAGACCCAACCATTTATTTTGATCCAAACCCTTTGAAATCCAATAGGCCAATACCTAATAATTTTCAAGGCCCAAATATGGCCCTTCTATGGCCCAATTTTTCCAATTGGGCCCAAGCCTACCCAATGGGCCTTATCCTAAAGCCCAGTCCAATATTCTAGTCTGTGTACGTGTTCTTGGGTAAACCCACCTACTTATAATTCACCATCTCCCCATTATAATTCATGTTTAACTCCATGACCTAATATTACCCGGTCTACATCAATAATCATGTTCGTATAAGTGATTACAGCTAACCGTATTTAATTAAATATGGTCCATCTAATTGTCATATAATTATTCATGTGATAATTGATATATATATATAACCAGGCCAAATAAAGTTTTGCTAGCGCACTAAATTTCTAAGTCCAGTACCAGATAGCTTCATTATTTACCCAATTGGTTTACCAGCCCAATAAAAAATTCATTAGCCCAAAATGAATCATACCTAAGTATCCAAACAGGGGGGTCAAGGGAGGCGGTACATGCGTTGCTTCCAGCTTTGATGCCAAACATCACCTTCTTCCTTGATTGTTTCCGCACTCCCACTCCAGCGATAGCCTCACCTCCGACGAAGCTCTCATCTCCGGCCCACAATGGTCGTTTGTCAGAAGTGCTCAGCAGCCCCCGTCATCGTCTTTGGAGAGGAACAAGGCTATCTAATCCATTTCCTGGTTCTTGATTCTTTGAAGGCGCCAATAGCGATTTCATCAAGGGCATAGCGAAGGTCAAACACCCTGCTAGTCGCCATTGCCATTGATGGCTTTAAGCACTACCTTCTGTGATATAACTCGCTGGAACCAGGATTCATTTAGAACCTCACCGAAACTCAAAATCTTCCTGATCATTTCTATACAACGCTAAGCCCTTGATTAGGAAAGAATGGAACGGCTACTGCTTTCAATCGCTCCTTTCTCATTGATAGCTCACGGCTCCTTCCCCCTCCATATCATTTCTTTTTCTTTTTTTTTTTCTCGATTCACTCGCAGCTTGTAGAGCTAATGATCAGAAAATTACCGAAAGGCTCCATTCTAGTTCTTCTCTTTCTCTCTTACTACACACACACACAAAACGTCGCACGCAATCAAAATTGGGGCTCTATTTAAGGTGGATGGTGCACAATCGAAGGTAGCAAATTCTGGTGCAGGTAGCCACAATAAGCCTTCAGCTATCTCCAATTCACGCTTGTCGGCTAACAGGGGAACATGGAACCCAATTTTCGAAAATTGGCAGAAGTGGCCCTAGAGGTTTTGGCGCTATTACAACTTTTCCCAAATCTTGATTCCCCCCCTTAACAGAAGTTTCCCATAAATACTATATGGACCCTGGACTTAAAGTATATATATACAAACCATTTATCAAAATTAATAAATCTCACTCATTTACTTTATTAATTACGAACACAAGGCATTAATCTTATAAATACCTCAAACTTCTAGAATCGTGACAATTAACCCTCGAGATCAACACCCTTCTACATAATCATTATTGATTTTAGGGCTACTATTCATTCATTAATTTGTTTATTCATTTAATAAATAAACAGGGTATTATAGATAATGAGTTATACCTTTGACCATGATGTAAATGACTAGGCATCACTTGTGTACTGGTGTGTAACCTTTGACCATGAAGTGGATGAGTAAGCATCACTTTTGCACTGGTAGAATGCTGGATAGGGCTGAAAGCCTATAAATTTTAGCAAAATGTTAATTCAGAAATCGTTTATTTTCTGTGCCACTTGGGCTAAAGTCTTATTGATGTATATCATGTTGAAATTGTTATATCTCATTGATTGTAAATCTTTGACCAGATCATTTGTTGAAATGGAAATTTTGTCACATGATTCACATATGCCTTTATTGTTATTTGTTCCTCTTGCTTCTGTCATATTGGTATATATGACATAACGTTATATTGTATCTATTTTTGAACTCACTAAGCGTCACCACTTATATCTCTTATTGTTTAACTATTGCAGATAATAAGGATCCAGTATAGACATATACTGTTGGAAGATTTAGAATAGTTAATAATATTACTTTTGTAGTTAGTGATTTTGTATGTATAAAATTATAATTTCCTGGGTAGTTATGTAATATACTAAAACTTAGTCGGTTTGTATCCAACATTTTGTAATTAAGCTATCAATGTAAAATATTGTTTATAAATATGCATGTACCATGTTTTGGAGTAACATGGAGTAATAATGTTAAGTATGAAAGAGGTTCTCTCAGAATGACATGACTTATGATGTGTAATTATATATCGAAAAATGAATTATAAGACCAACGAATTGAAGTTTCAAAACCGTTCAAAACACCCTGATCATGTTTGGTCTGTTGAAGAAAAAAACTTAATGAAATTATGTTTTGTTCAATTCTCATTAGAGGCAACCAGATTCATTAGGTATACAACTAGTTGGAAAATGACATGACATTATATTTATTGACATGGATAAAAAGATTAGAATTACTCTTTATATATCAATTTATGGCATGGAAAAGAGAAAAGAGAATGGCGTCTGTGTTCGATCTCTTGTAACAGTTACTTATTATTCTTCATCTCAGTCGTTGATGTGCAACTCAAGATCTAGAAAGAAGATATTTGATGAGAAAAACCCTTGTGGATGTGGACACCCTTTTTGGATTTGGACATTCTACAATGGAGGATCATTCAGAGAAAAAAAGTTCAAAGCTTGTTTGAACAAAGTTTAGGGCTTGTTCGAACAGATGGGTAATAGTAATTGAAAGCTTTATGATGTCCATATTCTATCTATTTGCTTGGTTTCTTTCAGAAACAAAAACTTATTTAAATGGACATGATAAAGCTTTCAATTATACTTACCCATCTGTTCGAACAAGCCCTCAACATTATCTTTGGATGATCCTCCATTCTAGATGTCCAAATCCGAGAAAGGCGTCTACATCCACAAGAGTTTGCATCATCAAATGTCTTCATTGTAGATCTTCAGGTGGACATTAACAATTGAGAGGAAGAAGAAGAAGTAGCTATTACAAGACATCGAACATAGATGTCGTTCGTTTTTCTCTTCTCCAAACCCTAAATCAATATATAAAGGGAAATTCTAATCTATTTATTCCATGTCATTAAATATAATGCATGTTATTTGCCAACTAGTTGTATGCCTAATGAATCTGGTTGTCTCTAATGAGAATTGAACAAAAACATAAGGTCGTTGGGTTTTTTTCAACAAACAAAACTTAACTGTGGTTTTTTGAACGGTTTTGAATATTCGTTGGTCTACAAGTCATTTTTCAATATTTAATTACACATCATAAGCCATATCATTCGGTGACTTTCATTAGCCGGTTGACCCTAAATAAGAAGTGTAAGTTAGTTGGGTTTTTTTTAGACATAAGGTTAAGCTTGTTGTGTTTTTTTGAACAGACAAAACATAATTAAGGTTTTTTGAACGCTTTGAAAACTTCGTTGGGCTTATAATTCATTTTTACAAGAAACTAAAATCTTAACTTATAAATTACAAATAATTGACCTTAAAATTATGAAAGATGAAAATTGTTAGATTAATTTTTCTTAAAGAAAAGGTATAGTATGAAAATCTCCTATGATTAGAAGTAAAACCGATATTTTCAAAGGGAAATTTATTTGAATATAATATTATATATTGAAAAAATATAATTTATTTTATTTTTAACAATTTTTTGTTTGGACATAAAAAAATCAAATGAACAATAAATTTTATGTGTTGCAAAATACTTTCAAACTAAACTTGTATATAATATATTGATGATCATAAAATGGTGATTAACATTAATAAATATTTTTGTTATTAATTGTGTAATATATAAATATGAAAATATGATTAATAAATTGTTTTGATTTTTTAAAACCGCTAACAAATACATAGTTATTTAAGTTTTACTCCTAAATTACATTTTTATGCACCGCCCATTTAAAAACAAATTTCTTTGTTTAAACAACACATTTTTAAGTAACTTTCAATCTACGTATCTAATGTCACTACAAGAATAGTCGCGTTAGCGGTGACGAAGCTAATAGCACCAACATTTCATCAAACGGATTTACGTGTCGTTGCTATAGTTCGTGACATTACTAAAGGTGTCATCGTTAATGCGTTTTAACTTCGATTTTTGTGGTGATGAGGGATATACCTTTAACGTTCGTTCTCATTTATCGATTTCTAAATAGGTTAGTAAATCAATCGAACAATTATATAATTAAAGACTAAATTTTAGATTTGGCTAGTGAATTAATTAATTAAAAATGCAATATATAGATGCAAAGGTATAATAATAATAATAATAATAATAATTTGGTTATATAAGTCCAGGGTTTAAATGGTAATTTATGGAAATCAAATATGTAAGATAAGTTGGACTTAGGGTGTAATTTGTTAGCATACAAAAAAAATGAGGGACTAAAGCAGCCCAATACTAAAATTTCAACTTCTATTCTTCTAAAAAAATTAAAAAAAAAAAAAAAAAAAAAAAAAAGTAGGGATTCCATTTATGGACCTACAACTCGATACATTTGTAAGGCCAATTGATTCATAACCCAAATTACCTCCCTTGTTCACCTTAAAGACTACAATTACCCCATTTGAGTCTTATTCCCGACAGAAAGAGTTTAGAAACATAAACTAAGAAAAATATGAAAGATCGATAAAGATGGATGGAAATGGTGAAGACATTCGATTAACAATGAGCCTCTCCTTAGCTACTTGTCGAGCATGAAAGCATGGTGAGGACGAGAGTGAGGGTGTCTTGGTTCTTGTTTTGTTTATGAGTGGCTTATCACAGTTGAGTACGTTAGGTTGGGTCTAGATCCCGATGAAGCTTAATTTTCTTATGTAGCATCGTAGCCAATGGTCATTCTCGAGGATGGCTTTAGATTGAGAGAAAGATAAATACCACAGAACCATTGTCTCTGGAGTAGAAGGTGTCAATGGAGAGAAGGCGACATCAAATTTCTGTGATGTAGACTTGCTTAAGCTTCATCAAAGTGCAGGAGGAGTCTGACAGTAGTCAACTAAGAGACCTGGGAAGTATTAGGAGAGGCTTTTAGGATAAAGATGCTATTGCTATTACTGGGATAGTGCTCGTTGGTTTTCTCTTTTATTGTTATGCTTTTTAGTTTAAATAAGTGTTGATGTTTTCCCTTGTTTTGTACGTGTCTTTGAAATCAATAAGAAGCAGTAGTTTCCCAACTCTTTCTCTCTTAATTCCATCATTATGGTATCAGAGCAACATGTTGTTCTATGATGGAAAACTCGGGAAACCGTATGAGTTCGGCATAACCTTTGATTCCAGTATTCAAGGGAGATGGATACCAGTATTGGAACATACGACTCAAGACATTACTCAAATCACATGACTTGTGGGATTTTGTAGAAAATTGGTGTCCCACTGAAGATGATGAAGCACTGATGAAAGAAAACAAGAGAAAGGATGCTAACGCACTGGCCATAATCCAACTAGTAGTTCATGATACAATGTTTTCATGAATCGCAGCAGAAGGAACTGCACAAGAGGCATGGGAGGTGCTACGTGAAGAATTTCATGGCGACTCAAAGGTAGTTGTTGTAAGGTGTCAGTCTCTCATGAGAGAATTTGAAAACCTTGCACCGAAAGATGAAGTTGTTGTTGATTTCATGTTAAGCATTATGGAAACTGTGAGTCAAATGGGAGCATATAGTGAACAGATAAGTGACGAGATCATTATGAAGAAGGAGCTGCGGAGTCTACCATAAAGTTTTGATCACATAGTAGCATCAACAGAATAGTCAAATGATCTCTCAATTCTCTCTGTTAATCAATTGATGGGGTCCTTGTAGTCGCATGCGACAAGGATTACACGTAGAAGAAAAGGCTTTGTAGGCACATGATACTGTTGGATTAGGTGTCTAAGACCATAACTATAATTGGTATGTACTTGACCCGATAATAGCATTGTCCATTTGAGTTTTAACACTCTGGAACAATTTGATAGGATGGATACTAGAAGAAGAGGTTATTGTAGTTTATTAATATATTATAAGTATAATATATTAATTGAGGAATCACGTTATTTAATTAGTATTGATCAACAATTATTTTGGTATTAATTTAGTGGTTAAAAGAAACTAATTAAAGTTACGGGGACTGATTAAGTAAACATGTAATTCTTGTATTTGGACTCATGAACCATGTTGATTAGATTTTGACTAAACCTATATGCAAGTCCATAAAGGTTTAGCCCAAAGGGCCTATCAAATATAAAGATTCATGGTGGGTTAGGGTTTGCATGGATGTAAACCTATACTATATAAGAAACTCCTAACACCTAAAATCGGTTACCCCATGCACACTAAGAGTTACTAGCCAATTTTGAGCTCCCAAGCCTCTCTATTAAGTCCATTCTCTTGTTCTTGGTTTGTTATAGGACATTTGAGGCATCACACTTGAGGTGCTAGGCTCCTAATGGTCAAAGAGAAGCAAGCTACTACACAAGGTACTCTTTTAACTGTTTTTATGATTTAAATTGTTACCTTGCATGCTAGTTTAGGCTTTATGATTTGGAAAGCAATGTTGTATGCATAATTAGAGAAAACTTAGACCCAAAGCATTAGGGTTGTATGTGCACGATAGGAATGTTAGACTACATAAAACCCATTAGTGGTATCAGAGTCTAGGATGTTTTCTATTCTATTGATGCAACTATGTAATTTTCAAAGATGAAAAAACTGCAATTCAGGATACTTCCTGGGCCAACTCGCCGAGTCCATGATTGAACTCAACAAGTTAGATGATGTTTGCCTTGAAATCGACGAGTCCATTATGGCACTCAATGAGTTGATGCATCTATAGGCAGAACCTTCGAGTTTTTGGCCTGTTTTAGATTTGGAACATTATCACAAACTATTTTGGTTCATAAAATTCGATTTTAATGATATGGTAATGTTAATCCCCATCCAATAACATGATATTTGTCAAATTCTAAGATAACTACTTGATTTTTTGTGAAATACTAGTTATTTGTAAAATTTGATACTATCTTGAATATGAATCAAATTGGGTCAAATTGGTAAATGATCATCACATCATAATTGGACTAGTTAATTTGATCCATATGTGTTCTTGAAAATTTCAATAACTTATCCTCAAGTTATGGAATATGAAAAGTCTTTATTTATGAAACCGTTAACTAATGTAAGTTATAGAATTCAAAGAGTCTTGAAAGATTTGATAACTTGTCCTTAAGTTTAGAATTGGAAGAGGTCTCATTCATGGAACATAAAAGTCTATAAGTTATGAATTTCAATAGTATTGACAAGTTACAAAACTTGCCCTCAAGTTTTGGAACTTGAAAAGTTAAATTAATGAAACTTTAATTCCAAACCCTAGAGTTTTAAAAGTTTAAAATTCAACCCTTATACTATTATAATATTAAAGTTATATATATATATATATATATATATATATATATATATATATATATATATATATATATATATATATATATATATATATATAAGGGGGATATAAGGTTATTGCCTATAAAATTGTAGTTTAATGGGTGTTGGTGGAGGGTTGTTAGCCGAACGGAGACGATATGCCACTAATTATCATTAATAAGTATAATGCTAATTACTAAAGTAACTAAACTTTTATAAATTCTCAATCTTAGTTACTTTAGGAAAAATTTGAAAATGATGTTATTCCATGAAATTGCACTTTGCACCTTGTTAAGTAGTTAGTGGAGCATGTGTGGTTAACCGGCACACTAATTTGAGATTGACAATGTGTGATAAATGGTAGCTTGATGTTAATCATTGATCAATGGTACGTGTGTGGTTAATCAACGCATTGATTAAGTGATTTTTAACATTAATTGTACCAAGTGAATTTGCATGGTTATTCACACTTTGTTTGTGATACTCGTCATCCCTATCAAAAACTTAAAGGGCACAATAGAGATTTAAAAATGCCATTGAAAAATTTCAATGAATCTCAAAAGAATATAGGAATTTGAATTCATTTAAAAATTAATAATCAATTTCATTTTTCATAGTGGAAATTGGTAAATCGTCATTTACCTACCTTCAAATATTTTGCAATTGGATTACGACATCCCTCTTCCGAATTGTAAAATATTGTGTTGGGTCCTAGCCTTAATATCTCTCATTTTGGGTGTTATATTAATGATCCTTATCTAATCTAAACATGGTCTTTCTTTTTCAGATGTCTTCAAACATTGCTTCAAACTCAACTACCTCTGGCTCTTTCTCCCTCATGAACCTATGTGGGAGGGTCATCTTTGATGGATCGAACTTCAATGATTAGATTTGAAACATTAGAATGGCCATTCGCTACGAGGACAAAGAATATGTAGTAGATAAAGAGCTTAAGGAGATTGATGAATCTACTGCTACTCCCGAACAGATTGTTGAGTTCAAGACCCATGAGAGGGACGTGACAAAGGTATCGTGTATTATGATTGCTATCATGACTGTTAAACTTCAGAAGTCCTATGAGGACTTTAGACCTTATGAAATGCACTAAGATTTGATGGAAATGTACCATCAAAGTGCTCGACAGGAGAGGGATGAAATAATAGCCTCCATGATTACTACCAAAATGAAGGATGGAGAGTCCATCACGACCCACTTGCAAAAGATGCAAAGGTATGTGGACCGCATGCTAAAGCTGAATGTCAATTTCAATGAAGATTTGGTAATTGATATTATCCTGTATTCTTTACCTCCTTGTTATGATCAGTTTCGTATGACCTATCATATGAACAAGGAGGAGGTGACTCTAAGAAAGATTCAATGTCTTTTAAGGACTGCTGAAAGTAGTCTTAAATTAAAATATGTTGTTTCTACTCCTATTGCTACTGCCCCTGTCTTGGCAATTGGACATGGGAAGGGAAAGAAGAGGAAAGCTTCCTCAAAGAGCCACAAGGGAATGTCCAATGTTGGATCTTCTTCTAGTGGGTCCAAAGGTGGTTCTGTTGGACCATCCTCAAACCCAAAGGAAGCAGAGTGCTTCCATTGTCATGAAAAAGGGCACTGGAACCGAAGCTGCCCCAAGTACTTGCAACACATAATGGATAGGAAAATCAAACCCTCCTTTGCAAGTATTTATACCATTCTATCTAATAACTCATCACATGCTAATTCTTTGGTTTTTTGATACAGGATATGGTTTACACATTTGTTTTGATTTACAGGGTCTAAAAAGAAGTAGGGATATGGAGCATAGGAAAATGAACTTAATCATGGGAAATAAATGAAAGTCGTCTGTCACCAAGATTGGAGTTTATTATTCATTGCTTAGTAATGGTTTAAAATTAGATTTGAAAAATTGTTGTTACTCGTCTGATATGGCGAGAAATATTATTTCTTTTCACAGTTTGTATGAACAAGGTTTTACCTTTTCTTTTAATAATGATTTTGGTGCAATAAGTGCTTATTTTAATGGTGTATTTTATTTTTAAACATTACCTTGAAATGGCATATATGAAATTGTGATGGTTGTAGATAACTTAGGAAATAATGTATTGCATATTGATTTGTCCAATAGTTTGGATAAAGCATGCTTTTGGCATTGTCATGTTGGACATGTTAACAAGAATCGCATAGCCCATGTCCAAAAGAATGGAGGCTTGGAGTCATTAACTTAAAGTCAGATGACACTTGTGAATCTTATTTGCTTGGAAAGATGACTAAGTCACCCATCACTGGTTCTTCTGCAAGGGTGAGGGTCTGTTGGATCTCATACACACCGATATGTGTGGACCTTTCAGAACTTCCCCAAAGGATGCTAACCGCTTCTATGTGACTTTTACCGATGATTATAGTAGATATGGGTATGTCTACTTAATCAAGCATAAGTTAGAAACCTTTGAAAAGTTCAAAGAGATTAAGCAAGAAGTAGAGAATCAATTGGGCTGGAAGATAAAGATACTTCGATCCGATTGAGGAGGAGAGAATCTTTGTATCGAGTTCCATGATTATCTTAAGGAATGTAGAGTTTTTTCACAATTGACGCCACCTAGGACACCACAGCTTAATGGTGTGGCTGAGAGGCACAATCGAACCTTGTTGGACATGGTTCGTTCCATGATGAGTCGAGCTTCGTTATCTATCTCATTATGGGGGTATGACTTAGATACTACCACCCATATCCTTAATCCAATCCCAACTAAAATGTTATCCAAAACACCTCACGAGATGTGGACATGGAGAGTTCCCTCGTAAGACCACATCAAGGTTTGGGGTTGCGAGGCTTTTGTGAGAAAAGAAACTCACGACAAGATCGAACCTCTAAGTGAGCGATGTATTTTCATCGGCTACCCACAGAAATCCTTTGGATATTTCTTTTATAGACCGAGTGACAATGTTGTCTTCATTGCAAGGAGAGGAATCTTGAGAGAGAGAGAGAGAGAGAGAGAGAGAGAGAAAGAGAACTCATATGCCAAGAGGATAGTGGGAGGCAAATTGACCTTGAAGAGCTTCAACAGTTAAGTGATGAAGGAACCTCAAAAACTAGCGCACAACCCAAGGAGGAAACTCTTGTTGAACTGATTGACAAGTCCTTACCTCTGAGGCGTTCTAGTAGAGTTAGACAGGCACCTGAGTTTTATGGTTTCCATATTACTACTAAAGGTGACACATTTATCAGTGATAGTGCACTGGTAAACTTGGATGAACCTAGCAACTACAAGGAAGCCATGGTAGGCCCCAAGTCTGCTAAATGGAAAGAGGCAATGGACAGTGACATTCAGTCCATGTATGACATTCAAGTTTGGAACTCAGTTGAGAATGTACCAGGCCGTAAGACAGTCGGGTGTAAATGGATCTTCATGAAGAAAACCGACATGGACGGGAAAGTACACACTTATAAGGCGCGATTGGTTGCGAATGGCTTTACTCAAACTCATGGAGTTGAATATGACGAGACCTTCTCACAAGTCGCTAAGATTAAATCTATAAGGGTTATGCTAACCGTAGTTGCACTTCATGATTATGAAATATGGAAAATGGATGTCAAAACCGCTTTCCTTAATGGGAAGTTGGTTGAGGATGTTTACATGAATCATCAAGAGGGTTTTGTCAATGCAAAGTACCCTAATAGAGTGTGTAAGCTTGAGAAATCCATTTATGGATGGAAACACGCACCTTGTAGATGGAGTCTTTGTTTCGATGAGAAAGTTAAAGATTTTGGATTTTCAAGAAGTGAGGATGAGTCCTTTGTATATGTCAAAGCTAGTGGGATTATAGTTATCTTTCTCGTGTTGTATGTGGATGACATACTGCTAAAAGGAAATGACATTCCAACGTTGCAGGAGGTTAAGTCCTGGCTTGGGAAGTGTTTCACTATGAAGGACCTTGGAGAAGCTGCTTACATTCTAGGGATAAGGATATTGAGAAAAATGAGTAAAACACTAATAGGACTTAGTCAAAGCAACTACTTGAATAAGGTGTTGAAACGTTTTAGCATGGAGAATTCCAAGAGAGTAGATTTACCTATCTAGAGCAATACCAAACTGAGTAAGACTCACAGTTTGAGTACAGAGGCTGAAATAGCAGAAATGAGTCGAGTACCATATGCTTTCGCAGTTGGCTCGATGGATTCCTTGTAGTTGTTAGGTTTATCAAAATTTATTAGTATGTTATCACTAGTAAATGTATCACCCTCAGATGTTATATGGAAATCGTACAACACAGGTGAAACACTAATTCTACTTGAACGCCTCAGAGGTACAGATTCATCAATCGTATCAACATGTGTTTCCTCCTCTAGTTGATTGCTACTGTTCAAGGGTCATTCACCACTTGAGTCCTGAAGCTCTATAAGTTCAATTTTCCTCCCACTGTCTACTTGGCCTATGATTTCTCTCTCGTGAAATACTCATCTCCTCGAAACGAAGACAACATTGTCACTCGGTTTGTAGAAGAGATCTCCAAAGGTCTTCTATGGGTAGCCGATGAAAATACATCGCTCAATATGAGGTTCGAACTTTTCGTGAGTCTCGCGTCTCATGAAAGCCTTGCAACCCCAAAGCTTGATGTGTGCTAATGAGGGAACATTCCCCATTCACATCTCATGAGGTGTTTTGGAAACCTTCTTAGTTGGGACTAGATTAAGGATATTTGCAGCAGTCTCTATGGCATACCCCCGGAATGAGATAGGTAACAAAGCTCGACTCATCATGGATATAACCATGTCCAACAAGGTTCGATTGCGCCTCTCAGGCACACCATTAAGCTGTGGTGTCCTAGTGGCTCCAATTGTGAAATAATCCCACATTCCTTAAGATAGTCTTGGAACTCGATACTCAGATACTCACCACCCTAATCGGATCGTAGCATCTTTATCATCCTGAACAACTGATTCTCAACTTCTTTTTTAAACTCTTTGAATATCTCAAAGTTTTTTGACTTATGTTTGTTTAAGTAGATATAGCCATATCTATTGTAATCATCAGAAAAAAGTCACATAGAAGCGGTTAGCATCCCTTATGGCGGTTCTAAAGGGTCTACACACATCTATGTGTGTGAAATCCAGCAAACCATCACCCCTTTCACAAGTACCAGTGAATGGTGAATTGGTCATCATTCCAAGTAAACAAGATTCGCAAGTTTCATCCGACCTTAAGTTGAATGACTCCAAAACTCCAGCCTTTTGGATTTGGCCAATGCACTTCTTGCTGACATGTACAAGGCGGCAATGCCACAAGCATGCCTTATCCAAATCATTTGAAGAATCAATGTGCAACACATTATTTCCTAAGTTGTTTACAACAATCACAGTTTCATATACACCATTCCATGGTAATGCTTTAAAATAAAAAACACCATTACAAATAGCATTAATAGCACACATTTCATTATCAAATGAAAAATAGCACCAATTTCATTATCAAATGAAAAACTAAAACCTTGTTTGTACAAACCATGAAAGGAAATAATATATTTTGCCATTTCAGACATGTAACAATAATTATTCAAATCTAATTCTAACCCACTACTAAGCAATAAAGAATAAAATCAAATCTTGGTGACAGGTGAAACCTTCTTATTCCCCATGATCAATTTCATCTTCCCGTGCTCTACATCCTTACTTGCTCTTAGTCCCTGGAAATTAGAACAAATGTGAAATCCACAACCTGTATTAAGGACCTAAGAACAAGAATGTGATGAGTTATTAGATAGAATAGTATAAATACCTACATGGGTGGCCTTAACCTTCCCATCTTTAACATCTACAAGTATTTAGGACAGCTTTGCTTCTAGTGCCCTTTTTCATGATAATAGAAAAACTCTCCTTCCTTCGGAATGGTAGAGGGAGCAGCAGAACCAGCCTAGGTACCACATGAAGAGTATCCATCAAGAGACTTTCCATTGCGGTTCTTAGAGGGAGCCTTCCTCTTCTTCCCTTTCCCATGTACAATTGCCAAGACAGGGGCAATAGCTGTAGGAGTAGAAACATATTTACCTTTAAGACTACTTTGAGTTGTCCTCAAAAGGCCTTCAAGCTTGCTAAGAGTGACCTCCTCATTGTTCATATGATAGGTCATGCGGAACTGATCATAACATGGAGGTATGGATTGTAGAATGATATATAGGGCCAACTCCTCATCGAAGTTCACATTCAACTTCAACAAGCGGTCCACAAACTTTTGCATTTTTTACAAGTGGGCTGTCATGGGTTCACCATCCTTCATTTTAGTTGTTATCATGGAGGTGATGATTTCATACCTCTCTTGACGAGGACTCTGATGGTATCTTTCCACCATGAAAAGCAAAATTGATTATTCAGTTTTAATTTGACTGAAATTCCTAGATTCCATTGAGATTCATTGAACTTTTTAAATATTGATTATGCCTTTCAAGTTTGTGACCAGGATACCGAGGATCACAAAAAAGGTATGAATAACCATGAAAATGTGCTTGGTACACTCGATGTCCTTTATCACCTAATCAATGTTCCGGTTAACCACACATGCTCCATCGATCTATGACAAACATCAAGCTACCCTTTTCTAACCTTAGTAGTCTGACTTAATGTTTCGGTTAACCGCACACGCTCCATTAATGACTTGAAAAGGTGCAAAGTGCAATTTCATGGATTAGCATCAATTTCACATTTTTTCTAAAGTAACTAAGATTGGGAATTTAATCATACATTTAGTTACTTTATAATTTTCATTATACTCTTAACGAGAATTAATGTCCTATCCTATCCGTTCGGCTAATGACCCTCCACCAATCAAGGAAGCAGTAGGTGTGTCAAAACTAGCGTTATTAGCTAGGAGATTCTATTTTCATGTAAACATAAGCTATTGTAAGACTTTTACTCTAAGTGAATATCATGCTATATGCTAAAATGAAATCATCCATTAGAATCTAAACTTTTAATTGAAGTTCAAAACCTAATACAATACATCTAATATATTCAAGGGTTTAGATCATTTTTGGTCACTTAACTTTTGGTTTTGTGCTCATTTGGTCGCTTAACTCTTTTTAAGTTTTAAAAGGTCATCAAACTTTTGACTTCATGCTCATTTAGTCACTTAACTTTTGTTTTGGTCACTTAACTTTTAGATTTGTGCTCATTTAGTCACCTAACTTTTAAAATTGTGCACATTTAGTCACTAAACTTTTGAAAAAAATATAAAAGTTTAGTGACTAAATGAACACAATTTTAAAAGTTAGGTGACTAAATGTGAACAAACCAAAAGTTAAGTGACTAAATGAGCACAAAGCCAAAAGTTTGATGACCTTTTAAAACTTAAAAAGAATTAAATGACCAAATGAACACAAAACCAAAAGTTAAGTGACCAAAAATGACCTAAACCCTATATTCAACTATGGGTTAAAAACCCTAAAAATCTCGGTTCAAGTTTATTATGGACTAGGATCCTCTTATTGGGCCTAATGGACCAGTAAACTTTCAATTTGGCTATTTTGGGCCCAGGAACCCTATTTAGACTCTAATTGGACCCATATCCATGAAACTAAAGTATTTTGGGCCGTGTGGGCCTAGAGTGATTCATCTTATCTCTAATGGGCCATGATAGGCCATAAATGGTTTCAAAAGCCCTAATGGGATGTAAACTATATTCTTGGGCTTCATTGGGTCGTGAACCATCATAAGGGCCTAATGGGCCGAAAATCTTTATCTTGGGCCTCCTAAATTCGAACTAAATCAAGAAAGTGCCCTAACTCTTTCATTCTTTCTTCCTTTTCCCTTATACTCGGCCCAACAACAAAAAAAACACACATGGGAGGGAAGAAGAAAGTTGACACCTTAACAATATCGAGTGGATATCCATGAAAGAGTGCATGTATTCATGTAACCCTGAAATCACACTCTTCATAAGTCAACCCTCCCCTCTTTTATCTCTCTCTAACTCTCGGCCTCTCTCCCTCTCCAACCTCACTCACCATTTGAAATTCAACACCTTTTCTGTCAACCTTCAACACTCTTTCACTTTCTACCTCTCAAGAAATTCGTGAGTATTAGGTGTGTTTTCAAGAAGATCACTTCAATCTTCACATTGTGGTAAGATCATACAAACTCAAGTTGATATACTTCATTTTAAGATCAATCACTCCTCCTAAACACATGTTTTTCCGTGAATCATGCTACCTAGAACTTCCTAAGTTCTAAAATCTCCTCAAGAACACATCTAGGGCTGATATCTTTTCATTCCCTCATCAAAAACCAAAAATTTCAATGTTGTGTGAGTTCATACCCCCTATTTTCGATTTTATACTTTGTTTTGGGGGAGAATACCAGTTGTTTGTGTAGATCTATGATTATATGCATGATTTTGTGTGTTTTCTAGTTATATATATATATATATATATATATGTGTGTGTGTGTATGTGTGTATGTGTGTGCGTGTGTGTGTTCATGTGTTATAAACTTCATGGACTTAAAGATATACTAAAAGATGATGATATTGGTTTGACATAACACTTATTTCAACTCATCTTACAAGAAAAAGGTTTAAAATACATTTAGGTTACTTGAAGCTAACAAAAACTTCATGAAAGGGGCTAAAATCGACAAAATGACAAAAGTATGGGTTATTTATGTAACTCATGGCTAGTAAGGGGTTCAAAAGGAAATTTTTGCTAAACAAGGCTAATCTTGACATTTGTGACCTTACAAGGACTAAAAATGTAAACATTTTCATAAATTGGCCTTCTTTGGGCTTCTCACGGTTTCAGGCCATAAAATAGTAATTTTTTTTTTTATCTTTTGAGGGCTTAAATGTCATTTTCAAGAACATTGTGCCAAAAATGTAAATTTTTTACAAGAAGGGTTAAAGTTGTGAAAATATAAAAATTTGAGCCAAAAAGATGAAATTATCTATAGTGGGCCTAATATATATATTTTTATAAACATCAAGCCAAAAACGATATTATTGACAAAAGTGAGTTAAAATTGTTATTTTTATAAAAACTAGCCTTAAATGCAAGTTTTGTCCAAAAAGGGGTCTAAAATGTTATTTTTACTAAAATTGGGCCTTACTTGTAAATTTTTAGCTTAATGGGCCAAGAATGTCATTTTTACAAAAAGTGGGCTTTTTATGTCATTTTAGTAACTAATTGAGCTAACACTAGAAAAATAACAAAAAACAGGCTAATTTTGCCATTCTCATGTTATTGGGCCTTAGTGGCCTATTTACATGCTTGATAGGTCCTGAATACTCTTTATATGTTTATTGAGCCTCATTGACCCATTAACATGCTCGACGGACCTTGGATACTCTTTGCGTGCTATTTGGTCCTGTAAATACCTTACATGTGAAATGAGGCTTAGTTGTCCTTTTACATATATTTTGGGCCCATATTATAAAATCTCATTCCTTTCGGGTCTGGAAATGATTTACATGCTTAGTGAGCCTCAGTTGTTCTCTTATATGGTTCATTGGTCTTGGAATGTGTTCTATATGTTTCTCTTCATGTAAATTCGATTAAGGGTCTAGTGAGATGTGTCGGTTGACACCTACTGAGTGTACGATCGTAGCATGTAGTTATAACCAGAGTCTCTTGGAGGGAGAGTGGGGGTTTGTGTATATATTTATACGGGGATGACACCCCACACTTGAGCTTTTCGCTACAGTTAGACTACACCAGTCTAGGGAGACGTAAACCTTATTCTATTTTCCGTCGGCATCCATAAACACCAAGACAGGCGAAATTGTCATTATTTAGTATGTTTATAATGACTCACTTAGAGGAATTAACATTATGAAATTTACGGGATACCATTCTCTTTGGATTACTCGGGAACATACTCGCGCCGGTACTCAATCTCGGGGGTTGATATACCAACATTATCTTTTACAGGTAACATAGGGTTGTCTAGGCGCATTCTCTTTACATTTTCTTCATTCACTTTTGGAATTCTATTAAACAATAACACACATGCATTAATACAAGATTGGACGCAAACATACTAAACTATTTTAAGAAAATACAGGATTTTCTTATGATTACAAGTTATACAAATTATTTTCTCAATCATGCTTATGAACTCACCAACATCTTTATGTTGACCTTTTTAAATTAACTTGTATTCTCAGGAAACTGTTAAAGCAGGTTGGGTTGAACAATCTAAAGGATGCTTTGTTATATTTTGTTTCATCATACTTTAATTATTTTGGCATGTAATATTTAAACACAATACTTGATGTAAACAATGTATGCTGTTATATTACATGTGTGATGATGATGATGTTATGTTCCAATTATATACTATGTGATGATACTACAAGGATAAAGTCACACACAAGCCCTCAGACATTTCCGCCGTCGGGTTCGGGGGTGTTATAGATTGGTATCAGAGCATTGTTTATAGTGAACTAGCATATCTAATCAAACAGGGTATGCAACTATAAATACAATGGGACTAAAACACGCTGAATAAGATAATACCTAAGAACACATTAAAACTATAAAACTAAAAGTCTCTAGAGGAAATTGAACAATGTGATTAAACTCGGACAGTTATGTAGTCGTATTGGGGATAAATATAGCCTGATCAACTATATTTGTTCAAAATAGTAACAACATGTGTTCGGGAGTGATTATGTTGGGAAATTAATCTAGAAACTTACCTCGTATCGAAAAGCTTTAGGGATCTCAAACTTAAACAATTAAAATGCTATAGGAGTAATTTGGAAACCTATCTACACATACTCACTTTACACGTTTCTCACCTCTAGTGCAGATAATATAGCTTGATTCCATCATCTAGGAGATTCCTATTTCCCTAACAAGGGGAATGGTGGATGGTTTGAGCCATAGGATGAGCCAAAGGAAGACCCTATAGGAGGACCAGTAGAAACGGTAGGTGACTCAGATGAGGAGGAGGCTAATGGAAGCGACACCAATGACTCGGACATGGGGTCCAAAGTCATCTATCCGCCATACATGGCCAGGGTGCCCCCATACAGGATGGGCCCCAATGGTCCTACACTCCCATAGGCACACGAGATCCGGAGGTGGAGCTGCTTGCAAGGGGTACGGCCTCTATTTGGGATGAACCATGTCTACTACGACTTGAGTCACGGTGGACCTGCAGACCAAGACCTGCCAGTTACGGTAAGGAGGACACACAACATCGGCGAACAGACACAGGCAACTACCGGCCAAATGGTTGCCATGAGAGCTACGGTTGAGAGCACGGAAAGGATGACACATGAGGTAGTCAGAGGCTACTAGGCGCGATAGACAACATTGTAAACCCGACTTTGGGCCGCCGATCAGCACCTAGCCAGACTCCAGGTGCATCCACCTCTTCGTCAGCACCACCATACCCTTCTCATCGCAACTAGTATCCGTTCATCTGCTACCTACTACCGTTATGATTTTCTTTTATGTACTACCTTATGTACTATCAAATACATGATTAAGTGATTACACTACTCATGGATTCTTTACTCTATCGTACTTTATTTCACTTCATGTCATGTATGCTTTATGTAGGGAAATTTTCATGTACTCAAAAGATTATCATTAATGAAAATGGTTATATATTTTCTCATGATGTTGTTATCTGTTATGTGTTTTGTTACTATAATTACATGTTGATTTTATGCACTCACTTGTTTATACATAACCAAATCACCGACACTATTCTATAATCAAGAAATCATGAAACTAAAATACAATGGATGCTCAACATCTTTCCGTTCCATGACAGAAAGATGCCTTGAAGACAGACACGGAGAAACAACAACGCAACACACCACCACCGCGTCCACTAGAAATGAACTCAACGGCATTTCAAGCAGCAGTTTCATCTGTAGTTACAGTAGCACTAGCTCATATTCACCACGTAACAAAGGTGGAGTTAATGGGCAAGGGATTGGAAGCTCAAACCATGGGATGAACCAGGGACCCACCAGAACCTGTACCTACAAGTACTTCGCTAACGCCAAGCGTCGAACCTTCAACGGGATAGGAGGTGTAATAACTCTGAAAACGTGGTTAGAAAAACTGGAATCGGTGTTCGAGATTAGCATATGTCCCAAGGAGTGGAAAGTGAAGTTTGCAGCTTTCACATTCGTCGATCAAGGTCTCTCTTGGTGGAATGGCCACACGGGGGCCATGAAATTCCCTATGGATAATTATATGCATGGGAAGAGCTCAAGGAAATGTTGATAGCTAAGTACTGCCCAATGGAAGAAATCCAGAAGTTGGAGCAAGAACTGTGGAATCTCATAGTCCAAAACTCTAACATTGATGCATACATCTTAAGGTTTGATGAGTTGTCACTCTTGTGTCTAGGAATGATCACGTTTGAAGGTAAAAAATATTAAAAGATTCATTCGGGATTTACCTCTCCAATTCAATGAAATATAATCACAGCAAACCCTGGAACGTATGACAGTGCTAAAAGGCTAGCCAAGAAGTTATACGACCATGGAAACATGAAGGGTGCCAAAGCAGGAGAAGCTGAAGTTAAAAAGGAACGTGATAACAAGAAAGGCAAGAACAACAAGCGAAAAGGGTGACTAAACTCAGAGTCATCTAAGAAGAAACAAACAATAGCAGTCCATGCTGCTACTACTCAGGTCACCTCAACACCACATTCTTCATCCTCATCAACACCAACTGGTCCCAAACAATACTCAGGGAGCCTACCCAAGTGTAGCAAATGCAATTTTCCCCATCATGTAGAATTTAGGGATAGATGCATTCAATGAGTTGCAATTGAAAGGGTCATACCGCAAGATAATGTAGAAATCATCCTCAACAGAACCAATAGTCAAACAACAACAAAAACAACAATCGCAGCAAAAATAACAATGTTGGGGCCAGTTACACTTTTTATGGGTGTGGAGAAACTGGTTATTTCAAGTACGATTTCCCAAAAGCCAACAATCAAGGGGCCAGAGCATCAGGGTGAGGAGTGCTTGAGAGAAAAAAAGGTCAAGAGAGAAGGATAGCATTTTGTAGAGAGACAAACTAGAGAGAATATTAGTGTGTGTGAGAGAATCTAAAGTGTATGGAGCATCACTCATATCTTTGAATACATCATAAATTCAAGTTATTCTTCTTCTCCTTCACTTCTATTTTTGATCTGGCATCATCCGTTTGATTGCGATTATGTACCATCAAACGGATCTGATTGATACACAAGCAGATTGGGGACTTACAATTGGTATCAGAGCAAAGTCGGTGTCAAATCAATCTTCAATCGTGTTCAGCGTCAAAAGGAACTTAGTGTCATCACTGTTCGAGGCCTTCTTTGGTGTTTTCGTAGCAAAAGGAGATTAGATCTGCAAAAAAAATTGTGTTTCATCAAATTCTAGGCATTTACGGTCAAGAGTTCACGCCCGTAAACTCCTATTCACGACCATAAACTGATAATCTTCAATTACCATAAATAGTGAATCTTCATAAACCATAAACAGGCAATCTTCATTGACGGTAAACTCCTCATCCGTAAACTCCTCAATCGTAAACTCGACCATAAAATCAACCCTAAACTCAACCGTAAACTAGTGGCCGTAAACTACCTTCGTGGTGTTTTAGTTTATTTTCTCAAAGCCAAGCAATTCATCATCAATTAGATTCAATCATGGGAACAACAACTCGCATTCCATGATTGTTATCTGCAGAAGGGTTCCTGGAATGGAAATATCGGATTGAGAAATAGATCAAGATGAAAGACTTTAAAATTTAGCATAGCATTCTCAGAGGACAAGTCAGAATCACTACTACTCTTGCGAATGGACAAATAATTGACAAAGTGTATGTTGATTACACTGATGAGGATATTGAAAAGATTGAAGAATAAGAAAGGGCATTGGATACTTCAACTATAGCTTTATCTCCTGATATTGCTCAAGGATTTATAGAGTATGATTCAAACAAGGCATTGTGGGAAGCTTTAATTGAGGTTTATAAGGGTAATGAAGATATGAAACAGAGTCTCCAAGAAATGTTAAGATAGAAATTCAATATGTTTAATTATGTTCTTGGAGAATCTCTAGAAGCTAAGTTGTAGCGTTTTACCACACTCACCACTGAAATGAGTTATGCTGGGATTTTTGTGACTAAGTCCAAGATAAAAAAAAAGTTGCTGAATTCACTCCTGAAAGCAAAGGATATGAACGTGGTTGTCATCAAGAAGATGAAAGATCTCAATCGTCTCAGTCTTGCTGAAACTATGGCAATCATCAAAGCCTGTGATCTTGATGATAAGCAAAGAGAGATCAATCATGTGAATTCCTACTGGGCTGCAAATCTTGGGATTTCTTCAAATAATGCCTTTTCATATTTTACATCCTCTCCATGTCAAGTTTTTTCCGTTCAACAACCTCAGAATCAAACCTTTGTTGTTCCATCAGCTGCACCATTTGTTGCTCCATATACTGCACCATTTGTTGCTTCATCATCTATGTCTCATCCATAAAGCCAGTCTTTTGTTGTTCCACAAGTTGCTTCCTCCTCCAAAGCACCAGTTATGGTTCTTACTCCTAATCCCATAGAAAGCGATGAAAACTTAGTTCTTGCCACTGGACTTTTCAATTGCTACAATGCTCTTGTAGTTGGAGAGCTTCCACCTCAACTCTCATTTGCTGATTTGGATCAAATTCATCCAAAAGATGTGGAAGAAATGGATATTACTTGGCAGTTAGTAATGGTAGTGTTCAAGGCAAAGCAATTTTCAAAGAAGATGGGAAAGAACAACTGGGGGATGAATGCTTACAAAAAGGTTGGATTTAACAAGGGAAAGCTTTGGTGTTACAATTGCCACGAGCCAGGTCATTTGGCTCGTGAGTGTCCAAAGCCAGAAAAAAGGTAAGAAATGATAGAATAATGGTTCCAGTGGGAAATAGTTGTGGAAGTGCTGCTATCAACAGTGAGACTACTAATCTGGCAGTGGTTGCTCGGTCTTTTGACTGGGAGGACCAGATTCAGGCACTAAATATTTCAGGACCTGAGAGTGCTCACTTTGCTCAAATCAATGATGCTCCAGAAGAGAAAGCTGAAGTTGATCCTGAAGAAGAGATGATGGAGTTGTAGTTTGCCTTTGTGACATCTTCTACTCCAGAACCTAAGTAGAAAGAGGTAAGTCGGTCTTCTTGTTATCACACATGCATTGATAATGTCAAAATTTTACTCGAGCGTATAGATTTATTGCGTAGAGAGAACAAGGACCTAAAATATGAAGGATATCAACTTAGGAATGGACAGAAACCTCTAAAATCACAATTAAAAGCAAAAACAAATGATTTTAGAAAACTTCAGGAAGAGTATAGCAATAAGTGTGCTAATTATAGATTTGTAGCTGGACAACTTGCTGAGTTAACTGCTTAGCTTGACACATTGAAAAACATATTTGAAAATGCGGATTTTAATTTCAGAAAATTTGATGTGTCAAGTGAAGTAGTTGCGTCCATGATGGAACATAGTTTAAAATTCAAAGATAACCAGCAAAAGGGTCTAGGGTATGATAAAGTGCCTCCTCCTTTTAATCACACCTATGGGTATAACCCTTTGACCAACGAAGAAATGGACAGAGAGGAACGTTTCATATATGGCAAACCTGCTTTATTTGTGCCGACAAGTGGTCCTCAAATTGCAAGTACTAATGTTTCTACTTCTTATGCAAATCAACCACTAAGTCATGGCAAGCAAGCAACTAAAGAGAGTGTGTCTGATAATAAAATTGTATCAATGTCTGATGACTTCAATATTTTCGATATATTTGATGATGTCTTTGATAATTATGCTGTGGTTGTGCTAGAAAGTGTTGAGCTAAACGATTCTAATGCTTCTACTTCATGTGCAGGTAAAGTAGCAGAAGATGAGAACAAGGAGAAAACTATTGAACAATCCAATGATTCCTTGAACTCTAAATTTGTTGCTTCTAACTTCGTTACTCCTAACAAAACTGCTGTTGAGAAGTACAGGCCACCAAATCAAGTGAAACAGCCATCCTGTTGCAAGTGTGCATGTGGGAACAACTAGGAACAAGGCAAGGACACGCCACTAGGGGTAGGAAGAAAAAAAAATCCCAGTGAAGAAAAAGACATGTTTTCAGTATGGAACTCCTGTACACGTTGCACGAAACTGTCCAAATCGCACATACGTTCCTTACTACGTACACGACTGGCATAATGCGCAAAGAGAGAAATACCCTAAAAAGAAGCCCTTCAAGGTCAAAATCCCGAAATGGCAAATAAAATGCCAACAAGGTCAAGAATCAAAATCCCAAGGTCAAGAAGGTAATGCCAGTCATGAAGTCCAATTCAAGAGATGCTCCAACGAAACCAATACCAGCTAGGTAAAAGTCATCTCAACGATCGGCTTCAAGTTCAAAATCAAGTGTCGAGGCACCCATCCGATCCAACAAGAAATGGGTTAAACCCAACTATAGATGGGTACCGAAGGTTCACTCTCCCAAATCTACTAATGATTTTAATATTTCTACATCTTCTGTTTGTGATAAGCAGTATATGTCATGGAAGAGAGTACCTTGCAAAGATGAAAAAAGTCAACCTAATTTCAAAAATCGATTGGGTTCCAAAGACCAACTGATCCTGCTCTGTGTCAGAACAACTATGGAGGCATATCATCAGACTTCAGTTTGTTGATAGTGGCTGTTCTAGGAACATGATATGAGGCATCTCTCAACTGTACAACACTCATAACATTATTTGAGAGTATGTGTCCTTTGCGGGAAGGGAAGAAAGGAAGTGATCACTCATGGGGTTCGTGCTTAATGATGTGAAGAATATTTGGATCTGTTCTGAGATTAGGCGTACTGTTCTCAGACCTTCTGGATGCAAATTCAATCGGTGATTTACGGGTTGAGTTTTCTACTCTATACTCCAGAGCTTATCTTAAACTGATTCATTTTGAAGACAAATTTTTATTTCCTTAGATGCCTTTCTTTAGTAGGTTGTTTTGGGAAGTGATATCAAGAAAGTGATTACGGGCGGTCTAAACATGTGTAAGGGACTTGATATGAATTGTCTAGACTCTGTGTTCAATGTGCCAGTAGGCACGAAGGATTTGAAAGTGTGGATTTAGATAGGACTGTTTGGACTGACTATACGACGCTCGGGTAGATTGAGTAGTGAGATAAACAAAAAAACCCACGGGATACACTAAATTAATATGCATCTAGAATTGTGGTTCAACTTGTCCTTGATGTACGGACTTATTTCCTTAATTCTGGTTCTGATAGGGCGATTGGGGGCTCTGATGAAGTAGGCATGTAGAGATTATTTTCTTGCTTTCTATCTATCAGTCATATGTTGCTTCCTCCGCGTGATTGGAAGAGATCCGACCAGGAATGCAACATACGTAACTCTATTTCTACGCACCTCCTTTTCTATGAAATTCTTTCTATCTGTTAGTCATATGCTATCTCCTCTGCGTGACTGAAATTGTCCGACCGGGAAAACAACATATGTAATATTCTACCTCCCAATCCCTCTATCCTAGTTAGCCATATGTTGTCCCGTCTGCATGATTGAAAGACATCCGACCTGGGACACAACATATGCATGTATCTCTAAATCTAACTTCCTCCTTAATAGTTATCTACTCACCAAAAGTAAGGAGTTCGTTGGAAGTTCTTCATAATCAAGGTATATTGGGAAGTGGGGAACACGTTATAGTGCAACTAAAATTGAACTATTTAGAGGTTGTCTATAGATCTCGATGCTTAATTTAAGTGGACAACAATACATGTGGTCGTCATCAGCTAAATGGTATATTTGGAACAGTTTTTCAATATCCTTCGTGTTTAAGTGGACCACAATACCAGCAATTGACCAGATCTATTCATGAAGGTGAAGGTACTAATAAAAAAGTTAAGACTGTCTCACAACTTTGATCCCAAATATTTTTGTTTCTGTTAAATTTTTTCATAGTTTTCCTTTATACACAAATTCTAGGGGGAGAATTAAAAATTTTAAAAAATCAAACAAAAATCAAAAAAATTAAAAATCCAAAAATTGTGTTATTTCTGTTTTATTTCTTGTTAAGAAAAATCAAAAATCCAAAAATATTTTTGTTTCTGTTTTATTTTTTTTAGAAGATATAAAAAATCAAAAAATATTATGTGCTAAGTTTTTTTTTTTTTTTTTTGTCTAGAAAAGTGAATTCAGATGTAGATAAGACTCATGGAGATTGTATCGAGAGTTTCTGAGCCAAGGCTTCATCCGTGATCATAGAAGAATTCTCATTCGAATGAGCACGAAATGAAGACTATTCTTTCAACATTCAATCCTTCAACCCAATAAGCAAGGTGAAGCTGACTTGAAGATTATGTGACAGATTGCATTGAAGCCTCCAGAATCAGTTTGCTGCTATCTATGTACCTGCTGAAGTGATCTAGAAGATTTGTTCTCTCTGTTCTCTCTAAAGATTCTCAAGCTGAAAGCGCTATCTTTTGAAGAAATTCCCAACTACTCAAGATGAAGTCATTCATTGAAGATTCATCAAGTTCATCTTGAAGTCGTGAAAAATTTGAAGATTAATGCTGAAGCCAAGCTCCCAATGAAGATTAACAAGAATAGCCAACTACTTTTTAGGGGATTTTGTTAGGTAAATTAGAAAATAAAGCTATAAACCAAGGGAGAGATTGTTGGGTCAAAAATATGGTTTATACTTTTCTTTTCTAGGAAAATGTATTTTTATGTCTAGGACCATAAACTGCTCAGTGTTTACGGCTATAAACGTGTTTACGGTTGTGTTTACGGCCGTACACAAGTTTACGGCCGTAAACCAGTGTACGGCCATCTGTCTCATATGTATAGGGTGAGCAGTGCTTAAGAGAAAAAGGGGGCAAGTGAAAAGGAGAGCATTTTGTAGAGAGGGAAACTAGAGAGAATATTAGTGTGAGTAAGAGAATCTAAAGTGTATGGAGCATCACTCATATCTTTGAATGAATCATAGATTCAAGTTATTCTTCTTCTTCTCCTTCTCTTCTATTTTTGATCTGACATCATCCATTTGATTGGGATTCCACACCATTAAACAGATCTGATTGATACACAAGCAGATTGGGGACTTACAAATTTTTAAAAAATGACATTATTTTTAGAACGAACAAAAAATATGTATCATAAATTAGTGAGTTTCATTGTTTGTGTGTCATTAAAAGGCTTTTTTCTAGTAGTGTTTTTATGGTGGACAGTTGTTAGCCGAACAAACTTGATAGGACATGATCTCATTAAAAGTATAATTATATAAAAGTACTAGAACTTCTAAAAAAAATCTAACTCTACTTACATTAGGAAAAACGTGAAAAGTACGCTAATCCATTAAAACACACATCATATTTTAAATATTTTGTTAGTAGAATGTGTGTGGTTAATCGACACACTAATAAGGACTTTAAAGAGAAATGATGGGCCTCTCGAAAATTATCATTGCTAATGGAGAGCATGTGGTTAACCGACACATTAATTAGAGATAATAAATTATATCTGTAACATCCGAGATTTATAAGGTACTATTATTGTTTATATAAGGTTAATAGTTTTAAAAAGGCTTGGGCTTAGACCTTTGAGACCTCGTAATTAGGCTGCGGAAGCATTATACGCGGAGCGTACCTTGCCATGTATACTCAACGTACTTAATAGATTGGAACGTAGAGGCTATGCACGTACGCCCAACATACCAAATGGTATGCGTAGCATGGAGCATAATTTATGGGCCAAGAACCGAGACTTAGAGTATTAGGCCTTTTGGGCCACTCAAAATTATTCACTTTGGGCTTAGGATTTATTGGGATTGTGATAAGGCCCATTTGAGGAGTTAGGCCCAATTTAGAAAATTGGATCATTAGTGGGCCATTAATAGGCTAGGAAAGATAAGATAGAATTAGGCCTTGGGTATGGTCAAAATTAGACCAAGGGGTAAAATGGTCATTTTACCCTAACAAGTATTATGGATTTTAACTAAGCGTTGTTATGATAATGATAGCTGGGGAGCCATCAGAGGAACCATTAAAGATTCCTTTATGTGATATGCGACACTCAGCTTTACAAGGTGAGTTAGTTTCCAGTAGAAGTGGGTCGAAGGCACCAATGCCGACCCACTAGTAGTTTCTTATGGTTGAGACGCTTGTCTTTCTGATCGTTGTTTGGCATCCACTATATGTTATGCTTTATGTGCTAGGATGCTATGATATTATGTGATAGTAGTAGGAGGGGTGAAATAGTCCCCGGTTAATGGTTGAAAGAGACCGAAAGGGTAGACAATACCCATATATGCATGGTAGTATGTTATGATATGTTATTATGTGGTAGTGGCATGGGTGAAACAGTCCCTCTAACATGGGTAGGTTAGCCACCCCGGTATGCCTAACAACGGTAGGTTGTGTACCCATGGTATGCTCAACAGGGTAGGATGGGCACCTAGATATGTCTGACAGTATGTTGGTTGTATGGTATGTGGTATGATGAGTGAACTCATTTAGCTTTGTGCTTATGGTTTTCAACTTTTGTTTCAGGTCCATCTTCTTCGAAGGGAAAGGATTCGGTATGATAGCATCGCATCACACACACGATTTCCGCACATGAGCTTCTTAGGATTTGTAATATGACACTATTTTCCTATGATATTTTTTTGAGATAGTTGACTTATGGTTTTCATGATATAAGATAACATTGATGGCATTTTTAGTAAGCTGTTTTATAATTGTTTAATTTAAAATGAAATTCTTGGTCGTAAATTTTGGGATGCGACAAGTTGGTATCAGAGTCTTGGTTTGAGGGATTTGGACACACCTTCCGGGGTGTTTGGACTCAAATCGAGGGTTTGAAAGATTTTAACAAGAGAAATAACTTTTCAAAAATTAAAGTGTTTTAAGAAAGAACAAGGTGTGTGATGCATGCAATCGACCGAGCTCAAGTAAGTTTTACTCAAGATATCCATACATGTTTGCTATGATATATGATATGATTATGAGAACTGCATGCTAGATTAGGGCTAAGGATCTAGGAAAGATGCCCTATATGCCTATTGTATGTGTTTGAGAACAGCATGCTAGATTAGGGATCAGGATCCATGAAGATGCCTTATGTGCCTGCTATATGTGCTTGTTGAATTACATGCTAGAACTAAATAGTGAGTGATATGATAGCCTGATTAGGATATGCTTGGTTTGGGTTACTCAATGCCCGAATGCTACTTGCTTTGTGATTTTAGGAGTTCAAGTTATCTTTAACTAACTAGTAAACGAATATGTTAAGTTACATATTACAAGGACTATATAATTTCAGAAGTTTAGGTCTAGCCCTATTTCGCTGCTCTTCTCTGAGTCCAACTGTTGTAGGGTACGACCCCTCATTCGAAGAATTATCTAGTCTTAGTAATATGTAATGGTATTCTCGAGCTAGTTAGGGAGAGATAAAAGCGACTTCTAATGTAACCGCTGGTGGAGAGTGGGTTGGAGGTTACTCTAGGGAAAGCCTAGGATAAGATTAGTGCAGCGAGAAGTAGTAGTGAAAGGGACTTGGTAAAGTCAAGGAAATCCTTGAGGAAAGTACGAATAGATGTGGAAGGTAGTATGGGCCTGTACTACTAAAAGTAGAGGATCCAAACTCGAGTGAAGGAGAGCTGAGATAGAACCAGGGAACTTGTAAAGTGTGTGAGACCTCTCGAGATTCTGTATGACCCTGACGATTATGTGTTTTATTTTAGATTGGTGGTGACACATCAAGGAGCAGGAGGTTTAGGGTTTGGATCAGGATCAAGTTTAGGTTCAGGTTCGGGTTCGGGTTCCGAGCCGATTGATGATGGATTGCGCAACTTCATCACATATGAGATTACAAGAGGCATCCTTGAGTTGATGGAGGATCACCTCAATGCATTCCAGAGTGACATGGCATCTAGCCAGTCAGGGACATGCATACTCTCCTTCAAGGAATTCATGGGATGTGGTGCACTAAACTTTCATGGGGTGAAGGACCCCATTGTGGCCAGGAGGTGGATTATAGACATCGAGTCTGCACAGTTGATGAGCTTCTATCCTGAGGGGTCGAAGGTCAGGTATGATGCAAGATGTTTGAGAGACAGAGCTAGAGACTGGTGGGAGGCAGTCAATGATTCGTTGGGAGCCCCAACCATTGAGGCAAAGACCTCGTCGGACTTTGTCACTAGGTTTAGGGCTACTGTAACATCCAGATTCCCAGGTATATTTTTATTCATTTATATTTTTGGGGTTTATGAGGGGACTTGGCGAGTTGGCGCCAAGACTCGCCGAGTAGGGATGCGGATGTTCATTTTATTGCATGACCGGACTCGGCGAGTCCATTCGTGGACTCGGCGAGTCCACACTGTTTAGTGAAACCCTAATTTATCGGGTTTGGGGCCTATTTAAAGGGCCTTATGGCCGTCATTTGTGCTCACCAGCCCCCAGAGCGAAACCCTAGTGAACTTGAGCGTTTGGAGTGAGAGAAGGAGCCATTATCAACCTTGGAGGTGTTGTCTAGCAAGGGAAAGAAAGATTTAGCCAAGAGGAAGCAAGAGGGTTAACTTCCTGAAGATCTGAGGTCCAAAACATAACGTTTGAGGTACTATTTTCGAACCATTTTCTGTTGAGGTGATGTTCATGTTGATTTAGGGCTTATTGAGCCCTTTTGTGATTAGATCTAGTGCTCCCATGGTCCCCTAAGCGAGTTAGGTTGTGGATTTAGACCCATGGAGGTCCATAGTGCCTCTTTGTCCAAGCTTTTTATGAGTCTATGGAGGTTTTGGTTTGGGATCATTGTGTGTGAGGTTAAAACACCATTTATGAGTCAATAGGTGTGATATGAGCGCCAAGACATAAATTTTATGTGATGAATAAGCTTGGAAAGACTGGATCTATGAGCTAGTGGAACAGATCTGACCTCAGATGGTCGTTTGGGGTTATGCATGGAATGCACTCGCCGAGTCCATTGGCAGACTCGGCGAGTTGAAGCGAGTTATTCCATGTTTTCGAACCAGGGGTTGGGTAACCGAGTTGGGTGAGTGACTCGGTGAGTCGGAAGGGGTTCAGAGGAATCGGGTCCTCGTAGGGACTCTGCGAGTCCACGCCAGACTTGGCGAGTTGGGTTGACTGTTGACCATTGACCAGAGTTGACCGATGTTGACTTGATAAATTTAGTCAATCCTAGTTGGTGATGTGTTAATTAGAGATATATTTTTGTATAGGAGGACTATAGCTCGGGAGATCGAGCACTAGTGATTTCAGGGATTTACGAGTTACCGAGATACGCAAGGTTAGTCTTCTCACTATACTTTACCTTGAGTAGGTAAATAGAGTTATGTGATACAGTGTTTTATATATAGTGTTTGTTGCACTGCATTCTTCTATGTGATTTATGCTGTGTATGCTTGAAGAGTTAGAACCTAAGGGTTCACAGAGTTTTGGGTGCACGGACCCATAGAGTTATAGCCTCGAGTGGCTAATATGTGTTATATGTGGTATTTTGAGGAACTCACTAAGATTTGTGCTTACAGTGTTTTGTGTTATGTGTTTCAGGTACTAGTGAGGATCGCTGGAAGGCGCCGGCTTGATTAGTACACACACGGGATTTTTATGATATGAGATCTTGGGATATTTTTATATGTTATAAATTCAGTTTAAAACAATGATGTTTTTTATGATTTACAAATGAATTATGGTTTTATAAATGCGAAAAATTGTTTTGGAAATTTACGGTGTTACAAGTTGGTATCAGAGCCTTGGTTTGAGGGATTCCGGTACACCTTCGGGAGTATTTGAACTTAAACTGAGGATTTGGAAAATATTTTCAAAAGAGAACCAAGTTTTCTAAAAGAAGTAAAAAGATTTTTAGAGAAACACAGAGCAGAGACATGTGTACGATCAGTCAGCGCCCGAACGGTGATTTCCCAAAATACCCTTATGTTATATGTTTATGAGATTGATATGATGTATTATCTTGCTAGAGAGGGCTAGGTATTCCTATTAGGACTAGGGTGGCCTGATTTGTGATGCCTTAGCCTAGGGGAAGGTGAGTTGCTATGAGATGCTTGAGAGTGAGTAGGTAGCAGTGAGGAGCTATGAGAGATCTATAGAGAGTGGATTATGCATAATATAGTACTTGGGACTTGGGATCCTAAGAGGAGGACTTGGGGTGTACACTGATACGATGTGGACAGTTGTATTGGGCCCGTACTACTGAAAACACCGGGGTGGTGTACAATTCAAGTAAGAATCTTCGGGTGCCAGAGATCAAGGAGGGATGCGTTATCGAGTGCGATTATGCTCGAATGAATTTCTAATATATCGTATGTTGTATTTCAGAGGTAGATGATTGTGAGGAGACGAATTATGCCACGGAGTAGCGAGACTAGTGATGAGGAGATCCGTCGGATCATCCATAAGGAGGTGGCTGCGGCCATCAGGGCAGAGATACCAGAGATGTTTGGGTCTATTAAGACCACGCTGATTGAGACTTTTGACGAGCGTTATGCCACTCTTTCTGAGGCTGCCGTCGCAATGGCCACTGCAGTTGTCGTTGCTACTAGGCCGCAAGGGGGTGACTCGTTGTTGTTCCGGGAGTTCAACAACACAAAGCCACCATAATTTGATGGGACGCAGGATCCGATTGCAGCGATGATATGGGTATCTGACATTAAGGGATGTTTCTATACTTACTCGTGTCCGGAGCACTTGAGGGTTTAGTTTGCGCTGAACCAGCTTCGTCTAGGGGCGAAGGACTGGTAGAAGTTCGTGACAGCACACTATTCTCCAGCAGAGCTTGCTGCGTTGAGTTGGGAGAGGTTCACCACCATGTTTCGTGATGAGTACGTTCCCTCAGTGGAACGAGATCGGTTGGCACAAGAGTTTTTGACCCTCAAGCAGGGTACGGAGTCTGTTACAGCTATTCCCAGGATGTTTCATGAAAGGGCAATGTTCTACCCTGAGCACGTGTCTACTGAGTATGCACGAATGAGCTGTTACTTGAGTATTTTGAGGAGAGACATTTGGGAGTTCGTGGCGAACTCCTCATACCGGAAATTTGCCGAGCTTCAGGAAAATGCTCGGAAGAGGGAGATCGAGCTAGAGACTCAGGTGAGGGAGGAGGCGGAGTCTCAGGGGAGGGATCGGCAACCCACACAATCTCAGCTGGCAGCGAAGCGGGCCAAGCCTGCTGATCCCAGAGCAGGGAGCCAGAAGGGCCGCACTTGTGGGAAGTCCAACAAGGGTCATGATGGAGTTTGTAGAGCAGGATGTTGCTATAAGTGTGGCAAGGAGGGGCATATGGCCAAGGACTTCCCAAAGGGGTTACAATACGTTTTCACTGCAACCAGACCGGACACCGGAAGGCAGAGTGTCCGCTGTTGCGAGGGACTACCCCGGGAGCATCACAGGGATCTGCCCCTGCTGCTATTAGAGCTATTGAGAGCCGGCCAGTGAAGGCCGAGGTACCGAAGGCGCGAGGGAGAGCCTTCCGGTTGACCGTGGAGGAGGTCCGCGTAGCACCCGATGTCGTGGCTGGTATGTACTCTTTCATGTAATTATTTAATGTTTAAAATTTTTTGCTTATATTATGACATGCGTAGGTACTTTTCTTGTGAATTCTCTACCTGCTTTGGTGTTATTTGACGCGAGTGCGAGTCGATCTTTTATATCATTGGATTTTAGTCGCCACATCAGCATTAGTCGAGAGGCGTTGAGTTGACCTCTGAGAGTTTCCATCGCCGACGAGAGAGTAGTATATGCCACGGAGGTTATTCGAGGATGTGTACTCGAGATTTTCGGTGTAGAGTTTCCTATTGATTTGGTCCCGATTGCGATGGGGGACGTTTGTGTCATCATAGGCATAGATTGGTTGAGCAGATTTGGAGCAGTTATCGACTGTGAGCGACAGCTGGTGACTATACGAGACCCAAGTGGGGGAGTTCTTACTGTGTACGGCGAGGGTACTCGTCGTGATTCAGCGTTTTGTTCGGCTGCTAGAGTGAGACAAAGTCTACAGCAGGGCTGTAGTGGTTTTGTAGCGTATGTGTTAGATACGAGGGTTGGTGCAGGGAGACCGAGTGCGGTTGAGGAGGTCCCGATAGTGTGTGAATTCCCGAATGTTTTCCCTGAGGAGTTACCGGGTGTGCCTCCCGAGAGGCAAGTGGAGTTTCGCATTGATTTGATTCTGTGGGCAGCACCTATCGCCAAGGTGCCCTATCTCCTTGCACCTCTAGAGATGCAGGAGTTATCCTTGCAGCTTCAGGAGCTGCTGGGGAAGGGGTTTATACGGCTGAGCAGCTCACCGTGGGGAGCACTGATCCTGTTTATGAAGAAAAAGGATGGTTCACACCGAATGTGCATAGATTATCGAGAGGTGAATAAGTTAACGGTCAAGAACCGTTATCCTTTGCTGATGATCGATGATTTGTTCGATCAGCTGCAGGGAGCATCTTGGTTTTCCAAGATTGATCTAAGATCTGGATATCATCAGATGAGGGTGCGCAAGGAGGATTTTCAGAAGACTGCGTTCAGGACTCGTTATGGGTATTACGAGTTCGTGGTGATGCCATTCGGGCTCACCAATGCGCCTGAAGCATTCATGGATCTCATGAACAGGGTATGCAGACCGATGTTGGATCGTTCAGTGATTGTGTTCATTGACGACATTTTTGTGTATTCAAAGTCCCGGGAGCAGCATGAGGAGCATTTGCGGGAGATCCTCAGCGTGCTGAGATCGGAGAGGCTTTACGCCAAATTCTCCAAGTGCGATTTTTGGTTACGAGAGGTGCAGATCCTTGGTCACCTTGTTAACCAAGAGGGGATTTTGGTCGATCCGGCCAAGATCGAGGCGGTAATGAGTTGGGAGGTGCCAAAATCTCCTTCTGAGATCAATAGTTTTCTAGGGTTGGCCAGCTATTATCGGAGGTTCATCAGGGATTTCTCCAAGATTGCTGTTCCTCTCACCAGATTCACCCGGAAGGGTGTGGTGTTCAGCTGGGGCCCAGAGCAGCAAGCCTGATTTGAAACTCTTCACCAGAGATTATGCGAAGCCCCGGTGTTGACTCTTCCAAAGGGGTTAGAGGACTTCGTGGTGTATTGTGACGCATCGATATCTGGGTTGGGTGCAGTGTTGATGTAGAGGGGGCATGTGATCACATACGCATCGAGGTAGCTAAAGCCCCATGAGGCAAGATATCCCACCCACGATCTAGAGCTGGGGGCTGTGGTGTTCGCCCTCAAGATTTGGCGCCATTACCTGTATGGGGTTCGGTGTACGATATACACGGATAACAAGAGTTTGAAGTATTTGATGGATCAGCAGAATCTGAACATGCATCAGAGGAGATGGTTGGATGTGGTAAAGGATTATGATTGCGAGATCCGGTACCACCCGGGCAAGGCTAATGTGGTGGCCGACGCCCTAAGTCGTAGAGCAGAGAACGCCCCGATTCGGGATATTTGTATAAGATTGACAGTGATGACTCCGGTATTGGACACCATTAGAGGGGATCAGGCTGAGGCAGTGAGACCCGAGAACCACAAGAGAAAGCGAGTTATTGGGTAGGTGACGGAGTTCGTGACCGATAGCAGAGGGCTTATGACATTCCAGGGTCGGATTTGGGTACCGTTTGTTGGAGGAACGCATACCATCTTGATGGAGGAGGAACATAAATCGAGATTCTCGATCCATCCCGGAGCCACTAAGACATTTCTAGATCTTAAAAAGGAGTATTGGTGGCCCCGTATGAAGAGAGATGTAGCGTGGTTTGTTGAGAGGTGCTTAACCTGTCACAAGGTTAAGGCTGAGCACCAGCATCCGCATGGCAAGTTGCAGCCATTGGAGGTTCCCGGGTGGAAGTGGGAACAGATCACCATGGATTTTACCACCAAGTTGCCGAGGACTGTTAGGGGTGTCGATGTAATTTGGGTGATTGTGGAAAGGTTGTCGAAGAGTGCTCACTTCCTTTCCACCAGTGAGAGCTCTTCTGCTGAGAGGTTGGCAGAATTATACGTGAGAGAGGTGGTATCGCGACATGGGGTGCCAATCTAGATTGTCTCAGATCGAGATGTGCGTTTCACTTCCCGATTTTGGAAGAAATTCCGTGAGGAGTTGGGTACGAGGTTGCATTTTAGTACCGCATACCACTCGCAGACTGACGGACAGAGTGAGCGGATGATTCAGACGCTCAAGGACATGCTTCGAGCATGTGTGCTAGATTTCGGCGGAAGCTGGGACACGTATTTTTCCTTAGCGGAGTTTTCCTACAACAACCATCATTCGAGCATTGGTATGCCGCCCTTTTAGCTATTGTATGGGAGGAGGTGTCGGACCCCCATTTGTTGGGGAGAAGTAGGGCAGCGTGTGATGGGAAGTACAGAGATTGTGCTACAGACGATAGAGCAGATACAGCGGGTCAGACAGAGATTGTTGACCGCTCAGAGCCGCCGGAAGAGTTATGCGGATAGACGAGGATCCGAGCTTGAGTTCCAAGTCGGTGACTATGTTCTCCTGAAGGTATCTCCTTGGAAAGGAGTGATTCGATTCAGGAAGAGGGGCAAGCTAGGGCCCCGGTATATCGGGCCATTCAGAGTAATCGCGAGGGTGGGCAGGGCAGCGTATTGCTTGGAGCTACCTGCAGAGTTGGAGCGGATTCATAATACCTTCCACGTGTCTCAGTTGAGGAAGTGTATAGCTGATGAGTCGGCGGTAGTGCCGCTAGAGGACATTCAGGTGGCTGTGAGCCTGAACTACGTAGAGAGACCAGTTGTGATTTTGGATCGGAAAATCAAGGTTCTGAGGAAGAAGGAGGTTCCCCTGGTACAGGTCCAGTGGCAGGATCGGAAAGGGTCAGAGCTTACTTGGGAACCGGAGCGTGAGATGCGTGTGCAGTATCCGGAGTTGTTTTTAGAGTGAGACTTCGAGGGCGAAGTCTGATTCTAGTGGGGGAGAATTGTAACATCCGGATTCCCAGGTATATTTTTATTCATTTATATTTTTGGGGTTTATGAGGGGACTCGGTGAGTTGGCGCCAAGACTCACCGAGTAGGGACGCGAATGTTCATTTTATTTCATGACCGGACTCAACGAGTCCATGCTGTTAAATGAAACTCTAATTTCACGTGTTTGGGGCCTATTTAAAGGGCCTTATGGCCGTCATTTGTGCTCACCAGCCCCCAGAGCGAAACCCTAGTGAACTTGAGTGTTTGGAGTGAGAGAAGGAGCCATTATCAACCTTGGAGGTGTTGTCTAGCAAGGGAAAGGAAGCTTTAGCCAAGAGGAAGCAAGAGGGTTAACTTCCTGAAGATCTGAGGTCCAGAACATTACGTTTGAGGTACTATTTTTCGAACCATTTTCTGTTGAGGTGATGTTCATGTTGATTTAGGGCTTATTGAGCCCTTTTGTGATTAGATCTAGTGCTCCCATGGTCCCCTAAGCGAGTTAGGTTGTGGATTTAGACCCATGGAGGTCGATAGTGCCTCTTTGTCCAAGCTTTTTATGAGTCTATGGAGGTTTTGGTTTGGGATCATTGTGTGTGAGGTTAAAACACCATTTATGAGTCAATAGGTGTGATATGAGCGCCAAGACATAAACTTTACATGATAAATAAGCTTGGAAAGACTGGATCTATGAGCTAGTGGAACAGATCTGACCTCAGAATGTCGTTTGGGGTTATGCATGGAATACACTCACCGAGTCCATTGGCAGACTCGGCGAGTTAAAGCGAGTTATTCCGTGTTTTCGAACCAGGAGTTGGGTAACCGAGTTGGGTGAGTGACTTGGTGAGTCGGAAGGGGTTCAGAGGAATCGGGTCCTCGTAGGGACTCAGCAAGTCCACGCCAGACTCGGTGAGTTGGTTGACTGTTGACCATTGACCATAGTTGACCGATGTTGACTTGATAAAGTTAGTCAATCCTAGTTGGGAAAGTGTTAATTAGAGATATATTTGTGTATAGGAGGACTATAGCTCGGGAGATCGAGCACTAGTGATTTTAGGGATTTACGAGTTACCGAGATACGCAAGGTGAGTCTTCTCACTATACTTTACCTTAAGTAGGTAAATAGAGTTATGTGATACAGTGTTATATATATATTGTTTGTTGCACTGCATTCTTCTATGTTATTTATGTTGTGCATGCTTGAAGAGTTAGAACCTAAGGGTTCACAAAGTTTTAGGTTCACGGACGCACAGAGTTATAGCTTCGAGTGGCTAATATGTGTTATATGTGGTATTTTGGAGAACTCACTAAGCTTTGTGCTTACAGTGTTTTGTGTTATGTGTTTCAGGTACTAGTGAGGATCGCGGGAAGGTGCCGACTTGATCAGTACACACACAGGATTTTTATGATATGAGATCTTGGGATATTTTTATATGTTATAAATTAAGTTTCAAACAATGATGTTTTTATGATTTACAAATGAATTATGTTTTTATAAATGCGAAAAATTGTTTTGGAAATTTACGTTGTTACAGCTACGTTTGCACCAACTATGGAGCTTCAGTAGCTGGCAAGAGAGTTTCTAGATATGATGCAGCCTACTAATTCTGTGGTGGAGATTACCGTCAAGTTTAGGGAGAGGGCCTCACTAGTTCCTCAGTATGTGGGTGACAAGGAAATGAAGAACTAGTACCATGACCTGCTGAGAGCCGTCATTCAGAAACATGTCAGCTACTCGGCATGCTCGACTGTGGATGACGTGATTGTGAGGGTGAGGGAGAGGGAGATAGATATAGAGCACATCAGGAAGAGGAAGTCGGAGACTGGGCAGGCGACTGGGGTTTTTGGGAAGAAACCCAAGGGATTCGACTCGAGGTCGAAGGGCCATTAGGGCCGGAGTTGCTGCGGGAAGTGTGGTAAGCCATACGAGGGGGTTTTGCAGAGCTAGGGGATCGGTCTTTTATAAGTGTAGCAAGAATGGGCACATTGGGAAAGGATTGTATTGTCCCTACCCCCACCTTTCAAACATCAGACCTGATTTGCTTTCATTGCTATCAGAATGGCCATAAATAGGCCAACTGCCTGAGACTGACATCAACTCTAGTGACCCTACGTATCATGAAGGGCCGACAGGGAAAGACTAATGCTCCAGTGATAAGGAGTTGAGCCTTCCAGCTAGATGTTGATGAGGCACGTGCCGCAACGAATTTGGTGACGGGTATGTTTTCTTCTACCTAACTCTTACTACATGTCAGTTATGATATTTATATTCTATGTTTTATGTGTTTTGTTTAGGATCGTTCCATGTGAGCGGTATCCCAGTACAGGTGTTAATCGACTTTGGGGCCACCCGATCATTTGTCTGTCTTGCACTTAGCAAGAGGTTTTCTGAGTCTTCCGACATGTTGGATTGTCCTTTAGAGGTCGAGATTGTTGATGACCGATCTGTCCGGGCATCACAGGTCTACAAGGATTGTGTTTTGAGGATGTATGATGAGCATTACCTCGTGGATTTGGTTCCCATTCCATTGAATTGGAACGAGGTCATCATCGGCATTGATTGGCTGAGCCCTAATGGGGCGGTGATCGACTGTGCGTAGCAGATGGTACATGTTACGACCCCAAGTGGTGGAGAGTTGGTGATTCAGGGTGAGAGGCCACAGCGTGGAACAAATTTGTGCTCAGTAGCAAGAGCTAGGCGCTACCTTCAGTAGGGTTGCACAAGGTATCTAACCTACGTTATGGATATCCGGGAGGCGGGCAAGGTGACCGTGAGTGATGTGCCAGTAGAGTAAGAGTACTCGGACGTATATCAAAGGAGTTGCCTGGGATACCTCCGAAGAGATAGGTGTAGTTCAGGATTGTCCTGGTCCCTGTTGCGACTTCGATAGCTAAGGCACCATATCGTTTGGTTCCTCCCGAGATGTAGGAGTTGTCTACACAGCTATTGGAGCTGCCAGACAAGGGATTCATTAGGTCGAGTAGTTCGCCCTAGGGATCCCGATCCTGTTTGTGAAAAAGAAGGACGGGTCGCATAGGATGTGTATAGATTACAGGGAGCTGAATAAGGTAACAGTGAAGATCCGTTACCCACTCCCGAGGATTGATGATCTCTTCGACCAACTATAGGGGGCATCTTGGTTTTCCAAGATGGATTTGCGTTTAGACTACCACCAGATGTGAGTCAGAGATGAGTATATAGAGAAGAATGCTTTTCGGACTCGCTATGGCCACTATGAGTTCGTGGTGATGCCCTTTGGGCTCATCATTGGCCCTGTCATGTTCATGGACCTCATGAACCATGTATGTAGACCGATTTTGGATCCTTTTATGATAGTCTTTAATGATAACATCTTGGTTTACTCCAAGATGCAGGAGCAGCATGAGGAGCACGTGTGGGAGGTGTTGGATAACCTGAGGAGGGAGAGCTTGTATGGCAAGTTCTCTAAGTGTGAGTTTTGGTTGCGCTAGGTGTAGTTGTTTTGGGGGACCTTGTCAACCAGAACGATATTTTGGTTGACCCGAACAAAGTGGAGGCCGTGATGAGATGGGAGGTTCCAAAGTCTCAATCTGAGATATGGAGTTTTCTTGGGCTAGCAACCTATTATAGAAGATTCATATAGGACTTCTCCAAGATAGCAGTACCCTTGACCCGACTGGCGAAGAAGGCTGTTGTATTTTGCAGGGGGCCTGAGCAGCAGGCAGTGTTCGAGATATTGAGGCAGAGGTTGTGCGAGGCACTAATTTTAGCCTTGCAAGAGAGCATTAAGTATTTTGTTGTATACTATGATGCGTCCATCTCGGTTTTGGGCTCAGTGTTGATGCAGAGGGGGCAAGTCATTGCCTACGCCTCGAGGAAGTTGAAGCCTCACGAGGAAAAATACCTGACGCACAATCTGGAGTTGGGGGCGGTCGTTTTCACCCTCAAGAATTAACGACACTATTTTCATGGGGTCCATTGTACCATTTACACAGACCAAAAGAGATTGAGGTACCTCACCGATCAACCGAATCTGAAAATGAGGCAGCGGCGGTGGTTAGATGTGGTGAAGGATTACGACTATTAGATCCTTTACAAGCCAGGGAAGGCCAATGTTTTGGCCGATGCACTTAGCCCCAAGGAATTTGCGGCCCTGATAAGAGACATCTGTCTGAGGATGACAGTAGTCACTCTACTTCTCGAGAAGATCTGAGAGGCCCAGTAGGAGGCTATAAAGAAGGAACACCGAAAGAGTGAGCGTATAGTGGGCCATATTTTCTCCTTAGACTATGATAGTTGAGGGCTGTTGACATTTCACCGTAGAGTGTGGGTTCCGTATGTAGGCAGTGTGCAACAGTTCCTAATGGAAGAAGCGCACAAGTCTAGATTTTCCATCCATCCTGGGGCGACAAAGATGTATAGAGATCTTCGGCCTAATTACTGATGGCCCTGCGTGATGCGGGATGTAGTGCGGTAGGTTGAGAGGTGCTGGACCTACAGGAAGGTCAAGGTTGAACAATAAAGGCCTCATGGAAAGACGCAACCGTTGGATATCCCTGTGTGGAAATGGGAGGATATTACTATGGATTTAATCACAAAACTTCCCAAGACCGTACAAGGAGTGGATTCCATTTGGGTCATTATGGATCGGTTGACCAAGAGTGCTCATTTCATATCGACTCAAGAGAACATTTCAGCCGAGAAGTTGGCTGACATCTACATCTGAGAGGTAGTAGCTCATCACGGAGTGCCAATTTCTGCGATTTCTGACCGAGATGTACGGTTTACTTTCAGGTTCTGGAAGAAATTTCATGACGAGTTAGGAACTTGTCTGCATTTTAGCACGACTTTTCACCCCTAGACGGATGGTTAGAGTCAGCAGAAAATCCAGACGTTAGAGGACATGATGTGAGTGTGCATATTAGACTTTGGTGGTAGCTATGATACCTACCTTCCCTTGGCAGAATCTTCCTACAATAATAGCTACCACTCGAGCATCGACCGTCCTTCCTTCGAGATGTTATATGGTAGGAAGTAAAGAACCCTAATATACTGGGGTGAGGTCGGAGAGAGGGTCATAGGGAGTACCAAAGTGGTACTCAAGATGACAGAGAGGATCCAACAGGTCCGGAGTAGACTCCAGAAGGCCCAGAGTCAGCAGAAGAGCTACGCTGACAGAAGACGATCAAACATGCAGTTTCAGGTTGCAGATATGGTCCTCCTAAAGGTGTCACCATGGAAAGGTGTCGTCCAGTTCAGGAAGCGGGGTAAGTTGGGCCCCAGATACATTGAATCGTTAAGGGTATTATGTCAGGTGGGCCGGGTTGCATATCGACTAGATCTGCCAAACGAGCTTAGTTAGATCCACAACACCTTCCATGTCTCCCAACTATAGAAGTACTTGGTAGATGACTCCGCTGTGGTGCCTATAGAGGATATTCAGGTAGACGACAACAAGAACTACATTAAGTGACTGGTAGCCATTCTCGATAGAAGACGAAGGTGCAGATAAACAAGGAAGTAGAACTGGTGAAGGTGTAGTGGCAGCACCGTAAGGGCTCGGAGTGGACGCGGGAGCCAGAAGATGAGATGAGGGAGCATTACCCTGAGTTATTCCTGGCAACAACAGCAGACTTTGAGGATGAAGTCTAATTCAAGTGGGGGAGATTTGTAACATCCAAGATTTATAATGTACTATTCTTGTTTATATAAGGTTAATCTCTTTAAAAAAGTTTGGGCTTATACCTTTGGGCCCTTGTAATTGGGATGTGGAAGCACTGTACATGGAGCATACCTTGTGATGTACGGTCAGCATACTCAAGAGATTGGAATGTGTAGGCCATGCACGTACGCCCAGCGTACCAAAGGGTACACTCAACGTATGCATGCAGATTCTAAAACCCTAAAGTTTAGGGTTTGATCCCTATATAAAGGACCTTATGCCCTTGGTCCAGCCTCCCTCTTACCCCTAGATCGTCACCACAAAAAACCTAACCCATAGTTGTTTGTTCTTGTGACTTGGTAGCCACTTGAGAGAATTTTAGTGTTGTTTTGGTATTTGGAAGTGAAAGAAGTTTGAAGAAGGAGCAAATATTCAAAGGGAGCTTGTAGATCCAGGATATTAGCAACATTTCTGACTCATTTGACGTATCAAGCTACAAACTTGATCATTTCATGCTTAGATTTGATTTTGGGGTGTTTTATGTCAGTTTTGGACTCCGTTGTTGAGGTTTCTTGAATCTTGATAGTTTCAGACAATAAAAGTTGTCCTTTTAAACTCTTAGAAGCACTTAGAGTCATAAAAATCATACCTTGATGCTTAAGCCACAACCTCGCAAGTGTTTGATGATCACAAAGTTTGGTTAAGGAACAAAATCATGATTTAACCCCCAACCATGCATGCAAGAACATAAAGTTTGTGACTTTATGGACTAAGAGGTCTTAAAGGACCTGGATCTACATTTTGGATGTGAGGACTTAACGGATTAAGTTACAAATAGAGCCCCAAGGTAGTTGGCCGGTACGTTGGGCGTACACCCTGGTACGCTGCACGTACTGGGTCAACTTCCCGCTTTTGGTCAAGGCGAGCGTACGTTGGGCGTATGTACCAGGTACGCCGCATGTACGCATACAGAGTAGCAAACTTGAGCTTTTGGGCCTGGATAATTGGGCCTCATGGCCCACTGTGGAGTAGAGTTTCTGGGCCTAGAAGTGAGACTTAGTGTATTGGGCCTTTTGGGCCATATTGCGCCACTCGAAATTATTTATTTTGGTCTAAGTATTTATTTGGCTTGTGATAAGGCCCATTTGAGGAGTTGGGCCTAATTTAGAAAACTATGCCATTAGTGGGCCTTTATTGGGCCATTAATGGGTTGGGAAAGATAAGATGGAATTATGCCTTGGGTATGGTGCAAATTAGACCAAGAGGTAAAACGGTCATTTTACCCTAAGAAGTATTATGGATTTTGACTAAGTGTTGTTATGATAATGATAGTCGGGGAGCCATTGGAGCAGCTATTGAAGATTCCTTTATGTGATATGTGACACTCAGCTTTACAAGGTGAGTTAGTTTCTAGTAGAAGTGGGTCAAAGGCACCAATATTGGCCCACTAGTAGTTGCTTATGGTTGAGACGCTTGTCCTTATGATAATTGTCTTACATGCCACTATCTATTATGTTTTATGTGCTAGGATGTTATGCTATTATGTGATAGCTGGAGGTGGGGTGAAATAGTCATCGGTTACCAGTTGAAAGAGACTGAAAGGGTAGACAGTACCTATATATGCCTAGAAGTATGCGATGATATGCTATTATGTGGTAGTCGTAGGGGTGAAATAGTCCTCGTAACCAGTTGAAATAAACTAAGGGTAGGTTGGGCACCCAGATTTGCCTGACAGGGGGTTGGTAGGACGCCCCGATGTGTCTGACAGGGGTTGGTTTGTACCCTGGTATGTCTAATAAGGGTAAATTGAGCATCCTGGTATGCTCAGCAGTGTAGGTTAGGCACCCAGATATGCCTGATAGTATGTTTATTGTATGGTATATGGTATGATGGGGGAACTCACTATGCTTTCTGCTTACAGTTCTCAATTTTTGTTTCAAGTCCTTCTTCTTTGAAGGGAAAGGAGCCGACACGATAGCAACGCATCACACACACAATTTCCACACATGAGATTCTTGGGATTTATACTCTGAAATTATTTTCCTATGATATGTTTTTGAGATAGTTGACTTTGTTTTCATTATATGAGATAACATTGATGGCATTTGCAGTAATCTATTTTATAATTGTTTAATTTAAAGTGAAATTTTTTGTCGTAAATTTTGGGATGTTACAATATCGATGTTTCCAAGCATGTTTGCATAGTTATTTACATCATGTTTGTGATCCTCAACATCCCAGTCACAAATATAAGAGCATAATCTTAGATTAAACATGCCATTGATAAGATTTAATGAATCTCAAAAGGTCTAGGAATTTCATAGACTAAAATTGGTGAATTTTTTTTCCTATTCATAAATTTGCTATAAGATTACGACATCCCTCTTCTTAGTTGTGAATTGTTATATTGGATCCTAGCCTTGAATATTTATTTTGGGTTAAAGTATTAAGGATTTATATCAACTAACTAAAACTATCTCTTTTATATAGATGTCTGCTCTAGGAGATACTACTGTTACTCAATCTTCCACCAACACCAACTTCTGTCTACCATCGACCCTTTTAAAAGAGATATTAGCTTGTCCAAACTACATGGACTAGATGCAAAATCTCAAAATGACTTATCGGTACGAGGGCAAAGAATATGTCCTCGAAAAACCTCTAGTTGAAGTTGATGACTCAACTGCTACTCCATAAGAGCTTGCCACCTATAAGAAACGCTATGACGATGAAACAAAGGTTTCTTTTATCATGGTTGAAACCATGGTACCTAACTTGCAAAAGTTCTATGAGGACAATTTGGCAGTATGAGATGGGATTGGATATTAAAGAAAAGTTCCACGAGAGAGCATGTCAAGAAAAGTATGAGGTCATCAAAGCGTTAATGGCCTGCAAATTGAAGGAGGGAGAATTTATCTGAAATCATGTGTAGAGAATGTAGAGATACCTAGAGCATCTTGAAAGGCACAATGTGACTACTGATGAGGAGTTAGCCACTGACATGGTCCTTAACTCCTTGCAACCTTGTTATGGTCAGTGCATCTTGGCTTATCATTTAAACAACGTAGAAACCATATTGGTGCAACTCCATAACTTGTTGCGAACAACTGAATTAGGGATGAAAGAAAATCAAGTTCCTTCTGTTACAAGTGATCCCGTCCTAGCCATTAGGAAAAATAGAGGAACGAAGAGGGAGGCTAATCCCAAATTGAACTCGAAGGGCAAGGCCCAAGCTGGATCGTCTAGCAATGGGACGAAGGTAGAGCCCAGTTCATACATTCTTGTTGTTAGTGACCCCAAAGAGGCCACACACTACTATTGTAATGAAAAGCGCCATTAGAAATGAAGCTATCTGAAATACTTGCCTGACATTTAGGATGGAAACTTCAAGCCATCGTTGACAATGGCTAATAGAAAGTGAGGAGGTGGAGCATGGAAGAACAAATATGATCATGGGGAATATGTGATATTCTCCTGTTACCAAGACTGAAACTTATGGTCTTGTGCTCAGTGGTGATGTTAGGATATATTTGATTAGTTGTTCAAACAAGGTTTCTTTTTATTATTTTAATGATATAGGTATATCTACTTAATCAAACATAAATCAGAAACCTTAAAAAAGTTTAAGGAGTTTAGACATGAGTTCGAGAATCAATTGGGCAGGAAGATAAAGATGCACTAATCTGACAAAGGTGAAGAGTATCTTAGTATCGATTTCCATGACTATCTAAAGGAATGTGGAATAGTTTCACAATTGACTACTCTTAGGTCACCATAACTTAATTGTTTTGCTGAGAGGTCTAATCAGAATCTGCTAGACATTGTTCTTCCCATAATGAGTCAAGCTTCCCTTCTTATTTCTTTCTGGGGGTATGTCATAGGGACATCTCCACATATCCTTAATCGTGTCCCTACTAATAAGTTTGCCAAAATAGCTCACAATATGTGGACATGGAAAGTTCCCTTGTTAGCACATATCAAGGTGTGGGGTTGTGAACCCTTCGGTAGACGAGAGGCTCATGCCAAGCAAGAACCTAGAAGTGAAAGATGTATTTTTCTTGGAAACCCACAAAAGTCTTTTGGAAACTTTTTCTACAAACCTAGTAAGAATGTGGTCTTTGTAGCTAGAAGATGAGTCTTTTGCAAGAGAGAGCTCATATTAAAATAAGAAAGTGGGAGTGCTATTGATATGGATGAAATCCCAAAATCAACCAATGAAGGAACCATATAAGAGACTAGCTCTCAACTAGAGAATGACTCTCCTGTTGAGCCCATTGGTACACTGGTTAATTTAGATGAACTAGCTAACTACATGGAAGCATTGGTGAGACCTGAGGCTGCCAAGTGGAAAGGGGCAATGGATAGTGACATCCAGTTTATGTATGATAACCAAGTTTGGAATTTGGTTGATCATGTACCAGGTCAAAAGATATTTGGGTGCAAATGGATCTTCAAGAAGAAGACTGACATGGATGGAAAGGAACACACTTTCAAGGCACAACTTGTTGCGAAGGGCTTTACTCAAACCCAATGGATTTACTATGAGGAGACCTTCTCAACAATGGCCAAGATTAAACCTATCAGGATAATAATTGCTATATCTGCCTTTCATAATTATGAAATATTGCAGATGGATATCAAAACTGCTTTCCTTAATGGGAAGTTATATAAGGATGTATACATGAGCCAACCAGAGGTTCTTGTACATGCAAAGTATCCTAATACAGTGTGTAAGCTTGGGAAATCCCTTAATAGATTGAAAAAAGCGTCTCACAACTGGAATATTTGTTTCCATGATAAAGTCAAAGAGTTTGATTTCTCTAGGAGAGAGGACAAGACTTTTGTATATGTAAAAGATAGTGGGAGTATAGTAACTTTCCTAGTATTTTATGTTGATGACATAATCCTTATGGGAACAACATTTGGACCTTACAACAAGTGAACTCATGTCTTGGGAAGTATTTCCCCATAAAGGATCTAGGGAAGCATCAAATATTCTTGGGATAAGGATTCTAAGGGACAGAAAGAAAAGACTTATTCGTCTTAGTCAAAATACATACTTGGATAAAATACTAAAGCGTTTAGTATGGAAAATTCCAAGAAAAGGAAACTACCTATTTAGAGTAATGACAAGTTAAGTAAGAATCAAAGACCTTGTACAAATGAAGAGATAGCTAACATGAGTCGAGTCCCATATGCTTTGATTGTAGGTTCGATCGTGTATGCTATGACATGTACTCACCCTGATGTGTCTTATTCTTTGAGCATGGTTAGCTGGTTTCAGGGCAATCCTGTCGGAGCTCATTGTAGTGTAGTAAAGAACATTCTTAAGTATCTACAACGGACAAAGCATATGATTCTAGTCCTTGGTGGCCGTGATACGTTAAGAGTTACTGGATATAGTCATTCCAACTTTCAGACAGATCAAGACAACTTTTTTTTTTCAGTTCGACTGGGTGTTTGTGTTACATGGTGGAGTAGTGACATGGAACAGTTCAAGGATGATACGTTGGCTGATTCTACTTTTAAATCAGAATACATCGCATCGAGTGAGGAATCGAAGGAGGAAGCTTGGTTGAAGAACTTCATCTCGTGATCTTGGAGTAGTCTCGACCATTCAAGAGTCATTGGAAATTTTCTTTTATAATGAAGTTGTGATTTCTTTGACCATAGAACCCAATGATCATGGTAGATCAAGCATATCAACAAAAAGTACCATTACATCACATATAGGGTTAAAGGTCATCTCCTGGTGAAGAGAGTATCCTCAGAAGAAAATCATGTTGATCCTTTCACATAGGCTCTGAGTAGGGTGAAGCACAACCAACATGCTAAGAGCATAGGCTTGAGAGATGATATTTGTTTTAGTAGGTAGTTGATAGTTTGAAACTTTGTAGCAAAATAAATTTAATTAGCTTCGGTGAATAAATAATAGAGACTATTTATGAGTATGGTTACTTCCTTTTTCAATTGTTTATTTTTTGTTTCGCTTTGCATGTTTTGCTTCCTGAATGATTTGATTATTCAAAATTCCACAGTCGCACATACTTTTAGAAGTAAGTAGTGCATTAAGACTATCATGAATATATTGTAGATTGTCTATGGATATTAGACATTGCAATGGTTGCTACAATATTCATGAATACCTAGAAAATGGAGATTTTAAGTATTGGATAAATCCATGATCAAAGAACTATTCATGGATTATATCATGAGTAATTCAAAGATGATAATATCTTATATTCTTGAAATGGAGATATATGAGTTGTACTTTACAAGTTGGTTGTGCATTGGTGTTATGAAAACGCATCAGTAACTTGATGTTATAAAATGCAATGCCATGCATGATTTGGTGAGTAAAAGATAAAAGCATATGACACGAAGTTTATTAATTCTTTTTTCTGTAACAAGAAAAATGATATATTTGGGCCCCTTAGTGATTTAATGTTGAGACTATAGCGTTTGGGCCCAGCTACGACTAAATTGATGTGTTTAATTCGTAGTCTTATGTGGTCATCATAAATCAGGAAATCGAGAAACATAATTTGTGAATAGAGATTGATTCTAATCCTTGTCTCATGTCCATACAATATCTTGAAGAATGAAGGAATATTTGATCACTTATCTTCGGACCGATGTCTGATCAGATCAATGTTTGGCAGTTGCTTTGGAAATCATACTTTGCTGTTTGATTTACAAGTTATCCTTAGGAATATAGTTGTAGACTTATCCAAGTGGAAGATTTTTGGATTAGGTGTCTAAGCCAATAAGTAAAATTGGTATTTACTTGAATTAAAAGCAAAGTTCTTTGGGTTGACCTCAAAACTAGTAATTCACAAGAATGACTATTGGAGAGAGAAAGAAAGAAAGAAAGAAAGAGAGAGAAAGAGAGAGAGAGAGAGAGAGAGAGGCTAAATTATTGGTTTATTATATGATTAATAAATAAATATAAAAGATTTTATAATATATTATGAGATTACTACATTAGTTATAAATAGTATTATTTAATTAAAAATAATCAAAAATCAATTAAAATTAATTTTTGGATTAATTGGATTAATTAAAAGTGGAAGGACCTAAGTTGTAATTATTCAATAGTTAAACAAGAGAAGGATTTTGGAATATTCTAAGGTAGGTCAAAATTTTGGAGCCTCATTAGGGTTTTTTGATTTTTCCATATAGAAAAAATGGATAATATGGAAACTAGATAAAGTCAAGATTTGAAATAATATTATTTAATTTCCAACTAGGGTTATCTAGGGATTTCCTATCAACTATAAATAGGAACCTTAGCTTTATAATTTTTGGCCACCATTCATACCAAAGGAATAGACAAATTTCTAATCCCTATCCTCTCTCCCCAAGTGTTCTAATTGCTACGCTTTGGGTAGAAACCATCAGAGGCATTAGATTTTTGTTGCTTGCTTTCTATAGCTTGTTAAAGAAGGATTTTATTGATTATTTACATAAATAATCGAAATGTATGTAAACCCTAATCTCATTGTGATTTTGATTATAATAGGGCTTCTTTAGGGTTCTTTCATGTTCATAGAGAAAACCTAGATCCAAATAGGTTGCATGTGAACTTCAGTGTTACGTTTTTCTGCCACATTTTTAGTGGTAACCTATAAAACCTATCAAGACCATAGGATGGGGCCATGGTAGTAGTATGTTTGTCGCAAGAATACGGAGTTCCCTGTAGCATTTAGTAGATTGGCAGTGATATAAGTATTGTAAGACTACGGGGTAGCCTATAGCATTCACTAGGATGGTAGGCAGTATGGAGGTGTTGTAAGATTGCGGGGTGACCTGTATCCTTTACTAGGTAGGTAGGCAGTATGCAAATGTTTTGAGATTGCAGTGTGACCCGTAGCATTCAGCAGGTCATTAAGTAGTTTCAAGAGTGTTGTGAATCTACGGTTTTTCCCGTAGCCTTCTCTAGGTATCATTAGACCCCGACAGGATGGCTTGTGACCGTGGGAGGCTTGTAACATCCCGACTTTTGGGTATAAGAGATGTCTTTTGTAGATCTTCCAATCTAACTTGACGATTTGGGTAGCCTTAACTCGGAGAGTTGAGGAATGTTTTAGCCATGGGATTCAATTAAGCAACTCGGTGATTTGAGGAGCCTCAACTCAGCGAGTTCTTAGCTGGGAAGGAGAACCAAGGTTTTAGGGTGTTGCACCATATTTAAAGGCCTTAAATCCCTTGGTTGGCCTCCTTATCAGCCTCAAATGTTATCAAAACCCTAAAACGAGTTGTAGCCTCCATTGTCATGTATTTGAGCCTTGGAAGGATGTTTGGATTCCATTTTGTGCATTGTGAAGGAGTTAGAAGATCTTGAATTTTCTAAGCTTGGAGGAGAGGCCTTAGATCCGGAATCTGATGGGTTTTGAGCATTACAACATATCTATGGTGCACATGCAACCCTATTTGCTTTGGATCTAGGTTTTTCTCAAGTTATACATCAAATTAAGTTTCCAAAGTAAGAACCAAATTTCTAAGATATAAAATCGACATCTAATAATATGAGGGTTAGAAGAATACATTTCTTGTTGACTGCTTGATCTTGACCTTCAAGAGCTTAGTGCCTCAAGTGCCACACCTCTAATGTAGTCACAAACACCACTTATCAATGGATGAACAAGAGAAAGAGAGAGAGAGAGAGAGAGAGAGAGAGAGAGATAGAGAGAGAGAGAAAGGTGGAAGCTACAAAATTTTGGCCAGGGTTTCTTCTATAGAATAAAGTGTCGACATCAAGAGCCTTGGGGTTCCTTTTATAGTTGAGGCTACAAGGGTTTTCAAGTGGAAACCCTAATTCCCTTGCTTAGGCCCTAAGCAATCCACAGACCCCAGATGACAGGCCTTGGACGAAAACTCTATGGGCTTCCCATAGATTTTCATCCACCCCATATCAATAGGATCCATTAGCTCAAACTACAACTATTAGTGATTTAGATAATCAGTCCCCGTTCTTTTAATCAGTCTCTTGTGATCATTATATTAATTTCTGGTCAATACTAATTAACTAATATGATTTCTCAATTAATATATTATTCTTATAATATATTAATAAATCATTAAATAACCTCTTTCTCCAAAAGTCATCCTATCAAATTGCTATGGCGAAGGAAACCCAAAAGGACCATGCTACTATCGGGTCAAGTACATACCAATTATAGCTATGGGCTTAGACACCTAATCCAACAGTCTCGCAGTTGGATAATTCTAATAACTATAATTGCAAGTACGTCTTCAAAATCCGATTAGCAATCATAGCTCTTAAAAGTCGTTGTCGAAATCTAACCTAGTCAATGATGCATCCTTTAGATAAAGGATCATATAATCCTCCATTCTACAAGATATCATGTGGACAAAGACATGGAAACTAATCATTCTCAATGTTCAACAGTTTGTTTCCCAACTTCTGAATTGTTTGACATGGAACTTAATTGAACACATCAATTCAGTCCTTATCGGGTCCGACACATAAGTCGACAAAAAATCATCGAGGGTCCCAAGATATCACTTTTACCCTCCTAGGATAAAAGGAGTTGATAAACTTTGACTTATATGCTTATACTATTTACTCATAAAATCGTACACATCAACACATTTTATAACATCAATTTACTGATGCATTTACACATTATCAATGCATAACAACTTGTAAACAACAACTCATATATCTCGGTTTAAAGATTATATGATATTATCGTCTCACAATCACTTGTGATAGATTCCATGAAGTGAATCAATGAGTATGGGTTAAATATAATACTCAAATCTTATTTCAGAAGTAGTCATAAATGTTGCAGCAAACCTTTGCTATGTCTAAACACTTAGACAATCTACAAACCAATTCATGACAGTCTAACCTCATAACTTTCTCCCAAAGTATGATTGATTGTGGATAATTTGAACAATCTAATTATTCCATAAGTAAAACATGCAAAAAAAGAAACAATAGTAAACAATCGACACAAGAAAGTAAAATTTACTCATCAATAAATCTCCATTACTTAATCATCAAATGCCAATTACATTTATCTATTACAAGTTTCTAAACATCAATCTAATCACTAAAACTAATATCGTCCGTTAGACCAATGCTCCTCGCATGTTGTAAGTGTTTAACCCTGCTCATACCCTTTGTGATAGGATCTGTTGGGTTCTCCTCTGAAGATACCTAGAGATGGACACAAAAACCAGATTGGGCTCTCGGATCCAATCCGTTTAGGAAACCGGATTTGGTCAAAACCAGTTTTGACCGAACCGGATCGGATTAAACCAACCTCTGGATTGAAACCGGATTGAAGCTTTGGAACACTTATCGGATTTACCCCTGGATTGAGAACCGGATTCAGGTCAAACTGGATCCTAAACCAGTTTTTTTTTTTTTTTTTTTTTTTTTTTTTTTTTTTTTTTTTTTTTTTTTACCGTAGAGCAACAGGAATTTTGAATTTTTTTATAGCCGTTGGAAAGGGGAAAAATGGCTAGTTTGAGTTTTCTTGACTTTTTTACCCTTCCAAACATATATAAATACAACCCATTTGCTCCATTCACATTTTACACCCATTTCTACTACTTAATAATTCTACTTTATACTTCTATTTTCATAATCTTCCAAGAAATGAGCTCCCGAAATTCTACTGTGGCTCAAGAGTCGGATGCAACGGTGGTTAAAATCTTACCAACCACTTTGAGTAAAGATCTATGGGAACATTACATTTTGCGTTTGTTGTCGAATGGGAAAGAAAAAGCAAGGTGCAAGCAATGCGGGATGTTTTTAGGAAAAGATGGCAATAGTACGTTGAGGAGTCATACAACAAAAACGTGTCCGGTTGTAAAAGGTCAAGGCGATCCGGATCAACCAAATATTCCTACCGACGATTCGATCTTTATTTACAACAATGATGACATTCGGTGGAACGTATACAACACTTGGCATCACTAGAAGGCCCACTACCACAAAATGTTGAACCGGAGATCGTGGATGAAGAATATGCACAAGGCTTATCAACACCTCCGGAAGACGAAGACGATGACGATGAAGACGAAGACGAAGATGAAGAATATGGTATTGATGAGACCCCTAGTTATTTGTGTGGTGGTTGAGCAATATTTTAGTGAAGGCATCACGAAGTGGAAGACCACAAAAACAATTTCTATTTGGATAAATGTTATAATGCCACTTTATTATTATTATTATTATTATTAGTTAACTAGTTTAAAAACTCTTTCTAATTCAATGTTTGATGTATGTTTTAATTATTTTAATGAACCTATGTTGCATTTTGTGCTATATATGAGGTCCAAAAAATGTTTAAAAAAACCAAAATTGGATCGGATTGTAACCGGATCAGATTAAACCGATTCGGATTCGGGGCTCGGAAAACCGGTCAAATCCAGTTTGAAACCCGTTCGGATTAGGGACTACTTTGGATCAAGTGTGACGTCATCAAATCAGATCGGATCTGGATCCGGATCGGATCGGGTCTTTGTGTACCTCTAACGATACCCTCTTGACTACGAGGGGTCCCTCTTTTACCTAATGTTTGATGAACTGGTATTTTCTGTCGATGTGTCTGGATCTACCATGACCCCTTGGTACCTTGGTTAAGGCTGATGGGTTTTGAGCATTCTAACACTTCCTAAGTGTACATGCAACCCTAATAACCTTGGATCTATGTTTGTCTAATTATCATGCAAAGTTGAATTCCAAGGCTATATTCCTAACTAACATACATGGGGAACAATTTTAACTTGAATGATAGATAGAATAACATACCTTGTTGTTGCTTATGTTCCTTGAAACCTTATGAGCCTAGCACCCCAAGTGTGATGCCTTAAATGCTTCACACAACACTAAATGCTCTTGGAAAAACTTATGAGAGAATGCACACTTCTTGAAATCGGCCAAGCCCTCTTGTTTCCTTAGTGTAACCGATTTTGGTGGAGAATGAGATCTTTATATAGTGTTGACACATCTAGGGTTACACCATGTAAACCCTAATGTGTCATGACTCTTCATTTCCATGACCCATGGGTTTGTAACTCCCATGGAGCATCCATGGAGCATCCTATGGGTAGAACCCAACTTGATAATCCATGGAGCCTCTTAGCCCACTATACAAGATATGGATGATTTACATAATCAACCTATATATTTAATTAGTTCTCTTTTGATCACTTAATTAATTCTAAATTAATTATTGATCAAACTAATCAAATAATATTATTAATATATTAGAACTTATAATATATTAATAATCTCCAAGTGTTATTTCTCTCATTTAGTCTATCCAATTGCATGGTGCCATGCAACCCAAATGGACCATATCGGGTCGGGTCAAGTACATACCAGAAATAGTTATGGACTTAGACACCTTATCCAACAGTCTCCCACTTGGATAAGTCCAATAACTATTACTGTAAGTATGACTTTAGGAACCGATCGGCAATCGTAGCTCTTTTCAAGGTTTCTCGGAACTGAGAAGATGATGGTACGCCATTTAAGATAAGTGATCATATAATCCTCTGTTCTAGATATCAATTGGACAAATACATGGAACAATGTCTTACTTATTGTCCAACAGTTTGTTTCCCGATTTCCGATTTGTTTGACAAAGAATTTAATTAAACACATCAACTTAGTTCTGACCGGGCCCGGTACATAGGTCAAAACAAAATCATCGAGGGGCCCATATATCAGCTTCTAATCCAAGAAGGAATAGATAAACTTTGACTCACATGTTTGTTGTACCACTCATTGAATTACACACAAGAGCACGATTTATAACATCGAGTTACCAATGCATTTTCATACAATCAATGCATAACCAACTTGTAAGTAACAAATCATATCTATAGGTTTGAAGACTTATATGATATTACCGTCTCACGATCACTCGAGATAGAATTCCATGAAGTGATTCCAGTGAGCGTGGGTTGAGTCCAATGCTCAGAACTTATGAACACTCATGATTGTTGTAGCCTTGTCTAACACCTTAGACCTCTGCAACCAATCATGACAGTCTTGATTCATACCTACTTCCGACATATGACCGACTGTGGAGGTTTGAATAATATGTTATACCAAACAAAATTATTCTGGAAGTCAAAACATGCAAAAGAAATATAGTAAACGATTGACATGAGATAGCAACACTTTACTCATAAATAAAACACTTTTTATTCATCATCTAATGTCAATTACACTTTACAAATTTCGAGGTTATCTAACTACTAAATCTAATATCATCCTTCAGCCCTATGCTCCGAGCATGCTGGAGATGCTTAACCCGAGTAAGTCGCTTCGTGAGGGGATCTGCTGGGTTCTCATCCAATGATACCCTCTTTGCCACGAGGAGTCCTTCTTCTATTCGATGTCTAATAAAATGGTATTTTCTAGTCGATGTGTCTGTATCTCCCGTGATCCCTTGGTTCCTTGGCTAAGGCAACAACACTTTCACTATCACAGAAAATTTCCATTGGCTCTTTAATAGCTAGTACAACTCCAAGGTCTCCGATGAAGTTCTTTAGCCATATAGCCTCCTTTGCCGCCTCGCTCGCTGCAATATACTCTGATTCACAAGTAGAATCTTCCACTGTCTCTTGCTTGGAACTCTTCCAAGAAATTGCTCCTCCATTTAGGGTAAAGACCCAGCCTGACTGAGAGCGGAAATTATCCCTATCAGTCTGGAAGTTAGCATCACTATACCCTACAACTCTCAAGTCATCACTCCCACCGAGGGTAAGGACCGAGTCCTTAGTCCTTCGGAGTTACTTGAGAATATTCTTTACCGCAGTCCAGTGTGCCTTGCAAGGGTTCCCCTGAAACCTGCTAACCATGCTCAGGGCAAAGGCTACATCAGGTCGAGTACACATCATAGCATACATGATCGATCCTACAGCTGAAGCATAAGGTATTCGACTCATTTTTGCTATCTCAGCCTTAGTGCTAGGGCTTTGCGTCTTACTCAATTTGGTGTTACTCTGGATGGGTAACTCTCCTTTCTTGGAGTCCTGCATGCTGAATCTTTTCAGCACCTTATCCAAGTAGATACTCTGACTAAGTCCAATTAGTCTTTTACTCCGATCTCTTAAGATCCTTATCCCTAAAATATAGGCAGCTTCACCAAGGTCCTTCATAGCGAAATACTTCCCAAGCCAGGACTTTACTTCCTGCAGGGTTGGAATGTCGTTTCCTATGAGTAGTATGTCATCCACATACAATACCAAAAAGCTAACTATACTCCCACTAGCCTTGACATACACACAAGATTCATCTTCACTCCTAGAAAAGCCAAATTCCTTGACCTTTTCATCAAAGCAAAGATTCCATCTGCGAGGTGCTTGCTTTAATCCATAGATTGATTTCTTAACCTTACACACTCTATTAGGGTACTTGCTGCTGACAAAACCTTCCGGCTGACTCATGTAAACATCTTCAGCCAATTTTCCATTGAGGAAAGCAGTTTTGACATCCATTTTCCAAATTTCATAGTCATGAAATGCGGCTATGGCTAACATAACCCTAATAGACTTAAACTTGGCTACCGGAGAAAAGGTCTCATCATAATCCACTCCAGGAATTTGTGAGAACCCCTTTGCAACCAGTCTAGCCTTATAAGTGTGTACATTACCATCCATGTCGGTCTTTTTCTTGAAGATCCATTTGCACCCCACCGTCTTACGACCTGGTACATTTTCAACCAAGTTCCAAACTTGATTGTCATACATGGATTGTATCTCGCTATCCATAGCCTCTTTCCATTTAGCAGACTCGGGGCCTGTCATGGCTTCCTCGTAGCTGTTAGGGTTATCTTGACTTACTAGTGTCCCATCACTAATAAGTGTCTCGCCTTCTGCAGTAATATCGAATCCATAGTAATGCTCAGGTGCACTCCTAACTCTCGTGGAACGCCTCAGAGGTACAGATTCGTCAATTGGCTCAACAGGAGTTTCCTCCTCAAGTTGAGGGCTAGAGTTTGAAGTTCCTTCACCACTTGACTCTTGAATTTCATCAAGATCAATTTGCCTCCCACTATCTCCTTGGCTTATAAACTCTGTTTCTCAAAAGACTCCTCTTCTTGCTACAAAGACCACATTGTCACTAGGTCTGTAGAAGAGGTAACCAAAGGATTGCTGTGGGTAGCCGATGAAAATACATCTCTCGCTTCGAGGTTCGAGCTTATCATGAGTCTCGCGTCTCACGAAATCCTCGCAACCCCAAATCTTGATGTGGTCTAGTTTAGGTACTTTACCAATCCACATCTCGTGAGGAGTTTTGGCAACTTTCTTTGTAGGGACTAGATTAAGAATATGGGCGACAGTCTCTAAGGCATACCCCCAGAATGAGATTGGTAGCAAAGCTCGACTCATCATGGAACGAACCATGTCTAACAAGGTTCGATTGTGCCTCTCAGCCACACCATTCAACTGCGGTGTCCTGGGAGGTGTCAATTGTGAGACAATCCCACATTCCCTTAGATAGTCGAGGAACTCTAAACTAAGATACTCACCACCCCGATCGGATCGAAGCATCTTAATCTTCCTGCCCAATTGATTTTTGACTTCCTGTTTAAATTCCTTAAACTTCTCGAAAGTCTCTGACTTATGCTTGATTAAGTAGACATATCCATATCTACTGTAATCATCAGTAAAAGTCAAATAATAACGATTAGCATCCCTTGTGGCATGTTTAAATGGTCCACACACATCCGTGTGTATAAGGTCCAACAAACCTTCACCTCTTTCACACGAGCCTGTGAAGGGTGACTTTGTCATTTTTCCAAGTAAGCATGATTCGCAACTATCATCTGACTTTAGGTCAAACGGTTCCAAGACTCCATCCGTTTGGAGTTGGCCTATGCGTTTCTTGCTTATATGTCCAAGCCGACAATGCCATAATGATGCTTTATCCAAGTTATTATTATTAGTAGAATCAATACACAAAACATTATTTCCTAAGTTATCTACAACAGACACAGCTTCATACACACCATCACAAGGTAATGCTTTAAAATAAAGAACATTATTAAAGAAAGCATTAATCAAACCAACTTCATTATCAAATGAAAAGGTGAAACCTTGTTTGTACAATGCATGAAAGGAAGTAATATTTCTTTCCATTTCTGGCGAATAACAACATTTATTCAAATCTAAATTTAACCCACTACTTAGCGATAAAGTATAAACTCCAATCTTGGTGACAAGTGTAACTTTCCTATTCCTCATGATTAAGTTTATTCTTCCTTGCTCCACATTCTCACTTCTTCTTGGTCCCTGCAAGTCACAACAAATGTGAATACCACAACCGGTATCAAGGACCCAAGATTTCGAATGGGGTGAGTTATTAGAAATGATAGTGTAAATACCTGCATGGTTGGGTTTAACTTTCCCATCCTTCACATCTTGCTGGTACTTTGGGCTATTCTGCTTCCAATGTGATTTTTCATGGCAATAGAAGCATTCAGCCTCTTTTGGGTCAGAAGAAGGAGTGACAAAACCTTTCTTGGTTCCACTTGAAGAAGAGCCATCAAGGGTCCTAACCTTGGTACCCTTCGAAGAACTCTTTCTCTTCTTCCCTCGACTTTTCCCGATTGCCAAAACCGGAGTGGAGTTTGGAGTGGGAGTGTTAACAACCGACTTCCCCTTAAGACCTAATTCTGCGGTCTTGAGAAGTCCCTGAAGTTTGCTGAGTGTGACTTCTTCCTTATTCATGTGATATGTCATGCGGAATTGATCATAGCACGATGGTAAGGAGCGCAAAATTATATCTATTGCAAGCTCCTCAGGGAAGTTCACATTAAGTTTCAGCAATCGATCCACATACCTTTGCATTTTCTGCATGTGGCTCGTGACGGAATCCCCGTCCTTCATCATGGTTGTTATCATGGAGCAGATGATTTCGTACCTCTCTTGTCGTGCACTTTGATGGTATCTTTCCATCAAATCTTGGTGCATTTCATAAGGGTAGAAATCCTCATCGGACTTTTGGAGTTCTGCTATCATTGTGGCCATCATGATGCATGCTACTTTCGTAGCATCCCTTTCATGTGCCTGAAAGTTAGCGATCTCCTGAGGAGTTGTAGTGGTCTCATCAATCTCATTAAGCTCCTTGTCGAGGACATATTCTTTGTCCTCGTAGCGGGTAATCATCCTGATGTTTCTGATTTACTCATTGAAGTTCGATCCATCAAAAGTGACTTTCCCACACAAACTCATAAGAGTAAAGGAGCCATTAGGATTCGAGCCAGAAGCAGCATTGTTTGAAGACATCTGAAGGAAGAGGATAGGATTAGTTTAGATATTAAGAGAGTCCTTAATAAAACACCCAAATGTAATATTAAGGCTAGGATCCAATCACAATATATTATAACTTAGAAGAGGTATGCCGTAATCCAAGCTATAACATATTTGAAAGGTAGGTGAATGACGATTCACCAATTTCCACCACGAAAACCGAAATATTAGATATTAGGTTTTATGATTGGTTCTTAGAAATTCCTAGATTCTTTGAGATTCAATGAACTTTTCAAAGGCATGTTTCAATCTCGAGTGTGCCCTCCAAGTTTTGTGACTGGGATACCGAGGATCACAAAACGAGGTGTGAAGTAACCATGCAAATCACTTGGTACCCTTAAAGTTTATCACTCAATCGATGTGCCAGTAAACCACACACGCTCCACCGATACTATAATAAACCTTAAGTCACCCTTTACCTACCTTGTTAAGTCCAATTTAGTGTGCCGGTTAACCACACACGCTCCACCAACGACTTAGACAAAGTGTAAAGTGTAATTTCATGGATTAGCACCTTATTCACATTTTCCCTAAAGTAACTAAGATTGGGAATTTAATAAAACATTTAGTTACTTTATTATATTCATCATACTTTTAATGAGAATTTATAAGTCCTTGTCTTACCCGTTCGGCTAACGACCCTCCACCAGTCAAGCAAGCGGCGGGTGAGAGTAGACACCCATTAAGTCACCATTTTATAGGCAACAACCTTATACCCACCTTATAGATCGGCTTCGTGAATGAGGCATACTAGCGGTAAGACGACTTTGTTCTTATACATATATATATATAATTATTAAATCATCATAATATAAGTATAAGGATTGAATTTTAACTTTTAAAATTCTAAGGGTTGGAACTAAAGTTTTAACTTAACTTTACTTGTTCCAAAACTTGAGGGCAAGTTTTTTAACTTTCAAAACTTTTCATTTCTTGTAACTTATGAGTTTAATAGAGTAATAAAATGAAGACTCTTCATTTTTCTAACTCTTGTGTTCTTTTTAATGGTTTTAATTCAAGTGTGACTCTTGGATTTCCATAACTTGAGGACAAGTTATGGACTCCATTAAAACACATTATGATCAAGAATTAATCTACCACATAGGTTACAAATAATTCCTATGATCATCTAAAACATCATAAGAACAAGAACATGAATATGAACACATTCATAAATCAAAATTACACTTAAAACTTTGTAATTTTGATAACTAGTTGTTGTAAATGAATTAGAAAGAACATTACACCATCAAAACAAGTTTTTCAAGTACCAAAACAGTTTAGGGTAATGTTTCTAGTCCATTTCCAGCAACTAAAGTCGAAATTCTGCAATATGTCGACCCTACTCGCCGAGTGCATGAACTTACTCGCCGATTTGGTTGAAGTTACACGTGAACTCGACGAGTCCCCCCTATGGACTCGATGAGTCCATTCGTAGACAGCAATATTTTCGACTTTTTTCAACTTTTAAGCACAAATAAAAAGCAAACAAGCCTAGGCTCTGATACCACTGATGGGTTTTGAGCATTCTAAAACTTCCTAAGTGTACATGCAACCCTAATAACCTTGGATCTATGTTTGTATAATTATCATGCAAAGTTGAATTCCAAGGCTATATTCCTAACTAACATACATGGGGAACAATTTTAACTTGAATGATAGATAGAATAACTTACCTTGTTGTTGCTTATGTTCCTTGAAACCTTATGAGCCTAGCACCCCAAGTGTGATGCCTCAAATGCTCACAACACCAAATGCTCTTGGAAAAACTTATGAGAGAATGCACACATCTTGAAATCGGCCAAGCCCTCTTGTTTCCTTAGTGTAACCGATTTTGGTGGAGAATGAGATCTTTATATAGTGTTGACACATCTAGGGTTACACCATGTAAACCCTAATGTGTCATGACTCTTCATTTCCATGACCCATGGGTTTGTAACTCCCATGGAGTATCCATGGAGCATCCTATGGGTAGAACCCAACTTGATAATCCATGGAGCCTCTTAGCCCACTATACAAGATATGGATGATTTACATAATCAACCCATATATTTAATTAGTTCTCTTTTGATCACTTAATTAATTCTAAATTAATTATTGATCAAACTAATCAAATAATATTATTAATATATTAGAACTTATAATATATTAATAATCTCCAAGTGTTATTTTTCTCATTTAGTCTATCCAATTGCATGGTGCCATGCAACCCAAATGGACCATGCCGGGTCGGGTCAAGTACATACCAGAAATAGTTATGGACTTAGACACCTTATCCAACAAAGGCAACTGCTCCTTCATTATCACATAAAATCTCCATAGTCTCCTTTATTGCTAGTACAATACCAAGGTCTCCAATGAAGTTCTTCAACCATATTGCCTCCTTCGACGATTCGCTCGCTGCTATGTACTCTGATTCGCACATTGAATCTGTCACGGTCTCCTACTTGGAACTTTTCCAAATAACTACTCCTCGATTTAGGGTAAATACCCAGTTTAAATGAGAGCAGAAGTTATCTATGTCCATCTAAAAGCTGGCATCACTATACCCTATCACTCTCAAGTCATCACTCACACCATGTGTAAGGACCTATTCCTTAGTCCTTTGCAGGTACTTAAGAATGTTCTTAACTGTAGTCCAATAAGCTCTACCGGGTTCTAATGATATCGTTTGACCATGATCAACACAAAAGCCACATCAGGGTGAGTACATGTCATAACGTACATGATCGAGCCAATGGCAAAAGCATTTGGCACTCGACTCATTTCCGCTATCTCGACATCGGTACTCGGACTCTAATTCTTACTCAACTTGGTATTGCTTTGGATTCGTAGTGCTCCTTTTTGGAATTCTCCATGATAAAACATTTTAGCACCTTGTCCAAGTAAGTACTTTGACTAAGTCCTATTAGTCTCCTACTTCTATTTCTCAAAATCTTTATCCCAAGAATGTAAGTAGCTTCTCCTTGATCCTTCATAGAGAAACTCTTTCCAAGCCAGGACTTAACCTCCTGCAAGGTCGGGATGTTATTTCCTAGGAGTAGTATATGATCAACATACAAAACTAGAAAGCTAACTATACTCCCATTACCCTTGACATACACACAGGACTCATCCTCCCTTCTCAAAAATCCAAACTCTTTGACTTTCTATTTGAAACAAAGATTCCATCTGCGAGGCGCTTGCTTTAATCTATAGATGGATTTCTATCTCTTGCACACTCTATTAGGATATTTAGCATCCACAAAACCCTCTAGCTGACACACGTAAACATGTTCAACCTGCTTCCCATTAAGGAAAGCGGTTTTGACATCCATCTACCAAATTTCATAATTATAAAATGCAGTGATAGCTAAAATAACCCTAATAGACTTGATCTAGGCTACTGGTGAGAAGGTATCATCATATTCAACCCCCAAAATTTCAGGAAAGCCCTTCGCAACCATTCATGCCTTGAACGTGTGTACTTTCTCATCCATGCCGATCTTTTTCATGAAGATCCACTTGCACCCGACTGTCTTATGACACAATACATTGTCAACCAAGTTCCAAACTTGATTTTCATACATGGATTGAATATCGCTATCCATTACCTCTTTCCATTTTGCAGACTCAAGGCCTACTAAGGCTTCCTTGTAGTTGTTAGGTTCATCCAAATTTATCAGTGCACTATCACTGTTAAACATATCACCTTCAGTAGTTATATGGAAACCATATAATAAAGTTGAACACTACCTCTACCAGAACGTCTTATAGGTAAGGACTCATCAACTAGTTCAACACGAATCTCTTCCTCAGGTTGAGTGCTAGTGTTAGAGGTTCCTTTACCGCTTGACTCTTGAAACTCTTCAAGATCAATTTTCCTCCCACTGTGCTCTTGGCATATGAGTTCTCTTTCGTGGAAAACCCTTCTCCTTGCTGCAAAGACCACGTTGTCACTAGGTCTGTAGAAGAGATATCCAAAAGGTTTATGTAGGTAGTCGATGAAAATACACTGCTCACTCCGAGGTTCAAGCTTGTTGTGAGTCTCTCGTCTAATGAAAGCCTCGCAACCCGAAAGATTGATATGTACCAACAAGGGAACCTTCCCTGTCCACATCTTGTGAGGTGTTTTGGAAACCTTCTTAGTTGGTACAAGATTATGGATATGGTGACAGTCTCTAAGGCATACCCCCAAAATGAGATAGGTAACGAAGATCGACTAATCATGGAACGAACCATGTCTAACAAGGTTCGATTGCGCCTCTCAGCCACACCATTGAATTAAGGTGTCCTAGGCGGCATCAATTGTGAAACAATTCCACATTCCTTAAGATAGTCGTGCAACTCGATACTAAGATACTCACAGTCCCTATCAGATCTGAGCATCTTTATCTTCCTGCCTAATTGATTCTCCACTTATTTCTTAAACTCTTTGGACTTTTCAAAGGTTTCCGACTTTTTCTTGATTAAGTACATATACCCATATCTGCTATAATTATCAGTACAAGTCAGATAGAAGCGGTTAGCATCCCTTATGTTTGATCTAAAGGGCCCACACACATCTGTGTGTATGACATCCAACAATCCATCACCTCTTTCACAAGTACCAGTGAAAGGTAATTTAGTCATCTTTCCAAGTAAACAAGATTCGCAGATGTCATCTAACATTAGGTCAAATGACTCCAAGACTCCATTCTTTTGGAGTTGGGCTATGCGCTTCTTATTGACATGTCCAAGACGACCATGCCACAAGCACGTCTTCTCTAAACCATTAGATGAATCGATATGCAACACATTCTTTCCTAAGTTGTCTACAACCATCACAGTTTCATATACACCATTACAAGGCAATTCTTTAAAATATAAAGTACCATTATAGAAAACATTAATAGAACTAACTTCATTATTAAATGAGAATATAAAACCTTATCAGTACAAACCATGAAAAGAAATAATATTCCTCGTCATCTCTGACGAGTAGAAACAATCATTCACATTTAATCCTAACCCACTACTAAGCGCTAATGAGTAAATCCCAATCTTGGTGATATATGATGATTTCCTATTCCCCATTATCAAGTTCATCTTCCCATACTCCACATTCCTACTTCTTCTTAGCCCCCTTCAAATTAAAACAAATGTGAAAACCACATCCTATATCAAGGACCCAAGAACTAACATGTGATGAGTCATTAGAATGAATAGTATAAATACCTACGAAGGAGGACTTTATATTCCCATCCTTGATGTCCTACAAGTATTTTGGGCAACTTCATTTCCAATTCCCCTAATTGTTATAGTAGAAGCACGTTACCTCTTTAGGATCAGATAAGGGAGTGGTAGGACCGTCTTTACCTTTGGATCCATTTGAAGAGGATCCAACATGGGACTTTCCCTTGTGGCTCTTAGAGGGATCTTTCCTCTTCTTCCCTTTTCTATGTACTATAGCAAGGACGGGGGCAGCAATAGTCGGGGTGGAATCTACATCTTTGTCTTAAAGTCCACTTTCAGCAGTTCTCAACAAAGCTTGAAATTTGCTCAAGGTGATTTCCTCCTTGTTCATATGATAAGTCGTCTTCAACTGATCATAACAAGGGGGTAAATACTGGATAATAATATCAATCGCCAACTCTTCATCAAAGTTGACATTCAACTTAAGCAACCGATCCACATACATTTTCATCCTTTGTAAGTGGCCTGTGATAGACTCTTCATCTTTAATCTTGGTTTTTATCAGCAAGGCGACAATTTTGTATCTTTCATGATGCATGCCTTGATGGTACTTTTCCATCAAATCTTGGCACATGTCATAAGGGTAGTAGTCCTCGTAGAACCGTTGTAGCTCAGGAGTCATAGTGGCTACTATTATACACGACACCTTTGTTGTGTCTTTTTCGTGAGCCCTATACTCATCTATTTGTTCAGCAGAAGCTTTGGTTTAATCTATCTTTTTGAGTTATTTATCGAGAACGTATTCTATCTCATCGTATCGTAAGGCCATTTGAATGTTTTGAATCCAAACATTGAAATTGGATCCACCGAAGGTGACCCTCCAACAAATGTTTAAAAGTGAAAAGGAGCTTGATGAGTTGGAGTTCGAGTTAGAAGCGTTGTTTGAGCCAAATATCTAAAAAAGAAAAGGAAATTTTTTTATTAGATAAAGAATCCTTAATATAACACCCAAATGAAATATTAAGGCTAGGACCCAACACAATAATTCACAATTCGGAAGAGGGATGTCGTAATTCGATTTCAAATTATTTGAAGGTAGGTAAATGATGATTTACCAATTCCACCACGAAAAATGAAATGAAGAATTAGGTTTTAAATGAAATGAAATTCCTAGATTCTTTTGGTATTCATTGAACTTTTCAATAACATGTTTAATCTCGATTATTCCCTTTAAGTTTGTGACTAGGATACTGAGGATCACAAACAAAGTCTGAATAACCATGCAAATTAGCTTCGCACTCTCGATGTTATTTAACACCTAATCAATGTGTCAGTTAACCACACATGCTATATTGATCTATGGTAATTTTTGAGATACCCTTTACCACCTTTCTTAGTCTAAGTTAGTGTGTCGTGTTAACCACATACGCTCTACTAATGACTTGAAAAGGTGCAAAGTGCAATTTCATGGACTAGCATCATTTTCACATTTTTCCTAAAGTAACTAAGATTGGGAATTTATAAAAACATTTAGTTACTTTATAATATTCATTATACATATTAATGAGGAATTAATGTTCTATCCTACTCGTTCGGCTAACAACCCTCCACTAGTCAAGAGTGTGGTGGGTAAGAGTGGATACCCAATGGCGGTCATTTTACAGGCCGCTTCCTTAAACATCCCTTAGAGACCAGCTTCGTGAATGACGCCTTCTAACAATACGACTGACTCGTACTATACATATATATATATATATATATATATATATATATATATATATATATATATATGCATATTAATCTTTGAATAATATAATAGTATAAGGGTTTTATTTTAATCTTTGATAACACTAGGGCTTTAGAATGTAATATTTCAAAATTAAAACTTTTAATCAAATTTTAAATTCCAAAATTTAAGGGCAACTTTTGAGACTTTTCAAAACTTCTAGATCAAATTTTAAATAATTGAATAATCACATAATTTTGGAGATTATCTTAAAATTTTAGCATTATCTTTCAATTAGATGAGGATATTCATTACCATAATGTAAAATTCAAATTTAAACGGTTAAAACAATTTAAGGTAATGATCCTTATCTAATTTAGGCTTGAAATGCAAAAACTCTGCCATCTGATGAACCAACGCATCGAGTGAGGGCATGGACTCTGCGAGTTGGTCCAACTTGTCGAGTCCATCTTTGGACTCGTCGAGTTCATCAAGAAGTGAACAAAAAAAGATTTTGCTTCAGCTTTGGCAAAACACAATAGCATCAAATATAATAGAAAAACACTCTAATCGCTGATACCACTTATGGGTTTTGAGCATTATAACATTCCTATGGTTCACATGCAACCCTAATTTCTTTGGAATTAGGTTTTTCTCAAGTTATACATGCAAATTAATTTTCCAATGCAATAACCCTAATTCTAAGACATAAAATTGAAATCTAATCATATTAGGGTTAGAAGAATACCTTTTGTGTTAACTGCTTAATCTTGACCTTCAAGAGCTGAGTGCCTCAAGTGTTGGACCTTTAATAGAGTCACAAACACCACTTAGTAATGAATGAACAAGAGAGAGAGGTGGAAGCTACATAATTTAATCCAGGGTTTCCTTTAGGGAATTAAGTATCAATTTCAACAGCCTTGCGGTTCCTTTTATAGGTGAGGCTACTAGGGTTTTCAACTGGAAACCCAAATTCCCTTGCTTAAGCCCTAAGCAATCCACAGACACCATATGACAGGCCTTGGACGAAAACTCTACGGGCTTCCTACATATTTTCGTCCACCCATATCAATAGGATCCATTAGCCCAAACTATAGCTATTACTGATTTACATAATCAGTCCCCGTTCTTTTAATCAGTCTCTTTTGATCACTAAATTAATTTCAAATTAATTTCTGATCAATACTAATTAATTAATACAATATACTAGTAAATCATTAGATAACCTCTTTCTCCAAAACTCATCCTATCAAATTGCTATGGTGAAGGCAACCCAAAAGCGTCATGCTACTATTGGGTCAAGTACATACCTATTATAGTTATGGGCTTAGACAACTATTCCAACATAATTATTATCCATTTTGCAAGGAGTTTGAGGTATCAAGTTCTTATCTTGATGGCTAGATGTTTATATCTTTCTTTTTGGGTTAATTGTTATGTTTGAGTCATGAATTGGATGGATGTTAGGTTTAGTATGTCCTAAAGCTGTATTCTTTCGGATATGGGGTTTTCAAGGACTCTTTTAACAAAAATGTGCCAACTTTATCGATTCAAGGGCTTCATAAATTCTTTAAGTCACTTATTAAGCCCTTTTTGAGCATTGGAGCCTCCCCTAGTCATGTATGAGCACAAAGTTGGAAACTCTACGTGGTCGTCCAGCCCTAGGGTGTAACACCCAAAGTTTGGAAGGCCAAGAAAAGAAAGAAAACCTTAATTTTAAGGGAGACTCGACGAGTCCAAGGATGAACTCGGCGAGTCCGAGCGGGATCCGGGTCGAGGAGTAAGTGACCGACTCGGCGAGTCGGCCAAGGGGACTCGGTGAGTCTGGTCTGTGCGAGGAAAACCCTAAAATCTGGACTTGGAGCTTATTTAAACGTCTCATTCTCTCCCCTAGGGCTCCTTTACTGCCCCTTTCACCCAGAACATCGAACCCTAAGCCCCACTGTTGCTCATTCAAGCTTCCAAGCCATTTGTAGGGTGATTTGAAGGAAGAATAAGAAGGGGTATCATTGGAGCTTCAAGGATTGGCCTTGGATCTGAAGATTGGAGAAGTTTTCTGAGTTATTGAAGGTATTAAGCCGTTCTCTCCTTTAGATCTAGTATGGTTGTGAGTTATGGGGGTTGTCTAGCCATGATTAGTTGCCTCTTTTGAGTTAGAAGCCAGATCTGCGGTTGCTACTTCAGATCTAAGCTCATTATGGTCTTGAGAAGCATAAAGTAGCAGCCCTTGAGTTGATTATAGAGCCTCTTTACCTTAAACCCTTTTTTATGGTGTATTTTGCTTAGATCTCCTTCTTTACACATAAAGTTTGCAAATTTACGTGAGAAATAGGCTTAGGAAGGGTAGATCTACAGTTTGGAGTCCATGCATGACTCAAAATCCCTCTGCATGTAGAGGGATTTGAATGGACTCGGTGAGTCCTTTGAGTGGACTCGGCGAGTAGCATGAAGGTGAGGAGCAACTCGACGAGTGGGATGAACAGCTCGTCGAGTCAGATGAAGATTGCCTTGTACTCAGCGAGTCAAGTTGCGAAACCCCAAACCCTTCAAGTTGAGACTCGAATCAGTGAGTCGGGTGGAGACTCGGTGAGTTGGACAGGTCAGGACTCAGAAATCGGTAGACTCGGCCAGTCATGGACTTGCTAGTGATAGGCTAGGGATCTTCAGGAATTGCATGATGGAATTGCCTAATTATATGATGCCTTGTCTCTTATTGAATCCCTGATTGTTTATGGTATGACTCTTTTATGTGTGAAGTGGCTATTGAGTGAACACGCTAAGTCACATGTTGCATGGTTTAAATGATCTTAGGGTAAGGGGTTTGGTCCTACTACGCAACTCTTGTTTGAGTCCACCCATTGTGGGATGGAATCTATTAGCCTAATATTGTTTGAACTGTGGGGTATTTGATTGTATCCATGCAATGGTCATCTAGCACAAATGGAGAGTCGCGTGGCAACTAGTCGTATGGTTAGTCGTGTGGGGTCAGCCCACCAATTGTTTAATTAGATGAGGTAGTGGTGGTTTCCCCAGAATGGATGTGGTAGTTAGCAAGTCAGTGTGAAGAAGGATTAGCCACTCTTAAGAGGGTGAGGGTAGGACGAAGGTGCACTTGAAATGCTAGGAATCTAAGATCGTGGATTTCATAGGAGGATTCATCAAATTTTGTTACATTTTAGTGCCAGTCGGCTCCTCTGCACGAATGTTTCTTTGTTTGTTCTTTGTAGAACTCATATGTGATGTGGTGAATATGTCAAGTTGCATGTGAAAAAGGTTGAATAATCTCGAATTTTCGGATTTGGCCCTACTGCGCAACTCTTGTCTAAGTCCAACCGTTATAGGGATGAGTCTGTTACTAGAAGGATTATTTGTGCTTTGTTACATGTGATTGTATTCATGTAATGGCTACTTGACATTGTGAGGAGCTCTTCAGAAGCTGATGGCAGAGAAGTATGGAACCTTAGGATAGCCTAGGGAGTATATTAGTGTAGTTATTCTGATGTAGGCAAGTTCCAGGGGGTATTTATTGACTAGGTCTTAAAGGACCCGAGATAATTCTTGAGGAAAGCATGGATATGTGTGGAAGGTAGTATTGGGACCGCACTACTAAAAGCAGAAGATCTATAGTCGCTTTAAGGAAAATATCAGGGATTCTAAGGACTGTTCAGGAAAGATAGCATGGTTGGTTACCATGGTTCAAGGTAGTGGTTCCATATCTGTCAATCTTTTGGCTTGGGTTGCACAGGCGAGGATGGGTTTCGTGTTTTGTTCAAGCCCCTATGGTGATATTGATGTGGGTTGAGTGGTTCAGACCCAGATGAGTATGTTGGTTGGAATTATCGAGGGTGGTGTTATAGGTCGTGCATCGGGCCTCAATATATGTGGAAGAAGTCGTTGATATGGTCGGCTTGGAAATTGTATATAGGATTTTAGTGGCATATTTTCAAATTTGATTGTGGCTATCTATGGCAAGGATCTTTCCCTTCAGTTTTCCAAATTTGAAGGAGTAGACAGGCTTGTGACCTCTTGATTTAGGTTGGATTCTCAACTTGTGGTCTATTGGTCGTAGTGGTCGATAATTGTGTGCGCAGATGGATTTATGTGGCATGAATACCTTAACGATTAAAGCAAGGGTCGTATTCCTGGGAATGGGAAAGTCGGGTGTCAAATTTTTGTTGAGTTACAAGCAAGGGGTGTATGTTTGGATCCTAAATTGATAGTTTCCTATGCTCTGTAAGTGGTTATTATTAAAAATTCATAGGTTTTCAACTGAAATTCAGGTTTTTTTGGGGTTAGTTTGATCCGTATCTTGAGAACTATCTTGCGTATGTTATTCATTCCATGGTCAAGTATGGTGGGACCTGGTTGGGCCACTTGGGTTATGTTTTGGTTTCACCACTAGTGGGTGCTGGTTTATGTTCTAAGTGAGGGAGAATTAGGAATTCTCAAAGTCAGTGTCAATCATTAAGGAAAATTGTCAGTTTGCTATTCGGATTACTGTTATCAAATTTGTTGGGAAGATGTTGACCGGTGAACCCTTTCCAGAAGCAGGTATGTTTAGCTCCAGGTGGGTTTTTGGTCCTCTGATTTAGGTGTCAAGGTGTTCTAGACCATTATTCGTTTCATTCGTTCATCAGAAGGAATTCTCCGAAGGATCCAAGTGGTGACAGTTAAAGATCAAGGAATGTATCTCCTAGCCTCCAGTGTAGTATGTTATGTCCCATTAGTTCCTGGGTATGTTTACCCGCAATGGTGAAGTGGTATTATGATTCGTAGTAGACTCAGGTTTTGGTAACTTACAAGATCATCTTGGAGGTCTTCTCGAGATAGTGGTGTAGTGACATAATCCGTTATGTCTCAAACAAGTATGGGGTCATGTTTGCCCAATCATGAGGATGTTTTTTGTATTGATTAAGGTGGGCTTTTGATTATCTATGGTGTTTCTTTTCTCTTCGGATAAGAGTATGGGTTTCTTAAGTCTGTGTATGGGGGTTCTCCGTAGGATCTGGGCAAGAGAGCGTTGGAGCACTTGGCTCAAATTATGTGAATGGTACTTTTTAGGTTACAGTTTTCGAATTGGACCAAGAGTGCGACTGTTATCCAATCCGCGAATCGTGTGCAACTTTGTTTTCGTAAGGTTTTGCTTGGTAGCTATTTTGTGGTGGTCAGTCAGCATTGTAAGGGATTTGATTAGGTCCCTTCTAGGTAATGGAATAAGGTAGGTATCTTCAGGCCCGGAGTGTTGGGCGAATGATACGATGACGACAGTGTCGGTAGGTTATCAGGAGCATTCCAGTCATGGGCTAAGGGTAAAGGAGGGCATACCAGACTCATGTTGTGAGCTCAGAGGCAATCCATAACTATGCCGAGGACCTTGTAGTGGTATTCAAGTCCTAGGCTATGGGCCTAGTGATTATGATGGTTCATTTCTACTACTTGTAGTGCTTTCAGTATGAATGCATTAACGTGGGTCAGGTGAGTCGTAAATATTTAGGTTAGATAAGGGAAACATTAAGGATTTAGGGAAGTATCAATCAGGTATCAGAAAGTCTCGGCGGGTTGTATGCATTATAATTCCATTTATTTGCAAGTTGTTGTCAGATTTGTGATTCTCATGTTGGAAATTGCTTATGCAGTCGTATGTCATAAAGTTCTTGATGATTGTATCGAGTGGATGCCCAGGTGGGGGTGCACTGGAGCCGGTAAGGGTTGGATGTATCACAAAAGTTCATTGTTGTAATCTCGTTGCTCGTCGAAGCAGTGGTTGGTAATGGCATAGCAAAGATTCAAGGGTTGTTAATATTTTGGTTCATCATATGGTTTGGTTTTGGGTTAAGTTCGTGGTCGATGTGTTTTGAGTATCATGCTTCATGGTTCTGGTAGTGCCCAATTATGGACTGGGGGTAGATTCAAATCGACATTCATAAGTTTTAGGGAAGGTTCCGTGAGGAAGCATCATGGGTAGCCATTTTCGAATAGGCTTTTGGTGGAAACTCGTGTTAAGAATCGCGAGTTGATCCATGCAAGGTTTGTATCCATAGTGCATGGGGTTAAGAAATTTGTATGTCAAAGGCATTAGTAGGAGGTTTCAGAATTTAGCTAATGTGCTTGCACTCCAGGATGGCTCCATCTTCAAAATCACGAGCAAGTGATGAGGTTTCGGGCTCTTAGCAGTAGTGTATTGGCCCGACAGTCGAGGAAATATGTATTTTGTATCTCTTGTGTGTTTATGGAATTTTTATCATCAAAGTTTGAATGGAATGTGTGACGGATAAGTGTCATGGTTTTAGAAATTAGTTCAGTTTGGGAGGTCTGTCAGGGAGTCAGAACAATTCGATACCTAAGTTCGAATATATAAGGTTGGGTCTTTACATGGGATTATGGGTTGTTCTTCTTCAGGTTGGAAATTTCTATTTGGGTTTGATTGTTTTGGATGGCCTTAACCCGGTGTGTTAAGGAATGTTTTCGCCGCGGGATTTATTGAAGCAACTCGACGAGTTGAGGAGCCTCAACTCGGCGAGTTGACAACTGGGAAGCAAAACCTAATTTTTAGGGTGTTTCATCCTATTTAAAGGCCTTAAGTCCCTTGGCTGGCCTCCATATTAACGTCATTGTTATCAAAACCCTAAAACAATTTGTTGCCTCCATTTTCAAGCATTTGAGCCTTGGAAGGAAGTTTGGTGTCCAATTTGTGCATTACAAAGGCGTTAGAAGATCTTGAAGTTTCTAAGCTTGGACGAGAGGCCGTAATCCAAAATCATTATCCATTTTTCATGGAGTTTGAGGTATCAAGTTCTTATCGTGATGGATAGATGTTTAGATCTTCCTTTTTGGGTTAATTGTTAGGTTTAAGTCATGAGGTTGATGGATGTTGGGATTAGGACATCCCAAAGCCTTACTCTTTCAGATTTGGGGTTTTCATGGACTCTTTTGGCATAAAGGTGCCAACTTTATGGATTCAAGGGCTTCATGCATTCTTTAAGTCACTTATTAAGCCCTTTTTGAGCATTTGAGCCACTCCTAGTCATGTATGAGTATAAAGTTGGAAACTTTACATGGTCTTCCAGCCCCAGGGTATCAGATCTACAATTTGGGACTTTGTCTTTGAGTATTAAGTGGTTAATAGTTAATCCATCATGTTTTAAGTTCATGGTTTCGGCTTGGACCCATTTCGGTGGTTCCTAGCTGTAAAGTTGGAAACTTTACAATTCTAGATCTCATAATTGGTCGTGATTTGAGTTGTGAATCTCTTAGAGTCAATAATGTCAGCTGAATGTATTAAGATGTGGGTTTTTAGTGAACTCAGCGATTTTATGGATAAAGTTGGTGAGTTGGCTCGTTTTTTCCCGACTTTGCAGTTAAATGGTAAAACACGACGAGTTAAAGGAGTTACTCGGCGAGTTTGGTCAACTCGGGCCGTTGGCCTTTTGACTTTTTGAATTTTGTCTTTGACCAATTTGTTCTAAGGGGTACTTGAGGTAATCAGAAGTGTAATGAAGAAAATTATGGTCTTAGGATAAGACCCATAACAGGTTGGGCCCAATTTTGTAAATTGAGCCACTAGTAGGCCTTTGTTGATCTTTTTGTTTTGGACCTTTTGGTTAATGGAATTGGGCCTCAGTTTTGGTTCATGTTGGCTCAGGGGTAAAATGGTCATTTTACCCCAAGTATGGATGGTCGGCCTAAGAGTGAAACCAAATTGCTAATTGGGTGTTATTTTGATCTGATAGATCGGGGGTATCGTCGGGTCAGCAGCTAAGGATTATTGCAGTGAGCTTCAGTATTCGAGGTGAGTTTTCCTCATTATACTTCCGGGTCAAAGGCACCAAGTCCGACCCTTTGGATTCGATATCCTAGTATGTATGCTCTTTTTTCAGTACTGATCTATTAGATAGGTGTCCTGGTTTATAAGATGATGTTATAAGTAGTGATCTGTAGATCTGCCTATTTGCATGTAGACTTTTGATATGTTTATCTGATTTATGTCAACATGTTGTGTTGGGCTGAGGTTATATTGATCTGTTTTGTAGCCAACAAACCCAGGAGCATTCTAGATACGATATGAGGACCGGGTGGTAAGCCAGACTCGTACTGAGGGCTTGAGGGTATTCCATCCCAAGGATGACTGGACTCATTGTGTATTGGCATTCCAACCCGAGGGTTGATTGGGCCTGGGGTATTCCAACCCGATGGTTGATTGGACCTGATCTGATATTATGGATTGTGGTGATACTGGAGTGCTTTGTATGTCAGTCAACAGGCTTGGGGTATTCCAACACAATCATTGAATGGACCCAACACGTTTGGTATTCCAACCTGAGGGTTGATTGGACCAAACCTCTTATGATACGAGGTATTCCATCCCGGGGATGACTGGGCCCATTGTACACATGTCTAGTATTCCAGCTCAAGGCTTATTGGACTAGCCATGTGTATTTAAGCATGTTGTTATTTGTATACATTATCTGTTTGGGTGTTGGTACTTTGGGGGAACTCACTAAGCTTTGTGCTTATAGTTTTGGTTTATGGTTCTAGGTACTTCATCATATATTGTCAGGGTGAAGGTGTGACCGTACATATCCTTGCGTTTTTGGATTTATGATTTCTAGGATACTTTGATAATCTCAAGTTTTGAAAAATATGTTGAGAACGATTCTAGTTTTAAATAATGTTTTGGAAACAATGTGTTTTGTGAACACTTCTATATAAAAAAGGTTGTTTTGAAAATTTTAAATTTTATGAAAATTTTTGGATGTTACAAGGGCCACCACATTCATGGGATTGACGAAGGTTGCAGCCCAATTTGAGGCGAGTTGTAATGTAAGACTATGGTTGGTCTGGTAGCATTCACCTAGAGTGGAATGGATTATCTTATGTTCATGTGTCGCTCGATTATATCACCCGATGAGGATTATTGGAGCCATGATGGTGAGAAGGCTAGGATAGCTTTTATCAAATAGACACTAGGTTGAAGTCTCATTGTACAGTCGGGTGAGTAGCTATCAACTTCAACAATTGGTTGGAAATCCGATACTTCTGTAAAAATGGTGGGTCAGTACGAGACCAGGGAGACCTTAACTCGAATAAAAAATATGAATGTTCATCATTATGATTAGACTTAGATGTTTGTATGGCACTAATGATCGAGACTTGTTGTGGGAGTCACCTGTGTTTTCAAGTGAACGATCCAGTAGAAATGGATGGTCAAGAATTTTGTTTTCTAGTTGTAAGCAAGATAATGCAGAGTCTGTAACGCCTACATATTCGAGCTAGTCAACTTAAAGACAATGAGCATTAAAAATGAATTTTTGATAGAAGGTTATTTATAGTAAACAATCTTAACCATTTTATAGTATATGTCTCAAGGGTTCCGTACATATAAAGAAAGCCAAAATCCGAGTTATAACAAAGAAGCTATGACATGTTGAAGTTTCCCGACAAAGCCGGCCCGACGTTGTGTGATGTAAAATATGAGTTTATGATAAATTTAGTTTTAGCCTTATAGATCTAATCAAAAGTCTTAGTATACGTTAAATTTAGAGCGTGCATAAAAAGAACTTCCAAATCTGACTTCGTATGACGAAGTTATGCGTTTTCTAAGATTTGGGATAGTAGTGTGCAGCCCAGAGTTCGAATTTTAGATCGAGCGATTTATTGCCGACACAACCTAAATGATAATCGTAGATCTCACTAATAGGAGTTCGACGACAAAAATACAGTCGAAAACGAAGTCAAAAATTAGCCGATCGTTTAGCAGTGTAATCTTCTCATACTGTTAAATTTAAAATCAGTCAAGAATTAGCCAATGATATCAAAACAAAAGATGTAGAGCATGTTCCCACCTACATGTGGATATAAAGATCATCAAAAATGGAGTTCGTATGTGAACGTTATGGGGTGTAGAAGTCAGTAGCATGATGCAGCGAAATGGGTGACGTGGTGCAATATGAGCCATTGCTTTCTCGGCACCAGATTACGAAACATGGCACCAAATCAACATTCGGGGGTTAAAAACTTGACAAGTTTGGCTAGAAACTCAATGAGTTCACCCCTTTTTTAGCCTATGAATACCACTCAAGAGTTCCTGCATTTTTCATAAAAAAAATCCAGTCCTTCTTCTCTCTACTCACTCTTTAAATCTCCCAAAACACACCAAAAAGCCTAGGAAACTTCCCTAGAACTTGAAGTAAGCCCCAGAGCACTAGAAGGCTCCGAGAAAAAGTGTTTTTTGGTTTAGAAACCCTGCCCCTGCAGAGCCAGGTTTTTCCAACAAACCTCCCAGTTTCGTCGAAGCGAAGCGCTGTCCAAGTTGGAATCACAACCTTATCAAGTGAGTGCATAGTTAGTTTCATCTTACACATAGATATGAAATATTATTTATAATTTACATGCTATGTGTGCATATTATCTGTTTACTTGAGATATATGCTAGCTGAAATATTTAAACTTGGTTTTTAAGATCTAAGCTGTATATATGTATTTATACTTTGAGATCTATGTTGGATGAAAGATCTAAACTTCTTTCTTCTCAGATCTGAACTTTCTATTCAGATCTAAACTGTATATGTATTTTAAACCTTGATATCTACGTTGGATGAAGGATTTAAACTTGGGTTTTTAGATCTAAGTTGTATATGTATTTTATACTTTGAGATCTATGCTGGATGAAAGATCTACACTTCTTTCTTTTCAGATCTGAACTTTTTCTTCAGAACTAAACTGTTTATGTATTTTAAACCTTGATATCTAGGTTGGATGAAAGATTTAAACTTGGTTTTTCAGATCTAAGCTGTATATGTATTTTATACTTTGTGATCTATGTTGGATGAAATATCTAAACTTCTTTCTTATCATATCTGAACTTTTTTTCAGATCTAAACTATATATGTATTTTATAACTGGATATCTATGCTTGATGAAAGATTTAAACTTTGATTATCAGATCTAAGTTGTATATGTATATCTTCAGATCTATGCAGGATGAAAGATTCAGACTTTATTTTAGATCTTAATTGTATTTTTTTATCTACAAATATGTTAGGTAGAACATGTGTAGATAAGTGATGTGGGATGAAACATGATATAGATGAATATTTACAACTACGCCACAACCTGTAGATATTTTTTTGAAATACGATATACTCTAAACATCCTAGCAGTTGCCTCTATAGGATAATATCGACAATTGTGCCTAATAGAGAACATCATAATCCTGGCAACTGCGACCAATAGATGATATTGGCAGTTGTACCTAGTTGAGAACAACACAATCCTGGCAGGTGCACCTAAAGGATAATATTGGCAGCTATGACTAATAGATGACATTAGCAGTAATGGACTTCACTCGTATTCCTTAGGATAAACCTTAGGAATGAATGAATGAAGGATAGTTGATTCTTAGGTAGATCCTTAAGAATAAAGAAGATAATGGGGATGTGTAATTGGGTTGATTGTTGATGATTAAACATAATACTTATATTATTGTGGATTGAAAACCCTATGTACACACCAGGTTTCCCAACTTGACCCACTCAGTTTATTTGTATCATAGGTTTCGATACGAAGTCAAATAACACTGAGAGATTAGAGAAGATGCAAATCCCAAGTGTAAATGAATGTAAGGTCTGTTTATGCTTATGTTTCTGTATTGACGATGACATCTCAATGTTTTAAAATGAATAAAAAAACATTTCTTCAAAATTGCTTTGATAACATATTTATCATGTTTTCTAGGAACAATTTCCACAACATATTTTTTTAAAAGATACCCTAATTTTCAAAATAAAGCATAAACAAATCGGTCTTTTCTAGCAGTGAAAATGGGGATGTCACAGTTGGTATCAAAACATTCGTTTAAGCAAACTAGGAATTTGTAGGATTTCTAAAGTTAAACTTAGAATGCTAAGCGATGATTGTGAGATGAGTATCTTCTAAAATTTAGACACGAGCACTAGTTTATTTTCAGAATGATGTTTAAAATTCTTTTATGTGCTAAATGCTTTATGTTATAGCTATAGAGATGCCTTATATGCTAATATTTGATTGGATCTATGGTTTGTTGTCGACCGGATCTGGAAATTTTATGTGTTGAGATTTATAAACATTTAATTACAGTAGTAGAACTAGCATGAAACTTTTCAGAGTGATAAGGAGAATTTAAACGTCTATCATAAATAAAGATCTAAATGCACCTACTTTTGTGTATAGATCGACATGGAAAGAACCCGAAGTGGAGTCAGAAACATAGATGGGAATAAGAATCAGCATCCTCAACCCTAAAGGATTGAGCAGGCGCCAATAGTAGAAGCTGCACCTGACCCAGTCACAATGGCTGGAGTACAAGATATGATTCGATTTATGCTGGCCGAACAGAGGGAAGAAATGAGGCAACTATTAGTAAATAGCAGGGATGAACCTTCGATGCATGTTGAACAACCTGAGCTGATAGTTAAACAGTCAGAAGAAGGAAATTACAGTCACATTGTGAGTCAAGCTGGACCCCAATGGGCAAGGAGGAATGACCCAGAGAAGGGAATTGATAGAGATGAGCGTATGCATAAGAACTTCTTGGGTGCCAAGCCACCAAGTCTTTCTCGAAGCCCGAAACCAGTAGAGATTGTGGATTGGATCTCCAAAATGGAAATGGTATTTGAAAGCTGCAACTGTAACGACAAGCATAAAATCGTCTTTGCAGTCAGACAACTATAGACCAGAGTCTTAAGCCGGTGGAAGTTATTGGAAAATATGATGCCACGAGGAGAAGCCTTGAAGATGTCTTGGGAAGCGTTCGTGAAGCAGTTGAAAATGCAATACTGCTCCGAAATCGATCTGATAGATCTAAACAATGAGTTCCAGAACTTAAAGAAGGGGAGAATGAGCATCGATGACTATGCTACTGCATTCACCTAAAAGATGAAGTGGTTTCCAAATTTGGTGTGGACTGAACTCGCCAAGATAGAGAAGTCTTCTAATGGATTGTCGTCAGGCCCAACGGTCAAAATCACGAGCACGTTGAAGGCAGCCGTTAGAGCAGCAAAAAATGTTGACACCCAGTTAAGGGAAAGGGGTCTGGAGAGATCCGAGGTTAGTGAGAAAAGGAAGTTCGATGGATCGTAAAAATCCAACAAGAAGATCAATTATGGTTCAAGGTTCGAAGGAGGAGGAGGTAAGGCAAGATGGTGCGATAAGTGCAAGAAGAAACACATAAAAAAATATGGTGTGAAGGTGACATGTTTCAAATGTGGAAAGTTTAGGCATTACACCAACGAGTTTACATTCACTAAAAGGGTGTGTTACGAATGTAATGCAGAAGGGAACTTCAAGCAAGACTGCCCAAAAAGGGAAGGAGCTGTAAGGCCAAATGTACCACCAAATCCAAATGAAAAGGCATTCCAGATGATTCTTAATGAAGCAGGCGAGGATGCAAGGGATCAGGAGTGAGGATCCATATATCCAAATATTGGGATATGAAGCATCCATGCAGAAAGTATCTTGTAGTGTAGCCTATTAGGGGCATAACGTAGGTTAAACTTGAACATATGTGTAATCATTTCAAGAATTCATATAAACCTTGGTATTGTTATCTTGTGTGTTAGTTGTTATGTGATTTTCTTTTATGGTGACTTTGAAAACTGTGAGACAATACATGGGACAAGTATGAGAAGGTGTGAATGGTAGTAGAGGCATATACTACCGGAAGCATATGACTCACACTTGGATTAGGGAAAGTCACAAGGTTACCAAGGCACTAGTAATTGATTCTGTTTTGTTTAAGTCTGTTGTTACCATCGTTCTGGTAATGACTAAGTAGATGATTGTTAATACTCCCCTAGTGGTGATATCAAATCGAGTCCAAGTAAGATGACTATGTTACGTGGCTCAGAGGACCAAGATCGATTTAGCACTAACTTAAGCCAGGAGATTAAAGTAAATGATAATCCAACTAATCAATAGAAATATTGCAATCACTGTTAGAGTAAGAACTAGTAGCTAGAAGTGCTACATGCTAGAATGTGATTATATTGCATTAGAACATGAAGGAAGGAAACTTCCATTGTGAATCTGACTCAAATAAACCTGAGTTTGGGCATTATATCATATGTTGAGAGGTCATTAGAACATGACCTGTCAGTCTATTATGGTAATCGAAGGAAAGATCTTATCTTGATCATGTAAGAAGAAAAAGGAGTTTTCAATGAGAATCAAGAATGTAACTCAAAGGTTACAACTGAAAGTCCGACATAATACACGGAGCATCTGCAGGATTGAGCACCGCCTGCGGTCGAGAAGTCCAAGAGTTAGATACTCGTTTGAAGGAACAAAGAAGTTTTGATTATTAACCAGGATGAAGAGATAACGTATGGATTTGTTATACAAGCCATTTCTCGTTGATGATTCTAGGACGTAATCATCCTAAGGGGGAGATAATTGTAACATCCGCAGATTCGGGCTAGTCAATTTAAAGACAATGAGCATTCAAAATGAATTTTTGATAGAATGTTATTTAGAGTAAATAATCTTAACTAAGTTATAGTATATGTCCCAATCGTTCCGCACATATAAACAATGCCGAAATCCAAGTTATAACAAAGATATTATGACATGTCGAAGTTTCGCAACAAAACCAACACGACGTTGTGAGACATAAACAGTGAGTTTATAATAAAGTTAATTTTAGCCTTAGTGATCTAAACAAAAGTCATACTATACATTAAACCAAGAGCATTCATAAAAAGAACGTCCAAATCTGACTTTGTATGAGGAAGTTATGAATTTTCTAAGATTTGGCATTACAATGTGCAGCCCGGAGTTCGAATTTTAAATCGAGTGATTTTTAGCCGACACAACCTAAATGAGAATTGAAGATCTCATTAATAGGAGTTCAACGATAAAGAGACAATGTAACGACCCAATTTTCACGTCCAAAAATTTCATTTTTGATTAAGTGATTTGCAAAACAGTTGTAACAAAATATCATCCGATCATATCATTAGATAAAAACATGTCTCGTATCTAAAAACCGAATCGTAAAAATATAATAATGTCAGAGTACAAATCCCATAATAACTCATAATGCAGAAAACAAAGAGTGTGTGTTTGATGTGCCGCTACCGCGCCAGCTCCTTCCCCTTCGTTGAAGAGGTACCTGAAACCAAAATCGTCAACTGTAAGCACGAAGCTTAGTGAGTTCCCCCATTGTACCACATTCCATACAACCACATAGCATACATACTGCCGGACAATTCTAGGGTGCCCGACCTACCCATTACGGCCATTCTAGGGTGCCGACCTACCCATGCGGCCATTCTGGGGTGTTGTCCTACCCATCCTATCATTCTGGGGTGCCGTCCTACCCATGTCAAGCCATTTTCGGGTGCTGACCTACTTGTTGGTCCTAACAACCGAACTTGGGGACTATTCCCCTTCTACTACCGCTATAACATATAACATATCATGCCAGCGTATAAACATATCAGCACATATTATTAGACATATTTGGGGTGTCTGACCTACCCTTCAGTCCTGACAACCGAACTCTACTACTATCACATATAACATATCATGCCAGCATATAACATATCAGCTAGTATCAAACCTAGATCATATCACAAAGATAATCATCTAATCATACAACTCCTACTGGTGGCCCGACATTGTGGTCGTAGACCCTCCGATACTGGAAGTTAACTCACCTCATAGTAGCTGCTGATCTTTGCAGAAATCCTCTGATTGCTGCCGCTGCTACGCTGGAAATCCTCTGGCTATAATTCCCACAAAACACTTAGTCATACACTGCTAACTTGTTCTTAGGGTAAAATGACCATTTTACCCCTGACCAAATCAAAGTCAAAGTCAATTCTAGTTAACCTAACTCGCCGAGTTGGCTCGCCAACTCACCGAGTCCCTATCCTTCCATTTGTCCTTATACTCGTCTCTACTCATCGAGTTAGGAGATGACTCAACGATTTTTCCTTCTAAATGAACATTGACTGAATCCTCATCCTACTTGCTGAGTTGTATGAACAAATCATCGAGTTCATCTTCATCCTAAGAAGTTTTCCTTGGACTCGCCGAGTCTGCTCATGCACTTGTCGAGTCCCATGAACTTCGGAAACAATGATTTAGTCCAGAACGTTGGGTAACTCCCCGGGACCCCCTAAAACCTTTCCACACTCAACTGGGTCCTTATGACCCTCAACTGATATGGTATAGAAACCTTAGACTTGCCGAGTCCAAGAATGGACTCCTCGAGTTGGTCACATCTTCTCACTAAATCTTCGATTTCTAATGTACAATCCTTGATCAAAAGATAGATCTATGCTTCTACAATCGATCTAGCACGTAAAGTTACAACATTTATGTGCTTACATGGGACTTTGAGCTCAAAATGTCCTTAAACAAGCTCCTTCAATGCATGGGGCCTTCTTTATGTGCAAGAGCCACTCCTTTCTACCTTGTAACCTCTCTAAAGACCTAGATCTGAAGCATCAACTCCCAACCATGCTTGCAATCATGGTTGGTGATCAAAATGGCTTAGAAAAGCCCTAAAACTCCACAAAATGGGATCTATCAAAAGCACTAACAAGGCATAGACTTTATACCTCCTGAAGACTGCAAATGATGCTCAAAATCAGATCCTTCTAGCCTCCTCTTGATCCTTCAAGCTTTTCCTTCCTTCCTTGGGTCACAAAACCACCAAAATCACTCCAAATACCTTAGATTTCTTCAAGAACAGCTAGGGTTTGCTATGGGGATCTTCTGGAAGCAAGTGGGATGAAGGATGCCAAGTTAAGGTGTTTAAATAGGGTGCAAACCCTTGGGTTAGGGTTTTTGTCCGGATAGGGCCTACTCGCCGAGTCCGGGACCCGACTCGTTGAGTCCACAGCTTAAATCCCACGTCTCATCCCGCTTCTACTTGGCGAGTTGGTCCTTCAACTCACTAAGTCCAAGGCATAAATTAAAAAAATGTAAATAAATGAATACGTATAAAGAACCAGGTGCTACAAATCTCCCCCACTTATTTTAGACTTCATCCTCGAAGTCTGCTGCTCGATCCTGAAACAGCTCGGGGTAATGCGCCATCATCTCGTCCGCTGGCTCCAAAGTCCAATCCGACCCCTTCAAGTGCTACCATTGCACCTTCGCGAGTTCCATTCTTTTGTTCCTCAAATCCTTCAACTTCCGGTCGACGACTGCCACCGGTCGCTCAATGTAGTTCAGGCTGTCATCAACCTGAATGTCCTCCAAGGGTACCACTGTTGAGGCATCCACCAGGCACTTTCGCAGCTGAGAAACATGGAAATTGTTGTGTATCTGACAGAGTTCGGCTGGGAAATCCAACCTATACGCCACCTTGCCCACCCGGGCTATAACCTTGAACAGTCCAATGTACCTGGGGCCCAACTTGACCCGCTTCCTGAATCGGATAACACCTTTCCATGGCGACACCTTCAGTAGAACCATATCCCCGACCTGGAACTCCAGGTCTGATCGGCACTTATCGGCATAGCTTTTCTACCGACTCTGAGCAGTCTGAAGCTTCCTTCGGACCTGCTGAATCTTCTTTGGCGTCTTGAGCACTACCTCAATGTTCCCTATTACCCTCTGGCCAACCTCGCCCCAACATATCGGGGTCCTGCACTTCCTCCCGTATAGCATCTCGAAGGGAGGACGATCAATGCTCGCATGATAACTATTATTATAGGAGAACTATGCTAATGGAAGGTAGGTATCCCAACTACCTCCGAAGTCTAGTACGCATGCTCGCAACATATCCTCCAAGGTCTGGATGGTCGGATCGCTCTGACCATCATTTTGCGGGTGAAAGGCGGTGCTAAAATGCAGACGAGTACCCAACATGTCATGAAACTTCCACCAAAACCTGGAAGTGAACCGCACATCCCTGTCACATCCCGCTTCAGGAACCATGCTGCATTCCGCTTCATGCAGGGACACCAATAGTCCAGAAGACGATCCCTATACATCTTCGTCGCCCCGGGATGAATGAAGAATCAATATTTATATGCCTCTTCCATCAGAACCTGGCGCACACCCCCGTGGGATGGCACCCACACCCTACGGTGTAGTGTTAGTAATCCTAGGTTGTCGTATTTTAAGGAGGAAACCTGCCCCACAATCCTCTCGCTCATTCAATGTTCCTCCTTCATGGCCTCTTGTTAGGCCTCCCGAATCCGCTTCAACAGCGGAGTCACCACTGTTATCCTCGGACAGATATCCCTGATTGACACTGCCTTGCGGCTAAGCCCGTTGGCCACCACATTGGCCTTACCCGGGTGATAAAGAATCTCGCAATCATAATCCTTTACCACGTCCATCCACCGATGCTACCTCATGTTTAGATTCGGCTGATCCATGAGGTACTTCAAACTCTTATGGTCCGTGTAGATGGTACAACGAACCCCATAGAGGTAATGACACCAAATCATGAGGGCGAATACAACATCCCCTAATTCCAAATCATGTGTCGAGTAGTACGGCTCGTGAGGCTTCAGCTGCCTCGACGCGTAGGCGATGACATGCCCTCTCTGCATCAATATTGCACCCAAACCTTAGATAGACGCATCGCATTACACAACAAAATCCTCCATGCCCTATGGTAGGGCTAAGATTGGTGCCTCACACAATCTCTGTCTCAGTGTCTCGAACGCGGCCTGCTTCTCAGGCCCCCAACGAAATACCACAACCTTCCTCGTTAGCCTGGTCAGGGGTACAACTATCTTGGAGAAATCCTTGATGAATCTCCGATAGTAGCTGGCTAATCCTAGGAAACTCGAAATCTCGGATGGAGACTTCGGAACCTCCCATCTCATCACGGCCTCCACTTTGGCTGGGTCCACTGAGATCTCGTTCTGGTTGACGAGATGCCCAAGGAACTGCACCTTGTGCAACCATAACTCACACTTGGAGAACTTAGCATACAAGTTCTCCCTCCTTAAAGTCTCTAGAACCTCTCGCAGATGCTCCTCGTGCTCCTCCTGCATCTTGGAGTAAACCAAGATATCATCAATAAACACTATCATAGATCGGTCTAACATCAGCTTACACACACGGTTCATGAGGTCCATGAGCACAAAAGGAGCATTGGTGAGCCCGAAGGGCATTACCACAAACTCGTAGTGGCCATAGCACGGCCGAAATGCAGTCTTCTGTACATCCTCATCTCTGACCCTCATATGATGGTATCCTGAACGTAGATCAATCTTGGAGAACCAAGATATTCCCTGTAGCTGGTCAAAGATGTCATCAATCCTTGGGAGTGGGTAACGGTTCTTCACCGTTACCTTGTTCAGCTCCCAGTAATCTATACACATCCGATGCAACCTGTCCTTCTTCCTCACAAACATAATCGAGGCTCCCCAGGGAGAGCTGCTCGCTTTAATGAATCCCTTCTCTAACAGCTCCTGCAGCTGTGTAGACAACTCTTGCATCTCATAAGGAGCCAAACGATAGGGTGCCTTGGCTATCGGAGCCACACCAGGAACTAGGTCGATCCTGAACTCCACCTTCCTCTCCGGTCAGGGAATACATCCGTAAAGTCTCGCACTACGGGCACATCCCCCACTATCACCTTACCCGCCACCCAGGTGTCCATAACATAAGCGACATATCCTGCGCAACCCTGCTAAAGGTAATGCCTAGCTCACGCTGCTGAACATACCGCTGGTCCTTGTTGTGGCCTCTCGCCCTAAACTATCAACTCTCCCCCACTTGGGGTCCTGATCCAAACCAATTACTACGCGCAATCTATCACTGCCCCATTGGGGCTCAACCAATCCATGCCTATAATCACCTTGTTCCCTCTCAACGGAATAGGAACCAGGTCCACTAGATAACGCTCCTCAAATAATCTCAGTACACAGCCTCGGAATACCGTCGATGCTCGCACCGATCGGTCATCTGCAATCTCTACCTCTAAAGGGTAATCCAACATGCCCGAAGACTCAGGAAACTTCTTGATAAGCGCAAGAGAGACAAATGATCGGGTAGCCCCCGAATCAAATAGTACCTGAACTGGGATACTGTTCACATGGAACGATCCTAAACAGAGCACATACATAACATATCAAAATCACAGCATCGCATCATAAAGCATAATGATAAGAAATCATTCCCGTCACCACATCGGGTGCAGCACATGCCTCCTCGGTAGTCAACTAGAATGCCCTACTCCTCACCATTGGAGCCTCTGCCTTTCCCTATCGGCCATCAGTGATCCGCAGGGTTGCTGGAGCTGGCGCCTTCACTGGCGCTGATGCTGCTGACAACTGGGGGTAGTTGGCCTTCTTGTGGCCCTTCTGATTGCAGTGGAAACATAGCAACTCAGACGTCTGAATAACCGGTGCAGGGGCAGTACAATCCCTGCTGAAATGCCCCATCTTGCCGCACTTGTAGCATCCCGACGATCCCAATCTACACGCCCCTCGTAAGGCCTGCCCCATTACCTATAACGGCCCGGTCCTGACTGGCATTTCGACTTACCGTCTGATCCCTTGGGCTTCTTCCTAGAAGCCCCAGTCATCTGACCCTCCTCTATCTTTCTTTTCCTGACATGCTCCAGGTCAATCTCCTTCTCCATTTCCCTGGTAATCTTGGAATCTAGGGTAGGGCATGCAGAAAAACTAACATGCTCCCGAATGTCGGCCCCTAGCTTGTCGTGGTAGCGGGTCCTCCTCATATCCTCTTCTCCTGCATACTGAATAACCAGCAATGCCTTCTACTGGAACTTGGCGGTGATCTCTGCCACAGTCTTCGTAGTCTGTCTCATGTCCAAAAACTCCCTGGCCAGATGCTGAAGCTCTACAGCTGGCGCAAACTCCACTCGGAACCGGGTTACAAAATCTAACCATGTCATAGCCTCAACATCCGAGGCTCCTAGAGAGTCACCAACCGACTCCCACCAATCCCTAGCCTGGTCCCTCAAACACCCTGCTGCAAATCATACCTTCGACCCCTAGGGGCAGAAGCTGGTCAGCTACGCGGACTCAATGTCTGCAATCCATCATCTGGCAGCAATGGGGTCCTTCGCCCCGTGGAAATCTGGTGCACCACTGCCCTTGAAGTCCTTAAAGGATAGTGTATGGTATCCTGACTGACTAGATGCCATATCACTCTTGAACGCCCTGAGGCGATCCTCCATCAGCTCGACTATCCCTTCCTTGATCGACCCGAAGATGATGGGGGTCGACTCAAGGATGCCTCTGATGATCTCTGACGCGATGAACTCATGTAGCCTCTCATCTGCTAGCTTGGAACCTGATCCCAAACCTGATCCCTCTCCTGAACTGCCAACTACTGGCCTCTGTCGTAGTAACACCATTCTACAAAACATAATACCAATCGTTAGTGATACCGATACATCTCGAGGGATCACATCCACTACAAGTTCCCTGGTCTTGTCTCAGCCTTCCTCAATTTAGGTACGGATCCTCTGCTTACAGTAGTATGGGCCCATACTACCTTCCACATCTATTCGTACCTTCCTCAAGGACTGCCTTGACTCCACCAAGTCCCTTTCACTACTATTGATTCTCTGTTATTCCCATCCTAGGATTACCCTAGGGAAAATCTTTAACTCCACCCAAACCGGTCCTCAGCTGTTGAAGGCCTCATTGTAATCCCAATTAGCCATTACCTAAATATCATCGCATGTAGTGAGGCTTAGATAATCCTTCGAGTAACAGACTCGTCCCTACAACGGTTAGACTCAGATGAGAGTTGCGCAATAGGGCCAAATCTAGTACTATGAGGTTATTCAACCCTGATCACATGTGACGTGATGTATTCACCTAATGGCTAACTCCCATCACTTAGAGTCCCACAAAAGCACAAAGCAAGAAGCATTCGGACGCACGAAAAACTACTCAAGCAAATCTGTCCTCATAATGAGAAGTTGAACTAGCATATAATGTTGAGCTCATACTACCAGGCATAACCTAAATAGGCTATCCTACTACTGTCTACTCAATACTAGCATGCAATTCTCATAAGCTAAAGCACATAAAGCATGCATATAAGGCATCGTTCCTAGATCCTTAGTCCTATTCTAGCATGCTGTTCTACTGAAACTAATAAACATAAGATAACTGGTATGGGTACTATGGGGAATACTTACTTGAGCTTGGCCGGTTGAACACATCACACACTTGTACCTTCTCAAAACTCTTTTATCTTAGCTTTAAGAAAGTCATTTTCCTTGTAAAAAAATCTTTTGATCCCTTCGTTTGAGTCCAAACACCCCCGAAGGTGTATCCGAATCCCTCAAACCAGGGCTCTGATACCAACTTGTAATGGCCCAATTTTCACGACCAAAAATTTCATTTTTTATTAAGTGATTTGCAAAACATTTGTAACAAAATATCATCCGATCATATAATTAGATAAAAACATATCTCGTATCTGAAAACCGAATCGTAAAAACATAAGAATGTCAGAGTACAAATCCCAGAATAACTCATAATGCGGAAAACAAAGAGTGTGTGTATGATGTGCCGCTACCGCGCCGGCTCCTTCCCCTTCGCTGAAGAGGTACCTAAAACCAAAACTGTAAACTATAAGCACGAAGCTTAGTGAATTCCCCCATCATACCACATTCCATACAATGACTTAGCATACATACTGTCGGACAATTATGGGGTGCCCGACTTACCCGGTACAACCATTATGGGGTGCCGACCAACCCATGCGGCAATTCTGGGGTGCTGTCCTACCCATGCGGTCATTCTGGGGTGCCGTCCTACCCATGTCAAGCCATTCTGGGGTGCTGACCTACCCGTCGGTCCTAACAACCAAACTTGGGGATTATTCCCCTCTTACTACCGCTATCACAGATAACATATCATGCCAGCATATAAACATATCAACACATATTATCAGACATATATGGGGTGTCTGACCTACCCTTCGGTCCTAACAACTGAACTCTACTACTATCACATATAACATATCAGGTAGTAGCAAACCTAGATGATATCACAAAGACAATCATCTAATCACACAACTCCTACTGGTGGGCCAACATTGTGGTCGTAGACCTACCGCTACTGGAAGGTAACTCACCTCATAGTAGCTGCTGATCTGTGCGGAAATTCTCTAAGTGCTGCCGCTGCTGCTCCGACAATCCTCCGGCTATAATTCCTACAAAACACTTAGTCATACACTGCTAACTTGTTATTACGGTAAAATGACCATTTTACCCCTAACCAAATCAAAGTCAAAGTCAACTTCTAGTTGACCTGACTCGCCGAGTTGGCTCGCCAACTCGCCGAGTCCCTATCCTTCCATTTGTCCTTATACTCATCTCTACTCGTCGAGTTAGGCGATGACTCGATGAGTTTTCCTTATAAATGAACATCGACTGAATCCTCATCCGACTCACCGAGTTGTATGAACAACTCATCGAGTTCATCTTCAACTGATACACAGGTCCTGTCCGTGACTCGCCGAGTTGTATGAACAACTCGTCGAGTTCATCTTCATCCTTAAGAAGTTTGCCTTGGACTCACCGAGTCTGCTCATGCACTCACCAAGTCCCATGAACTTCCAGAACAATGATTTAGTCCAGAACGTTGGGTCACTCCCTGGGACCCCCAAAAACCTTTCCACACTTAACTGGGTCCTTATGACCCTCAACTGATATGGTACAGAAACCTTGGACTCGTCGAGTTGGTCACATCTTCTCACTAAATTTTCGATTCCTGATGTACAACCCTGATCAAAAGATATATCTATGCTTCTACAATCGATCTAGCATGTAAAGTTACAACCTTTACGTGCTTGCATGGGAATTTAAGCTCAAAATGTCCTTAAAAAGCTCTTTCAATGCATGAGGCCTTCTTTGAGTGCAAGAGCCACTCCTTTTCTGCCTTGTAACCTCTCTAAAGACCTAGATCCAAAACATTAACTCCCAACCATGCTTGCAATCATGGTTGGTGACCAAAATGGCTTAGAAAAGCCCTAAAACTCCACAGAATGGGATATATCAATAGAACTAACAAGTCATAGACTTTATACCTCCTAAAGACTGCAAATGATGCTCAAAATCGGATCCTTCTAGCCTCCTCTTGATCCTTCAAGCTTTTCCTTCCTTCCTTGGTCACAAAAGCACAAAAGTCACTCCAAATGCCTTAGATTGCTTCAAGAACGGCTAGGGTTTGCTATGGGGGTCTTCTGGGAGGAAATGGGACGAAGGAGGCCAAGTTAAGGTGTTTAAATAGGGTGCAAACCCTTGGGTTAGGGTTTTTGTCCAGACAGGGCCTGCTCGCCGAGTCCAAAGCTTAAACCCCTCGTCTCATCACGCTTCTACTCGGCGATTTGGTCCTTCAACTCGCCGAGTCCAAGGCCAAAATGCAGAAATGTAAATAAAAGAATATGTACCAAGAACCAGGTGCTACAGACAGTCTAAAATGGAGTCCGTATGTAGAAATTATGAATTCTACATGGTCGTTTAGCAGTGTATTTTTCTCTTACTGTTAAATTTTAAATCGGTCGAGAATTAGCCAATGATGTCTAAACATACACTGTAGCGCATGTCTCCACCAATGTGTGGATATAAATAATGTCAAAAAATGGAGCTCGTATGCGAAAGTTACGGGGTGTAGAAATCGATGATGTGCTGCAGCGAAATGGGTGACGTGGCGCAATCTGAGCCATTGCTTTCTCAGAACCAGATTAAGAACTGTGGAACAAACGCGACGAGTTCGACCGGCAACATGACGAGTTGGGGGTCAGAAAATCTATGAGTTGGGCCAGAAATTCGATGATTTCACCCCTTTTTCAGCCAATAAATACCACTCGAGAGTTCCATCAATTTTCATACCAAAATCCACTTCTTTTTCTCTCTACTCACTCTCTAAACCTCCCAAAACACCCCCAAAAGCCTAGGCAAATTCCCTAGCACTTGAAAAAAACCCCAGAGCGCTAGATGGCTCCGAGAAAAAGATTTTTTCGGTTTGGAAACTCTGCCCTCGTAGAGCCCGATTTTCAATCAAGCCTCCCGGTTTCGTTGAAGCGAAGTGATGTCTAAATTGGAATCACCACCTTATCAAGTTAGTGCATAGTTACTTTCATCTTACACATGCATATGAAGTATTCTATATTATTTAAGTGCTATGTGTGCGTATTATCTATTTACTTAAGATCTTGTAACGACCCCAAAATTTAAGATCAAAAATTTCTTTAATAAATCATTACTTAAAGTAAAGTCATCATTCCAAAACATAATATGAGTATAAGTTTTCAAAACACATGTTCATTATCAGAGTAAACGTTCCCAGGCTGTCTAATCTATGGTGTGTGCCATGCGATCACCCTGAGCTCTTTCCTCCGCTACCAGAAGTACCTGAAACCAAAACTGAAAACCGTAAGCACGAAGCTTAGTGAGTTCCCCCAACGTACCACATACCATACAAACACGTAACATACGTACTGCCAGGCTATTCTGGGGTGCCTGACTACCTGGTACGGCCATTCTGGGGTGCCGACCTACCCATACGGCCATTCTGGGGTGCCGTCCTACCCGTGTCAAGCCATTCTGGGGTGCTGACCTACCCATGTCAAGCCATTTTGGGGCGCTGACCTACCCATGTCAAGCCATTCTGGGGTGCTGACCTACCCGTCGGTCCTAACAACCGACCTTCCACCCCCTACTGCTACTACCACATATATCATAAGATAAACATACTATCAGACATATCTGGGGTGTCTGAACTACCCTTCGGTCCTAACAACCGAACTCGGGGACTCGTCCCCTTCATACTACCTCTATCTCATATAACATAACAAGCCAGCATGCAAACATATCATCACATACTATCAGACGTATCAGGGGTGTCTGACCTACCCTTCGGTCCTAACAACCGAACTCTACTACTATCACACATAACATATCATGCCAGCATATAACATATCAGGTAGTAGGAAACGTAAATGATATCACAAAGACAATCATCTAACATACAACTCTTACTGGTGGGCCGGCATTGTGGCCTTAGACCCACCGCTACTGGAAGGTAACTCACCTGCACTGGCTGAACTTGCCGATGATCTCACTAGCTGCTTCCCGACAACTCACGGAACTCCCGCTCCCCTTGCTCCCCGAACTACCAATATCAATGCAACACTGAGTCTAACTGATCCCCAAAAGACAACCAAGTCCACCCTGGTCCAAAGTCAAAGTCCTGGTCAAAGTCAACCATCCAGGTCAACCCTACTCGCCGAGTCACCCTACTGACTCGCCGAGTTCAAAATGATCAGATTCCTTCCATTCCTGACTCGACTCGCCGATTCAGTCCATGACTCGCCGAGTCTACCGATTCCTGAGTCCAGACCTGACCAACTCACTGAGTCTCCAACCGACTCACTGATTCGAGTCACAACTTGAAGGGTTTGGGGTTTCGCGACCTGACTCGCCGAGTCCAAGAACAGACTTGCCGAGTCCAAGGCAATCTTCATACGACTCGACGAGTTGTTCATCCCACTCGTCGAGTTTCTCCACAACTTCATGCTACTCGCCGAGTCCACTCAAAGGACTCGTCGAGTCCCTTCAGATCTCCTTACATGCAGAGGATTTTTGAGTCATGCATGGACTCCAAACTATAGATCCACCCTTCCCAAGCCTATTCCACACGTAAAGTTGCAAACTTTACGTGTAGAGAAGGAGATCTAGGCAAAATACGCCATTAACTAGGGTGTAAGGCCAAGGGGCTTCAAAATCGACTCAATGGCTGATACTTTATGCTTCTCCAGACCCTAAAACACTTGGATCTGAAGTAGCAACTCCAGATCCGGTTTCTAACCCAAAATAATAACATTATGGCAAAAGAGCCCCAACAACCACACATAGATCTAGGTGCAAAAAGGGTCCAGGAACTAGTTTATTACCTCCAAGTGCTCAGAATGAACTCACAATCCCAGATCCCTAGCTCCTTCTTGCTCCTCCAGGTTCCTTCTTCCTCTTCCAAGCTTGAATGCACCTTCCAAGGCTCAACTAGGAGATATGACGGCTAGGGTTCGATATCCAGGGCTAAAGAGGCAGTAAGGAACCCTAGGAAGAAGATTAAGACATTTATATAGGCCCCAATTCCCGAATTTAGGGTTTTCCACGCACAGACCAGACTCGCCGAGTCACCTTGACCGACTCGCCGAGTCGGTCGCTTACGCCTCGACCCGGATCCCGCTCGGACTCGCCGAGTCCCTCCTTGGACTCTCCGAGTCGGCCCTTAAATTAGGGCTTTTCTTTCCTTTCTTGGCCTTTGAAACTTTGGGTGTTACAACTCTCCCCCACTTAAACTAAACTTCGCCCTCGAAGTTTACTATACTCAACTGTCGGCGATCAACCTCCAAATCCCCACCATCCATTCTAGCACCAGCTGCCTAACTTTGTTGGCCTTCCGTTCAGTCATTCAGACCAATATCAATCCCTTACAGATAATAATCTCAGGTCCATCCCGAGCCTGAACATCCTATAACACAACTTACTCAACCGACAATCTTTTGGTAATTTCCAAATACCGTACTGACCCCGTAGGGTTCACCCTTCCTTTCCCTTACGCGTTTTCCCTGCCTCCCCAAGGCAATGCTCCATAACCATCTATCCCTTCTGCCGCAGTGAAGACCCTTTCCTCACCAAATCTATTACTCCCGTCACTCCCAGTACGGGTCATCGTTGCCAGTAACCACTGGGCATTCTTCCTACTATCATTCGGTGTCGAGCACCCCACGACCGACTCCCTGAATCCCACCATACTCTGCATCCCTGCACTGCTACTGGCTAGAAATCCTGCTATTCTTATATGGCTTCCGAATAAACTGAGACCATCCTGGTCCCTACCAACCTATCAATATCTGGATTACCGACTCTCACCGATTACTGACCCAGCACAACCACTAGTCGCTCCCAGCGATATTCGAAGATACTTCCGCCACCTATACTGCTATCCTCATACGGGCCTCGCCCACGGGTCTCACCCGACTGTATCCTAGAGAGGCCTCTTCCAAGGTCTCAACTCTCCATGGCTATACAGGCAACTCCATACCATTCTCATCCATTCCCCATTCCCGATCTCTATCCGAATGTTAGGAGATAAGGGCCTCGCCCCGACTCCGCCAACGAAGCTACTTCAAAACGCTACAGCTGCCCCGTAGTCTTACATCACTTTCCACCACTAACTGCTGACACGAAAACATCTCCTGCTATTTGACCTCAAGATCCCCGTTCCGACTCACACGAGCTCTACATGTGGCCCTTTAACCTGAATCCGAACCACATACCCACCATTACCCTTCACACGCACGCACTCATGGGAAGTTCTCAAACTCCCAACCCTGAACTTTTAAATGCTGAACTACCCCCTTTCCTTATCAGAAATCATATACCCAATCTGGATTTGCGTTCCCTTACCCTTATACACTCGAAGGATTCTCCCCCACTTGGATCCTGCTTACACCTCGATGATCGATGAGCAGAAGCCCCAATCCTTGCTACCATCATCAATCCGCTGAGGAATCCCAAGCTTACCATAGCTAAGGATTTAACCTGTCCATACTAAACTCACACGGCTCCCAAACCAGCGAGACATACTGAGTCTCACCAAGGCATGCTACGGATACGGCACTCAAGGTAACCTTCTTCGATACAACCCATCCCTTAATTACTAACCAAATATCCAAGGTATGCAAATGGCATATAACTCGATCTCAATGAACCCGCTCGAAAATAAAATGCTCAACCGCTAATGATGCAGAACCATAACAATACAATCATGCACAAAATAAAAGAACTGAAAACGGAAGTCGCATACCTGCAATGTCCGGCGTTGCTCGCATCTCCAAAGTAGCCATCTGAAAAGCCCTGCCTCCTACCGCAGGCGCCTCCGCACGGCCCTGACGGCCGTCTGTGATCCTCAAAGTTGCAGGGGCGGGTGCCATCACCCGTCCTGCTGAAAACAAACTAGGGCACTGGGCCTTCTTGTGGCCCCGCTGATTGCAGTGAAAACATATCAAGTCTGATCCCTGGGTGATGGTAGCAGTACAATCTCTGCTAAAATGACCCGTCCGACCGCACCTGAAACAGCCAAACTCACCACCACTACCATTCCTGCACGCGCCCCCGTGCGTCCTACCACACCTTCCGCATCGACTGCGGTCCTGATAATCCCTCGACCTCGAATCCGCTCCCTTGGGCCTTTTGCCCGAACTCGCGGCTACCTGAACCTCATCCGGCTTCCTCTTCCGGATCTGCTCCAAATCAATTTCCCTCTCCCTGGCCCGAGAAATCATATCCCCCAGGATCTTACATCCGGACCCGCTCACGAACTCCCTGATGTCATCCCTCAGCATCTCGTGATATCGTGCCTTCTTCATCTCCTCATCCGCGACATACTGCGGAACAAGAAGGGCTCTCTCTCTGAACTTGGCGGTGATCTCCGCCACAGTCTCAGTAGTCTGCGTCAAATCCTGAAACTCCCAGGCCAACTGCTGCACCTCAATAATCGGCGAAAACTCCGCTCTAAACCTCGCTGAAAAATCACTCCAAGTCATCGCGTCCAACGCGGCATTGTCACCCAAAGCGTGAACAATCTCCTCCCACCAATCCCTCGCTCTGTCCTTCAGAAGACAGGAAGCGAGTCTGACCTTGTCCTCCTCAGGACACCGGCTCGTACGAAATGCGTTGGCAACATCAGCCAACCACCTGCTGCTAGCGATGGGGTCCCTAGCCCCATGATAATCTGGTGCCCTGCAGGCCCTGAACTCCCGAAATGTCAAGGTACGTGCTCCCAACAAAGCCATCATCTCAGTACGGAAGGCTCCCAGCCTCTCATCTAAAATCTCCAATATACCCTCCTTGACCGTGCCAAAGATGACAGGATTCTGAGCTAGAATACTATGCGTAACCTCCGCTGATATCAACTCTCTCATCCGCTCCTCAAGCTGCTCGGCCCTTAAACCCGAGCCTAATCCCTCTCCAGCGCCTGATCCGCCCGTTGGTCCCTCTTGCAATGTCACCATACTGAAACATACAACATAACCACTATCAGAATACTCCTCGCTACTGCGAGACCAAACATACTCACTACTAGGTTCCCGATCTTGTCTCGGCCTTCCCTGAATCGAGTACGGATCCTCTGCTTTCAGTAGTACGGGCCCATACTACCTTCCACATCTATCCGTACTTTCCTCAGGAACTGCTTTGACTCCACCAGGTCCCTTTCCTACTTCTACTGCTCCCAGCACTACCTCATCCTAGGCTTACCCTAGGGAAACCCTTGACTCAACTCAAACCTGTCCTCATCTGCTGAAGGCCTCCTCGCAATGCCAATTAGCCATCACCTGGATACCATCACATGTGATGAGGCTCAGATAATCCTTTAAGTAAAAGACCCATTCCTACCACGGTTGGACTCAAACAAGAGCTGCGCAATAGGACCAAATCCAACACTCTAAGATTATTCAACCCTGATTACATGTGACGTAACGTATCCACCTAATGGCTAACTCCCATCATTCAGAATCCCACAATGCACAAAGCAAGCAGCATTCAGACAAGGGAAAATCGAACCATAACATACTCAAGCAATCATATCCACATAGCAAGAATCTGAACTAGCATACAACACAACTCATAATCTCAGGCATAACCTAATCAAGCTATCCTACTACTGACTATTCAGCACTATCAGGCAGATCAAAAGCACATATAACAGGCACATAAGGCATCCTCCCTAGATCCTTAGTCCTAATCTAGCATGTTGTTCTATTAACTGATAATCAAAACATAAACTTGTATGGGTATTTTGGGGTACTTACTTGAGCTCAGTTGATTGCATGCACCACACCTCTTTTCTCTTTTCAAAGTTCTTTTCTTTCTGAATTCTTTTTACTTTTCTAAAATCATTTTCTTTCTCAAAACTCTTTTTACAAACTATCTTTTCATTTTGAAAACTTCCTTACCGATTCCTCAGTTTGAGTTCAGACACACCCGAGAGCATGTCCGAATCCCTTAACCCAAGGCTCTGATACCAACTTGTAACGACCCCAAAATTTAAGATCAAAAATTTCTTTAATAAATCATTACTTAAAGTAAGGTCATCATTCCAAAACATAATATGAGTATAAGTTTTCAAAACACATGTTCATTATCAGAGTAAACGTTCCCAGGCTGTCTAATCTATGGTGTGTGCCATGCGATCACCCCGAGCTCTTTCCTCCGCTACCAGAAGTACCTGAAACCAAAACTGAAAACCGTAAGCACGAAGCTTAGTGAGTTCCCCCAACGTACCACATACCATACAAACACGTAACATACGTACTGCTAGGCTATTCTGGGGTGCCTGACTACCCGGTACGGCCATTCTGGGGTGCCGACCTACCCATACGGCCATTCTAGCGTGCCGTCCTACCCGTGTCAAGCCATTCTGGGGTGCTGACCTACCCATGTCAAGCCATTCTGGAGCGCTGACCTACCCATGTCAAGCCATTCTGGGGTGCTGACCTACCCGTCGGTCCTAACAACCGACCCTCGGGGACTATTCCACCCCCTACTGCTACTACCACATATATCATAACATAAACATACTATCAGACATATCTGGGGTGTCCGAACTACCCTTCGGTCCTAACAACCGAACTCGGGGACTGGTCCCCTTCATACTACCTCTATCTCATATAACATAACAACCCAGCATGCAAACATATCATCACATACTGTCAGACGTATTTGGGGTGTCTGACCTACCCTTCGGTCCTAACAACCGAACTCTACTACTATCACACATAACATATCATGCCAGCATATAACATATCAGGTAGTAGGAAACGTAAATGATATCACAAAGACAATCATCTAACATACAACTCTTACTGGTGGGCCGACATTGTGGCCTTAGACCCACCGCTACTGGAAGGTAACTCACCTGCACTGGTTGAACTTGCCGATGATCTCACTAGCTGCATCCCGACAACTCACAGAACTCCCGCTCCCCTTGCTCCCCGAACTACCAATATCAATGCAACACTGAGTCTAACTGACCCCCGAAAGACAACCAAGTCCACCCTGGTCCAAAGTCAAAGTCCTGGTCAAAGTCAACCTTCCAGGTCAACCCTACTCGCCGAGTCACCCTACTGACTCGCCGAGTTCAAAATGATATGATTCCTTCCTTTCCTGACTCGACTCGCCGAGTCAGTCCATGACTCACCGAGTCTACCGATTCCTGAGTCCAGACCTGACCAACTCACTGAGTCTCCAACCGACTCACTGATTCGAGTCACAACTCGAAGGGTTTGGAGTTTCGCGACCTGACTCGCCGAGTCCAAGAACAGACTCGCCGAGTCCAAGGCAATCTTCATACGACTCGACGAGTTGTTCATCCCACTCGTCGAGTTTCTCCACAACTTCATGCTACTCGCCGAGTACACTCAAAGGACTCGTCGAGTCCCATTCAGATCTCCTTACATGTAGAGGATTTTTGAGTCATGCATGGACTCCAAACTATAGATCCACCCTTCCCAAGCCTATTCCACACGTAAAGTTGCAAACTTTACGTGTAGAGAAGGAGATCTAGGCAAAATACGCCATTAACTAGGGTGTAAGGCCAAGGGGCATCAAAATCGACTCAATGGTTGATACTTTATGCTTCTCCAGACCCTAAAACACTTGGATCTGAAGTAGCAACTCCAGATCCGGCTTCTAACCCAAAATAATAACATTATGGCAAAAGAGCCCCAACAACCACACATAGATCTAGGTGCAAAAAGGGTCCAGGAACTAGTTTATTACCTCCAAGTGCTCAGAATGAACTCACAATCCCAGATCCCTAGCTCCTTCTTGCTCCTCCAGGTTCCTTCTTCCTCTTCCAAGCTTGAATGCACCTTCCAAGGCTCAACTAGGAGATATGACGGTTAGGGTTCGATATCCAGGGCTAAAGAGGCAGTAAGGAACCCTAGGAAGAAGATTAAGACATTTATATAGGCCCCAAGTCCCGAATTTAGGGTTTTCCACGCACAGACCAGACTCGCCGAGTCACCTTGACCGACTCGCCGAGTCGGTCGCTTACGCCTCGACCCGGATCCCGCTCGGACTCGCCGAGTCGGCCCTTAAATTAGGGCTTTTCTTTCCTTTCTTGGTCTTTGAAAATTTGGGTGTTACAGATCTGTTCTAGATGAAAGATTTAAACTTGGTTTTTCAGATCTAAGCTGTATATGTATTTTATACTTTGAGATCTATGTTGGATGAAACATCTAAACTCCTTTCTTTTCAAATATGAACTTTTTCTTCATATCTAAAATGCATATGTATTTTAAACCTTGATATCTACATTGGATGAAAGAGTTAAACTTGGATTTTCAAATCTAAGCTTTATATGTATTTTATACTTTGAGATCTATGTTGGATGAAAGATCTAAACTTCCTTCTTTTCAGATCTGAACTTTTTCTTCATATCTAAATTGTATATGTATTTTATACCTTAATGTCTACATTGGATTAAAGATTTAAACTTTGTTTTTCAGATCTAAGTTGTATATGTATATCTTCAGATCTATCCTAGATGAAATATTTGGACATTATTTCAGATATGAACTGTATTTTTTTATCTATAAATATGTTGGCTAGAACATGGGTAGATAAGTGATGAGGGATGAAAGATGATATAGATAATATTGGCAGCTACGCCACAACCTGTAGATGCTTTTTTGAAATACGATATACTCTAAACATCCTAGCAGTTGCCCCTATAGGATAATATCGACATCTGTGCCTAATAGAGAACATCATAATCCTGGCAGTTGCGCCCAATAGATGATATTGGCAGCTGCACCTAGTTGAGAACAACGCAATCCTGGTGCAGCTAAAGGATAATATTGGCAAGTCTGCCTAATAGATGACATTAGCAGTAATGGACTTCACACGTATTCCCTAGGATAAACCTTAGGAATGAATGAATGAAGGATAGTTGATTCTTAGGTAAATCCTTAAGAATAAAGAAGATAATGGGGATGGGTAATTTGGTTGATTGTTGATGATTAAACATAATAATTATATTATTGTGGATTGAAAACCCTGTGTACACACCAGGTTTCCCAACCTGACCCACTCAGTTTATTTGTATCACAGGTTTCGATACGAAGTCAAATTACACTGAGAGATTAGAGAAGATGCAAATCACTAGTGTAAATGAATGTAAGGTCTGTTTATGCTTATGTTTCTGTATTGACGATGACATCCCATTGTTTTAAAATGAATAAAAAATATATTTCTTCGGAAATGCTTTGATAACATATTTATCATGTTTTCTAGGAACAATTTCCGCAACATATTTCTTTAAAAGATACCCTGATTTTCAAAATAAAGCATAAATAAATCGGTCTTTTCTGGCCATGAATATGGGGATGTCACAGAGTTGGAAAGGTTTCGTTCAATTCGGTTTGTGAAGTGGAGTCATATTGATAGTGTATTAGAATGGTTTTGTCTGTCGGGAAGTCACACAAGGTATTGGATTTCAAAATTTCGGATAGAGTAGTGATGGTTACTCTTCATTGGTTAAAGATAGTGGGTCATAGATTCATTCTTCGTTAGGGCATGTGATCTCTTCTAAGAATGAGGATTTGATAACAGTAACATATTAAATTCGATTGATCAGGCAGACTGGACAACCCTAATTGTTATCTAGGAAGTTCTGGCAAGGTTGTCATGTATGGCATATTAAGTTGTAAGGAATTATTTCGAGGATGAAATCTAATTTAAGTGGAGGAGAGTTGTAACACCTGATTCCCAAATTGGTTAAACTTACTTTTATCAAGGAACAAAGATGACATTTTGTAGGAAACATTGTGCCACGATGTGGTGTTGGGATGCCCGTGACGTGGCATTAATTATAAGGAACGCATGTTTTATTTGGATCGCCATGACATGACAAAGGGTTTTCACGGTATGGCAACTGTTACGGCCTAATCCCATGATTTTTTAGGGTTTGATTCATATTTAAACCCATCTAAGTCATTTCTAGAGTTTATTTCCCATCTCCAACACCCTTATACATCAGAGAAACCCTAGTTCTCATTCCCTAGGTCGTGTCGCCTTTTTGGAGCATTGTTGGCTTGGAGAAGAAGAGAAGGGGAAGAAGGTACTTCATTGGAGGAGCTTGCAAGGAACCATCATCATTAACATCTCATATTGCTTTTGGACCATTGTAAGTGTCAAAGGCTCAAAATTTATGGCTTGGAGTGGTTAGATTTAAGATATTGTCCCATTTTGTTCATGTTTAAGCAAGTTTGAAAGGAATAAACACATAAAGTTGGCAACTTTATGTGTCTCGTGCGTCCCATGAGCAATATATGTTGTAGATCTAGACTTTGGTTGGACTTCTTTTTATTTGCTTGAGTTTTGGTTTTTTTAGCTCATTTTGACCTAAAATGGATTCTATAAATATGTTGGACAAACATGTCCATAAAGCTTTCATCTTTATGTTAGATCTGGTAATCGAAACCCTTGTGGAGTGGTTGGTTTGAGCACTTGTCAGATTGAGGGCCTAATGGTTAAGACATTATGGTATTTGGCTTCATTTGGACCTAGGTTTGGAGATCTTGATCTTTTTGTGTGTCTTAATAATTAAAGTTGGAAACTTTATCCTTTTAGACCATAGAATAGACCAGATCTGAGCTTTGGAGCTCTTGGAATCGAAGAAAGCAACTTAATCCATTGAGCTGCTAGAAACTCAGCACCCACGACATGGCCATAAGTCGCCACGGCGTGATGACTGGGAAGTTCACTTTTGTTCGATCGTATGAGGGCCGCGACATGGCCAAGGAGGGCCACCACGTAGTGGTTGACTGAAGTCGATGTTGACCGTTGACTTTTGGCATGGGTTGACTTTTGGTCAAATTTCTACTTTTAGAAGGTAGACTTAAGGTTTGCCTTGTTTGGATTGTTAAGAGGTGTTTGGAACCCATCTTTTAGTGTTGAGAGATATTTGTTGTGGTTGGTGTAACTTTGAGCTAGGTTTTAGTCGGTCCTGTGATTCAGGTGAGTCTACTCACTGTACTTGTGGGTCGAAGACATCAATGCTAGCCCAATAGATTACATATATGGGAAGACCAAGTAGTGGCCCTTGGAAAATGCATGAAAGACCTGGAGGTGGCACTCGTCAAATTGTATGCAAGACCAGGGTCTAGACCCTCGCACTTATATGTAGGATGCTAGTTGTCTTTGTGATACTTACATGGAAGGCCACGGTGGCTCTTGACACTTGACCTAGGGTTTGGCCCCGGATTAGCAAGGAAAGACTGATATGGCTCATGGCATGAAAGTAACTGTATGACTATGGTTAACACATAACAATCTCTATTCTATGTACGATATGGGGTATTTTGGGGAACTCACTAAGCTTTGTGCTTACGGTTTCATGTTTATGGTTTCAAGTACTTCCGGTTCTAAAAGGAAGGGCCCAACATGATTGCACAACATTCCCAAAGTTTCTGCATTGGCTACTTATGTTTTTTACTCTGATTTTTAAATGATGTAATCACTTTGATTGGTTTTCGAACAACTCATTTGTATGGTTTATTGTTTTAAAAATGGAAATTTTACTATGAATTTTTGGGTCGTTGAAGAAAGTATATTATGAAATATAAATAAGTAATATTTGAAGTATGAACTAATTAAAGACTATTAATATGGTTTTAGGTTTTCAAAGAGCTGAGAATCCATCTTAACCACTTCAGTAGTATATTTTGTGTTTTGCTGCTTTAGGTGAGTTTTCTCACTATACATTGTATTGCAGTATGTGTCCTTGTGTGTAGGATATTGTTATATTATAGTGTTCTATTAGACTGGTAGATCTTCTATCATTACACGTGTTTTTTTTTTTTTTTTTTTTTTTTATTTATTTATTTTTTTTTTTATGTATATCTAAACATAATATGGTTGAGTTGAAGTGGTACTGCTTTATGTTGTAAGCCAAAAAAAAAAATTAGGAGCAATTCAGTCATAAGCTGAAGGACCGGGAGGGGCAATCCAGTCTTATGTTGTGGGTTTGGTAGCCAGCCAGTAATGAGCTGAGGGCCCGAAAAGGGGCAATCCTATCTTATGTTGTGGGCTCGGGGGGCAATCGAGTCTTATGTTGTGGGCCCGATGTGCATGCATTGTATGTGTATTGTTGTATGTGTATTTTGGGGAACTCACTAAGCTTTGGCTTACAGTTGTAGATTCAAAAGTTTTTTAGGTACTTATCAGATTGCAAAGGCGAGACTGCACACTCGCACATCAACAGTTTTATGATTCGAGATTCCATTATTCTCCTTATAACTTTGATTTTGAAATATGGTTTATAACCAAATGGTTTGACTTTAATGTAACCTTATAAAATTGAGTGTTTATTTTATTTTAAAAATGGAAAAAATTATTCTAAAATTAGATTATGTTTTATTTAATTTTACGTTAGACTTTCTATGATCTATAACTTTATAATACTTTTATATTTTATTTGTAATGCATGTTGTATTATTAATTTTTTGATGTTTGGATTAGTTTTTCTATAATTAATGTTTCGTATCAGTTTTTGATATTTCATATTTGTTTTTCTATATGTAGAAGGACCTGTTTTAAAATAACATATTAGCGGTGACACTTTTATAGGGAATGTATGTATTAGTGACACTTTAGAGGGAACGTATGTACCAGGGTCGAAAAGTAGTATAGTGGCGACCAAATTATTAGCGATGGAAAATTATATTAATTATTATTTTGTGAATAATAACGGTGATTTGTCGCTGTTATTATCTTACGGTTTTATCTATGCTTATAAGGTGTTGTTTGTTTTTTAAAGCCAAAATATCTGCAGTTTGCGGACCACATCTGCAAACCTTTACGATAAAAGAGAGGGACTAAATGTCTGCAGTTTACAATATGAAGATTGTTTGTTTTTAACATCTGCAGTTGTTGAAATAAATTGATTTTTCAAACTTAATTCCATATCACAAACATTAAAAATGTATTTTCAAGGAAAAAAAAAAAAAAAAAAAACTATGCAGTGTGGCCCATGTTTTTTTTTTTTTTTTTTTTTTTTTTTTTGTTTAGGTTAAAATAGGGTCTAAAAACCTTTAAAGACAACGGTCCGTGTTTGCGTCAAGAAAACTTCGCGCAAACATTTATTGATCTGCGCACTTCCAAAAAACAAACACTATGCGATGACATATGTCTGCGCGTTGTTTGCTTGCGCGTTGACTGCATGGTGCAAATAAAAATGATCTTCATTAAAAAAAATAAATAAATACTCATTCGCGAAAAAGCCATTTCTATAGTGTGCAAGCAATTAAGGCCGCACGGTGTGGTGCAGTTTGTGACCGCACTTTGTTGCCACCTCAGCAGGGAACACCGCCTCCAGGGTGCGGTTTCCTGCCATTGAGACCGCAGTGCGGCCTTTGAAGACCGCAAAATGTGATTGGTTGGTCAAATTTTTGACCGTTGAATGCAATTTTTTTTTTCCTTTTGCTTTTTCTTTGCTTCCTATATATACACATATCAAACTTAATTTTTTTTCACAACACAATCTTCTCTCTCTCAATTTTTTTTTTTTTTTTTTTTTAAATCACCACTCTCCAAAAAATGTCATCTTCTTTATCTTCTGAAGAATTTAAGACTATTTTTGATACCGCTATTGCGTGTGTTCAAATGGCGGAACAAACATACAACGTTGTATGTAACAACGCAGCTGCAAGTTCTCAACAGAGAACACGAAGATACATTTACAGAAATCGTGAAGAAGTCAACCAGCGTTGGTGCAAGACTATTTTGCAGAGAATGCCACTTACCAAAGGTATTATTTTCGTAGGCGCTTCAGAATGCTCAAAGGTTTATTCGAACGTATAGTTGAAGATGTAACGAGGGAGTGCAGTTTTTTCTAACAACGCTACGATGCTAGTGGTACACCCGGTTTCACTCTGTTACAAAAATGCACGGCCGCACTTCGTTAGTTAGCATATGGCATTCCGCCTGATGCGTTAGACGAAAGTTTTAGGATGTCTGCTAGGATAGCACGAGACAGTCTCCATTTTTTCTGCAAAACTGTCATTCAGTTTTATGGTCCAAAATATTTATGTAAGCCTACACGTAATGACATCTTGCAATTGCAAGCTCATCATGCTAGTGTGCATGGGTTTCCTGGAATGCTAGGAAGCTTAGATTGTCTCCATTGGGCATTGGGAAAATTGCCCTACAACATATCATGGGCAATTTACCTGAGGTGATCATGGTCACCCAACGGTGATACTTGAAGCAGTTGCATCACAAGATATGTGGATTTGGCATTCTTTTTTTGGTTCTCCTGGTTCGATTAACGACATCAACGTTCTTAACCGTTCACCAATATTTAACAACATATACGATGGATCCGCACCAAATTCTTCTTTTCAAGTGCGTGGAACGCCATATAAGTATGGTTATTATCTGGTCGATGGAATCTATCCTGAGTATGCTGTGTTTGTTAAGTCGTTTTCAGCTCCACATGGTTCTAGACGAAAGAAATTCAAGAGAGCTCAAGAAAGAGCTAGGAAGGATGTTGAGCGTGCTTTTAGAGCTCTGAAGAAACGGTGTTTCATATTGAAAAAACCAGCAGCTTATTTGGGCGAGGAAAAACTTCAACAAATCATGTATACATGTATTATATTGCATAACATGATTATTGAAGACGAAGGAAGAGCGATATGTGCGTTTGATAAGGAAGAAATAATACCAGAGATACAGCCAATAGAAATTGGTGGCGAAGAGTATATAAACAGAAGAGCAGATATACGTTGCACTGAAACATTTCATAATCTTTGCAATAACTTGGTGGAACACATTTACGGGGTTCAAAACATTAACCTTAATTTGGATCCACCGGATGACCCCGAAGACGAGTTCTCGGAGAACAACTTTATGTAGTTTCCTTTAGTTATTTCATTTATGTTTTTTAAGTTTCTAGGGTTATTTAAATGTCATGTGTGTGGTTTTTTTTTTTTTTTTTTGGTAACGCAATGTACTGTTTTTTTTTTTAATTTTCAAGTAATGAAGAATTATGTTTTTTTTTATTAAAATAGAAGGTATATTAAATTAAATTAGTTAAAAAAAAAGAAGTTTTATTAAATTAAAATACTTAAAAAAAACAAAAAAATAAAAGAAATGAAAAGTGTGGCACCACACCCTTGGTGTGGCAAGAAACCACACTTGAGTGGTAAAAAGTGACATGACGCTGATGTGGCGGGGAAGAAAATGCGATTTCGGTGGCACCATTCCCTTCAGCCTAAGCATCTACTCAAATTACCACGTGGCTTCATCCCTACAATGACATCTACCCATACGACTAATTTAAGGTTGCTGTGTGGCTTCATGGTTTCGGTGACACCTATTCATTGAACATGTATGACATAAGAAATATAAATAAAGTAAGGCCGTTTAAAAAAATAAATCAATAAAATAAAAATTAGTGACAAATGCAATGAGCATTATCGGATTTTGGATGAGAAAAATCAAATGCGATGAGAATGTCGGATGGTTATAAGACGCTTTGCACCAACCGATCACAATTGTTGACCGAATATGATCTATGGTCGTGATTATTTATTATATTTTTTTTTTATAAATGTTTAGATTTTCAAAATAACCTAATCTTGTAATCAATATTTAAATTATAATTCCCAATTAACTATAAAACAATATTTACGCATTGAAAATATTAATTTATTATACATAATATTTTTTATTTATACATAAAAATTTATGTTTTATAAGAATATATATATAATACAACATTTTAAAACATAAATTATTATGTACGGAGAAAAGTTGTTATCTACGAATCAAATCCTATATATTTTTCAAACTAAGCACGTAAGATACCATTATGCAGAAAACAATTTAAAACACAATGATCAAGAAGATTAAACCCAGGTAATAGAGTAAGGACATCTTAACAATAATGAAAACAACAATGAGGAAAAAAGATTAAAAAAAACAAAAAAAAATAGCTAAAAAAAAAAAAAAAAAAAAAAAAAATACAAAAAAGAAAAAAACTACTAGGGATCAAACACAGGTAAACTAGTTACAAGGACGTCTTAGCAAGCAGTTAAGACCCTTTTCACTGATAACATAAAATGATTTTATTATTAAAAACGTCGACATAATTAAAAGTGGGGCTCTCGACGGCATGGGCCCTAGCGGTCCCCAGCGTGCCCCCACATCTTATGCAATACAACATTGCAGCTTAGTCATATGTGAATGTCTAATAAAACCCGGTTATATAACATGGTTCTACCATAAACAACCCGTACCTATCAGTAAAATAGAATCCAAAAAATATCTTCTATCTTTCAATGTTCCTCACAACCAATGTTTTGAAAAATCAGACGATATATCGAATCGACCGTCTTATTAATTTGATGGTTCAAATGGTTCAACCGATTAAATCAATCTTAAAAACCGAATGAATTGGATGCCATCATATATATATATATATATATATATATATATATATATATATATGGGAAAAGTGGATATACCCTTAAGAGTATATAAGGATAGGTGCCCTAACCCACCATAATGTATCGTTTTGTTTGATATATTTATTATAATGTTTTTAAACTTCAACCCTAACTTGATTTATATATATATATATATATATATATATATATATATATATATATATATATATATATATATATATATATATATATATATATAAAGTGAATATGTGGTTGTTATGTATTTAATATTATGTATAGAACATTTTAAACAACATAGTTTTAAAAGAAACAAATTCAATGGTAATCAAGTGAATGGAGAAGATCAATTATAAATCTTTTTAATGAAAAAAAAATCATTGAAGTTTTTTAAAGAAAATAAAAACTAATATTTTTTATCGAATATAAAACAAACATTTTATCATTCAACCGAAAAAATACATCAAATGATTTGTGAAAATCCTGATTGAGTTATTGCATATTCTTCTTATATCTTTTATTTTATTAGTTTCGTTAGAATTTAGTAGAGTTGATTAAATGGTCATGAATTTTAGTGCTTTAAGTTCATAGACAATGAATAAAATGAACATAAATTTAATCGGTTTGGTAGTCACTTGATTGAGGAAGAATAGTAAAAGAGATATCATGATTAGTTTGGATACATATGGATCAAAGCTATATAGTCCGGAAGATTCTATATATAAGCTTAGGTTATATATATATATATATATATATATATATATATATATATATATATATATATATATATATATATATATATATATATATATATATATATATATATAGGGTGATGATCAAATGAGAAGTCAAAAATATTAAAAACCCTAAGAATCATTTTTTAAATGTTTCGTTAAAGTTATTTTAGACAAATCAAACATTAATATTTAATAAATCAAACTCTTCATTCCCTCTGTTTTAACCGGCTGCCATTGGAATAACGTTGGATCGCCTCCGGAAGGTCGCCATATCGTAGCCGGATTAACACCAAATTTAATGACATCTTTTGATCATATTCGCAGTTTAATAAAAGAAACATTTTAGATCTCATTTTCTATATTTATAACTATTTTTACAAAAAAAAAAAAATTAATCCATGAAATAGAACTATTAATTGACAAATTCATTTTTTCTCTTGTTCTTCTACAATGCACCAAAAATCACTCTAGAGGTCCAAAACAAACTTTCAAGGGTTAGAGTTTCAAAATGAGGGAATGAGGGAGTGGAGTCTGAGGGTAAGGAGGGTTCCAAGGCTTAATGTTCTTTAAATCGGGTTCAAACCCTAAAAATTAGGTTTTGTGACTTCTATGAGTATGCCATGCATACCAATGAAGTATACCCAACGTACTCAAAAGAGCCTCGTCATCCAATTCATGAGCTATGTAAGGATCAAAATGTAACTTTTTTAAAAACTTAAGCCGAAATTGAATATTTACCTAGAACACGGATGCTACGTATGTTCTCTTATGTTTTTTATGTTGACCGTTTTAGACATCAACTGCAACATTCTAATGACCATGCGGTCAATCAAGAAAGATTTTTTTTTTTGTAAACTTATCATATTTGCTACCTTTTATGATGTTAGATATTGATAAAATATAAAACCATGATATTAAAATGACACTATTTAATGTAAATATTAGCATCACACATTTTCAACTTAGTTTTTTAACCATTATAAACTTTCAACTTATTTTTTAACAACTATCGGACGCCTCATGAAAAGAAAAATCTTTTAACCCTGTCATGTCAAATAATTTTCATGAGTGTTAGTATATAATCTTACGTTTTAACAGTTACGTTGGGCTACAATGAAGAAACAAAAAAGGAGAAATGGGACTAAGAATGAGAATTGAGAAGAAATAGAACTTTGAATTTTGATATGTAACACTATAATAGAGTATACTTTTACTTGACCATTAGATCGGAGGCTGTACATGTAACGTCTGCAAATCTACGCTAGATATTTAAGGTATAATAATTATTATTATTATACATTTCATCAAACAATTAAAATCATTGAATAGAGTAAATGTTCTTCATATGCGTTTGTAACGTCCCAAAATTTAAGACTAAAAATTTCATTTTTATAATAATAAAACTGATGAGTTTTTGGGGTTACAAGGTCAATTCCATAAGCGGAAAATAATCAAAAACAATTTCAATTAATTAGGGAACATGCAACCAAGTTTGATTTACATCTTTCAGGTAAAACAACATACTATGAACCCTAGACTACAAAACTTTTCCTATGAACTAACAAACTCATAAGAGCAAGAAATACTAATGCTGAAGATTATTGTAGTGAATAACCTTCATTTCTTCTTCCAAACTTTTGGTAGCATGCGTCACATGTGTCGCGCCTCTAATGGTTCACACCCAAGACAAGCAAATTAGGATTATGGAGAGATGATAATGGAATTTCGGCCAGATGTTTCTTAGGGTTAGGAGTACCGAACATGTGAAGGTCAAGGCTCCTTATATTGGTGAGGTAGCTTAGAGCAAAAGCTAGTGTTTAAGGGTGGAAACCCTTCCCTTTGCTTGGTGACAAAGTAGCCCACATGCTTCCATCCAAGAGCCTTTGGACGAAATTTCTAAGCCTTCCCTAGAAGATTTCGTCCAACCTCTCTTAAGGGGTTCTATAGCCTTTTCCTCAACTATCAATAAATTTCCAAACAACCCCTACACTATTTAATTAATCTAGTTAATCCGAAAATTAATTCTGATTAATTTCTTATAAATTATTAATTAAATATTATGATTTGTATTTAATATATTATTCTCATAATATATTAACAAATCATTTATTCTAATTTATTAATCAAATAATGAATCAAACATCTCTTCTAAAACATCAAGCTACTGATGAGTTTACGCATTATCAATGCACAAATGACTTGTAAACAGCAATTCATACATCTCCGTTTCAAGAATATAAGATATTATTGTCTTAGAATTACTCGTGATAAAATCCATGAAGTAATTCTCTAAGCCTGGGTTTATCCAATACTCAAAATCCCTATTTTCTAACTACTCATGAACATTGCAACAAAGCTATTGTTGTCTAATCCCCATAGATAATCTACAATCCTATTCATGACAGTCTTAATTCACTACTTACTTCCAAAAGTACAAGCGACTGTGGATGTTTGAATAATCCAATTATTCAGGAAGTAAAACATGCAATGTGAAACTCCATGATAACTTAATTAACTATGGTCTCAAAACTATTGAGTATAAATACAACTCGTATTATTTAATCACCATATTAATTAAGACTTTATCCATTGTATAATGTTTCAAGTAATCAACTATCCACTTGACTTAAACATTAATCATGCCATGTTATGAACATGCATACTATATCTCTTTATGCACCTTCTTTTGTGAACATATCGCCAAGATACTATTCTAATGATGCTCATTTCACAATTCTAAATTCTTGTTACTACTAAAACGTGTCAAAATTCAAGCTTTACATACAGTGTCCTACTGTGATGTCAAGGCTTTAGGGTCATATAGACTTAGCTAACGATATTACAAAACATTCCATTAGAACTTTTGTTACTAAAAACAATTCCATGGTAATGAAGTTTCAAATTCAAGGTACACTCTAAATGAAAAAAAATGTTTCTAGACATTTCCTAAGCAATCCATTAAATTATCCTAACTCCCAAGTAGCAGGTCCAAGTTCTGATCGTCAAACCATGTGACCAAAATCCATCTCTCACGATCAAAATCAACTCACTCTTCTTAAGCTTCCTTCTTTCTCTTAGATCCAACAATAACATCAAAATGTAATCATCACATCATGTATTAAGAATCTATGAATAGAAACTTATTAAAAAATAATGGAGTTAGATAATGGGTTTACCAAAAGTAGAGTCAAATGACTTGACTTTACCATCTCAAAGATCTTTCAAGTAGTCTGGGCAACTTCGCAACCAATGTCCCTTCAATTGATATATGGAATCTTTAGGGTTAGCACATGAAACTATCTCAGAACTTGCTTTTCTCTTTACCATATGATCAAACAGTTTGACCTTGGCTGATCCCTTTCCATTAGGAAGAGAATTTATTTTTTCTGTATCACCATTGCCACGTTTGTTAATGTCCATAGAAACTTTGGAGTGTGATCCTTCAAACACTATTGCTTCTCTTGTGCTCTTAAGCATTTCGTCTTCAGCAACAATCAACATATGTGTCAGATCAATTAGGGTCACGTCGAGGCTACTCATATAAAAGTTCTCGATGAACTAACTATTGACTTAGGAAGTAAAAGGAGAAACCAATCAATGGCTTGCTCCCTATATAAAACGACACCCGATCTTTCCAATTTTTCAATGTACGATTTCATTTCCAGAACATGCATACACACAAAATTTCCATCTTTATGTTTGATGCCAATAGGGATTGAGTAGTTTCGTATCTATCAACTCGTGCCATGGGGAGAGTTATTAGAGGAGGAAGAGGAGGAAGAATTGGAGAAGCATCACGTCCATTTCCACCATTGCTCGAGGAAGGTAACATACTTTCACCTTCATCAGAATGCGGAAGATCATCTTCAGATGGTAGAGGAATACCATTTCCAAAAGAATTAAGAAGACCATTGTTGTCTTGACTTGACATCTATAATAGGAGAAAAGAGAATTCAAGTTAGTTGATTTTAAATCGTTAATTATTAACCCGTAAATTTAAAATAAGTCAAGGATCAATATTTTCGATTCGAACACTAAAGAGGTAATGCTTTTACCAATTTTAATCATATAAAATTCCTAGATCTTTTGAGATTCACTGAATCTAATCAATGACATGTTTAATGTCGATTATGCTCTCACTTTTGTGACTGGGATGCCAAGGATCACAAACAAGATGTGAATAACCATATAATTTAGCTTGGTACTCTTGATGTCATTAATCATCTCTTTTTAATGTGCCAGTTAGCCACATGTGCTCCATTAATGAAAGATAATTTTCAAGACACCCATTACATCGCTTTATTTGTAACACCCCCAATCCAGCAGATCAAGAAAGTAAAGGAAATCGTAAGTCAAGGAGCCAACTCGTTGAGTCCAAGGAAGAACTCGGCAAGTAGGAGCGACTATTGTGTCGCGGATTAAGTGGCCGACTCAACGAGTCTGGATTGGGTTTGAAAACCCTAATTTCGGAACTTAGTGCCCTATTTAATCCTTATATTCTCATTCCCTCAACCTCATCTTCACCCCCAGACCCCAAACCATCACCCATGAAACCCTAGTGCCTTTTTTGTGATTGTGAGCCATTTTTTGAGTGTGTGTGGTCTAATTGGAAGCTTGAAGAAGGAGAAAAGCTTAGAGGAATCAAGAAGGGGATTGTAGATCTAGAAGTAGCTTCTCAATCTCATCAGTTTTTGGTAATCAAGTCTTAACCTTGCTCATCAACCTCTTAGAATCTCCTTATGTCCCTTTTGTTTGAGTTTTTTTTTTCAAAAGCTAGATCTATGGGGACAAGGACGTCCCAAGCTTAGATCCATCCAAATCTGGAGTCCCTAGGTGTGGCTAAGGCATAAAGGTGCAAGATTTATGCCATTAGGATGTCCCATGCAAGCTTAAAGAGAGTATCATGGCCTTTTGGATCCCTAAAGGGCATGCAAGGACGTAAAGTCCAGGACATTACGTGATTATTGGATGACTAGAACCTAGATCTTGATATTCCCTGTTTTGGTTTGGAGTAATAAGGGTTTTGGATCATAGAGTTATGTCTTAATGAGCTACGGTTTTGTCTAAATCCATTATGAAGGACTTAGGATACGTAAAGCTGGAAACTTTATCCTTGACAAATTTGTAACAACCTAAATTTCCAAAACAATTTTTCGCATTTTATAAAAACATAATTCATTTGTAAATCATAAAAACAACATTGTTAGAAACTCAATTTATAAAATATATCAATCCCAAGATCTCATAGCATAAAAATCTCGTGTGTGTACTGATCAAGCCGGTGCCTTCCCGCGATCCTCACTAGCACCTGAAACACATAACACAAAACACTGTAAGCACAAAGCTTAGTGAGTTCCCAAAAATACCACATATAACACATATTAGCCACTCGAGGCTATAACTCTGTGGGTCCATGCACCCAAACTCTGTGAACCCTCAGGTTCTAACTCTGCAAGCATGCACTACATAAATTACATAGAAGAATGCAGTACAACAATCAATATATATAACACTGTATCACATAACTCTATTTACCTACTCAAGGTAAAGTATAGTGAGAAGACTCACCTGGCATATCTCGGTAACTCGTAGATCCCTGAAATCACTAGTGCTCGATTTTCCCGAACTATGGTCCTCCTATACACAAATATATCTCTAATTAACACTTTCCCAACTAGGGTTGACTAACTCTATCAAGTCAACACCGGTCAACTCTGGTCAATGGTCAACGGTCAACCCAACTCGCTGAGTCTGGCGTGGACTCGCCGAGTCCCTACGAGGACCCGATTCCTTTGAATCCCTCCGACTCACCGAGTCACTCACCCAACTCGGTTACCCAACCCCTAGTTCGAAAACACGGAACAACTCGCTCCAACTCGCCGAGTCTGCCAATGGACTCGGCGAGTGCATTCCATGCATAACCTCAAACGACCTTCTGAGGTCAGATATGTTCCACTAACTCATAGATCCAGTCTTTCCAAGCTTATTTATCACGTAAAGTTTATGTCTTGGCGCTCATAACACACCTATTGACTCATAAATGGTGTTTTAACCTCACACACAATGATCCCAAACCAAAACCTTCATAGACTCATATAAAGCTTGGACAAAGAGGCACTCTGGACCTGCATGGGTCTAAATCCAGAACCTAACTCGCTTAAGGGACCATGCGAGCATTAGATCTAGTCACAAAAGGGCTCAATAAGCCGTAAATCAAGATGAATATCACCTCAACAGAAAATGGTTCGAAAATAGTACCTCAAACGTGATGTTCTGGACCTCAGATCTTCAGGAAGTTAACCCTCTTGCTTCCTCTTGGCTATAGCTTCCTTTCCCTTGCGAGACAACACCTCCAAGGTCGATAATGGCTCCTTCTCTCACTCCAAACGCTCAAGTTCACTAGGGTTTCGCTCTGGGGGGCTGGTGAGCACAAATGACGGCCATAAGGCCCTTTAAATAGGCCACAAACCCAAGAAATTAGGGTTTCATTAAACAACGCGGACTCACCGAGTCCACCAATGAGACTCGTCGAGTCCGGTTGTTATCCGGGTGAGAAATCGTGTCTCTACTCGGTGAGTCTACGCACCAACTCGCCGAGTTCTTCACAAAACTCAAAATAAAATAAATAAATATAATACCTAAAATTCTGGATGTTATAATTCTCTCCCACTTGAATCTGACTTCGCCCTCGAAGTCTCATCCCTGAAATAGCTCCGGATGCTGCTCCTGCATCTCACGCTCTGGCTCCCAGGTCAACTCGGATCCTTTCCGATGTTGCCACTGAACCTGTACCAGAGGCACCTCCTTGTTCCTCAGAACCTTGATCTTCCGATCCAAAATTGCAACTGGTCTCTCCGCGTAGTTCAGGCTCGCATCCACCTAAATGTCCTCTAGCGGCACAACCGCCGACTCGTTGGCTATACACCTCCTCAACCGAGACACGTGGAAGGTATTATGAATCCTCTCCAACTCCGCAGGTAGCTCCAAGAGATACGCTACCCTGCCCACCCTCGCGATCACTCTGAACGGCCCCATATACCGGGGCCCTAGCTTTCCCCTCTTCCTGAATCGAATCATTCCTTTCCCAGGAGATACCTTCAGGAGAACATAGTCACCGACCTGGAACTCAAGCTTGGATCGTCGTCTATCCGCATAACTCTTCTGGCGTCTCTGAGCGGTCAACAATCTCTGCCTGACCCGCTGTATCTAGTCTGTCATCTGAAGCACAATCTCTATGCTACCCATCACTCGTTGCCCTACCTCTCCCCAACAAATGGGAGTCCGAAACCTCCTCCCATACAACAGCTCAAAAGGCGGCATACCAATGCTCAAATGATGGCTGTTATTGTAGGAGAACTCTGCTAAGGGCAAATACGTGTCCCAACTTCCGCCAAAATCCATCACACATGCACGGAGCATGTCCTCGAGAGTCTGAATTGTCCGCTCGCTCTGTCCGTCAGTCTGTGGGTGGTATGCGGTACTAAAATGCAACCTCGTACCCAACTCTTCATGAAATTTCTTCCAAAATCTGGAAGTGAAACGCACATATTGATCTGACACAATCGAGATCGGCACCCCATGCCGCGATACCACCTCTCTCACATATATCTCTGCCAACTTCTCCGCAGAAGAACTCTCACAAATGGTGAGAAAGTGAGCGCTCTTTGTCAAACGGTCTACTATCACCCAAATTTCATCGACACCCCTCGTTGTTCTCGGCAATTTAGTGATAAAATCCATGGATAACTGTTCCCATTTCCACTCTGGGACTTCCAGTGGCTGCAACTTACCATGCAGTCTTTGATGTTCGGCCTTAACCTTACGACAGGTTAGGAACCTCTCAACAAACCATGCTACATCTCTCTTCATACAGGGCCACCAATACTCCTTTTTAAGATCTACAAACATCTTAGTGGCTTCGGGATGGATTGAGAATCTCGATTTATGTACCTCCTTCATCAGGATAGTACGCGTTCCACCAACAAACGGTACCCAAATCCGACCCTAGAAGGTCATAAGCCCTCTGCTATCGGTCACGAACTCTGTCACTTGCCCCATAACTCGCTCTCTCTTGCAGTTCTCCGATCTCACTGCCTCAGCTTGAGCCCCTCTGATGGTGTCCAATACCGGAGTCATCAATGTCAATCTCATACAAATATCCCAAATCAGGGTGTTCTCTGCTCTCCGACTCAGGGCATCGGCCACCACATTAGCCTTGCCCAGGTGGTACAGGATGTCGCAATCATAATCCTTTACCATGTCCAACCATCTCCTCTGACGCATGTTCAGATTTTGTTGATCCATTAAATACTTCAAACTATTGTGATCCGTGTATATCGTACACCGAACCCCATACAGGTAATGGCGCCAAATCTTGAGGGCGAACACCACAGCCCTCAACTCTAGATCGTGGGTGGGATATCTTGCCTCATGGGGCTTCAGCTGCCTCGATGCGTATGCGATCACATGCCCCCTCTGCATCAACACCGCACCCAACCCAGATATCGATTCGTCACAATACACCACGAAGGCCTCCATCCCATCTAGAAGAGTCAACACCGGGGCTTCGCATAATCTCTAGCGAAGAGTCTCAAATGAGGCCTGCTGCTCTGGGCCCCAGCTGAACACCACACCCTTCCGAGTCAGCCTGGTGAGAGGAACAGCAATCTTGGAGAAATCCCTGATGAACCTCTGATAATAGCCGGCCAACCCTAGAAAACTCCTGATCTCAGAAGGAGATTTCGGCACCTCCCAACTCATTACCGCCTCGATCTTGACCGGATCGACCAAAATCCCTTCTTGGTTAACGAGGTAACCAAGGAACTGCACCTCTCGTAACCAAAAATCGCACTTGGAGAATTTGGCGTAAAGCCTCTCCGATCTCAGCACGTTGAGGATCTCCCGCAAATGCTCCTCATGCTGCTCCCTGGACTTTGAATACACCAAAATGTTGTCAATGAACACAATCACTGATCGATCCAACATCGGTCTGCATACCCTGTTCATGAGATCCATGAATGCTTCAGGCGCATTGCTGAGCCCGAATGGCATCACCACGAACTCGTAATGCCCATAACGAGTCCTGAACGCAGTCTTCTGGATATCCTCCTCGCGCACCCTCATCTGATGATATCCAGATCTCAGATCAATCTTGGAAAACCAAGATGGTCCCTGCAGCTGATCGAAAAAATCATCGATCCTCGGCAAAGGATAACGGTTCTTGACCGTTAACTTGTTCAGCTCTTGATAATCTATGCACATTCGGTGCGAACCATCCTTTTTCTTCACAAACAGGATCGGTGCTCCCTACGACAAGCTACTCGGCCGAATAAACCCCTTCCCCAGTAGCTCTTGAAGCTGCGAGGATAACTCCTGCATCTCTGGAAGTGCAAGGCGATAGGGCGCCTTGGCAATAGGAGCTGCCCCCGGAATCAAATGAATGTGAAACTCAACCTGTCTCTCGGGTGGCACACCCGGTAACTCCTCGGGGAAGACATCCGGGAATTCACGCACTATCGGGACCTCCTCAACCGTACTCGGTCTCCCTACACCAACCCTCGTATCCGTCACATACGCTACAAAACCACTACAGCCCAACTGTAGACTTTGCCTCGCTCTAGCAGCCGAACAAAACGCTGAATCGGGATGGGTACCCTCGCCATACACCGTAAGAACTCCCCCACTTGGGTCTCGTATAGTCACCAGTTGTCGCTCATAGTCGATAACGACTTCAAATCTGCTCAACCAATCCATGCCTACGATGACACAGACATCCCCCATCGCAATCGGGACCAAATCAATAGGAAACCCTACACCGAAAATCTCAAGTACACAACCTCGAATCACCTTCGTGGTGTACACTGCTCTCTCGTCGGCGATGTAAACTCTCAGAGGTCGACTCAATGCCTCTCGACTAATATTGATGTGCCGACTGAAAGCCAATGATATAAAAGATCAACTCGCACTCGAGTCAAATAACACCAAAGCAGGTACATAATTCACAAGAAAAGCACCTACGCATATCATAATATAAGCACAAAATCTTAAACATTAAAATAATTACATGAAAGAATACATACCAGCCACGACATCGGGCGCTGCGCGGACCTCCTCCGCGGTCAACTCAAAGGCTCTCCCTCGTGCCTTCAGTACCTCAGCCTTCACTGGACGGCTCTCAGTAGCTCTAATAGCAGCAGGGGCAGATCCCTTTGGTGCTCCCTAGGTAGTCCATCGCAACAGAGGACAGTCTGCCTTTTGGTGTCCGGTCTGGTTGCAGTGAAAACATACTGCAAACACCTTTGGGAAGTCCTTGGCCATATGCCCCTACTTGCCACACTTGTAGCAAGATCCCGCTCTATAGACTCCATCATGACCCTTGCCGTACTTCCCACAAGTGCGGCCCTTCTGGCTCCCTGCCCTGGGATCAGCGGGCTTGGCCCGCTTGGCTGTCGGCTGAGACTGTGCCGATCGCTGATCCCTCCCCTGAGACTCCGCCTCCTCCCTCGCCTGAGTCTCTAGCTCGATCTCCCTCTTCCGAGTATTTGCCTGAAGCTCGGAAAATTTCCGGTACGAGGAGTTCGACACAAATTCCCGAATGTCTCTCCTCAAAATACTCAAATAATGGCTCATTCGTTCCTGCTCAGTAGACACGTGTTCAAGGAAAAACATTGCCCTCTCATGAAACATCCTGGTAATAGCCGTAACAGACTCCGTACCCTGCTTGAGGGTCAAAAACTCCTGTGCCAACCGATCTCTTTCCACCGAGGGAACATACTCATCACGAAACATGGTGGTGAACCTCTCCCAGGTCACCACCGCAAGCTCTGCTGGAGAATAGTGTGATGTCGCGAACTTCCACCAATCCTTCACCCCTAGGCGAAGCTGGTTCAACACAAACCGAACCCTCAAGTGCTCCAGATACGAGAAAGTGTAGAAACACCCCTCAATGTCAGATACCCACCTCATCGCTGCAATCGGGTCCTGCGTCCCATCAAACTCTGGTGGCTTCGTGTTGCTGAACTCCCTGAACAACAACGAGTCACCCCCTTGCGGTTTAGCAGCAGCGACGGCTGCAGTGGCCGCTGCGACAACAACCTCAGAAAGAGCGGCATAACGCTCGTGAAAAGTCTCAATCAACATGGTCTTAATAGACTCGAACATCTCCGGTATCTTTACCCTGATGGCCGCAGCCACCTCCTCATGGATGATCCGACGGATCTCCTCATCACTAGTCTGGCTGCTCTCTGGCATAAGTCGTGTCCTCACCATGATCTACCTCTGAAATAAAACATACGGTATATTAGAAATTCATTCGAGCATACTCGCACTTGATAACACAACCTTCCTTGATCTCTGGCATCCCGAAGATTCTTACTTGAATTGTACACCGCCCCGGTGTTTTCAGTAGTATGGGCCCAAGACTACTATCCGCACCATATCAGTGTACACCCCAAGTCCTCCTCTTAGGATCCCAAGTCCTAAGTATGCCATTATGTATAATCCACTTCCTATAGATCTCTCATAGCTCCTCACTGCTTCTTACTCACTCTCAAGCATCTCATAGCATCTCACCTTCCCCTAAGCTAGGGCATCACAATCAGGCCACCCTAGTCCTAATAGGAACACCTAGCCCACTCTAGCAAGAGAATACATCATATCAATCTCATAAACAAATAACATAAGGGTATTTTGGGAAATCACCGTTCGGACGCTGATTGATCGTACACACGTCTCTGCTCTGTGTTTCTCTAAAAATCTTTTACTCTTTTTAGAAAACTGGTTCTCTTTTGAAAATATTTTCCAAATCCTCAGTTTGAGTTCAAATACTCCCGAAGGTGTACCCGAATCCCTCAAACCAAGGCTCTGATACCAACTTGTAACACCGTAAATTTCCAAAACAATTTTTCGCATTTTATAAAAACATAATTCATTTGTAAATCATAAAAACAACATTGTTTGAAACTCAATTTATAACATATATCAATCCCAAGATCTCATAGCATAAAAATCTCGTGTGTGTACTGATCAAGCCGGTGCCTTCCCGCGATCCTCATTAGCACCTGAAACATATAACACAAAACACTATAAGCACAAACCTTAGTGAGTTCCCCAAAATACCACATATAACACATATTAGCCACTCGAGGCTATAACTCTGTGGGTCCGTCACCCAAACTCTGTGAACCCTCAGGTTCTAACTCTGCAAGCATGCACAACATAAATCACATAGAAGAATGCAGTACAACAATCAATATATATAACACTGTATCACATAACTCTATTTACCTACTCAAGGTAAAGTATAGTGAAAAGACTCACCTTGCGTATCTCGGTAACTCGTAGATCCCTGAAATCACTAGTGCTCGATCTCCCGAACTATGGTCCTCCTATACAAAAATGTATCTCTAATTAACACTTTCCCAACTAGGGTTGACTAACTCTATCAAGTCAACACCGGTCAACTCTAGTCAATGGTCAACGGTCAACCCAACTCGCCGAGTCCCTATGAGGACCCGATTCCTCTGAATCCCTTCCGAGTCACTCACCCAACTCGGTTACCCAGCCCCTGGTTTGAAAACACGGAACAACTCGCTCCAACTCACTGAGTGTGCCAATGGACTCGGCGAGTGCATTCCATGCATAACCTCAAACGACCTTCTGAGGTCAGATCTGTTCCACTAGCTCATAGATCCAGTCTTTCCAAGCTTAGTTATCACGTAAAGTTTATGTCTTGGCACTCATAACACACCTATTGACTCATAAATGGTGTTTTAACCTCACACACAATGATCCCAAACCAAAACCTTCATAGACTCATATAAAGCTTGGACAAAGAGGCACTCTGGACCTCCATCGGTCTAAATACAGAACCTAACTTGCGTAAGCGACCATGCGAGCACTAGATCTAGTAACAAAAGGGCTCAATAAGCCCTAAATCAACATGAATATCACCTCAACAGAAAATGGTTCGAAAATAGTACCTCAAACGTGATGTTCTAGACCTCAGATCTTCAGGAAGTTAACCGTCTTGCTTCCTCTTGGCTATAGATTCGTTTCCAATGCTAGACAACACCTCCAAGGTCGACAATGGCTCCTTCTCTCACTCCAAACGCTCAAGTTAACTAGGGTTTCGCTCTGGGGGGATGGTGAGCACAAATGACGGCCATAAGGCCCTTTAAATAGGCGCCAAACCCGAGAAATTAGGGTTTCATTAAACAGCGGGGACTCTCCGAGTCCACCAATGAGACTCGCCGAGTCCGGTTATTATCCGGGTGAGAAATCGCGTCTCTACTCGGCGCGTCTACGCACCAACTCGCCGAGTTCTTCACAAAACTTAAAATAAAGTAAATAAATATAATACCTGAAATTCCGGATGTTACAAAATCATTTTCATAGTATTTATGAAGATTGGAGTTCAGATCTGGAGTACATTGGCTTAATCCTTTAAGATTTTCCAACAGGTCGAGGAACTCGACGAATCCACGAAGGGACTCGATGAGTTTAAGCGAGTTGTCTCGTTTTATAGTTATGGGTGAAATCGGCGAGTCAAGGGGGATGACTCGGCGGGCTAACTCGGTTTTTCACGAGTCAGGTTAGCCAGGGAACTCGACGAGTCAATCGCTAACTCGATGAGTTGGTTTGCGATTGTAGGATTCTGAGATTTTGAACTCGACGAGTTAATGGAGCAAAACGGCGAGTCAGGTCAACCTGAAAGTGTTGTCTTTGACCATGGACCATTGACTTTGACTTTAACCAGAATTAACTTAGTTTGAATCCTGGAGGCTATTGTGGTACTAAGTATTATGTTGGTATTGGCAGCTCGAGGAGCTAGGAGAGCAGCAGTTCATGGAATTGTCAAATAGAAGCTAGAGGCTTCAGCCAGTCTTCAGTTGTGCAAGGTGAGTTTCAGTCCATTAGGAGTGGGTATACGGCCACAATGCTGGCTTGTTTAGATGATAGTAATTCCGGACTTAGGTCCGATGCCGGGGTAGTCCCGAGAAGTAGTTTGTATGCTTGATGTCTTTGTGATTTATGCATGTATATGTGATTATGTTATATGTTACGATCATGTTTATGTTATGATTAGTTTATTCTGGATTCAGTCTGATGCAGCGGGCAAGGACCTAGTTATTCCAGACTTCGGTCTAGTGCTGGGGGCGAGGCCCTAGTTAGCCCGGACTTTGGTCCGATGCACCGGGAAAGGCCCTTGTTATTCCAGACTTCGGTCTGATGAAGTGGGGGAGGCCCTAGTTAGTCCGGACTTCGGTCTGATACAGCGGGCAAGGCCCTAGTTATTCTAGACTTCTGTCTAATGCAGTGGGCAAGGCCCTAGTTAGTCCGGACTTCAATCCGATGCAGTGCGCAAGGCCTAGTATTTGCTTTATATATTATTGTATGGCATATGGTAGTCTGGGGGAGCTCACTAAGCTTCATTCTTACAATTTTCAGTTTTGATTTTAGGTACTTCCACTAGTAAAGGGGAGGACTCAGGATGATCGCATGACACACACCACAGTCTTCAGCCTGGGATTTTTACTCTAATATTTTGATATGACATTTGACATGAGATTTGATATGTGATAGATATTGTCAGATTTTGAAACACATAGTTTATGATTTTATACTTTGGTGATGAAATGATGGTTTTAATGATGTTTTAAAAATGAAAATTTTAGGTTGTATTTTTGGGACGTTTTCAAGTTGGTATCAGAGCCTTGGTTTGAGGGATTCGGGCACACTTTCATGTGTGTCAGAACTCAAACTAAGGAATTGGTATAGAAATTTTCAAATGAAAATCATTTTTACAAAAAGGATTTTGAAAAAAGAACTTTGAAAAAAGAAAAAGGGTGTAGTGTATGCAATCAAACGAACTCAAGTAAGTACTCCCAAATTACCATACACGTTATGTTATGATTATCAACTTTATTAGAATAGCATGCTAGATTAGGACTAAGGATCTAGGGAGGATGCCTTATGTGTCTGCTATATGTGTTTCAGCTTTATGTGAACTACATGCTAGTACAGATTAGTCAGGATGATAACATGCATAGTATATGCTTGATTATGTGTACTCAATGTCCGAATGTTGCTTGCTTGGTGCTTTTAGGTCTAGCTCTATTTTAAAGCTCTCGTCTGATTCCAACCGTTGTAGGGTAGGATATTTCATTTGAAGAATTATCTGGTCTGAGTAATATGTAATAGTATTCGCAATTTAGTTAGTGGAGGAAAGTAGGGACTTCTTATGCAACTGATGGCGGAGAGTGGGATGGTGATTACCTTAGGGAAATCCTAGGATGAAAGTAGAAAGGAGAAATAGTAGTAGTGAAAGGGACTCGGTGGAGTGGAGGCAACTCTTAAGAAAAGTATGGATATATGTGGAAGGTAGTATGGGCCCATACTATTGAAAGCAGAGGGTCTGTGCTCAATTCGAGAAGGGCTAAGATAAAATCGGGGAACTTGTAGTGAGTGTGTGATCCCTCAGTAGTAATGAGTATTTTGATGATAGTTATGTTATGACTCATGCAGTATGGTGATGCTACGGGGTAGGCCAATGGGTTGTTCTGATGCTAGTGAGGAGTCAGGCTCGAGTTCAGGAGTCGAGCAGCTCAGGGAGCAGATGAGAGAGTTAGTATCAGCAGTGATTACACACAATATACTAGACTAGACTTCTATGATCATTGGTACGGTCAAGGAAGGTATTTTTGAGATTTTGGATGAAAGGATGGGAGCCTTCCACACTATGATGGTGGCCATGTTAGGAGCTCCTCTGGGGCTCAATGTCTATGGATCTCTAGGATCCCTTGGAAAGGAGGGTCCCATTATTAGCTCTTGTCATTAGGGATTAGAGGTGGGTTACACACCTTGTCTTCAGGAGAGTCCACTATAGGATTGTATCAATGCGGAGGTTTCGCTAGATGTACGTGAGGAGTTACCCAACATTATCATGTTACAGATAGAGTAGATGCTAGGTTCTAGGGTCAGACAATGACTGTTTAGACGATTGATGGGGTAGTCGGAGTAGCTCGGGAACAAGAGATTGTTTTACATGGGTAGTTAGGGAAGAGGAAGCAGACCCCTAGTCAGGCTTAACAAGTTGAGCAGCCAGACACTGCAATAGCTAACACTAGAGACCCAAATGGTAGTAGTGAATGCAAAAGGGGTAAAGGGACACATGAGAAAATTCATGATAGATCTAAGTGTGAAAGGTGCGGGTGGAAGGGTCACAATCTTCAGGAATGCACAATAGGGGTATAGTTGTGTCATCATTGTCATCAACCCGGACATATTAGGGCAGGTTGCCCCCGTGATAGGTGCGGTTGGAAGGGTCCTACTTGTGATTAAGTCATATGCCATATCATACCTTGGATGTTAGAGTAGTAGTTGGAAGATGTTTCCTTTTGAGTAGGTTCTCAGGATACAGTCACTATAGCAAGTGTGAGAGGGGCTCAGGAGGTATTCTATTAGTCTTTCAGAGTGGTTCAGATTCGTTATTGGTTAGTTTTGGAGCACTAGCAATAGTAAGTATTGGTTGTCAGCAGATCGACCATTAGATGGAGAAAAGGATTGAGAATCCTTATCAAGCTGTAAGCTGTAAGGAGCTAGTGGAATCAAAGCGAGGGAGAATCACCCAAGTGGTCAGAAGCAGAAGTAAGTGCGAGACTGAATTAGGTTCGCATCATTGTTGGGGAGAAAAGCAGCTCAAGTGGTTGTTTGGATGGATGAGCACGTGAGCGAGGAGTTAGGGAAAAATTCCTGAAGTTGAGTTCGTATATGCACGATTAGCTGATGATTGGTTGGGAAACAAGCCTTGAGATTTTCCCGTTAGAACGGGAGACAGTCAAGCGGTCGTCTTTATTAAGAATTGTATAAGCGGAGAGTTCAGAAAACGTTCCAACAATTGGTTTACACTTCTCCTAGGCTTTGGTACGTAGGTTTCAAGAACCAGGTTAGAGCCCCAGTTAAAACTTAAGTGCAGTTGAGTGTTAGGTTGAGAGTGTTGTAAGTCTAGGGTGTAGCCATAGCATTCATGTAATGTCCCAAATTTCGTGTTCAAAGATTTCAATTTTGATATATCGATTTAGAAAACATTTATAATAAAACATCACCATGTCATATCATCTCATAAAACCATAATCTCATGTCTGAAAATCATATCATAAAAGTAGTAACAACGTCATATTACAATCCCAAGAAATCTCATGAGGTGGAATCCAATGGGTGTATGATGTGCAGCTACCGTGTCGGCGCCTTCCCCTTCGCTGAAGAGGAACCTGAAACAAAACTGAAAACTATAAGGTGGAATCCAATGGGTGTATGATGTGCAGCTACAATCATATAGCATACATACTGCCAGAAAATTTTGGGGTGCCCAACCTACCCAGTACGACCATTCTGGGGTGCCGACCTACCCGTGTTAAGCCATTCTGGGGTGCTGACCTACCCATGTTGAGCTATTCTAGGGTGCTGGCCTACCCTTCAGCCCAACAACCAAACCTCAGGGACTATTCCACCCCTTACTGCTACTATCACATATATCATAACATAAACATACTGTCAGACATATCTGGGGTGTCCGGCCTACCCTTCGGTCCTAACAACCAAACTCTACTAATATCACATATAACATATCATGCCAACATGTAACATATTAGGTAATAGAAAACCTAGATGATATCACAAAGACAATCATCTAACATACAACTCCTACTGGTTGGCCGACATTGTGGCCGTAGACCCACCACTACTGGAAGGTAACTCACCTCATATGAATGAATGTTGTCAATCCGGGAGAGAAGTCTCTGCATGCTGCTCCGACGATTCCCTAAATATAATTCTGATAAAGAAACTTAGTCAAAAGCTGATAACTACTCTTAAGGTAAAATGACTATTTTACCCCTGGCGAAAGTCAATATTCTGGTCAAAGTCAACTTCTAATTGACCTGACTCGCCGAGTTGGGCCGCCAACTCGCTGAGTCCCCATTCTTTCATACGACTTCTTCCCGACTCTACTCGTCGAGTTTAGCAAAGACTCAACGAGTTCCTTTTTCATAATATCATCGAATGAACCTTCATCCGACTCGTTGAGTGGTATGAACAACTTGTCGAGTTGACCTTCAAGGGGTTAGGATATTTCCTTGGACTCGCCGAGTGTGTTTATACACTCGCCGAGTCCTATGATTCCCAGGTCCATGGCTAAGTCTAATCTGTCGATTCACTCCCTTGGACCCTTCTAAGACCATTCTAAAACTCAATGGGTTCCTTCGAACCTCAACAGATTGGGGACTCGAGCGGTGGAGTCTCCAAGTTCTAAGAACAACTTCACGAGTTGGCGCAATCCAAGTCTTATATTTCGATTTATGATGCACAATACTCATCCAGAAGACAGATCTGGACTTCTAAGATTGATCTAGTATGTAAAGTTATGAACTTTACATGCATGCATGGGAGTATAAGCTTAAGGGACCCAAAAATGAGGTCTAAAGGTGCATGTGGCTCTCTATGCCTACAAAGTTGGCCACTTTAGATCATGCAGTCTGCTAAGGACCCTGGATCTGGAGTCTAAACCCTCAACCATGCTTACACTCATGATTGGTCACCAAAGTGTTGGATATAGTGTCTAAGTCCATAACTTTATTTAGTATGAACTTGACCCGACCCGGCATGGTCCATTTGGGTTGCATGACATTGCAATACTTGGATAGACTAAATGAGAGAATAAGGCACTTATGATTATTAATATATTATAAGTTCTAATATATTAATAAGAGTATTATTTAATTAGTATTTGATAAAGTATTAATCTAGTATTAATTTGGCAATCAAAGTGAGACTAATTAAATATATAGGGTTGATTATGCAATCATCAATTCTTTTACGGTGGATTAATGATCCATGGTTTATGGGTTTGGTGATAACCATATGGAGCTCCATGGATAGTCCATGGGAGTTACAAACCCATGGGTCATGAGAAATGAAGAGTCATGACAATTAGGGTTTACATTTGTAACTCCTAATTATGACACACTATAAAAGAAACCCTATAGCATGCAAAATCGGCACGAGTGTTACTAGAGAGGGCATAACCGATTTTTGAGTGTAAGAAATATTCTCTCAAGTTATTCCAAGTCTTGTGGTGTTGTGTGAAGCATTTGAGGCACAACATTTGGGGTGCTAGGTTCACAAAGTCTTGAAGGAATCCAACCAACAACAAGGTATGTATTTCTACTAGTTCTTTATGTTTTATGTAATCCCTATGCCATGCTAGTTAGGAAATAACCTTGAAAAGGAAATTTGCATGTATATAGAGAAAACATAGATTCAAGGTTATTAGGGTTGCATGTACACTTAGGAAGTGTTAGAATGCTCAAAACCCAACAGTGGTATCAGAGCCTAGGATTGTTTTCTGTATACTTGATGTAAACTGCTTGAAAAAGTTAAAAATCTGCTGTCTGACGATTGGACTCGTCGAGTTCATGGGGAGGACTCGCCGAGTCCATGAACAAATTCATCCTACTCGTCGAGTAGGATAATGAACTCGACGAGTAGGTGCGTGCTGGGCAGTCTTTTCGTGTTTTGTTGCTGTAAATGGATTAAAATCATTATCCCAATCTGTTTTGGACTTGTAAAATCTATTTTTCAAAATGATAATGATTATATTAACCCATTTTACATGACTTTTATTAATTTTCAAGTATTGTATACATTTATATGATTTCTTGAAAATTGCTTGGCTTGAATTTGTGTTCTTATGAATTTTTAGAAGATCATAGGAATTATGTGTAACCTCCATGTGTGTTTAATTCATGATCTTAATGACAATAATGGTGTACATAACTTGTCCTCAAGTTATGGATAACCAAAGGTCACTTTTTTAAATTGTGATTAAAGAACTAAAGAGGCTTCATAAAATGAAGAGTGTTCATTTTTATGAACCATTAAAACTCATAAGTTACAAATTGAAGAGACTTGGAATAGTTTCAATTCTTGCCATCAGATTTTGGAATTTGTAAAGTCTTACACTTTAATTCCATTTTTTTAAAGTTAAAAAAAAATTCAAACTTTATGGACTTCATTAAATTAATTAAAGTGTTTAATTAAAAGAGTTAATAATTCCATAAAGACATGGTTTAAGTTTAATTAAATTAAGAGTATAGTTTAATTAATAGATTAAACCACCAAGTATTTTAATTGTTTAAAATACACCCTTATACTATTATTATAATTTTAATTACATAGATATGTATAAGAATATGTCATTCTTACCGTTAGTAGGCCTCATTCACGAAGCCGGTCTATAAGGGGGTATTAGGTTGTTGCCTATAAAATGGTGACTTAATGGGTGTCCACTCTCACCCACTGCTTCCTTGATTGGTGGAGGGTCGTTAGCCGAACGGGTAGGATACGACTTTAAATACTCATTAAAAGTATAATGAATTGTAAAGTAACTATAAATTATAAATTCCCAATCTTAGTTACTTTAGGAAACTGTGAAATTAGTGCTAGCCCATAAAATTACACTTTGTACCTTACCAAGTCGTTAGTAGAGCGTGTGTGGTTAACCAGCACACTAACATGGACTAGTAAGAGTGGCAAAGGGTAACTTGACTTTATTATAGATCGGTGGAGCGTGTGTGGTTAACCGGCACATCGATTAGGTAATATTGTTGAGGGTACCAAGTCAATTTGTATGGTTATTCACACCTTGTTTGTGATCCTCGGCATCCCAGTCACAAACTTGAGAGGGCACAATCGAGATTCAAACATGCCATTGAAAAGTTCAATGTATCTCAAAAGATCTAGGAGCTTCAAAACCAATAAAACTTAATAATAAAATATTTCGTCATTTACCTACCTTTAACTATTTTATAATTTGGATTACGGCATCCCTCTTCCAGTTATAAATAGGTTATTGGGTCCTAGCCTTGATATTTCATATTGGGTGTTATATTAAGGACTTTAAATAAACTAACTTGAATTTCTCCCATTATAGATGTCTAGTTTAGACACCTATGGTCTTCCCAAATCTTTAGGAAGAAGCTTCCTAATGAAGATGATATCCCGAATGGAAATCAAGGTGAAAGATCAATCCCTTTGTTGTGTATTAGTGGGACTGAAAATCATACTTCACTTCCTTCACCTACTCCAATAAATCTCCCTATGCCACAACTTTCAAAACCTAAAAAGTTCTAAGTCACTCAATCCCTACTGGAAAACAAAGTCTATATGTGCTTAGGTCTTAGAGATTAAGTCACATATTGACAAGCCGGGAGAGTCGAGTGTCAAAGTCTCAAGGTAGCTGGCTATTGACTTTGTCACTCCCTGATGATAGATCACAACATGACCCTTAATGATCTTACCTATTTGCTTGATGATGTTGAATCAACGATGATTTGGAACATTGGTAAAGCAAAATTTGATTGGAAGATCAACTTCCCAAACTTCCATGGACATTGACAATGGTAACATTGGAAGTCCATAAAACTTTTCTCTTCCCAATTGAAAGGGATTGGCCATAGTCAACTCGGTTGACCAAATGGTAAAGAGAAAGGCTACGTATGTGATAGTCCCGTGTACTGTTTCCAAAGAGTCCATATGTTTCTGTTGCCAAAGGAAGGGCATTGGTTGCGAAGCTGCCAAATTTACCTAAAAGTCCATAAGGATAGTAAAGTAAAATGTTTGACTCTACTTCAGGTAAAGTCCATTGTCTAACTCTATTAAGTTTCTATTTTGAGATTCTTATTGCATGATGTCACTGGGTCACATATTGATGTTTAAGAATCAAAGAAGAGTGAAGAAACTTAAAGGAAGTATATGTTGATTCTGATCGTTCGGTGATCAAAATTTTGAGTTGTTACTTAAAAGTTAGATATATTGCTTAGGAAGAGACAACAACAAGTTTTCCATATGGATTGTAAGGATAAGTTTTCCGCAAAGTTTTAAAATAAAAGAAAATGGTTTTGATTTTATTTATTTTAAGTATCCTTACAATGGCATTTGTGAAAAAGGTTGTTGCTTATATGTTTCCATTGATAAGCAATATGGGTAAATCGATTTGATTCTTTCATTAGTGGTAGTGTCATAATTTACCAAATAAGGAAAGATTCTCATCACCCAAATTTCAGTTGGATAGAAACTTGGAATCATGCAAGTTGTATTGTGTGATGAATGAGAATTTTCATCTTTGGTAAATTAAGACTAATTCCTTGTTCACATTCACATGTGAGTCAATCAAAGGACTAAGAGATTGGGTACACTTGGTTGTGTGTTGGTCAGGTCCACCACAAAGGTTGATAAGATTATTCATTATGATTTACGAAAGTTTAGTATATATGGTTATGCTTACGAGTTTAAGTGTAATTTTGAAACATTGGAAAAGTTTCAATGTATGGCAGAATGAATAAGAAGAATCAAATAAGGCAGAAAGATAAAAGTTTCTCCAATCTGAAGAGATGGGAGAGTACTTGTGTATTTTGTTTTATGATTACCTTAGTGATTATGAAACCAAATCACAATTGATCCTCTAAGGACACCTTAGTTCATTTGTTTGGCTAAGGAGAGGAATCATGATTTGTTGAAATGGTTAAATCAAAAGATAAATCATACATCAAATCTTTGAGTCATACTCCAAGATTGAGCCATTGAGTGACATAATCTTTAGAAAGTTTATAACACTTATCAAATGTAGAGTAAGATGTGTCATACTCTTGTACATTTGAGGTTGGTTAGTTGTGATGTTTTGGATACAACAAGGACCAACTAAGTCCAATTATGGGAAGTGTTTAACTTGATAAGAATCCTCACTAGCTCTTGAATATTTGTATTGTCAAGGAATGGTTCTTGACAAAGATAAGTCTTATATGCCAAGAGGACAGTGGGAGTCTAAAAGATTCTGAAATAGTTTCAAGAACTAATCAAGAGTTTTGTTAATCACTAGCCTACGACTTGAGGTTTGTAACCTATCGTGTTGACATATTATGTGCTCATCCCAGTTAAGGTTGGCTTTGCATTGGAGTTCTAAGAGTTCTCGACTGTTTGCATAACAACTTGGAAGCAATGGTAGGCCCTTGTGCTGCCGGGTGGCAAGAAATTAAGATTGCACAAGTTCAATTCATATGAATTTGGAAGTGTCACTAACTTAGTCTTGTGATTATGGTTTTGACAAAATTCACATGGAAAAGAACACATACACCATAAAATCTAAGTGTCATAAGGTTTCTCTTCGATTCATGAAAATGATGGTAAGGAAACGCTTCCACTAAGAAGATTTTAAGTAGATAGTGGTTGTGGTATTTGCATTCTCATATAGTTAGTGGAGTGTGTGTGGTTAACCAACACACTAACTAGTGAGAATTGAAAAAGGTCTAGACAAACATGTGAGTTATCTAAGGAAAGGTGTATGTTTTTGATAAAGTCTTATCAAAGCAATCTAGTATCAGAAATATGAACTTTGGTAAGAAATTTAATAAAGTATTGATTTCTAGAAGTCCAGTTGATTTCTGAGTACATATCAAAGCTAGTGGGAGCATAAAGTGTTATGTTGGTAATCATTATGCTAGTGGGAGCATGATGATTATGTTAAGTATTGCAAGTTAGCAATGTTATTTATAGAAAACAAAAGTTTCAAGTTGCTTTGAAAAGTTGTTTTGCTATAATTAAAGGAGAGGATTCTATACTTCACTCCAATTCTACAAGCTTAGATTGAGAATTTAATCCACTTTAGTCAAGAATTTATATGAATGTTATGCTGGAATGGTTCAACATAAGGAAATTCTATATATGTTGCATTCTCAAAATTCGATTATGATTATGGCATCCCTCTTCATAGTTCGAATTTTGAGAACATGGCAGATAAAAATTTTATAGCATAAATCATGTCCCATATGCTTTGGGTATAGGTTTGATTATATGTGCTATAATATTCATCCATTCTAAATTTTCCAAATGCCTACGGCATTAAGATGGAAAAAGGAATAGAACTGGAAATAACTAAAATGATTACGCAAAATTGTTGAGGACAATCTGAGGTTTACCAAAGATTGGTTGCTCATGGACAATTAGAAGTATAGAGTAAGGACCATATTGACGTATTTTGTAAAGAGGTAACTCTTGTTCAGAAGTGATGGTCAAAATGGTAATATGGAATTGTCTCCATAGGTGGAAGTTATTCTTTAAATCTGTGTAAGATTAAAGAACTTAATGCTAAGAAGGATGTTCAAAGGAATGTACTTTGAATTTGAGACTTCATTTCCATGGAATTGTTTCCCATTGGAATAATTTGTAATGTTTGTTGCCAAGTCTCTGTGACTTTTGTGCATAGTCGTTACAAGGGGATCATTGCATATAAGTTTAGAATCTAACAGATTATAGTAAATGGCAAGAGTTTTGTACTCTTGCATTTACAACAAGGATTGGAATTGTGAAATGAGCATCATTGGAATATTGACAATTGACCTATTTCACAAAGAGAAGACCATATGTAAACATAGTATGCAAACTTGGAGTATGGCATAATTGTTGTTTGGAAAAACATAGTGTACGTGCTTGGAGCATGGGATAACTAATGTTTTAATTCAAGCATAAAGTTGATTAATCAAAATATAAATAATGAGTAATCAATATGGTGCTTAGATAAAAGTTGTTTTATTTACACCCAAGTGTTGGGGCCATATAGGACTAAGTATTATTCTTGTGTTTCACTTTGCATGTTTTGACTTCCAGAATAATTATGTTATGGTATATATCATATTATTCAAACCATCCACAGTCAGTCATATGTTGGAAGTAGATATGAATCAAGACTGTCATGAATTTGGCTTGTATGATTTGTCTAAAGTGCTTTAGACAATGCAATGGTTGCTACAACATTCATGAGTACTCATAAGGGCTGAGTATTGGATTCAACCCATGCTCACTTGCATCACTTCATGGAATTTATCTCGAGTGATCGTGAGACGGTAATATCATATAAATCTTCAAACCTAGAGATATGAGTTGTTGGCTATGAGTTGGTTATTCATTGATTGTACGAAAACGCATTGGTAACTCGATGTTATAAAACGTGCCTTTGTGAATAATTCAACAAGTAGTTAGTACAAGCATATCAGTCGAAGTTTATCTGTTCGTTCTAGAAATAGAAGCGATATCTGGGCCCCTCGATGATTTGGTTTTGACCTATGTACCGGGCCCGGTCAGAACCTAATTGATGTGTTTAATTTAGTTCTATGTCGAAACAAATCGGAGATCAAGAAACAAATGCTGGACAATAAGTAAGATCATGTTCGATGTGTTTGTTCGGCTGATATCATGAGAACAGAGGACTATATGATCAATTATCTTAAATGGCATATCATCATCATCTCAGTTCCGAGAGACTTTGAAAGAGCAAAAATTGCTAGTCGGATTTTGAAGTCATATTTGCAAATGTAGTTATTAGACTTATCCAAGTGGGAGACTATTGGATATAGTGTCTAAGTCCATAACATTATTTGGTATGAACTTGACCCGACCCGTCATGGTCCATTTGGGTTGCATGGCATTGCAATACTTGGATAGACTAAATGAGAGAATAAGGCACTTATGATTATTAATATATTATAATTTCTAATATATTAATAATAGTATTATTTAAATATTATTTGATCAAGTATTAATCTAGTATTAATTTGGCGATCAAAGTGAGACTAATTAAATATATAAGGTTGATTATGACAATCATCAATTCTTTTACGGTGGATTAATGATCCATGGTTTATGGGTTTGGTTATAGCCATATGGAGCTCCATGGATAGTCCATGGGAGTTACTAACCCATGGATCATGAGAAATGAAGAGTCACGACAATTAGGGTTTACATTTGTAACTCCTAATTATGACACACTATAAAAGAAACCCTATAGCATGCAAAATCGGCACGAGTGTTACTAGAGAGGGCATAACCGATTTTTGAGTGTAAGAAATATTCTCTCAAGTTATTCCAAGTCTTATGGTGTTGTGTGAAGCACTTGAGGCACAACATTTGGGGTTCTAGGCTCACAAAGTCTTGAAGGAATCCAAGCAACAACAAGGTATGTATTTCTACTAGTTCTTTATGTTTTATGTAATCCCCATGCCATGCTAGTTAGGAAATAACCTTGAAAAGGAAATTTGCATGTATATAGAGAAAACATAGATTCAAGGTTATTAGGGTTGCATGTACACTTAGGATTAGAATGCTCAAAACCCAACACGAAGATGGTCCCTAAAAGCCCTAATTCACCCCAAAAGGGATCTAGAACATGAATGAACAAGGTATTAGCTTTATACCTCTAAGGAACTGTTGATGCTGCACAAACTCGAAATCTTCTGGTTTCCTCTTCGCTCCTCAAGCTTTTTCTTCTTTCTTGTGATCACAAACCACCAAAATCACCAAAAATAGCCTTAGAGCTCACAAAATGGTTAGGGTTTCAGTATGATGTGTTATGGGAGCATAAGGGATGATGGAGCCTGCATTAAGATGTTTAAATAGGGTGTAATCCCTAGGATTTAGGGTTTTGTCAAAACAGTGCCTACTCATCGAGTCGGTTTGCCGACTCATCGAGTCGGTTTGCCGACTCATCGAGTCGGTTTGCCGACTCGTCGAGTAGGTCACTAAAATCCTGTGCACAAAGTCGATTCTACTTGACAAGTTAGACCTTCAACTCGCCGTGTCTCAGGCTAAAATGTTATAATTAGATGAAAATATGTAACAGGAACCGGATGCTACAAATCTCCCCCACTTAGTTTAGACCTCGTCCTTGAAGTCTGCTGCTCGATGCTAAAAAAGCTCTGGGTAATGCTCCATTATCTCGTCCTCCGCCTCCCATGTCCATTGCTATCCCTTTCGGTGCTGCCATTCACCTTCACCAGCTCGACCCTCTTATTCCTCAGATCCTTCGACTTCCGGTCAAGGATCTCCACAGGCCGCCAATGTAGTTCAGGCTGTCATCCACCTGAATGACCTCCAGAGGTACTACTACCGAGTCGTCCACCAAGCACTTCCGCAGTTGGGAGACGTGGAAAGTGCTATGGATCTGATTGAGTTCCGCTCGCAGATCCAAACTATACGCCACCTTGCCCACCCGGGCTATAACCCTGAAGGGTCCAATATACATGGGGCCCAGCTTGCCCCGCTTCCTGAATCGGACTACGCCCTTCTGTGGAGACACCTTGAGGAGGACCGTATCCCCGACCTGGAACTTCAGGTTCGAGCGATGCTTGTTGACATAACTTTTCTGCCAAATCTGAACGGTCTGAAGCCTGCTGAATCCTTTTTGTCATCTTGAGCACCACTGAAGTTCTCCCCATGACCCGTTGGCCCACCTCACCCCAACATATCGGGGTCATGCACTTCATCCCGTATAACATCTCAAAGGGAGGATGATCGATAGTCATGTGGTAGTTGTTGTTGTAGGAGAACTCAACTAATGGAAGATAGGTATTCCAACTACCACCGAACTCCAACACGCACGCCCACAACATATCCTCTAGTGTTTGGATGGTCCGCTCGCTCTACCCATCCATCTGCGGGTGAAAATCGGGGCTAAAGTGTAGACGAGTACCCAACTCATTGTGGAATTTCTTCGAAAATATGGAAGTAAACCGCACATCTCTGTCGGAAATCACAGAGACTGGCACTCCATGCTGAGCCACCACCTCTCGAATGTAGATGCCGGCCAAATTTTCAGCCGATATACTCTGCTGGATTGGTATGAAATGGGCACTCTTCGTCAATCGATCCACGATGACCCATATGGAATCTACTCCCCGCGCGGTCCTGGGAAGTTTGGTGATGAAATCTATAGTAATATCTTCCCATTTCCACATGGGAATATCTAACGGCTGCATCTTTCCATGAGGTCTTTCATGCTCAGCCTTGACCTTCGTGCAGGTCAAGCACCGCTCCACATACCATGCTACACCCCACTTCATGTAGGTCCACCAATAGTCTAGACGAAGATCTCTATACATCTTCATCGCCCCGAGATGAATGGAGAATCAAGACTTGTGTGCCTCCTCCATCAGAACCTAGCACACACCCCCATGGTATAGAACCCACACCTTGCGGTGTAGTATCAATTACCCTCGACTATCATAGTCAAAGGAGGAAACCCGACCCACTATATGTTCGCTCTTCCGATGTTCCTCCTTCATAGCCTCCTATTGGGCCTCTTGGATCAGCTCCAACAGTGGAGTCACTACTGTCATCCGCATGAAAAAGTCTCTGATCGGCACTACCTTACGGCTAAGCACATCAGTCACTACATTGGCCTTCCCCAGGTGGTAAAAGATTTCACAATCATAATCCTTCACCACATCTAACTTGTAAGAGTCGAAGACATGTTGTAATGAGTCGAAGACTTTACCCTTCGTGTATTTTGTAATATATTTACTAAGGCGTCTTAATGTTCGAAGCTTAAATGTAATGTCTTAGTATTTTTTGTATACTTTCCTATTCCCTATAAATAGGAACTTTACTTAGAGTTCGATAAGAAGTCTTTACAGAACTTGTCTTTATTCTCTTTGTAAAACTGTGAAAGAATAATAGAGCTGAAACAAGATCATATTTACATCTTGTGTTCTTTCATATCGTTTTTACTCTTATTTGATTCTCATTACTCGATTAACGATTCGTCAATTGGTATCAAAGCAGGATTCATAACTGCGATCTGATTTTCTGTTGAATCTATTGTATTTGAATCGTAAAATTTGATTCAAAAGCTTCTGCACAATTAGATTCAGAAAATCATCAAGGATCATAAGTTTTGATTCGATTCTGCATGGAATCTGCTTAATCGAGTGTTTGTTGTTGAATTTCTATACAATTCATTCTGTCAAATACAAATTTCTTCAAACTTTCTGAAAAATTCAAATTCTTACAACAATGGCAAATTTGAACATGAACACGATGATTTCTTTCACACATCTCTAAGGTCCTTCTACTAAAATTCCAATGCTGATTCCAGAATATTACGATCAATGGGTTGATCAAATGGAAGATTATCTAAATGGATTAGATGAAGAATTATGGAATTGCATCTCTGGAAATGCTCAACTTCCATCAAAGTTCAAAACATTGGATCTTCGAATTCAACTGCTGCTGTTGATAAACGAGTTGATAGAAAGAAGGAAAATGAGAAACGATGTCTGAGGGAGTTAGGAGGTGCATTGCCACCAATGGTTTACAACTATGTTCGTGGTTGTAAAAGTGCGAAGGAGATATGGAATACTCTCAAGGATAAGTATCAAGGAAGTGAAAAGAAAAAAATTAACTCAGTGAGGCAATGTTTAGTGGAGGTGAAGGAATTTCGATAGAAGGAGAATGAGACAATCGAGGTCTACTATGATCGCTTCAACGAGCTGATATATCGATTTAATCGATATGGAATTACAAGGTCAGCAATGTAATTCAATCTTACATTTGTGATGGGACTATGAAAAGAGTGGACAAGTGTGAGTGTGATGGTTAAAAATCAGCAAAGTTTCAACACATCCTCTTTGAATGATTTGTATAATTAACTCAAAACTCACGAAAGTGAGGTTAATGAGATTGATGAAGAGTCGAAGCTTAATCTAGGTGGTTCCTATGGCACTTGTCTCGAAAGTAAATGAAAAAGAAACAGTATAATTAACTTAAAACTCACGAAAGTGAGGTTAATGAGATTTCTGAAGAGTCGAAGCTTAATCCAGGTGGTCCTATGGCACTTGTCTCGAAAGTAAATGAAAAAGAAACAGTTGAAAGTTATGATTCGGATGTTGAAGAAGGACTTTTAATGAATTCGGATGATGAAGAAATTGAATTCTACTCGCACAACAAAGTCAAAAAGTTCTTTAAGAAGCTGTTTAATACGAAGTCGAGGCAAAGTGAAGGAAGAGGAAAATTTCTGAACAAGGCTGTTGGAGAGGAAAAAAAGAAGATAGAAAAAAGAAAGAAGTGAAAGTTGTTGAGGAGAAAAGATAGAAGAAATTGAAAGGAGATTCAGGAGTAGATTGTCACTACTGCAATGGAGGTAATCATCTTGCGAATGACTGTATGCTTCTTAAGAAAGATGAAAAGAAGAACAAGGTGAAGGATGAGGTGTACAACATAGAGAGGCTGGAAGAAGTAAGAGCGAAGGCGAAAGGCATCTCTTTGGTGGCAAAAGGTGAATAGGAAGAATATGGTACCTATCAGATCTAGTCTTCGGGATCAGTTGATGATGAAATGCGTAATCCGATGCATGATGCTCTGTATGCGAAATTCGAAGATGATTATGATGGAGAGGTCATAGGAAGATGCTTCGTATCCATATCAGCTGACAAGTCTCCGATGACTACAAAGGTACGTTATATTATTGAACCTTTTAATATTCCTTTAAATGTGTATAACTCTGAAATTGTTATATTTGATGACACTGTTGCTTATTTCGATTCGATTGTTGTGTCAGCTAGTAACGAAGCTAAGAAACTGAGCTTACAATTGTTAGAGACACAAAAGAAGCTTGATTCGAAAATAACTAAGATAGATTGTTTAGAATTGCAAATCACAAACATCATTTTTTATAGAGACTCTCTTTCGAGCGATGTAAAACTCTTATTAGCACAAATAAATATCTATTGTAACTCTGCAAAAACACTCTATGGAAAACTTACAACATTGCATCATTCTAGTGACATTAGCAAAGAAAAACATAGATATTTATTACCTTTTCTATCTTTTGAGAGAGAAAGAAGGTTGATAACATTTCTTATGATTGTGAGAAAACAATTGTTGAATTTGATAAAATATTAGATGATAGATATGCATATGGCATCGTAAAAATAGATGAATGTCTTGATTCGAATGAATTAGTTGATATTGTTAATGAAACCTTGACCAAAACTGAACGAATCAAAATTTTGAAAAAGACTGAGAATTCTACATCCGACTTACAAACTAATTTTGCTGATATTGAAGATGATTATGATAATATTAGTGAAATCAGTGAGTTTGAGGATATTGACCTACAGTTTTTATGATTTGAAGTTTCCATTATTTCTAAATTGAAATATGAACTACACAAATTGTCCCTGTTATTTTGAATTTGCTAGTTAATGTTATCGTTTGTATTATTTATTTATTTATGATAATTACTTTTGGTATCTTAAAGGTTTATTTGTTTGAACATTTGAGTATTACTTTAAGGGTAAAACCTTTTTAATACATAAATGACGCCGTAAAATAGAAAGATGAAATATTTTTACAAAGATTGTTACGAACGTTTTAGCTAATGTAGTTGAATGGTTATTAATTGGCCAAATGAGAGATGTAGATAGTTGAACCAAAATGAACACGTAAGATATTTTTTCTAGGAGGGTTGTTTTAGAAATTTTGTTGGTGGAATATAGGGTGCAGGTAAGCAACAAAGCTTCAGATAGGATTTGTCGGGTACAAGGTGAGTTTTTTCGTGTTCTGTGGTTGCTCGCACATAAATGTTTATCATGCATTTATTATGTGGTTTTTATATATTTATTGATAGTATGTTTTATGATAAGTATGGGTGTGTACAAACGTATTTTTGAGTTGTATATCTATTGTGCATTTTTTGGTTGACATGTTTAGTGGGAACAGGTGGGGTGTTTAATCACCGTGAGCATGACGAACGTGTATAATCGGCGGGGATGGGATTTGAGATTTATAGTTATTTCCTTGCATATTTAAAATACTTGAGTACAATGGATGATGAGTTGTCTCAAGGAGAAGTGAAATGAACCTTTAGTTCTTCCTTTGGATAATTAATCGTTCCCCTAAATTATATTATCGGATGATATGTTTTGTTGTATGATTTGTTGAAGATATATAATAAAACTATATGTTTTTTTAAGTGATGGACATGTATGTGCAACACGAACTCACTAGGCCCTAGGCTTACCTCTTTAGAAACATTAAATGTTCGCAACCCAGGAAACTATTTAGCAAGGAGCAGTAAGAAAGCTAGGGAGAAGGATTGATCAACAAGACGACAAAGGAGTTCCGCAAAGACGTAACACCCGAAGCTCTTCGGTTGAAGACTTTATTTTATTTTGCTTCTGCTGTAGTTTAGTCTATAAGTAAGTTCAGAATTGATTTTGGGATATGTTAGAACGATATTTTTTATATAATCTATATATGAAAATTGGGGTGTTACATGAGGTCCATGAACGTGGCAGGAGCATTGGTGAGCCCGAAGGGCATCACCACGAACTCGTAATAGCCATAGAGAGTCCGAATAGCCGTCTTCTAAATATCCTCATCTCTGAACCTCATCTGATGATAGCCTGACCGCAAGTCTATCTTGGAATACCAAGATACTCCCTGAAGCTGGTAGAACAAGTCATATATCCTTGTAAGTGGGTAACGGTTCTTCACCGTTACCTTGTTCAACTCCCAATGTTCTATATATATCCGATGCAACTCGTCCTTCTTTTTCATGAACAGAATCGAGGCTCCCCAGGTTGAATTGCTCAGTCTAATGAATCCCTTGTCTAAGGAGGAGCCAACCGATACAGTGCCTTGGCTATCGGAGCCACACCAGAGACTAGGTCGATCCTGAACTCTACCTGTCTCTGCAGAGGTATCCCATGCAACTCCTCAGGGAATACATCCGCAAATTCTCGTACCACGGGCACATCGCCCATTATCGCCTTACCCGCTTCCCAGGTATCCATAACATATGCGACAAATCCAGCGCTACCCTGCTGAATGTGGTGCCTAGCTCTTGCTGCTGAACATAGAGCTGGTCCTCGCTATGGCCTATTGCCCTAAACCACTAGCTCTCCCCCACTTGGGGTCCTGATCCGCACCAATTGATGCACGCAGTTAATCACTGACCCATTGGGGCTTAGCCAATCCATACCAATAATAACCTTGTTCACCCGCAAAGGTATGGGAACCATATCTACCAAGTAACGCTCCTCGAACAGCCTCAAAACATAATCTCAATAGACCTATGATGCTCGCACTGACCAGTCTTCTGCAATCTTGACCTCCAAAGGGCAATACGACATGCCCAAAGATTCAGGAAACTTCGTGCTAAGCACAAGAGAGACAAATGATCGGGTAGCACCCGAATCAAACAATACCTGAACTGGAATACCATTCACATGGAACGATCCTAAACAAAGCACATACACATCAATATTATACATATTATATAAATAAAAACCAAAGAGAAGGAATCATACCCATCACCACATCAGGTGTGGCGTGTGCCTCCTCGATAGTCAACTGGAAGGCCCGACTCCTCACCACCGAAGTCTCTGTCTTGTCTTACCGGCCATCCGTAATCCCGAAGTCGCTGGAGTTGGAGCCTTCACTGGCATTGTTGCTGCTATCAATTGGGGGCAATTGGCCTTTTTATGGCCCCTCTGTTTGCATTGGAAACACATCAACTCAGATGTCTGAACAGTAGGTGGAGGGTAAGTACAATCCCTACTGAAGTGCCCCATATTGTTGCACTTGTAGCAGCCCGATGATCCCAACCTACAAGCTCCCTCATGTGGCCTGCCGCATTTCCTGCAGCGGCCCTGTCCCAACTAGCCATTTGGCCTAGAGTCTGATCCCTGGGGCTTGTTCCCCGAAGCCGTAGTCATCGGTTTCTCATCGAACTTCCTTTTACGGATGTGCTCTACATCAATCTCTCTCTCCCTTGCCCTGACAATCATGGACTCAAGGGTGGGACAAGCTGAAAAGCTAACATACTCCCAAATATTGGCTCACAGCATGTCGTGATAGCGGGTATTCCTTATATCATTGTCTCCCGCATATTGAAGAACCAATAAAGCTCTCTCTCGGAACTTGGCGGTGATTTCCACCACTACCTCATTTGTCTACCTCATATCCAGGAACTCCTAGGCCAACTGCTGAAGCTCCACCATAGGTGCGAACTCAACCCTGAACTGGGTCACAAAATCCGGCCATGTCATAGCCTAAATCGGCAAGGCTCCCAAAGAGTCACTGACTGACTCCCACCAATCCTTGGCCCTATCCCTCAAGCATCGTGCTGCATATCTTACCTTCGACCCCTCAAGGCAGAAGATGGTCAGACTCAATTTCTGCAATCCACCGTCTGGAAACAATGGGGTCCTTTGCCCCATGGAAATCCGGTGCACCACTGCCTTTGAGGTGCTTAAAGGACAGTGTGTGTGATCCTGACTAGCTGGTCACCATGTCACTCCTGAACGCCCTGAGGCGATCCTCCATCAGCTCTATTATCCCTTCCTTGATCAACCCAAAGATAGGCGGGGTCGCATCAAGGACGCCTCTAGTAATCTCTGATGCGCTAAACTCGCGTAGCCTCTCATCCACTGGTTTGGAACTCGAACCCGAACCTAATCCATATCCTGAACTGCCAATTTCTGGTCTAGGGCGTAGTACCATCATTTTGTAAACACATAATGACAATCGTCAGAAACACTGATATATCTAGAGGGATCGCATCTACTACAAGTTCCCTGGTCTTGTCTCAGCCTTCCTTGACTTAAGTATGGATCCTCTGCTTTCAGTAGTACGTGTCAATACTACCTTCTACATCTATCCGTACTTTCCTCAAGAACTGCCTTGACTCCACCAAGTCCCTTCTACTACTACTGTTCTCAACTACTCTCATCCTAGGCTTAGCCTAGGTAAATCTACGACTCCAATCAGTCCTCAGCTGATGAAGGCCTCTTCGTAGTGCCAATAAGCTACCTGAATACTATCACATTAAACAAGATTCAGATAATCCTTCTAGTAAGGGACTCATCCCTTCCAGGGTTAAGACTCAGACAAGAGCTACGCAATAGGGTCAAATCCAATACTCTAAGATTATTCAACCCTGATTGCATGTGACTTTAATGTATTCACCTAATAGCTAACTCCCGTTACCTAGAGTCCCTTCAAGCACAAGGAAAGCAACATTTAGACAAGAAGGGAACAACTAAAGCAATTCTATTCACATAACAAGAATCTGTACTAGCATGCGATGTAAGCTAATATAATCAGACATAACCTAAACAAGCTATCCTATCTCTATCTAATCAACACTATCATACAGCTCATAGCACATATAACAGGCACAAAAGGCATGCTTCCTAGGTTCTTAGTCCTAATCTAGTATGCTGATGTACTAGCTGATAATCATAACATAAACTTGTACGGGTACTTTGGGGAAAACTTACTTGAGCTCATCCGGTCGCACACATCATACCTTGTTCTTTCTTAAAACTCTTTAACTTTGATTTTAGAAAACCATTTTCTTTGTAAAAAAATATTTTAATCCCTCAGTTTGAGTCCAGACACTCACGAGGGTGTGTCTGAATCCCTCAAACCAAGGCTCTGATACCAACTTGTAACGTCCCAAATGCTGAGTCCAAAAATTTCAATTTTGATATATCGATTTAGAAAACAATTATAATAAAACATCACCATGTCATATCATCTCATAAAACCATAATCTCATGTCTGAAAATCATATCATAAAAGTAGTAACAATGTCAGAGTACAATCCCATGAAATCTCATGAGGCGGAATCTAATGGGTGTATGATGTGCAGCTACCATGCCGTCTCCTTCCCCTTCACTGAAGAGGTACCTGAAACAAAACTGAAAACTGTAAGCACAAAGCTTAGTGAGCTCCCCCATCATACCACATACTGTACAATCATATAGCATACATACTGTAGGGCAATTCTGGGGTGCCCGACCTACCTGGTACGACCATTTTGGGGTGCCGACCTACCCGTGTCAAGCCATTCTGGGGTGCTGACCTACCCAGGTCGAGCCATTCTGGGGCGCTGACCTACCCTTTGTTCCTACAACCGAACCTTGGGGACCATTCCACCCCTTACCGCTACTATCTCATATGTCATAACCTAAACATAATGTCAGACATATCTGGGGTGTCCAACCTACCCTTTGGTCCTAACAACCGAGCTCTACTAATATCACATATAATATATCATGCCAGCATATAACATATCAGGTAGTAGCAAACCTAGATGATATCACAAAGATGATCATCTAACATACAACTCCTACTGGTGGGCCGGTATTGTAGCCATAGACCCACCACTACTGGAAGGTAACTCACCTCGTATGAAGAAATGTTGTCAATCTGGGTGAGAAGTCTTTGTCTGTTGCTCCGTTGATTCTCCGACTATAATTTCGAAAAAGACACTTAGTCAGAAGTTGATAACTACTCTTAGGGTAAATTGACTATTTTACCCCTGGCCAAAGTCAATATCCTGGTCAAAGTCAACTTCCAATTGACCTGACTTGCCGAGTTAGGCCGCCAACTCGCCCAGCCCCCATTCTTTCATCTGACTTCTTCCTGACTCTACTCTTCGAGTTTAGCATAGACTTGATGAGTTCCCCATTCATAATATCATCGAATGAACCTTCATCCGACTCGCCGAGTTGTATGAACAACTCGTTGAGTTCACCTTCAAGGGGTTGGGAGATTGCCTTGGACTCTCCGAGTCTGTTCATACACTCCCCGAGTCCTATGATTCCCAGGTCCATGGCTAAGTGTAATATGTCGAGTCACACCCCTGGAACCTTCTAAGACCATTCTAACACTCAACTGGGTTCTTTCAAACCGCAACAGATTGGGAAATTGATCCCCGGACTCGCTGAGTTCCAAGAACAACTCAACGAGTCGGCTCTATCTAAGTCATATATTTCGATTTCAGATGCAAAATACTCACCCATACGATAGATATAGGATTCTAAGATTGTTTTAGCATGTGACAACCCGAATTTTTTTTCCTTGTAAAGCCCAGCCAGTCAACTCAACTGAGAGTCAGACTCGTTTCTTCTATCATTTAGCCTTGCTTAGAGTCTGTTCAAAGATTCAAAGCTCAGTACATTCAAGCCTTGTGTATAGAATTGGGAAACATACACCCCTCAAAACACCATTAAAGGGACTTCAAAATGCATTTCCAGCTTCACCGCTTGTTGAGCAATCGTCCCACAAGCCTTCCTACCCTTGGAAAATGTTGTTTTACAATAATTACCATGAATGTGAGGCCGCACACTCCTTGGCCGTACACCCATGCCCGCACACTCCTCAAAGTGGCCATACACTCCCTTTTAGTGAATCACATATGATTCCAACACTTGGTCAAAGTGTTTCCTAGTCCCGTGAGGTGTTTTCTTGCATTTGGTTGCTTCTAAACACTATATTTATGTTAATATATGTCAATATATTCCATTTATGACTCATTAAGTCTCGGGACTTCATTCGTGAAACTTCTCATCCTTACGCACATATTCGTTTGAATCACCCACATAAGGTGAGTTCATACCCCTATAAAGAATCTTTTAATTGTTTAAATTCTTTTAAGGGGGAATACAAGTTGAACACAATGATAATTGAGTACATGTTTTTTTATAAACATCTTTCAAAAGATTGCTTATGTCTTTTATAAGTGATCAAAACATTTAAAAAAACTCTTTTAAAGTTATCTTACTTTATAGTTTAACAAAACTCCATTTTTAAAGTACAAGCATAAGTTAGTAGTAAAATGAGTATTTTCAATAACAGTTCAAGTAAATCACTAGTAAACTATAAGGGGTATAGTTTAGGGGTTCAGCTCATACTAGATAATAGAGCATACTATAAAGAGAAACAGGGAGGCAGATACAATACATCAAAAAGACATACTATACACTATACACGATAACAGAAAGAACATATGAAGATACTATAACAGGACGAACATACTAAGAAGCTATAGCATAGGACAACTACAAGATCTAATTATACCAATGAATCACTAAATCATCGTTCTAAACAAAAGGTGATAGTTAAATTGTGTATACATGATCGTATAACTTTATTGTGAGCCTACTTCACGACTCAACAACTGGTTTGCTGAAGTCGCGTTTGGTCCCCAAAATCTCTTGCAAGGAGACCGTATAGTATGGGTACTACTCATCACGTTATGACCTTAATAAAACATACATGTTTTAAGGTAATCAGTACGCTAGGATGACAATTCAAAAGACAACTGGGTACTTATATTTTCCCATTACTTTCATTTTGTGACAGTTCCACTTGAAAGTTAATGCAAATTATTTTTGAGTCAAGATAGTTATAAACTAGGGAAAACTTGCATCTTTTCAAACGACAAACAGAACAGTCGGGTCTAGTACATTCAATAGAAAGGGACCTATAAGGCTAACTTTCTGATTCCTTAGTGTATGCATCCAGGGATATATATTAATCAGGTTCGATAGGTAGTAGGATGTGTGCTTTCCATTTCATTTGTTGTTCCATGTTTGGTTGTGGGCTTAGAGCGGATTCACCCAACCTATTACGTATTATCCATTCGATCTTAGTTGTATATATGTTCCGTATACACTAAGTCATCATAAGGGGTACCAGGTATGGGTCAGGTCATAGGACACTAATTCAATGCATAGTTTTCTAGTACAAAACATACCTTTCAAATCAGAACTTTTGGTATACAAAACGAGAAACTTACCAGTAAAGGGTTTAATCCTTTTTATTAAACCAGTATAACTTAAAGGACCTTAGGTGGTTAATCCTATAATACCTTAGTTTATACATCAAGTTATATATAATTAATATCCGATAGGTAGTTGGATGTGTGCTTTCCGCCTCATTCCCTGTTCCTTATTTGGTTATGGGCTTAGGGCAGATCCACACAATTAACTATTTGTTCGATATTAGATTATATATAGCTAGTATAAACTAAGTGTTTATAGAAGGAACCACTGTCGTTACTTTTTTATTATAAGAAATAAGGGTATTCTTAAAGAATCTTTTCATCAAATATAAAGGAACTATTACACTTAACTCCGTGAGTACCAAGTGAATACGCCAGGGTTATATATACAACAATGATCTAACAAACAATAGGATGTGTGTCTTCCGCATCATTTCCTATTCCTTCTTTGGTTGTGGGCTTAGGGTAGATACACACAACTAATTTTTTGTTCACTCTAGGTTTTTATATAACTTGTATCCACTTAGTACTCATAGAAAGTATTGTAGAGTGGTTTTTACTTATCTTTCATCAAAGCAGGAAATATAGGATTTTCTGAAGGAACAGACGAACTTTTCTAAACAGAACTTACAACTTACTACAACTTTCATACAACTTACTTACACCACTAAAATCTTATGAACTCACCAGATTAAATGCTGGTTAACTCTTTCAAAATAACTTATATTCTCAGGAAACTAGTAGATAGGTACTCGCGCTGGGAATTTAGATGATGGAGTAGTATAACTTCATGTCTTATTTTGTTATTTGCATATGTATTCTATGTTTTGTGAACATAAACTTTGTAAACACTTTCTTTCTAACGAAATGGTTTTTTATTACTTTGATTACTATGATACATGTCTTGTGATACTAAACATGACATCCTCCACCCCAGAATGTTTCTGCCAATCCAGTTTTGGGGTGTGACAGATTGGTATCAGAGAATTGTTTATAGTAAACTAAGTATATCAACTGATAAAAGATATACAACTATAAATACAATGTGGCTTAAGTGCTATGGATAATAATATATTTTAAGAATATAACAATAAGTTATAAAAATATACCTACTTGCTTATACATGTATACATACTATAACAAGTATCACAAGAAGAACAAAACATAAGTATTTAAAGGTTGAACACTACAGGCAAACCTGGACAGTTAGGTAATCATATCTAGGATTAATATAGCCTGATCAACTATATTCATTCGAGATATGACCGACATATGTTTGCGAGTGATGTGGTGTTGCAACAGTCTTAAAACTTACCTAACACTAGTAAACAGAATTCTAGATCAAGTACATAGAGTTAGAATACTACATGAGTATTCTATGATACTATGACACGATAACAAGTTTAAAACATACCAAGTACATTACATTAAAATACTATAGGAGTATTTTAGGCACTATATAAATAACTTATCGGATAACTTAAAAGACCCGTATGGATAGATCTATAATCTTGCAATGTATACTCCCAAGGTTATATATAATTGAGATTTTATAGACATAGAATTTGTGATCTATGCTTCAGTACCTGTTCCTTGTTTGGTTGTGATTTTGGAATAGGATCACTTATTCGAAGGTCTATTTAATATTGAATTATATACAACTTGTATACATTGTAAAATTATAGGAAGAATCTGTAAGGATCACCCCATAACGTTTCACTTAAATCTCATAGATTCTCTAGTCATATCTATTCTGGTACAACAACCCCAGATAGATGTAACCACTTCCTCATAGTAGCCAACATATGAGTTAAGGAGAAACAAGAGCTAGTTCATGAGGAGATTTCAAAGAAGGATCAACCGAAGTAACTGAAATGTCTTATGCGTCACACCAATAAATAATAATATTGGTTAACTTAATGAGTTAGTGGAAACACTGCTCACATTATGTGTGAGGATTATTTTCTTACATGCAACTGGTAACAGTTATTCAGGTCACATATATTCATTCGACGATATCCCATTCTCATTCATAAAGTTTATTAGGTATAGACTCTTTTATGAATTGTTTCCAGAACCCTGTGGAAGTCAGGATCCGATACACTCAGAACTAGGATAACCTTGTCTCTCAGCTTTCTGCTTTTATCCACTGCTATAGGCTTATTCCTGTTTCATTTTTTTGTTCTTTTTAGAAAATATTCCTCCTCGCAGATCAAATAGACGCACTACTCCGATAACTCCAACTCAAACGCCACTACCTCCGCCTGAATTCGACCCTGCTTCTCTCCAAGCAGCGATATCCTCCGCAGTGGCAACTGCTCTAGCTCACTTCGGCGAAAGTGGTACCTTCGGATCTGGTAGCGATACCCACTTTACCAACCCCAGAGATTCTCACGGACACCCAAGGGAGTGTTCGTACAAGGACTTCATGAACTACCAACCTAATTCCTTTAATCGAAATGGTGGAGTCATCGCTCTAATGCGATGGCTCGAGAAAACAGATTTGGTCTTCGCAATCTGTTCGTGCCCAGAAGGAAGCAAAGTGAAGTTTGCTGCCTGCACCTTCTCCAGCAGATCCCTGACATGGTGGAATAGCCATGTAAAGTCACTAACCCTATCAGTGGCTAACTTAGTAGGTTGGGAAAACCTAAAAGAGTTAATGCTGGAAGAATACTTCCCATTGAGCGAAGTTCAAAAGCTGGAACAAGAACTATGGGAACTCACGATGGTTGGCTTAGACATAGTGGCCTACACCAACATGTTTAGCGACCTAGCAGCACTATGCCCCGGGATGGTTACCTCGGAGAGCAAGAAGATAGAAAGATACATCTAGGGTCTAACTTCCCTAATCCAAGGAAATGTACTGTCTTCTAACCTAGCCACATTTGATAGCACCAAGCGTCTGGCCCAGTGACTCATTGACCATGGAGTCCACCATGGTGTAGAAGTCCTCATTCCCAAACCATAAAAGGGAGAGGACTATAAATGGAAGTCGGGGAATAATAGGAAGAACAAGCGAACAACAAAGGAAACCCCGCAAGAGCAACAAACAAGTACTATGTACGCTGCCACAACACCTGCTACTCCAGCACCTGCCAGTCGATATGCTTGAACCCTCCCGAAGTGTGGAAAGTGCAACTATCACATCACCGGAGTATGTCGAGAAAGGCAGTGTCTGAATTGCCATAGAAAGGGACACAGTCTGCTTCTGCAGGGCACCGGCTCAACCGATCTCCCAAGTCGCCGGAGTTGAAGAAAACCAAGCCTGCTATGGTTGTGGTGATACTAGACACTACCGGAAGGATTGCCCGATAATGAAGAACTCAGGAGCAGATGGACGAATTCTGATGATCACCGCAGGAGAATCTGTGACATCCCCAAAATCACGGCCAGAAAAGACCGGTTTTGTTTATACTTTATTTCAAAATCAGAGTTATCTTTTAATAAATGGTTTGCGGAATTTGTCCCAAAACAATAATATGATAAAGATTTATCAAAAGCATTTCCATAGAAATGTATTCATTAAAAGACTCGGGATGTCATGTTCGTACAGATCAAAAGTATAAACAGTACAATATAAGCCTTACTACATTATTTCATATCTACAGGCCTATATCCGTAATCCCTCGTCCAAAACATCACACCTATGCTCATGCGCCACTACCTGTAATACATAAAACTGAGTGGGTCAGGCTTGGGAGCCTGGTGAGCACATAGGGTTTTCAACCCACAATAAATAAGTTTATTAATTTCATCAATCAACAATAACCCGATTACCCGTTCCCGTTATCCTCACTTTACGTCCCTAAACACCTATCATAAGGGACCTAGCCTAAGGATTATCATCGGGACGGACACTACTGCTAAGGGGATTCCTCAGCAATAAATGTCCTAATAGGCAACCATGTGGGGGATGGAGTACACCGGTGAACACATCGTTCACAACACCTACAGGTTGCGAACCTGCTAGTGTTCCACTGGACTGTCTAGAAGAGTCCGTGGTCGTCATCTATACTCCGCTAGATGTCTGGATCAACACCAACAACATCGAGGCCTCTCATCATTTTATCACACATCACCTATTACATCTACCCATGTTTTACCCCAACATTTTCGTAGATATAAAATACATATACAGTTTAAATCATTGAAAACATGTATAACAACGTTCATCTAGCATAGATAGCAAGTATTCAGATAATATGCACACATAGCACGTAATTTATATAAAATACTTCATATCTATGTGTAAGTTGAAGGTAACTATGCACTCACTGGAAAAGGTGGTGATTCCGAACTCAGACAGCGCTTCGCTTCTTAAAAAGAATTTTTCTTCGACGAAACCTAGTATTATTACCACTAGAGTTTAGTTTATTATTCGTCGAGACTAATTAATAGTCTAGCTATTATTATTATTATTATATAAGCGTCAAAAAAATACTTATATAACCCATAATAATAGCCCAAGTATTTATTATAAGTTCCTAATAACGTTACTATAATTAAATAAAAGTTATATTAAAAATAGCGTAGGCGTAGCTCACTTACAGCGGGTTTTATAGAAAACCGGGCTTTGCTTGGAGCAGCGTTCCTGAGCCGAAAAGCTCTTCTTCTCAGAGCCTTCGAGCACTCCGGGGCTTCCGCCTCGTGCTAGGGAGGTTCCCTAGGCTTTTCGTGGGATTTCGGGGCTAGAGAGAGGTTCTAGAGAGAGAGAGAGAGTAAAGAGAAGAAAGAATGGGAAAGGTGTGAAGAAAATGAGGGTGGGAGAGGTGGTATTTATAGGGTGAAATGTGGCTGAACTTGGTGCCACATGTCACCATCTGGTGGCAAGCCTTGGGGAGAAAGCAATGGCCAAGATTGTGCCACATCACCCATTTTCGCACAGCACACTTCCGACTTCTAAAATCCGTAACTTTCACATACGATCTCCGTTTTTGACGTTCTTTATATCCACGCGTAGGTAATAATAAGATCTACAACTTTCATTTTGACACCGTCAGCTAATTCTCGACCGATCTTAAATTTAACAGTACAAGGAGATTATACTGTTAAACGTCTGCGTAAAATTAATAACTTCTACATACGGACTCTGTTTTTGTCTGTCTTTTTACCGTTGATTTCCTATTAATGAGATCTTCAACTCTCATTTACGTTGCGTAAGCCAAAAACCGCTCGAACTAAAATTCGAGTTTCAGGCCGTGCACTGCTAAGCCGAATCTTAGAAAAATCATAACTTCTTCATACGAAGTCAGATTTGGGCGTTCTTTTTATCGATGTTCTTAGTTTAACATATTCTACGACTTTTGTTTAGATTTCTAAGGCTAAAAAGTCTTCTATCGTAAATTCACTATTTACATCTCCCGGTATCGTGCCGGTTTTGTCGTAAAACTTCGGCGGACCATAACTTCTTCGTTATAGCTCGGATTTCGGCATTCTTTATATGTACGGAAACCTTGAGACATATTCTACAACTTTATGTAGAGATATCGGGATTATATCACACTTTAATTTTGACGCTCATTTTTATTCTTTATTAATTATACATTTATTATTAAATAATAAACACATAAACACACATAATTCACATAATACTCAAATATTTCATATTTATTACTTCAAAAAGAGTTACAATAGTTGACCTAGACTATTACATTGATAAAAAAGGCTTAGCCCTGAAAACCCGGGCGTTACAGAATCAACCCCGGAGTCGCCAGCGAGTAGCGGTGCATTTTTGAAATAGTAATTACTTTAAAAATTAATTTATATTTATATAAGATTAAAACTTGGGGAACAACACTTAAAAGTCATTATAACAACTCACGTATTGAAAGAAGTCACAATATTCAAAAGAACTAAAAGATCAATTCAGAGAAGCTATGATGGCTTAGTAGGTATATCAAGGTTGTTCATAACTAAGATTTTGCAGACTTAGAGTGATTGATTCCACCTTAATTTTTGTTCCTTGTTTGGTTGTCGATTTGAGGCAGAGTTACTCGGTCTATGGTCTTATCCATGTTAATTATTCATAACTTGTATATGACAGGCTATCATAGTGGTACCAAGGAGGATTGTAGTATAATGTATCGACACTATTTATCAAAGCACTTTCATTGTATGTACTCGCTCATCGCGCTACGATATGTAGAAGTGTTAACATCAAGGGAAAACCGAAAGCACTAGAACGTTTACAAATAGTACATTGTCGAACACACTAGGGTTACATCATCACATAATAAGCGTTTCTTTCAAATCGGCCAAAACTTTTGTTCAGTAAAGAGTCCGTTTCTACCATTCGTCATGAGTTGGCGTAGTCCTCACCATACTAAGTTCAAATGTTTCTATCGCTTTGACCGTCAAATTCAGGAAACCTTAGTCATTCATATGACAGTTCGACCTAGACCTCAGTTTTGTCATTCGTATTCTAAACCCCGAAGTACTTGTGTGAAGGGTACTTTGTCCTCCGAAGCCTTGTCGTCGTATGTTCTATAGACCCTTCATAAATACCACTTGTCTAACAGACCAAGTTCAAGCATAGAGGCTAAGGAGGAATATAGCCCACCTATCACTATTCACTATATATATATGCGAGGGTGGTATATGATTATGATCACACAAATTTAGTATGTATGTTTCCGCGCTATCTGCTATTCCTTGTTTGGTTGTGGATCTGGGGCAGAGTCGCACATTCGATCGTCTTACAAAATCTAATTATGTGCCACTGGTATACATGAGGTAATGATAAATGGACCGAGTGTGAGTTCTTTCATGAATAGTAGGGAAAATTTGCTAGATCTACGAGTGGGTATTCTGAAAATCAGAAGATCACAACCCCAGTAGTACTCCTAAGAAAGCTAATTTCGGGACGAAAATCCATCTAACATGGGGATGATGTGACAACCCGAAACTTTTTTCCTTGTAAAGCCTAGCGAGTCAACTAAACTGAGTGTCAGACTCGTTTCTTCTATCATTTAATCTTGTTTAGAGTCCATTCAAAGGTTCAAAGTTCAGTACATTCAAGCCTCGAGTATAGGATTGGGTCACGTACACCCCTCAAAACACCCTTAAAGGGCCTTCAAAATGCATTTCCAGCTTCACCACTTGTTGAGCAATCGTCCCACAAGCCTTCCTACCCTTGTAAAATTTTATTATGCAATCATTACCATGAGTATGCGGCCGCACACTCCTTGTCCGTACACCCATGCCCGCACACTCCTCAAAGTGGCCGTACACTCCCTTTTAGTGAATCACATGCGATTCCAACACATGGTCAAAGTGCTTCCTAGTCCCATGAGGTGTTTCTTGCAGTTGGTTACTTCTAAACACTATATTTATGTGAATATATGCCATTATATGTCATTTAGGACTCGTTAAGTCTCGGGACTTCATTCGTGGAACTTCTCATCCTTACGCACATATTCATTTGAATCACCCACATAAGGTGAGTTCATACCCCTATAATGAACCTTTTAATTGTTTTAAATGCTTTTAAGGGGGAAATACAAGTTGAACACAATGATAATTGTGTAAATGTTTGTTATAAACATCTTTCAAAAGATTGCTTATGTCTTTTATAAGTGATCAAAACATTTAAAAAACTCTTTTAAAGTTATCTTACTTTATAGTTTAACAAAACTCCATTTTTAAAGTACAAGCATAACTTAGTAGTAAAATGAGTCATTTCAATAACAGTTCAAGTAAAACACTAGTAAACTATAAGGGGTATAGTTTAGGGGTTCAGTTCATGCTAGACACTAGAGAATACTAAAAAGAGAAACATGGAGGTAGATACAATACATCAGAGAGACATACTATACACTAAACATGATAACATAAAGAACATACTAAGATACTATAACAGAACGAACATACTAAGATGTTATAGCATAGAACAACTACATGATCTAACTATACCAATGAATCACTAACTGATTGTTCTAAACAAAAGGTAATAGTTAAGTTGGGTATACATGATTATATAACTTTAATGTGAGCCTACTTCACGATTCAGCAACTGGTTTGCTGAAGTCGCGTTTGGTACCCAAAATCTCTTGTAGTAAGACCGTATAGTATGGGTACTACTCATCACATTATGACCTTAATAAAATATACATGTTTTAAGGTAATCAGTACGCCAGGATGTCAATTCCAAAGACAACTAGGTACTTATATTTTCCCATTACTTTCATTTTGTGACGGTTCCACTTGAAAGTTACTGCAAACTATTTTCATGTCAAGATTGTTATAGACTAGGGAAAACTTGCATCTTTTCAAACGACAAACTGAACAGTCGGGTCTAGTACATTCAGTAGAAAGGGATATATATATATATATATATATATATATATATATATATATATATATATATATATATATATATATTAACCGAGTCTGATAGATAGTAGGATGTGTGCTTTCCACTCCATTTCATGTTCCTTGTTTGATTGTGGACTTAGAGCGGATTCACCCAGCCTATTATTCATTCGATCTTAGTTATATATATTTTCTGTATACACTAAGTCATCATAAGGGGTACCAGGTATGGGTCAGGTCATAGGACACTAACTGAATGCACAATTTTCTAATGCAAAACATACTTTTCAAACCAGAACTTTTGGTATATACAACTATAAACTTACCAGTAAAGGGTTTAATCTATTTTCTTAAACCAGTATAACTTAAAGGACCTTAGGTGGTTAATCCTATAATAACTTAGTTTATACATCAAGGTTATATATAATTAATATCCGATAGGTAGTTGGATGTGTGATTTTCGCCTCATTCCCTATTCCTTGTTTGGTTGTGGGCGTAGGGCAGATCCACACAATTAACTATCTGTTCGATATTAGATTATATATAGCTAGTATAAACTAACTGATCATAGAAAGAACCACTGTGGTTACTATTTTTATTATAAGAAATAGGGGTTTTCTTAAAGAATCTTTTCATCAAATATAAAGGAACTATTACAATTAACTTTGTGAGTACCAAGTGAATACTCCAGGGTTATATATACAACAATGATCTAAGAAACAATGAGATGTGTGTCTTCCGCTTCATTTCCTGTTCCTTGTTTGGTTGTGGGCATACGGCAGATACACACAACCAATTTTTTGTTTACTCTGTGTTTTTTTAAAACTTGTATCCACTTAGTACTCATAGAAAGGATTGTAGAGTGGTTTTTACTTATCTTTCATCAAAGCAGGAAATATAGGATTTTCTGGAGGAACAGGCGAACTTTTCTAAACAGAACTTACAATTTACTACAACTTTCTTACAACTTAATTACATCACTAAAATCTTATGAACTCACCAGCTTAAATATTGATCAACTCTTTCAAAATAACTTGTATTCTGAAGAAACTAGTACACAGGTACTCGCACTGGGAATTCAGAAGATGGAGCAGTATGGCTTCATGTCTTATTTTGTTATTTGCATATGTATTCTATGTTTGGTGAACACCTACTTTGTAAACACTTCCTTTCTAATGAAATTGTTGTTTATTACTTTGATTACTATGATTCATGTCTTGTGATACTAAACATGACGTCCTCCACCCCAGAACGTTTCCGTCGTTCTAGTTTTGGGGTATGACATAGCTCGTAAAGTTATGAACTTTACATGCATGCATGGGAGTATAAGCTTAAGGAACCCAAAATGAGGTCTAAAGGTGCACGTGGCTATCTATGGCTACAAAGTTTGGCCACTTTAGGCCTTGCAGTCCCCTAAGGATCCTGGACCTAGAGTCTTAACCCTTAACCATGATTACACTCATGATTGGTCACCAAAGATGGTCCCTAAAATCCCTAATTCACCCCAAAAATGGATCTAGAACATGAATGAAAAAGGTATAACCTTTATACCTCTAAGGAACTATAAATGCTTCACAAATTCGAAATCTTCAGGTTTCCTCTTGGCTCCTCAAGCTTTTCCTTCTTTCTTCTGATCACAAACCACCAAAATCACCAAAAATAGCCTTAGATCTCACAAAACGATTAGGGTTTCAGTATGAGGTATTCTACGAGCATAAGGTACGATGGAGGCTGCATTAAGACGTTTAAATATGGTGCAATCCCTTAGATTTAGGGTTTTGACAAAACAGTGCCTACTCGTCGAGTAGGTCACTAAACTCCCGTGTCCAAAGTCGATTCTTCTCGACGAGTTGGACCTTCAACTCTCTAAGTCCCATGACAAAATTTTATAATTACTTGAATGAAAATACGTAGCAAGAACCGGGTGCTATAATTCACTAGTAGCCAGATAGTGTTAGAATGTTGCAAGTTTGTGGGTGTAGCCGTAGCATTCACCAAAAGGTAGATAATGTGGGAAGTGTAGTGAGCCAACGGGATGACTGTAGTATTCATGTTAGTTGATGGTTAGTTTGGAAAACTAGGTTGTAGTATCACCATTAGGACTCGAGTGAGTCAGGATACAGATTGAGGGAATGTTCGGCTTTGGATGCTTTCGGATTAGTAGTCAGTGTAGAGACAACATGGGGAGTGTGGTAAGACTACGGGATAGCTGCAACATTTATTCGTAGCTAGTTAGAGGAGTATAGGCGGGGGTCCGTATATCTTAGATAGAGGAGTGTGGGCAAGGGCCCGTAACTCCTAGTTAGCGGAGTGTGGGCGAGGCCCGTATCTCATAGTCATCCCGATGGAGATTGAGAAAGGATAGTTTGTTGAGGATTCATGATGGTTTAGGAACCACGTATCCCTAGATAGGTGAGATCGGGGGTAGGGTCTCTCAGTAGTATGGTTTGGGTGATACTCGTAGGTGAGGCCCGTGAGATATTAAGAGCGCAGGCGTGACCTGCTAGAGACCATAGAGTCAAGATAGGGATCAATGATCCCAGGACTTATGGAGCCAGAGTGGTAAGGTATATAAAGAAGTTCTAGTTAGCCGAAGTTTCCTTCAGAAGTCGCTGAGAGCGACTCAATGATTGAGCTTGGGTTCAATAACAAGTGGGAGTCCGGTAACCCAGATTATGGCAGATTAGTTGGGATCAGGGTGGTCCCGGTTCGTCCAGAATGCGGACAGGAGATAGCAGGACCTTCGGTCAGGGTCAGCGATACGAGAATTCCTGGTGGAACAACTAGTTGACCGAGAGGTGCTATGCCACTCTCAGTAGAGTTGAATAATCTCAGACGGAAGGGTTTGACGCTATTTCATAGCTCTCGTATGAGTCTAACCGTTGCAGGGATGAATCTTTTACTCGAAGGATTATATGATCCATTCGCTAGGTTGGGTGTTCCCCATTGAGATATAGGAGGAGGAAACATTCATTGGGTATCAGTGAAGTGACCAGCACTGCGAGTGGCTGGAAATGCAAATACAGTGAAGCGTATGTCTTTATAGAGATAGGAAAAAATTTTGATTGGGTATCATTGCCTTAGGAAGGCTGTAGCGGCGCAGAGTACAGGGGTGATCCTTTGGATGCCAAGTGAAAGTACTCGGGGAGTAATGGAGGGGATGTCGGCTGGATGAGAGGCATGTTCTCAGGATTGTTGGTGATCAGAGTGCTCTCGAGGTTTTTATTTTCAACGATTTGTATTGGCTGAATGACCGGGCGGACGGTCAATGGAAGTCATCCTTCAAGGATCAGACTCAGTAAGAGATGTATTCACCGGGAAGAAATGTTATGAGCAGATTGCAGGATAGTTGGCCTTAGCGAACTTTGATGACGAAGTCTAGTTTAAGTGGGGGAGAGTTGTAACACCCCCAATCCAGCAGACCAAGAAAGGAAAGGAAAAACCTAAGTCAAGGAGTCAACTCGTCAAGTCTAAGGAGGAACTCGGCGAGTAAGAGTGACTTTAGTGTCGCAGATTAAGTGGCCGACTCGGCGAGTCGGGGGACTGAATCTGCGAGTCTGGTCTGGGTTGGGAAACCCTAATTTTGGAACTTAGTGCCCTATTTAAGCCTCATATTCTCATCCCATCAACCTCATCTTTATCTCCCAGACCCCAAACCCTCACCCACGAAACCCTAGTGCCCTTTTTGTGATTGTGAGCCATTTTTGGAGTGTGTGTGGTCTACTTGGAAGCTTGAAGAAGGAGAAAAGCTTGGAAGAATCAAGAAGGGGATTGTAGATCTAGAAGTAGCTTCTCAATCTCATCACTTTCTGGTGATCAAGTCTTAACCTTGCTCATCAACCTCTTAGAATCTCTTCATGTCCCTTTTGCCAGAGTTTTGGTTCAAAAGCTAGATCTATGGGGACAAGGATGTCCCAAGCTTAGATCCATTCAGATTTGGAGCCCCTAGGTGTGGCTAAGGCATAAAGGTGCAAGCTTTATGCCATTAGGATGTCCCATGCAAGCTTAAAGAGAGTATGATGGTCTTTTGGAGCCCTAATGGCCATGCAAGGAAGTAAAGTCCAGGACTTTACATGATTATTGGATGTCTAGAGCCTAGATCTTGATTTCCCCTTTTATGGTTTGGAGTAATAAGGGTTTTGGATCATGGAGTTACGTCTTAATGAGCTAGGGTTTTGTCTAAACCCATTAAGAAGGACTTAGGATAGGTAAATCTGGAGACTTTATCCTTGATAAGTCATTTTCAGAGTGTTTATGAAGATTGGAGTTCAGATCTGGAGTACAAGGGCTTAATCCTTTAAGATTGTCCAATAGGCCGAGGAACTCGACGAGTCAGGGGGATGACTCGTTGTGTTGACTCGGTTTGTCACGAGTCTTGTTAGCCAGGGAACTCGGCGAGTTAGGGGCTGACTCGACGAGTTGGTTCGCGATTGCAGGATTCTGAGATTTTGAACACGGCGAGTTGATGGAGCAACTCGGTGAGTCAAGTCAATCTGGAAGTGTTGACTTTCACCATGGACCGTTGACTTTAACTTTAACCAGAATTGACTTAGTTTGACTCCTAGAGGGCATTTTGGGACTAAGTATTATGTTTGTATTGGTATCTCGGGGAGCTAGGAGAGCAGCAGTTCGGGGAATTGTCGAATAGTAGTCAGAGGCTTCAGCTAGTGTTTAGTTATGCGAGGTGAGTTTCCTTCCAGTAGGAGCCGGTCTACAGCCACAACGCCGGCCCGTTTAGATGATAATAGTTCCAGACTTGGGTCCAATGTCGGGGTAGTCCCGAGAAGTAGTTTGTATGCTTGATGTCTTTGTAATTCATGAATGTATATGTGATTATGTTATATGTTACAATCATGGTTATGCTATGTTCAGTTTATTCCGGACGTCAGTCCGATACAGCAGGCAAGGCCCTAGTTATTCCGGACTTCGGTTCGATGCAGGGGGCGAGGCCCTAGTTAGTCCACACTTCGGTCCGATGCAGTAGGCAAGGCCCTAGTTATTCCGTACTTCGGTCTCATGCAGTGGGCGAGGCCCTAGTTAGTCCGGAATTTAGTCCGATACACAAGAAAAGGCCCTCGTTATACATGACTTTGGTCCGACACTGTGGGCGAGGCCCTAGTTAGTCTGAAATTCGGTCTGATTCAGTGGGCAAGGCCCAATACTCGCTTTATATATTATTGTATGGTATGTGGTAGTTTAGGGAGCTCACTAAGATTTGTGCTTACAGTTTTCAGTTTTGGTTTCAAGTACTTCCACTAGAAAAGGGAAGGGGTCGGGATGATCGCATGACACACTGCACAGTCTTCAGCATGGGAGTTTTACTCTGATATTTTGATACGACGTTTGACATGAGATTTGACATGTGATAGATATTGTGAGATTTTGAAACACATAGTTTATGATTTTATACTTTGGTGATGAAATGACTGTTTTAATGATGTTTTAAAAATGAAGTTTTTGGGTTGTATTTTTGGGACCTTTCATTATTAGTACCCCATTAGTGTGCCAGTTAACCACAAACACTCCACTAACGTCTTTATAATTCATTATAGTTATTAATGAGAATTAATTTGTCCTATCAAAACCGTTTGGCTAATGACCCTCAACCTAATCAAAGAAGTGGTAGGTGGGAGTGAACACCCATTCAACTACCATTTTATAGACAGTTTTCTTATACCGCTTTAATAGACTAGCTTCGTGAATGATTCGTATTATCGATTTGACTGACTATTCTTATACATATAATATATATTAAACTTTTAATTATATATACATAGTATAAGGTATTTTTTAAAACATTTTAAAATTGCAAGGTTTTAATCTTTTAATAAATTAAACTTTTAATTTAATTAAATTTAAACCTTTTATGGATTTATTAATTATCTTTTATTTAATTACTTAACTAAATTAATAATAAGATGCATAACGATGTATTTTAAACTTTTCAAAATACCTTGTTTATGATAATCTATAAAATAAACAATATAATATTTGGCATTAATTAAGTTCCATTAATATTTAGATCTACTATTTAAGCACTTAAAAAATCAATTATATCAATCACAAAATAATTAATTATGTCAAATACCAATCTCCTAAATTAAATACTTTTAATTTATCATGCTAGATATACCAAAAACGGATTTGGGGATAACATATGGCAAGTAGATATCACATAAAAGTTGTTAAGGCAAATTGACACCATATTTTTGGATTTGGCCTGGGTTCACGGCGTGAGCTACGATAAATCATAAACAGGTTTCTTTGATGATTTAGCAATGTTAAAATATATGAAAGACAACCCTAGGATTCGATACCATAGATGGCTTTTTGGGGTTACAAATTTAATGCGATAAGCGGAAAATAATCAAAAACAATTTCAATGAATTAGGGTGCATGCAACTTAGTTTGATCTATGTATTTTAAGTAAAGCAACATACTATGAACCCTAGACTACAAAACTTTTCCAATGAACTAATAAACTCATAACAGCAAGAAATACTATCCTTTAAGATTGTTGTAATGAACAACCATGATTTCTTCTTCCAAACTATTTGTAGCAAGCGCCACAATTGTCGCACCTCTAATGGTTCACACCTAAGGCAAACAACTTAGGATTATAGAGAGATGAGAATACAATATCAACCATATCTTTCTTAGGGTTAGGAGTACCTAAAATGTGAAGGCCAATGCTTCTTATATAGGTGAGATAGCTTAGAGCCAAAGCTAGGGTTTAAGGGTGGAAACCCTAATTCCTTTGCTTGGTGACCAAGCAGCCCACAGGCTTCCATCCAAGAGCTTGTTCCTCAACTATCAATAAATTGCCACATAGCCCCTGCACTATTTAATTAATCTAATTAATCCTAAAATTAACTCTGACTAATATCTGATCAGTTATTAATTCAATATTATGATTTCTATTTAATATATTATTCTCATAATAAATTAACAAATCATTTATTCCAATTTATTAATCAAATAATAAATCAACCATCTCTCCAATATAATCATGTTTGACTGCCAGCTTTATGTTTAATTGTCAGCTTTGAGGGTAACCCGAAAGGACTGTGCTACTATCAATTCAAGTTAATAAAAATTATATGTACGGACTTAGACACCTAATCCAACAAAATCCGTCATCCAAAATGTTTTCATAAAACCCATGATGAAATTAGAGTATGTCAATAATAATCCAGTTACATCATAGTCAAATAAAATGTGGAACAGTATGGTGTGTGCGATGTGATCATCCCGAGCTCTTCCCCCTTCGATCTGTAAGTACCTGAAACATAAACTGAAATTGTAGGCACGAAGCTTAGTAATTTCCCCAAACTACCTCATACCGTACATATCAAACATACAAAGGGCCACACTCAACAACCATCGACCCCCCGGGCATCGGGCGCTACCCGACATCGAGCCCCACTCGGAATAGATATGTCAATGACATGAGATGGGGCCCATCTCAGCACATTTATTAGGCTCCATCTGATATACATATGGACACATAAATAAATGCAATAATCACTAAGACAAATAACATACAATACACTCATCAGGCCCCGCGTGGCATCGGGCCCCACAAGGTATACATATCACATACGTCTCATGCAAGAGTCATATAGACAACCAGAATCCTAACCATAATAAATCACGGGCCAACATTGGCATCTTTGAACTACTAAACATTTGGAGGAAACTCACCTCAAACTTCTGGAAATCAGATAATCGCTTGGACTTCTCATCTAGAAAGTCCTGACAGTAAATAATCAATAAAACTTCAATTAACTATTGTGTCTTAAGCTATAACTTATAATTACTATTCATTGTCCAACTCTTAGTGTAAAAGACTATTTTTCCCTTTCCTCACTTGTCCCAACAACCAAAGCCCAACCCAATTGATTTAAAAGCCCAAGATGGGCCAAATTTCCTATATGATGCCCAAAACTCATTATGGGACTAAATCTAACAAGCCCCAAAGCCTAATAATGTCACAATGTAAAAAGACTATTAGCGCAACAAGGCCTAAAACCTTAAAAGTCCAAATATGGCCAAAAACATGAAAGTCAACAAAATTCAAGCTGCTGAGTATCCCCAACGTACTCAGACTTATGCCCAACGCTCTCCTTCCAGTGCCAGTACACGCAACGTATGAGCTGGGTACGTCTAACGTACTCTACAGACAACCAACCCTTACATTAAGCACTTAACTGGTTTATCCCCTAAGAAAAACACTCAGATCTGATCACAAATGGTGACTTAACACATGAAGTTGGCAACTTTACACTTTTTCATGAATTAATGGGGCCCAAAACTCAAAAAAGAACCATAAGGATAACTCTAACTCAAGCATGGGTCAACATGACTTATTAAGATTGCACTTTTATGAACAAAGGACCTCAAAAATGTGAAGATCTACCATCCCTAGCCTTTGGAGTAGCTTATACTCTGAAGCATTTCTTAAAGGACCATAAAGAGCATAAAAACAAGTCATAACTAGGTCTAACCAAATGATTCATCAAGTTAAGAGCTTTATACCTCACATAACTAGGTCTAACCAAATGATTCATCAAGTTAAGAGCTTTATGCCTCGTGGCAAAGAGGGTATCATCGGATGAGAACCCAACAGATCCCCTCATGAAGGGACTGAGTAGGGTTAAGCATCTCCAGCATGCTCGAAGCATAGGGCTGAAGGATGATATAAGTTTTAGTAGTTAGATAAATTATGAAATTTGTAAAGTGTAATTGACATTTGATGATGAATAAAATTTGTGTTTATTTATGAGTAAAGTGTTACTATCTTTTATCAATTGTTTACTATAATTTCTTTTGCATGTTTTGACTTCCAGAATAGTATGTTGAGGTTTCATATATTATTCAAACTTTCCACAGTCAGTCATATGTTGGAAGTAGATATTAAGTAACACTATGCTGAAGTTGGTTTTAGGTGTCAGGATATAAGACAACACTTCATGAGTGCTCATAAGTTCTGAGTATTGGAATCAATCCACGCTCATTGGAATCACTTCATGGAATTTTATCTCGAGTGATCGTGAGACGGTAATATCATATAAGTCTTCAAACCTAGAGATATGATTTGTTTCCTATGAATTGATTATGCATTGATTGTACGAAAACGCATTGGTAACTCGATGTTATAAAACGTACTTTTGTGTATAATTCAACTAGTAGTAGAACGAATATATGAGTTGAAGTTTATCTGTTCCTTCTTTGATTATAAGCTGATATATGGGCCCCTCGATGATTTTGTTTTGACCTATGTACCGGGCCCGGTCAGAACTAAGTTGATGTGTTCAATTAAGTTCTTTGTCAAACAAAGAGAAAATCGGGAAACAAACTGTTGGAAAATAAGTAAGACATTGTTCCATGTAGTTGTCCGGATGATATCTAGAACAGAGGATTATATGATCACTTATCTTAAATGGCGTATCAACAACTTCTCAGTTCCGAGAGACCTTGAAAGAGCTACGATTGCCGATCGGTTCCTGAAGTATTTCAGTTATAGTTATTAGACTTATCCAAGTGGGAGACTGTTGGATAAGGTGTCTAAGTCCATAACTATTTATGGTAAATACTTGACCCGACCCGGCATGGTCCATTTGGGTTGCATGGCACCATGCAATTGAATAAACTAAATGAGAGAAATAACACATATGGATTATAAATATATTATAAGTTCTAATATATTAATAATATTATTTAATTAGTTTTGATCAAGAATTAATTTAGAATTAATTAAGTGATCAAAAGATAACTAATTAGATATATGGATAGATTAAGTAAATCTTCCATATCTTATATAGTGGGCTTAGAGGCTCCATGGATTGTCAAGTTGGGTTCCACCCATAGGATGCTCCATAGAGTTAACCCATGGATCAAGAAATGAAGAGTCATGGAACATTAGGGTTTACCTAATGTAACACACTATATAAGCAACGTAACTCTCCCCAAAATCGGCTACACTAAGAAATAAGAGGGCTTGGCTGATTTTGCATGTGTTAGAGTATTCCCTCAAGATTATTCTTTGTATTTGGTGTTGTGTGAAGCATTTGAGGCATCACACTTGAGGTGCTAGGTTCACAAGGTTTCAAGGAACACTTTCAACAACAAGGTATGTAGTTCTATCTTTTATACAAAGAAAATTGTACTCCATGTATGCTAGATAGGTTCATAACCTTGGAAATCAACTTTGCATGATAATTAGACAAACATAGATCCAAGGTTATTAAAGTTGCAGGTACACTTAGGAAGTGTTAGAATGCTCAAAACTCATCAGTTACACCAATGCCTCACAAACACTCAAATAAAATCTAAGGTTTCGTTCTTAGGGTTTTGAGAGATGGAGGTTGGTCATAAGAAACCCTAAAGGCAACTTAAGGTGTTTTAATAGGGCAAAAACCCTAAAAATTAGGGTTTGTACCAGCTGATCGTACATCCCACATACTCCCATGTACGCCCAAGATACGTAGGTGCCTCCACGATTATGCATTGATCCAGTATGCCCAGCGTAATCCTGGAGTATGCCCAATGTACTTGGGTAGGGGCTAAAACTGCTAATCTTCCGAAAGCCATAACTTATTCGTTCTATTTCTGATTTTGACATTCTTTATATCCGTGGAAAGGTAGTGTGAAGCTCAATAATTCTATAAACTCTCCTTTTCCTTGAAACTTCCTGAGGTTATACCTAATATTCATGAAATGCCCTAATTATCACTTTACGGTTGTACCCTTGGGCTCCAAAACACAAACTGAACTCTCAGATCATCTAATCCAAGGGGTTTGAATCCCTCCTTCTCCAAATCCCATAGCCTTATGATAATTGACCCTCGGGTCACGACCCCAAATTAGGAAACGATTCGAAACATGGTGGTACAACTCTCCCCCACTTAAATTAGATTTCGTCGTTAAAATCACATCATTACCATTCTAATGGAATCCAAACTGCTCTGATCAGTACCTCTTGGTTTCCCCGAATCACATGAAGGTTGTCTCTTACCCTTAGGGAACCTCCAAGGCTACCATCAAACCCAAACCTTATCAAAAAGTCATACACCTAATGAGGAACAAATCATTGATTCTTTAACTATCGAACCCTCACCTTCCTGCTATATTTCTGAAATCCCCAAAACTTTGATTAACATCTATACAGGTAGGACCATCCGGAAACATAACCACTAGGTCCCCACACTAAAATCTAAGTGGAAAACATCCTTTTGGTCCTGTACTATCAAACTGGTACCTTTGCCAAACAAATTACTTAACCATAAATTGATGATAAAACGATCTTTTGACTCTCAATACGAGTTCCACCCATTTGGAAACCCTATACATGACCAATATCCCTAAATCCTAAGATTTACACTTGCATTTTATCCAAAATATTCTTATTCTGCGACGAACTTTCACTAAACTGAAATATAAATTTCCAAAATCTATTGTTGAAACTGATAGCCTCACACCTGGTCAAATCACCAGGCTCCTACTGAAAGTCTAATTGATAAAGTCTACCCTAGCCTACACATCATACGAATACCAAACACTGACCACATAGTCTTCCCACTCCAAATGCAATCCAATACCTTGACCCAAACAATCCCCACCAAGTCTCACCCGTACTATCATAACCATACGGTTCTTGCCCACAGGTCTCACCCAGGCTGCACAATCGAATGGTCCTAGCCCAAGGGTCTCACCCAATAGAGTGTTGTACACACGTTACCTCGCCTTGGTTCCAACGATCCTCATACCAATTAAAGGTCATCTTTCGATCACACTGTCCACCTAGACCCGAACATGCACCGATGATTCCTTAGTTCCATGACCACTCCTAGAATGGCCTACCTCATTCTAGTGAATGCTACGATCCCATTGCAGACTTACAACACTTCCCTAGCAGTATATCACTCTCAAGTATGCTACAGCTACCCCGTAGTATAACAACATTCCCCCATCATCCTACCAAAATTGTGAATGTTACGGTTATCCCGTAGTCTTACAACACTTCCATACTACATGGTCCTAACCTAGGGTTTTACAGTCCATCTACCATACCGACCATGACCATCGTAAGTAGAACCCGTATCCGATTATAACCCAATCAGGTGTTCGGATTATACTTTGAACCCCGAAGCCTTAATATGACATGAACATGGAGAGAGGCTCTAACATAACCTTCAACCTGGGTCCATCCATATACCCACCATGTGTTACTAATGATGCGCAAATAAGCCTGAATATCCATTCTTCTGCACCCTTAGACCAATGATTCCCCCCCCCCAATTGGATTCAACTGTGCTCTTCCAATCCAAAAAGAATTTGATGGATTCCTAATCCGTCCCATAACCTAACAATTCCAATTGTTAACAACCATGGCTTACAAGAACTAGCTTTCTATTACTAGCCATCCTTAGTGACCATACACATTACAAAACTAGATGAAAACTTCCTGAATTCTCAGTGAGATCAATAATCTCAAGAACTTCCCATGATACAACTCCAAATCGTTAAGCTGCGTCAGATCATGGCATACAAATATAACCCTTAACCGGAATGGACAGATGATCAATTCATCAACTCACTTGCCGAATAATCGATGTACTCAAAGTTTGGCAAAAGATACCATTCGATTTCTATTGATTTTCCCAATGAATAAAATAAACCATGTGAACAACATTTTCTGAATAGTTAAAAGTAATATGTTACAACTCTTCAATCCCTACTAATGGTGGTAGTCGAAAACCTGAGGTTTATAATGAATAGCTTTCCTTGACCAGCCAAACCTAGCAATTCTACATTCCAAGACCGGATGATCATTCCGAATACCTCAATGAATTTCAAGATCCTAAGGCACATCTTGCTAAATCTACTACAAGTCCTTGGAAACTGATCGATTTATGAGGAACAATGTCTCAATATAAAACAAGTACCCAATCTATTCAACCACTTATTTGCACTTAGAGCAATTCCCATGTAACATGCAACTGACCTCATTCTGAAGGTGTGAACTTGAAAACTATAGATCTTACATCCCTGACAGAACCAATTCCTAACCACCTCGAAACCATGAACACCCCTATACATCCTACATTCAAAACCGACATGCCTACCTTGCAGATTCCTTGAATTCTGACTTATACCACTAAATATCTAAACGGCTGATAGTCTCCCATGCTAAATACTCACACCTCTTTTAAACATAGCCACGGTATGAAAAATGGCATATGAAAATTCATTGAATGATAACCTAGTCAATCATAGAGGGTCACTGAACCTTAGATGCGGTTATTGGAAGCTTTCCAATGTCATAACTTCAAACCTATCAAGAGCGATCCATACCCTCTAAAATATGAAGCACCCCACACCGAACCCCATCATGTAGAAATTTTAGAAATTCCAATATGGTTCTAACAATTCTATCATACAAAAGATTTATGATCCAACGATACAACATTAGACAGGAACATACTTATTATAGATGTAAATATCATTACAGAACTAGGGATCAACATACATACCAGTGTTTCTTACAGATCGATCTTGAACTCTTGTGGGATGATGGGTGTTGGGTCCTGCACCCCCTCTGCTACCCATGCACGACAGCTAGACTTGAAATGACCAAACTGACGACAATGAAAACATATATGATCCTTCTTGAAATCTTTGCGCACATGTACTCTTTCTCCACATTTGAAACACCTGAACTTGTGACAAGCAAGCCCGTGAGTTCCCCCACACTTGCCATATATATATATATATATATATATATATATATATATATATATATATATATATATATATATATATATATATATATATATATATCATAGTTCCCCTGACATCCAAATCCTGGTCAACTACATCGAACCCTCCATTTCCCTCCAATTCTTCTGAATCATGTGACCGCCTTCTCTTTCTTGGCCATGCCTCCACATAAATATTGTATTCTCTAGTAGCCTCAACAATTTCACTTTGTAGCTGCAATATTGTGGTTCTTTCCTCGAATTTGACAATCAGCCTCTCGGTGATCCGACCAATGATACCGGGAAACTCCTCCAGTAAAATATGTGAAACCCCTGTGGCAATCCAGTCACGAAATGTGGCGTTGTCCGTACCCATCACATAAGACTATGCCTTTTGTCCAAACATTGACATCCTATACAATAACACCAAATTGTCATCACATAACGAAAATGATATCATCAATCTATCACACTTTAAACACTTCTTAAAACATTTGAGCATCACCCCTCTACTGGCTTCTTAGATTTGTCTTGACTCTACTCGAGTCGAGTACGGATCTTGTGCTTTTAGTAGTATAGGGCCAATACTACCTTCCACACCTATCCATACTTTCCTCAAAAAAATATCCTAAATCCTCCAAATCACCTTCTCAAACTGATACTCCAAATATCTGGTAGACAACATAACCAACTCACTACAACACATTTGACGCTCTCCAAGGTTCCCGACCTCACCCTGCCATCAGCTACTGAAAAACTCTAAATAATTTTAGTTAACTACTTCATGAATACAATCATATGCAAAAAATATTAGATAATCCTTCGAGTAAAAGACTCATTCTTACAACGGTTAGACTTAGATGAGAGTTGTGTAATAGGGCCAAATCCGTCAATCTGAGATTATTTAACCTATGCAGTATCAATCCAAGATATAGTCATATAGAGGACATCTCAAGCTCACTTCCAAGGAAGATTCCAAATCTAGTATAACATCCAATTACACTTAGGCTACAAGGTATCACATATCAAGCCCATCCATTTGATCACCTAGAATTTATACTAGCATGTAATTCTAAGAGCTAAAACAATAAGGCATATAAAGGCATCTCTCCTAGTCATGAAATCCTGAGCTAATCCTTATCCCTTATCTAGCATGCAATTCTCGCAACATATAAGATAACAAACATGTATGGGTATTCTGGGAATCAGTTACTTGAGTTCGACTGATTGCATGCACCACACCCCTTTTCTTTTATTAGAAAATCCTTTAATAAAACTTTTATTTTATAAAAATCTACCAAACCCTCAGTTTGAGTTCATACACACCCAAGATTATGCCCAAATCCTTCAAACCAAGGCACTGATACCCACATGTAACGTATGAAAATTTAAGACCAAAAATTTCATTTTTATATTAATAAAACCATCATCCAAAATCTTTTCATAAAAACCATAATGAAGTCAGAGTATGTCAATAATCATCTAGTTACATCAGAGTCAAACAAAATGCAGAACAACATCGTGTGTGCGATGCGATTATACTGAGCTCTTCCCCTTCGATCTGGAAGTACCTGAAACATTAATTGAAACTATAAGAACGAAGCTTAGTGAGTTCCTCAAAATACCTCATACCATATGTATCAAACATACAATGGGCCATGCCCAACAACTGTCGGGCCCCGACTAGCATCGAACCCCGCTCGAAACAGATCTGTCCATAATTTGAGATGGGCCTTGCCTCATCACATTCATCAAGCCCTACCCAATATACATATAGACACGTAAACACATGTAATAATCACTAAGACAAATAGCATACAGTACACTCAGAAGGTCCTACCTCGCATCGGTCCCCGCCTGGTATACATATGACATACAAGGCATACAAGAGTAACACAGACAACTAGCATCCTAACAGTAATAAATCATAGGTGACATTGGTCCTTTCGACCCGCCAAACGCTGGGAGGAGACTCACCTCAAACTGCTAGAAATCAGATAACTGCTCGAACTGTTGATCCGGAAAGTCTCCGCACTAAATAATCTATAACCCTCCAATTAAAAATTGGGACTTAAACTATAACTCACGAATTCCATTCATTGTCTAACGCATGGGGTAAAAGACCATGTTACCCTTTCCTCAATTGTCCCAACAATGAAGGCCCAACCTAATGGCACCAAAACCCAATATGGCCCAAATTCTCTACCTAAGGCCCAAAACCCATTATGGGCCTACATCCAAGAAGGACCAAAGCCTAATAATGTCCCAAGGTCAAAAGAGTATTCGCTTAACAAAGCCCAAAATCCTAAAAGTCCAAATATGGCTCAAAACACGAAAGTCAACAAAAGTCTAGCTGCTAAGTACGCCCGGTCTAATCAGACTTACGCCCAACGTGTTGCATTAGGTGTCTAAGCTCATAACTATATTTGGTATGTACTTGATTTGATTTGTAGCATGGTCCTTTTAGGTTGCCTTCACTCATGCAACTTGATAGGATGACTAGTTGTGAGAGAGAGAGAGAGAGAGAGAGAGAAAGAGAGAGAGAGAGAGAAAGAGAGAGAGTAGGATTTATTATATGAATAATAAATTGATACTCAGAATGATTTTATTAATATATTATAAGAATAATATATTATTTGGAAATCATATTATTAATTGGCGATTAATTAGAAATTAGTTTGATATTAATTTTAGGATTAAAGGAACTAATTAATAATAGGTGGGGGGGGGGGGGGGGCTGGTTTTCCAAATCACTGATAGTTGCAAAGATGGGCTGATGGACTCCTTTGGGAGGACTAGACGAAATCTATAGGAGGCCCTATAGAATTTGTCCAAGGCTTCTAATTAAGGAGGTCCATGGACTGCTTAAGGAATAAGCAAGGAAATTAAGGTTTCCACTTGAAAACCCTAACAGCCACAACTATTTAAAGACCCTCATGCATGGATTTTCGGCCACTCTTGTCTTTGGAAGAACCCTGGCTGATTTCTATAATCTCTCCTACTCATCCTATGCATTTGAGTGTTTGCGACTCCATTAGAGTTGCAACACTTGGGGCACTAGGATTTTAGAAGTCAAGATCAAGCAAGGATTGTTCTTGTTATTAAAATATAACAAGTGAGGTAATCATTTAACCTTAATATATATGTGAATTTCCAAATTGTTTATATTAGATCTAGGGTTGTTGCTTTGGTATTCATATGTGTATGTTAATTAGAGAAAAACTTAGATCCAAAGTAATTAGGGTTGCATGATCACTTAGGAATGTAGATACACTCAAAACCCATCAGTGGTATTAGAGACTAGGTTGTTTTTCAATTGAATTTGATGTAATAGTGATCTGGCCAAAGTAGAAGAAAATAGATTTTTGCTGTCTGGACAGGGAGCTCGAAGAGTTCATGTATGAAATCAATGAGTTAGGTGAACTTGCGAGTTCAGTTCCCAACTCAATGAGTTTTATCGTCTATCCCCGTAATTTTTGATTTTCAGATCTGATTTTGATTTGGATAATTACCAAAACTCGTTTTTACTACCTAAAAACAATATTTCTTATTGGTAACTTGATATCCTTATCAAACTTAAAGGATCTGGTTAAATTTGGATAGTATAATATTATTTTGATTCAAAGATTTAACCTAGATTTTGAAAAGTTTCAAATTACACCATTTTGGTTTTGTAGTTTGAATTTGAAATTAAGGGTTTTAGTTTTTTAAAATTTAGATGGTAGAACCTTAATATTTTTAGTAGTTTAAAAGTACACCCACGTGGACATTATTAATTAATTAATTAAGTGTTTTAATTAAAAAACTGTTAATAAATCCATAGGTAGGTTTAAATTTAACTAAATTAAAAGATTAATTTATTAAAAGATTAAACCACTTGGTATTTTAAAACCTTAAAATACACCCTTATGGTATATAAGATTAAAAATTTAATTATATATATATATATATATATATATATATATATATATATATATATATATATATATATATATAAGAAAATGTCATTCTAACCGTTAGTAATCCTCATTCATGAAGCTAATCTATAAGCGGTGTTTAAGGAAGCCGACTGTAAAATAACTATCATTGGGTATCCACTCTTTCCCACCACACTCTTGACTAGTGAATGGTTGTTATCCGAACGGGTAGGATAGGACATTAAACCACATTAAAAGTATAATGAAAATACAAAGTAACTAAATGTTTTATAAATTCCACGATCTTAGTTACCCTAGGAAAAATGTGAATTTGATGCTAACCTGTGAAATTGCACATTGAACCCTATTGGTCTTTAGTGGAACGTGTGTAGTTAACTGGCACAATAATATGGGACTAATGAAGGACGGAAATGGGTAGCTCATAAATTATCATTGATCAATGGAGCATGTGTGGTTAACTGACACATTGATTAGGTGATAAATGACATCAAGAGTGTGACATCTCCAAATTCCTCGGTAAAAAAAGATCGATTTAGTTTATGCTTTTAAAATAAAATCAGAGTAATCTTCCAAAGATGTTGCGGAATTTGTGCTTAAAACAAAATATGATAAAATTTTATCAAAACATTTCTTAAAGAAATAAATTTTCATTATATATTAAAACCTTGGGATGTCATGTTCGGATATATACCAAAAGCATAAACAATATATTATAAGCCTTACAACAGTTATTTACAACTACTGGCCTATAATCCAAAAATCCATCATCACAATCCAACTATGCTCGGGGTTCACTACCAGTAATATAAAATGTTGAGTGGGTCAGGGTTGGGAGCCTAGTGAGCATATAGTGTTTTCAACCCACAAATAATAAATTTATTCATTTTCATCAACCAACAATAAATTTAATAATTTAATAAACCAACAATAACCCTGACTACATGTTCTCGTTATCCTCACTTTACGTCCCTAAACACCTATCACATGGGACATAGCCTAAGGATCATCATCGAGATGGACACTACTGCTAAGGGGATTCCTCAGCCATACATGTCCTTAAGGAAACCATGAGGGGGATGGAGCACACCAACAAACATTTAGTTCACCAACACCTATGAGTTGTGAGCCTGCTAGCGTACCACTGGACTATCTAGAAAGGTACGTGGTTGTCATCTATACTCCACTAGATGACTACAACAACAACAACAACAACAACAACAACATCGAGGCCTCTCATCGTTTTATCATACATCAACTATTTCATCTACTTATGTTTTACCCAACATATTTATAGATAAAAATACATATACAATTTAAAACTTGAATAAAACATCCATTCAACACCCATCTCAAATAAGTAAACAATATATATACACATAGCATGTATTTTATATAAAATACTTCATATCTATGTGTAAGAAGAAAGTGACTATACACTCACTTGATTTAACGATAATTGGGAAACACTTCATTTCTTAAATCGATTGTTTACAATAAAACCGAGATATTTTCTCAAAAATTGGGCTTCACGCGGGTAGAGTTTCGGCTCAAAAAATCTTTTTCTCAGGATCATCCGGCTCTCCAGGACTTGCTTATAATGCTAGGATGATATAATAGGCTTAGGGGTATTTAGTGTAGCAAAAAGTAAAGTATAGGGTGAGAGGAGTGAATTTTGTAAACAAAAATACGGTTGTCTTCGTTCACTATTTATAGGGGCTGGATACTTGAGTTACGCTGGGCGTAACTTTAGAGTACGTTGGGTATAACTTTAGAGTACGTTGGGCATACTGCCTCTTCCACCAGTACGCTGGGCGTACATTAAGTATGGTGGGCATACAAAGATATCATCCCAGACACGTCAATGCTACGAAATGTGTCCATCATGCGAAAGAGTTGGGCTACGTGGCCAATCTCAGACCATGAACACGAGTACGCTGGGCGTACTCCTTTATGTTGCGCGTACTCCGAATTTCCAAACATCAAAAATTCATAACTTTCCAATACGAGCTCCGTTTTTTATATTCTTTATATCCACGCGTAGGTGACACTATGCTCTACAACTTTCGTTTAGACTTCGTCGGCTAATTTTGATTTATTTTTAAGATTATATTTTTAACAGGCTGGGACAGGAAAAGTACGTTTAAAATTCATAACTTATTCATCCGATGTCCGTTTTCATCTTTCTTTTTACCGTTGAACTACTATCAACAACATACTTGATTCCTGTTTAGTTTGTTTCATCTAAAAATCACTCATTCTAAAATTCGAGTTTCGGGTTGCATACAGCTAAGCTGAAACTTAGAAAAATCATAACTTCCTCATACGAAGTAAGATTTGGGTGTTCTTTTTATGCACACTCTCGATTTAAAGTACACTACGACTTTCATTTGGATTACTAAGGCTAAAAAAGCAATTTATCGAAAAATCAATTTACAAAGGTTAACCTAGACTATTACATCATCATTAATGCCTAACTTAGAAACGCGGGTGTTATAATTCTCTCCCCTTAAGGATGACTACGTCCTCGGAATCATACATTAGCAAACAAATGCGAATAGGGACTCATCATGTCACTCTCCGTTTCCCATGTGAGATTTGGCCCATTTGTATGTTTCCATCACACAAACATTAAATCGACCACCTTGCATCGCAACTTCTTAGTCTTACGGTCAACCATTGCCTCAAATTCTTCAATTAACTTGTTGCTTTCATCCAACCTTAATTTAGAAATTTGAATGATGTCGGGAACTTCTCTCGTGAACTTCCTCAAATAATACATATGGAAGGTGTTATGAATACCTTCTAGTTCTTCTGGTAGTTCTAGTTAGTAAGTTTGGTTCGCAATCCTTTGAAGAACTTTAAACGGTCCAATAAACCATGGACTCAATTTTCCCCTTTTACCAAATATTATAAGTCCCTTCCATGGCAAGACTTTAAGTAAAACCGAATCACCAAATTTGAATGATATCGGTTGTCTTTTCTTGTCATCATATATCTTTTGATGATCTTGAGCTGCTAACATCCTTTCCCTAATCATTTTCAACATTTCAGCAGTTTGATGAACTATCTCATGTCCCATAAACTGCTTTTCCCCAGCTTCAAGTCAGCACGACAGCATTTGACACTTTTGTCCATACAAAGCTTGATAAGGTGCCATCTTGATGCTTGAGTGCGTGGAAACTGTTATTATAGGAAAATTATACGAGAGGTAAATGTTCATCCAAGTTACATTGGAATTCCAGGGTACATGCTCATAGCATATCCTCTAACGTTTGAATTATTCGTTTGCTCTGACCATCGGTTTGCGGATGGTAAGATATACTTAGACACAATTTCGTACCCACTTCCTCTTGTATACTTCTCCAAAACCTCGATGTGAAACGACTATCGCGATCTGACACAATCGTCAGGGGAACACCATGAGCTTTCACTACCTCTTTCACATAAACCTTTGCAAGCTTTTCCATAGACCACTTCTCATTAGCGGCTATCAAATCTACAATTTTTGTGAACTGATCAATGACCACCCAAATCATGTCGTGACCGTTCTTTGTTCTGGGTAGTTTAGTTATAAAATCCATATTGATGTCTTCCCATTTACCCATGGGTACAGGTAAAGGTTCTAAACTCCCATACAGTTTCTAATGTTTTTCCTTAACCGTCGCACATGTCACACACTCGGCCACATACTTTGCAAAATCGAGCTTCATCGTCGGCAACCAGTAGTAGGGTTTCAGATCCCTATACATTTTCGTGCTGCCTAGATGAATCGAGTACAAGGTCTTGTTAGATTCTTCCATCCGAATATCTCTTAATCCTCCCGTCTTAGCTACCCAAATCCTATCTTGGAATACCTTCAACCTTCGGTTGTTTGTACCGAACACTAACGTTTTGCCCAAACGTTCTTCCTTTCGGTCATTTTTCTCTGAAGCTTCCTCCTGAGCTTTCTTTATGCTTTCCACTTGAGACAACTTCAATTCTCAATGCTCTTGGCCTTTTATTTTCAAGGTTCACTTTTCGACTGAGAGCATCAACGACATCATTTGCTTTACCAGGGTGGTAAAGTATCTCACAGTCGTAGTCCTTGAGTAACTCTAGCTAGCGTCGTTGCCTCATCTTTAATTCCTTCTGATTAAAGAGGTACTGAAGTCTCTTATTATTAGTAAAAAGATTGCACTTTGTGCCATAGAGGTAATGCCTCCATATCTTTAGGGAAAATACTACCGATTCCAACTCCATATCATGAGTGGGGTATTTCTTTTCATTCTCTTTCAATTGTCGAGATGTATATGCTATCACATTTTCTCTTTGAGTAATAACACATCCCAACCCGACTACCGATGCATCGCTATACACTGCGAAGTCTTCTACTCCATCGGGTAGAGAAAGAATCGGTGCTTCACATAATTTCTTCTTTAGCTTCTCAAATGCTTCCTTATGCTTCTCAGTCCATGTATAAGTATCTCCCTTCTGGCTCAAAGTTGTCAATGGAGGAACTATTGAAGAAAAGCCTTGGATAAATCTTTGATAATATCCAACTAATCCTAGAAAGCTTCGGATCTCCGTAAGACTCTTTGGTTGTTTCCACTTTGTTATAGCTTCAATCTTAGCTAGGTCAACCATAATCCCTTCTTGGTTAACCACATGACCCAAAAATTGGACTTCTTGAATCCAAAAATCACATTTGCAGAACTTTTCATACAACTTCTCCTTTTTTAATACTTCTAACACTTCTCGCAAGTGTCTTCCATGCTCCTCCTGGATTTTTAAGTAAATCAAAATGTCATCTATGAACACTATCACAGATTTATCTACGAATGGTTTACAAACCCTGTTCATTAAATCCATGAAGGTTGCAGGAGCATTTGTTAGTCCAAATGACACAACCAAAAATTCATAGTGTATATATCTTGTTCTGAACACAGTCTTCTCAATATCCTGCTCTCTTACCTTTAGCTGTTGATATCCTAACCTAAGATCAATCTTCTAGAAATAGCTCGAACCTTGCAACTAATTAAACTGGTCATCAATTCTTGGCAACGGGTACTTGTTCTTTATTGTTGCCTTGTTCAGCTCCTTGTAATCTATACACATTCTCACACTCCCATCTTTCTTCTCTACGAAGAACATCGGAGCTTCCCAGGGTGATAAACTAGGTCTAATAAAATCGTTCTCCAACAAATCCTGAAGTTGCGTCATAAGCTCCTTCATCTCTGTCGGTGCTAATCGATATGGGGCTTTTGATATTGGTGTTGTTCCTGGTAACAAGTCTACTCTAAACTCCACTTGTCTATCTAGGGATCTAGGAAGATTTTCGGGAAAAACATCCGGATAGTCACACACCACTGGTATACTTTGCATATCTATTTTCTTTTTCTTAGCATCGATCACAAATGCCAAGTATGAGGTGCATCCTTTAGATAAAATTTTTTGGCTTTCATTAGGGCATTGATTCCAAAATTTACACTACACTTATCTCTGTATATCATAAAGGATTCCTCTCCAGGTGGGTTTACCCTTACTATCTTTTTCTTGCACATTATTTCAGCATTATTTTTCTTTCAGATTATTACAACATCGATGGGTAACAGCTTCTCTTTGAATTCGTTTCTATTTAAGTTGATGACAATGTTCTTAATATAATCGCTAATAGGTATGAATTTGCAACTAGAAACTTCTACAATTAGGGCATCATCTAGCTTTTCTGTAGGCAATGCTAGTCTTTCACCAAATTTATGTGATATAAAGGAGTAATTCACTCCGGAATCAAACAATAAATTGACAAGCAATCTATTCACAAGAAAGGTACCTGAAGTAACATTCGTTGCATCCTTTGTAGCTTCCAATGTCATTTGGAAATATCTAGCTTTTGGATTTGGTTGTAGATTGGGCTCCGCTCCCTCTTTCTTCTTCGCGCAATCCTACAAAATGTGCCCTTCTTCGTTGCACCCATAACAAACTTTCTTAACAAAGGTACAATCATTGGCATAATGCCTAGGCTTTCCACATTTGCAACAAGTGACATCCTCGCTACATTTCCCCAAATGTTTCTTCATACACTTGTCACACCATTATGCTTCAGATCCTCCTCCAAAATTTCTCAAACCAGACTTCGAGAACTTATTCTTCGTGTTGGAACTTGAAGTTCCTTCAAACTTTCTCTTTTCGCCAACTTCAACCTTGCTAGTGGATCTTCCCTTAATCATATATTCAACAGACTTGGCAGCACAGATAGTTGCCTCTAAAGTAAGTGCTTGACGCACTGGCACCACATACTCCGATGGAAGTCCCTTTGTATACTTGTTAATTTTAGTCATACTTCCCTTCTTTAATGTTAGAAATTGGTTTTCTAACTCAAGCAGATTTTGGGCCGAGGAGTACTTGCGCTTGAATTGTACCAAGTACTATGCCCAAGTCAGTTGCATTGGCTCACTAGGGCTTAGGGTTATCCCCAGAGTGTTCCACCAGCGAACAACGCCACTTCTAAACTGACGCATTACAAATATGGTTTGTAACTTGCCTTTGCAACCGCATGTCATAAAGGCTAATTCCATTTCTGAGATCTAATCCATTACTCCGAAGGGATCTTCCTTTCCAGTAAAATTGGACAGCTTGCAAGTCATAAAATCTTTATACTTGCATCCATTTTTATCAACTCCTTTCTCTTGGTTATTCCTTCTATCCACAAGTGGTTCAGTTTGACAAATAGATCTACTACAATTTCCTTCCTCCGAATGACTATTGTTTAGTTCAAGTTGTTCAACAGACATTGCATTCATTCATGTTGTTAAGAAATAGTTTCCTCATTTCCTCCCTTTCTTTAGCCATCGTTGCCTGAATCATGGCTTATACTCCAGCCATGGTGATGGGTTCTGGTGCAGCTCCTGCTATACGCACCTATTCTATCACTTGGGGTTGAGGTTGCTGGTTTCTATTTGCATTTCCAACTCCACTTCGAGTTCTTGACATTATAATCTATACACCAAATAAGGTGAATTTAGATCTTTATTCACGATAGATATTAAATTCTCCTTATCACACTGAAATGTTTACATGCTAGTTCTAATATCGTAGTCATACGCTTAGATTCCTAAAAACATAAGGTAGGTTTGCAGATCTGCTCGCTAACAGACCATAGATCCGAACAGAAAATGGCATATAGGGAAAAAATATAGCATTTAGCACATAAAAGTATTTTAGGCATCTTTCCTAAAATATACTAGTGTTCGTGTTTAAAATATGGTAGACACTCATCTCACGATCATCACTTAGCACTCTAAAATTAAGTCTAGAAATCCTACAAATTCCTAGTTCGCTTAAACAAATGCTCTGATACCAACTGTGACATCCCCAAATTTCCCGGTCTTTTCTGGCCAAGAAATTTAGGGATGTCACTGACAGTACCAAGTTAATTTGCATGATTATTCACATTGTATGTGATCCTTGGTATCCCAGTCACAAAATTGAAGGGCATAATCGAGATTAAACATGCCATTGAAAAGTTCAAAAAATCTCAAAAGATCTAGGAATTTAATTTAAAACCTAATTTGTTAAAAATTGCATTTTTTATGGTGGAATTGGTAAATGGTCATTTACTTACCTTCAAATAATTTGCAATCGGATTATGGCATCCCTCTTCCGAATTGTGAATTATTGTGTTAGGTCCTAACCTTAATATTTCATTTGGGTGTTATAGTAAGGATTAATCAACCAACTTGAATTTCTCCATTTTGTAGATGTCTAGGTTTGACAACTATGGTCTTCCTCATCGTTTTGGAAAAATGATTTCCATCTGAAGATGATCTTCCACATGTCGATCAATGTGAAAGGTCATTCCCTTCTTCGTGCATTGGTGGAACTGGAAATCATACTTCTTTTCCTCTATCTCCTCCGGTGATCCTCCCTGACCCACGTTTTCGTTGACTTGAAAAGTTCAAGGTCAATCAAGCCCTATTGGCATGCAAACATCGAGATGGAAGGTTTGTGTGTGCACTCGTTCTGAAGATGAAACTACACATTGACAGAAGGGGAATGTTGGGTGTTGTTTTCCCAAGGAAGCTGGTTGTTATCTTGGTTCTTCAGTCACTTCCTAAGTCATATGATCAGTTCGTTAAGGACTCCTATATGAAAAATCACGATGTAACCCTTATCGATCTGAGATATTTTCTAATTGCTACTGAATCAACAATGATTTGGTGCACTGGTAAAGCAAAATTGATTGGAAGATCTACCTCCTAAATTTCCATGGACATAGGTAATGACAATGTTGATAGATCAGAAATGATTTCTTCTCCCCAGAGAGAGAATTTGGCCAAAGCCAAAAAAGCTTGATGGTAAAAGAAATGATGATTCTAAGATAGTTCCACATGTCACTCCGAAATAGTCCATTTGATTCTACTGCCAATTAAAGGGGCATTGGAAGCGAAGCTCTCCTGACTACCTGAGAGATCTAAGAGATAGTAAAGTCAAATTCCATGGCTCTACTTCAGGTACATTCACTATCTAACACTATTAAGTTCCAATTTATAGAGTCTTATTACATGAGGTAAAGTTACATTTTGATATTTTGCAAAATCTAAGAGAACGAAGGAAACTTAAAGGAAAAGTAAGTTGTGTTTGATCATGAAGAAGTGGATTTTGTTCGCATGGTTCGATGATCATATTTTTCAGCTGCTACTTAGGAGTTATGATAGATTGCTTAGGAATATCTAGAAACATAGTTTTCATATGTATTTACATTGTAAGGAAATGTTTTCTGCACATTATTAATAAAATTGTTTTATTTACTTTATGTTTCCTTATAATGGTATTTATAGTTAATTGGTGTTTATATATTTCTATTATTAGCAATGTTGAAAATGGATTTGATTATTGGTTATATCGTTTGTGGTATTATTGTAATTTTCCAAGTGAGGAAGGATTCGCATCACCCTAGTTTTCAATTGGACAGAAACTTGGAATCATACAATTTGAATTGCATGATGTATCAGAATCTTGATCCTTGTCAAATTGGGATTGATTCCTTATTCACATATGTATGTGAGTCACGTGAAAGATTGAAGGATCTGGTGCACATTAATGTGGACAGGTCAGATCCACCACAAAGGATGATAAGTCTATTCGTTATTATTTATTGATGTTTCAGTAAATATGGTTATGCTTACAAGTTTAAGTGTAATTCTGAAACATTAAAAGGTTTCAATGTAAAGCAAAACGAATAAGAAGAATCAAATTGGGCAGAAAGATAAAAGTTTCTCCAATCTAAAAAAAAGAAGAGTACTTTAGTATTGTGTTATATGATCATCTTAATGATTTCGGAACCATATCACAATTGATCCTTTAAGGACACCTTAGTTCATTTATATGACTAAGAAAAGGAATTAGGAATTGTCGAAATGGTTAAATAAAAAATATTCGTCATACTCCGTTCCAAAATCGAGTCCTAGAGTCATACTCTAGTTAATCCAAATTGTACCTTAGGTGACATGTTCTAAGTAGGTTTATAACACCTCATGAAACGCAGAGTAGAAATGTTTCTTACTCTTGCACATTTGAAATTGGTAGTTGTGATGTTTTGGCTAAAACAAAGACAGACTAAGACCAATGATATGAAGTGTTTCTTGATAAGAACCCAAACTAACTCTTGAATATTTGCTTGTTGAGAAACGTTCTTTGATAGAGAATCTTATGTGTTAAGAGGTCAGTGGGAGTCTTAGTGGTCTTGAATAGTTTCAAGAACTAAACAAGAATAAACCTTTTAGTTATCACTAGCACACCACCTGAGGTTAACTGATGAGTTTTGAGCATTCTAAAACTCCTATGGTGTACATGCAAACCTATAAACCTTGGATCTATGTTTTCTCTATTATACATGCAAATATTCAATATTCCAAGGTTTTATCCTAAGTAGCATAATATGAAGCAACTACACTATAAAAGCCTAGTTAGATAACATACCTTTTGATGTGCCTTGAAGCCTTGAACTTTAAGAGCTTAACCCTAATAGTGTGGAAGCCTCAAGTAGAATCACAAATAACCAAAAACACCTTGGAAAACTTGATAGAATAGAATGCACACTAGAAATCAGCCCACCCTTGTATCCTCACACACTAGTGCCATTTCATGTGCCAAGGACCTCTTTATATAGTATGGAGGATTAGGATTACATTCATATAAACCCTAATACCCATGACCTTTCATTTCCATAGGATCCATGGGTTAAAAACTCCATGGACTATCTATACAAGCTTAGCCCAACCTAAATGAGCTTGGCCCATTCCATATATATATATATATATATATATATATATATATATATATATATATATATATATATATATATATATAGAGTCCATATTTAATTAGTTCCTTTTGATCACTAAATTAATTCTTGATCAATACTAATTAAATAATATGATTCCATTTTAACATATTAGAACTTATAATATATCAATATAAATCAGAAACATACTATTCTCAAAAGACAATCCATATAAGTTGTTCTGGTGAAGTGCAACCCAAATGGACCATGCTATTACGAGTTAAATACATACCTCAGATCTGGACTCCTCTAAGTCCTTAAAGTTATAAAGTCACTGAACTTATCAAGAGTTTACCCTTCTCTTTGGCTAAAACACATCCTTTAGCATGGTTTTGCATTTAGGACCTTGCATGTACGTAAAGTTTGCAACTTTACATGGAAACCATGCCCTAGGAGGTTAGATCTGCAATTTGGAGCTTTAGGGTACCTTAAAAACATCTGAATGAGTAATGGAATGAAGGGACTCGACGAGTCGGATGAAGATTGCGTGTATTAGTTCTGCATGGACTCAGCGAGTCGGTGAGAAGACTCGATGAGTTAGTTAGGTGTTTTCCCGAAATTTGGACATCGCATGGACTCGATGACTTAGCTGGCAACTCGACGAGTCAATTAGGGTTTTCATATTTTCTCGAGTTCTGGAAGGACCCGACGAACCAGTGAGCTGCACTTGACGAGTTGGGTTAACATGGACTGTTGACCTTGACCGTTGACTTTGACTTTGACCAAGGTTTGACAAGTTTTACTTTTGGGGGTATTTTAGTAATTTGGGAATTTATAGAAGTGGATCATTGGTGGATGTGGGTGCTGGAATTCGAGCTGTATTTAGAGTAGTTTGACATTATCATTCTAAAATACTTGTGAGGTGAGTCTTCTTACTATATCAGCAAGGTCGAGGGCACCAATGTCGGCCCTTTCAGATTTGTATCCAGATTTATTGCATGATATGCTTATTGATTTGAATCCTGGTAGTTAGGATGGTGATATTCTTAGTGACCTAGTAGGTTGGTATCCTGGTATATAGGATAATGCTATGTTAGTGACCAGTTAGGTTAATATCCTGGTTATAGGATGTTGCTAGCATATGATATTTATGTGCACATGCTTGTTTGATTTGTGGTTGGGTTGAGGTGGTCCTGCTTGGTGTTGAAGGACAACATACCAAAGGCAGACTGGATAGACTATAGGTCTGGGAGGGCGTACTAGTTAGGCCAAAGGCCCGACAAGCGGTCTAGATAGGCTAAAGGCCCTAGGAAACGATCCAGACGTGCCGAAGGCTCAGAGAGCAATCTAAATACTCTAAAGTCCCTGCGAGGTGGTCCAGTCAGGCTGAAGGCTCATTATGCATGTTGTTTGTTTATATGATATGATTATGATTGTATATCGTTGGTACTTGGGGGAACTTACTAAGCTTCAGGCTTACAGTTGTTGATTTTCTTTCAAGTACTTTTGATGATCACGGGAAGGCAAAGATGTGATCGTACACCTCCTTATGTTTTCATGATTTGATTCTAGGATACTCTAACACTAAACTATTTTGAAAATAATTTTTGTAATAATTGTTGGTTTTTGAATGTTTTAAAAAGTGTAAAGTTGGCATCATGCAATTTCCATTTATACATGCAATTTCCATATAACCCTAATGCTTTGGATCTAAGTTTTCTCAAGTTATACATGCAATTTCCATTTATCCAAACCATGAACCCTAACTAGCATACAATTTTGAGATTTACGATATAAAATTAGTTAAATGAATACCTCTTTGTTGTAGCTTGTAGAACTTGGCCTTTCAAGAGCTTAGTACCTCTAATGTGATACCTCAAATAAGTCACAATCACCAAAAGCAAGTAGAGACTTATAAGAGAGAGTTCAGGAAGCACCAAAATCGGCTAGGGTTTTTCCTTGGAACTCTTGGACGATTCTGTGAAGGCTAGGTGTTCAATTTATAGTGTGGAATGCGTAGGGTTTCATACATAAAACCCTAATTTTCTTAAGCCTTTAAGTATTCCAATAATCCATATGATAGGCCCTTTGGACTAACTCTTCATGGAATCTCACATAGATTTAGTCCATCACTAATCAACATGGATCATTATCCCAAACTATAAGTGTTAGTGATTTACCTAATCAGTCCGTGTAAATTTAATCAGTCTCTTTTGATCATTAAATTAATTCCAAATTAATTCTTGATCAATACGAATTACATATTAATATAATTTCTCAATTAATATATTATTCATATAATATATTAATAAATCACAAATAACCTCTTTCTCAAATATTCATCCTATCAAATTGCTCCGATGAAGGCAACCCAAAAGGACCATGCTACTATTGGGTCAAGTACATACCAATTATAGTTATGGGCTTAGACACCTAATCGAACAATATCCCACTTGGATAAGTATAATAACTATAACTGCTAATGTAACTTCAAAATTCGATTAGCAATCATAGCTATCAAAAGCCATTATCGAATTCTAATCTAGTCAATAATGAGCCCATTAGATAATGGATCATATAATCCTTTGTTCTTCAAGATATCATGTAGACAAAGACATGCAATAAAGTCATACTCATTGTCCAACAGTTTGTTTCCTGATTTCTGATTTTTTTTGACATATAACTTAATTGAACACATCAATTGAGTCCTGACTGGTCCTGACACCTAACTTAAAACAAAAGCATCGAGGGGCCCATGATGTCGCTTTTAATCCTTTTAGGATAAAAGGAACATATAAACTTCGACTTATATGTTTGTACTAATTATTAAATTATACACAACAACATGTTTTATAACATCAAGTTACTGATGTGCTTTTGTACTATCAGTGCACACCCAACTCGTAATCAACAACTCATATATCTTGGTTTGAATATTATACGATATTATCGTCTCACAATCACTCTTGATAAATTCCATGAAGTGATTCATGTGAGTATGGGTTTAATCCAATAGTCAAATCTTATTTCAGGAGCACTCATGAATGTTTTAGCAAACTTTTCCTATGTCTACAGGTCCGGATAGACTACAGACCTGGGAGGGCGTACTAGTCAGTCCAAAGGCCCGGCGAGCGGTCCAGATAGGCTATAGGCGCTGCGAGGCGGTCCAGACATGCTGAAGGCTCGAAGAGCGGTCCAAATAGGTTGAAGGCCGTATGAGGCGGTCTAGTCAGGCTGAAGGCTCATTATGCACGTTGTTTGTTTATATGATATGATTATGATTGTATGGCATTGATATCTTGGGGGAACTCACTATGCTTTGGGCTTACATTTGTTGATTTTGTTTTAGGTGCTTCTGATGATTGCGGGAAGGCGAAGGCGTGATCGTACACTTTCTTATGTTTTCATGATTTGATTCTGATATACTCTGACACTAAACTATTTTGAAAACAAGTTTTGTAATAATTGTTGGTTTTTGAATGTTAAAGTTTAAATTTGGCATGATTTTTATGGGTGTTACACATGCCCCCCCCCCCCCCCCCCCCTTAGACCCTCCTTGTTGCCCTTCCTAATTCCTAAGTGTGTTCTTTTCCCGATCAACAAACAGCTACACAGGTTCACGGTATACCATGGAGCCTTACCATGTATTACAAAGCAATAAATATATATATATATATATATATATATATATATATATATATATATATATATATATATATATATATATATATATATATATATATATATATATATATATATATATATATATATATATATATAGAAGTGGACCAAACCAAAAATGGTCGAATGTAAGACTAGATAGGCTACATTCAATGGGCTAAGGAATACTACATGCACATACAAAATTAAAAATGCTACATACAATGGGCTAAGGACACATAAATTTATTTACACTAATAAAAATTGTGTAAACTCAAAAAAAAAATGTTATAATATATGGCAGATTATATGTGATGGGAAGTAGGGTGCATGAATCATTTAAAAGTGGGTCCCACGAGGAATACATATTAAAAAATATTCAGTTTATGGTCCTTACTCAAAATAGATTGGTCCCTACTACCTACTCATCCACACTTCTCTCTCTGTTTTGATTTTCTCTCTCGACTTTTCAATCCTCTTCTTTCTTTTGGGTTTAAACCCAACATACCAAACACAATAACGAGATTTAACAGGCAATAGCCACCAGAATTTAGTACTCCACAGTTGACGACACCATCTACCATCATCGAAACTTATCACAACTGCACAACACCGCTGCAACGCTGAGAACACAGTGACAAACTTTTCTCACTACCAGCTAACCAACTCTATCTGCCGCCACACACATACGGACCACCATCGTCTAAATTTACTCACCAACATCGTTGTAATTTTATTCCCCTAATTTTGTTTGATCCTGTGTTCAATTTTCAGAAATGGGTTTGATATGATGAACTGATTTGAATGATTGTTGAATTCTGATTTGTAAACTGATTTTATTTTGATTTAATACTATCAAAAGATTAATTTTTCTTATGGGCCGATTTGTTAGTTTGGCTTGGTTTGCTTTTGATGGTTATCTAGGAAAGGGGAAACGAATTAAGCTTTAACAGAGAGGGATTTCATGTTAATCCAAGAAGCCAAGACAATAACCAAATATCTCCAATCATTATGATTACAAGGTTTTTTTTTACATGGTTTTGGATATGCAAATCCAAGAGTTCGGTGATCGTTTTAACGAAGTAAATTCCGAATTGCTTATTTGTATGACGGGTTCGAATACACATGATTCATTTTGTGACTTTAACCCATCAAAGTTATGAAAGTTGATCGATTTCTATCCACATGATTTTAGCTTTAAAGATAGGTTGGATATTCTACATGAACTTTCGGTTTACCCCACTCTTATGCAACAAGATGCAAGATTTGTTAATTTGAAGAGCATATACAATCTTGCTAAAGTGATGGTGGAAACCAATATGCATATTTCCTTTCCTTTGGTTTACCTATTTTTAAATTTGTAATTACTCTTGCAGGTTGCAACCGCAAGGATGGATATGTGTTTTTCCACAATGAAGCTTGTAAAGTCAGATTTGCAGAGTCGGATTTCAGATGAACTTTTAAATGATTGTTTAATTTGCGTGCTTCAAAGAGAAATTTTCCAAGGCTCTCAATGAAAACATTATCAAAATTTTATTAGCTATGTCTTCCGGTAGATTTCAACTCTACAATAACAATTAGCCAAAGGTTTTAATGTTATTATTATTATTATTATTATTATTATTATTAATTTAAATAGTCAACCATCAACTATGCACCCACTTAACTTTAGGGTTTGATCCACTACTAAATATATCTATCTCTTGGTATGCCTCTTATGTTGCATCTTGAATGATTATTGTGTTCCGTTTCAGATGTTAATATATATGAGTCTAATCGAAATATTATATAAAAAAAATCCACGAAGACCTAGTAATACGATTATTAGTTTAAGTGATTAATCAAATTATAATAATTTATTTTATACATTTTTAAGCTTCGGAGAAACTTTAATCAACAATCAATCAAATGCAAAATTCAACTTCGCATTTTAATATAATTTGTACAAAGTCGTACGTATAGTTAATTATAGGAGAGATGGGATACTCATGTTTAACGATCAATTTCTCCCTGACAAATCTTTATAATACTATCTTTTAAACAAACACGCAAAAGAATTCGTATACCAAACATCGATCACCATGGCATTAAGCAATTGGGGAGTTGACTTCAAAACTTTTGTTCAATGTTTGGTTATCACATATCGATATTTGTATATAAATGTCGTGTGACTTTCCCAAACATATACACAAGCAAACAATGTACAAAAACCTGTTTGAAGCATCCTTAACAGGAAATGTACAACTCCTTAATGCATTGCTCCAGGAAGACGAGCTCGTTCTTGACAGAATTCCACTTAGCTGCTTCAACGAAACACCCTTGCACATTTCAGCCTCAAGAGGCCACCTCGATTTCGTGAAGATTCTTGTGCGTAAAAAGCCGATACTCGCTATGTCTCTTGATTCGCAAAGAAGAACGGCTCTCCACTTGGCATCTGCTGAGGGCCACGTGGAGATTGTTCGTGAACTCTTGAACGTCATAAGTCCTGAAGGATGGCGTTTCCAAGACGAATATGGAAGAACACCGCTGCACATGGCTGCCATGAATGAACAATTAGAGGTGATAAAAGAACTCATTCAAACAAACCCTGATCTTGGTAAAGAACTACAAGAAAATGGGGAGAACATTTTACATACCTGCATCTCCTGTAATCGTTTTGAGGCCATGAAGTTTTTGTCTCAATTATGGAATGATGAAGAGCTAGCCACACAAACAGATCGCAACGGAAACACCCTCCTTCACCTAGCTGTGATTCAAAAACAGATTCAGGTTTAACTTTTACTTTCCCTTTGACTTAATCATGCCTAATCTTTTTCCTCTCTACTGTTACATTGCTCATGTTTCTGAATATTCAAGAGCTAAACATTCGTGGTTTGTTGTATGCGTAGATCATTAAATATCTTCTTGAGAAATCAAGCATTAGAGCAACTGGAATCATTGTTAATGGACATGGGTTCACAGCACTGGATGTTCTTGATCATTGTCCACAAGATATCAGGGCACTACAAATCCGTAGCTTACTTATGGAAGCGAACTTTCAGAGAGCTAAAGACAATAACCATCACTTTGGATCATTTCAAAGCACAACAGAATCAAAATCCTCACACACTTTTACCAATCTTGAGAACAAGCCAAAAGGATGGATGTCAGACTGGTTGGAGAAACAACGTGGGATTCTGATGCTGGCAGCAATTGTAATGGCAGCAACATCATTCAATTTGGGGCTACACCCTCGAGGAGGAACGTTTACTGGTTCTAATGATGGACCTTTTGGAAACGCAGTTCAAACGAAAGAAGAAATGGGTCATTTCAACTCGTTCTTGATACAAAATACGACAATTATGGTTTTTTCTCTAATGATTTCTCTCCTGTTGCTAAGTGGAATCCCTCTCGGAAACAGGGTCTGCTTATGGGTGCTCAACCTAGCAACTCTTTGCATCGTGTTTCTTACAATAGTTACGTATTTAACGGAGATAGCGTCGATGTCTCCTGATACTTGGGTGAATGCTACAACTCTTTTAATGTGTTTGGCATGGATGTCGTTGTGCTTGTTGTTTGGCTTCATCCACACTTTTTTCTTCGTAATATGGGTGATAAAGAAACTCTTGACAGCTAGATCAAAGATCAGGAGAAACGACTCTATTGTTGTATGATAATCTGTAATACATTGGTTGCGTTTTGATCAAATGTGTTTAATCTTTTATTGTGCCTTGTGTAGTACTTGTTAAGTACTTTTTTTTATCCGTTTATATCTATTAAGTATTTGGGATATATACAGTAAAGTCCCAATATTTTCATCGATTTAACAAGAAAGTCTTAAACTTTATTTTTTTAACAATAAAGTCCAAATTACCGGTAGTTTTTGACACTTTTATCCTTTTTTCCCGGTTAGCCGGTAATTAGGATTTTTTTGTCAAAAAAATAAATTTTAGGAGTTTCTTGTTAAATCGTCAATTAGGATTTTACTGTCAAAAAAATAAAGTTTAGGATTTTTTTGTCAAATCGTTGAAAATATTGGGACTTTAGTGTATATATAATTTTTTTTGTTAGAAATTTAATGGTATGATACTCTTTAAGCATAAGAGTTATTGAAACTTTTACTAATCTGCTAGATCCTATTGAAATCCTTAACGTTTGCTTCTTGTTAAATCGTTTTTTTAATCACAACAAACCGACATTGAAAAAAATTGAGATAATCAAAAAAAAAAAAAAAGAACTAGGGTTGTGTTGGCTTTTTGCAGCCCCAAAAAAGGAGTAATAAGAAACCGAAAAAAACGAAATTGCCCTTCTTTCCCTTCTCCACATTCACACCCTTTTTACTAAGCATGAGTTAAAGCCAGGGCAATTTTGTTTTTTTAGGTTTCTAATTTCTCCATTTTTGAGACTGAAAAAAGTCAACACAACTCTGGTTCTTTCTTTCTTTTTTTTATTATCTCAATTTTTTTCAATGTCGGTTTGTTTTTTATTATCTCAATTTTTTTCAATGTCGGTTTGTTTTTTATTATCTCAATTTTTTTCAATGTCGGTTTGTTGAGATTAAAAAAATGATTTAACAAGAAACAAACGTAAAAGATTTCAATAGGATCTAACTAATTAGAGAATGATTCAATAACTATTATGCTTAAAGAGTATAATACCATTAAATTTCTAACCAAAAAAAGTATACATACACTAAAGTCTCAATATTTTCAACGATTTGACAAAAAAGTCATAAACTTTATTTTTTTGACAGTAAAGTCCTAATTGACGATTTGACAAGAAACTCCTAAAATTTATTTTTTTGACAAAAAAATCCTAATTACCGGCTAACCGGGAAAAAATGGTAAAGGTGTCAAAAACTGCCGGTAATTTGGACTTTATTGTCAAAAAAATAAAGTTTAGGACTTTCGTGTCAAATCGATAAAAATATTGGGACTTTATTGTATATATCCCTATGTATTTTACAAAAGTTTGGGTTTGTTATTAGAATGATACACATGTCCTTTTGTGATAAGCTATCTAATAATGGATTTCGACACACATACAGATAAGCCTTTTGGGATGTTCCTTGATTCATTCCCCTCAATGAAAAGTTAAACACACATAGACACTCACATACTCACACATGGGGTACCTAAAGCAATTAGTATTAAATTTTATGTTCATAATTCTCGTTTTCATCTTTTATATTCTACTACTTTTAGCCATTGAATATTGGCTTTAACATATACGACGTTCTTAGATGAGAGGTACGATACCCGAAGAAAACGTTCCCTTAATTAAGAAAATATTGGGTTTTGTATATACGACGTTCTTGGATAAGATGTACGAAGCCTTAAGCAAATGGCTTAATTAAGAAAGTTAGGCGTTTTAGGCTTAAAGCGTATTTTTGGAAACATACCTTTTTCCGACATTTGTTTGGTAACAATTAAAATTCAGAAACTTCTAAACTCAATTGCTAACAATTAAAACTTTCAAAACAAAATTGATATGAGTAGATATAGATTGTGAATAAGATTTTTAAAAGTATTTTGGTTCCGTTTAGGTTCAATTCTCCCCTTTTCTATGATTGATTTATCAAATACTGCAATGAATTTAACTTTCCTATTTACCGATTCTTAAGTTGATTAGTTCTCCTAATTAGATTAGCGAATCCTTCAATTCTAAAAGATTCTTAAGTACAGTGATCAATTGTATTAATTACCTTTAAAATGGTGCTCAATTTGGAATATGGACTACAAGAAAAAGTCAATAACGCTAGGATAGAATCAGTTCCAAAAAGTTGAAATTCCGTTATAAAAGACAAATCGCTATTGCAACGGCCCATTCCTGTGCTTAAAATCCCTGTAGCAACGGTTTGCAACGGAAACTATAATTCCATTGCAAATGCGACAATAGAATGAAATATGTTGTAGATGGTATTCTGTCGTCTATTACGTAGTAGGATTCCGTTACAGATTCTGTTGTAGTTTGTCCGTTGCGAATTCCATAGTCCACTTTCTGTAGCTAAATCCATTGCGTTTATTTCTATCACAACTTCAGTTGTAGTGCATACATAACAAATTTCGTAGGCATTTTGTTAGCAACATCTATGGTGATGTCTCCCTAACTAAATCCGTGGTCTTGGTTCCATAGCTACATTTGTGGTCTAGATTCTATAGTATATTCCATAGCAAATTACATAAACATGATTTCGTAACAAAGTCCGTTGCCACGTTTACGTAGCAAGATCCATAGATTTTTTTTGTTGAAATATTTTGGTTGCAAAGTTAGATACGGATATAAAAACAAAAATAATCAAATAATCAAATAAGATTTATACACTTAACAAAACAACAAATATCTTTTACAAGGAAATAAAATGTAAACCTAATTTAAAATAATTACTTTGTCAAAAGCAAGCCAACACTTTATGATCCATAACTACTTTTGGAGTTCCTTATAAACATTAATAACCATCATTGTCGATTGTAATTGTCGTTCAAGTTGCTCGCATTTTGTTTTGTGTTGTTCATCTCTGGCCTTCATTACTTCTTTCAGTTCTTCGTTTTGCTTTTTTTGTTTCCTCATAAGCATCAATTCTTCTAATTCATTCTTTTTGTCGTAATTTAAAAGAAACATGCTATATCATATTTGAAGAGTTTAGGCTCATGCAGCTGTAACAAATCAATAATATTATGCACAATCACAAAAAAAAAAAAAAAAAAAAAAAAAAAAAAAAAAAAAAAACAGTATAATAACTCAATAACATTTTACAATGATTTAGTTAATGACCCAAAATGTCAAACTTCTATGTATAATGCTAATATTTAGTTATTTTTTGATGTTTCTAATGTTGTTTCTGATTTTTAAATGACATCATTTTTTATGATAGTATTTGTTGTTTTTTATAACTCGTGTATTTGATGCTGATATTTATTTATTTATTGATGATGTTGATTTGATTTTGAATATGTTACGTAAGGAAAGCAAAAGAAAGGCTCATGTTTTTCTCATGTATTGAAACCATAATCTGAAATTAATTAGACACGAATAGACGATTCTTTATGTATTTTTGTGTGATATTGTACCAAAATTTGGTAGATTTTATGTTAATTTCAGCATTACACGCTTTTTCCTATGGAATTCGACAATTTCATGTTACTTTTTGCTTTAGGAATGGTGTGAAAAACAATAGAAGTTCTTTCTTTTTGGTGGAAAGCCAAAAGCTAGTAAATCCATGAAAGCAAGCAGTGATTGTCATGCGTACTTGAAGAACAGGTACCTTTAGCATTTGAAAATGATTCATTTTATTTTATTTTGTATTTGTTATAATTATTGCTAGTTGTTTTTTTTTTTGCATTATATCATTGTGTTAGATGTTAATAGGTTACAAGAAGAGTGAAAGTTCTTATAAGACCAGTTGAAGAACGATGAACTTTGAAATTGATAAATTGTCATTTGTAGACTCTAAGCTAGATAAGAATGATGGGTTTTGAATGGGTATGATTGGAATATCAAGGATTAAATTGGGTACCATATATTGTTATGAAGACAGTTCCTATTCATAGAATGTGTATTGAAAAGCAAGTTCTTGGAAATGGGTTGAAATTAGAAGTTAAAAAAGATGGTATTCCTGACAGCGATGGTAGTTATGAGTATAGTACATCGAGCATCGAAGAAAAAGAGGAAGAAGAAAATATTGAGTAGCCATTGAATGAAGGTAAACATACCCGGTTTTGATTTTTCTTTGAGTATATTTGTTTGCACGTTTCTTTATTAAGTGAATGGTCTCTTACATGTTCATTTTGTTTATTTTTGCAGATTTGTAGCTAGGGCATTAGATCTGATGGTTTTTTTTGTTGATGGTTACATCGTCTAACTTTTAGTGTTTGCATGTGAATTGGTAAATCTGATATTATGTATTAGTGTCTTGGATAAAATTAAATGTCATTTCATTCCTTACCAATATTCATAATAACAGATCAACGATTAATTTACTCCACAACAAAACAACTACTGAATTGATTTCAATAGCAAATTTCCATAACAACATGACTATGAATTATAATTCCTTACCAACATTGCTACATAACCTATTTAATAACGAAATTCTTTACAAAATAGCAATGTGCATTTACTCCATAGGAAATCATCTACATAATTGATTTGTGTAGCCAATATCTATTCCTAACAAAATTCGTAACAAAACTTGCAACATATGCATAGTCAAACTTCCACGAGTTTTATTTTCATTGCAAATTTCCATAGTTGAATAGCTATAAATTTGAACTCCATAGCAAAATTTCAATGAAATTTAATTTTGTAACGAAATTCCTAACAACTAGAAATGATAAACACTATGCTAGACATGATTATAATAGAAAACCTAAATCAATGTGTTGCTTCACTTGATTGCTTCAGATCTCGCTCCGATGTTGATCTCTCTTTTCTAGGATAGTTTTTAGGTCTCTTTTGTCACAATTCTCCATATTAAATGTCTAGTTTCTTTAAAAAATGGAAGTATTTTTGTAATTATAAGGTTTCCATTTGTTAAGGATTTTCACCGCTAGGACATATTCTTTGTGTTACTGAACCTTATCTTATCATGTGTTCTCCAAGTTTAAATTGGCAAAGGTTATCACTCAGTCATCATTTTAGCAGCACTGAGTCGCCACGGAGTTGATACAATATGTGTGCAATTGGCTGCAGACCATGCAAAGTTGCAAGAAGAGCTATGCTGACTGGCGACATCCAAACGTCTAGTTCCATGTCGGAGATATTGTGCTTCTGAATGTGTCATCCGGTTTCCAAAACATGGAAAGTTGGGCCCAAGATACATTGGCCCCTTCAGGATTATCACCTGGGTGGGCAAGGTTACGCATTGATTAGACCTGCCTGATGAGCTTAATCAGATTCACAACACTTTCCATGTCTCTTACCTATGAAAGTGTTTGGCTGATGATTCTGCAGTGGTTCCTATGGACGACATTCAAGTTAATGAGCACCTGAATTATGTTGAGAGACCAATTATGATTCTTGACAAGAAGATGAAGACCTCATGAAAGAAGGTAGTAGGTTTGGTGAAGTTTCAATGGCGGTATTGGAAAGGTTTTAAGTAGACTTGAAAACCTAAGGAAGAGATGAGGGAGCATTATCCCGATTTTTTTGCGACAACGTACTTCAAGGACAAAATTCGATTCAAGTGGGGGAGATTTGTAACATCCGGATCCTTGAGGTATCAAAATGTGAAGTATAATATGAGTTTTAGGAGAGTCACGGCGTGAGGGAAGCACTGTCATGTCATAACATGGTTGCGTCAATCAGTATGGATCATTTGAGTGTCACGATGTGAAACCTAATCATATGAAAAACCCTAATTTCGAACTTAATCCCTATTTAAAGAAAGTGAGGGACTAGGGTTTCCTTCACCCTCAGCCTACATTGCCTCCACGTGCCCATTTGGCTAAAACCTAGTTCTCTTGAAACTTTTGAGCTCACTTTTGTAAATTTTTTGGTGGTTTTGATGGAAGAAGAAGAAGTTTTGGTGTTTAGTTCTTCTAAGAATACCTTCATCATCCTTGTATGCAGCTTCTAGACTTCTTGTAAGTCCTCAAAATCTCATTTTTTGCATACTTCTTAGATCTAGATGTTATGCCATATTTTACCCTATTTGTGAAGACGAAATGAGTATAAAAGAGATAAAGTTTGCAACATTATGATCTCTCTGGGTCCCCAGACCGTTATATATCATAGATCTACGATGTGGTTGTGATTTAGGGACTTTGAATGGTATTTAGGTTATATTGCATCTTTTGCCCTAGATTTAGGAAATGCCAAGCATGCGGTATGCATGTCCATAAAGTTTGCATTTTTAAGGATTGTTAAGGTCCTTAAAACCCTTTTGGAAGTTTCATATTGAAGACTTTAAGAATTAAGTTCTTAATGGTTGGTTCCATGCATTAAGTTGCAATTAAGGACCTAGGAATTAAGATCTTGGCTTAGTGAAATGTCTTAATGGAAAAAGTTGGAAACTTTATCCATCAAAGCCTTAGGATGAGTTAGATCTAAGATTTGGAGCTCATGAAGTGGACAAAAAATGTAAAACCCCATATTTTTTTCAAACAAAATTTAATGCTCTGTTTTAACCCAAAGGCAAGGTTTAACAAAAGAAAAAAAATATTTAACAAATCATCAGAGTTTAAACAGTTTCAAAAAAATTTCTTGGGTGTTACTAACATTGTATCAAATAAACCATAGTAAGCAAACCAAGATTTACAAGATCAAAGTCAAGTGTAACTTATGCTCCACTAAGTCTCCCATGGACTTCATTACTTCTAGATCACTTCACACCTTTAGCTATCACCTGAGATACATGGCATTTAAAAAGAGATACGTAAGATAAAATGTCTTCTGAGTTATGTGGGTTTTAGACATTAAAACATTTCAAGTATTTTCAAAGAAATTCATTTCTTACATAACATAAATTGTCTTTGATATCATAACATTTACTTCCTTTGTCATTCCCAATGCCAAGGTGGAAAGAACAAATCAATCCACCAAGGTATCATAATAGGACATCTACTTCGCGACGGGGAGGTACCACCCCAGTAGATTCCTCTAGTGCCTCTTATGAGGTATCATGGTCTGGACGGTTTTCATTGCATCGTTACATTCTTTCCTTTTCCATCAGCATATAATCATTAAACATATTCAAAAGAAACACTTAAATTTTCGAAACATTTTACCAGAAGATAGTTTAACATTTAGCCATGCGCCCCAAAGTGGGGAAAAAGTCCACACATACTCACCTAGTTCTCCAATCTAGGTTGCTACTCTCTTTCAAGCTTCTTTCCACAAGTAACACCCCCCTTAAGTACTACCTATTAAATACAAGTAAAGGTCAATTAAAATGACCAAAATACCTGTAACGACCGTAAAATTTAAGCCAAATTAAAACATTTTAATTCACTCAAAAACCATTAAATTCATACATCTTATTTTCAAAATAGTTTAAACATAAGAGCATCCCCCAGAACCATATCACATAAATCATAAAACATTAGGAGCGGTACGATCACGCTTTCTCCTTGTCACGATCTCCTGAAGTACCTGAAACAAAACACTGAACTGTAAGCCCAAAAGCTTAGTGAGTTACCCCCAAAATACCAACCACAGATAAACATACTCATAACATATCGCAAATAGAACAGCCATGCACATCAGTTCTACTGTGGGACTGGTCCACCGCACCGGGCCTTCAGTCCAGCTGGTCCACCCTCCGAGTCCAGCCATGTATATCGAGTCTACAGTGTGATTGGTTCGCCCGCACCAGGTCTTCAATCCACCTGGTCGACACTTTGAGTCTACAGTATGACTGGTCTACCCGTACCGGGCCTTCAGTCGGTCTGGTCCACTCTCCGAGCCACGGCATGTCTGGTCCGCCTTCTTGGGGCCTTCAGCCTATCCATACCACTCGCTGGGCATTCGAAATATCCGGTCCGCCCTAGGTATGTTGGCCTACAGCACAAAGCAGGACCCGCCTCAACCCAAACCCCCATCAAACAACCATGTCCACATAAAACAATTAATCACATAACAAATCCTTAACCAGACAAACGATCTAACAGATCATATAACATATCAACATCCTAACCAGGCTTCCGACCTAACCGGTCACTAGCATAATATTACCCTATATACCAGGTACCGACCTTAACCAAGTCACTAACATAGCATTACCCTAAATACCAAGATGCAGATCTAGCAAAGTAATAACATAACAAGCAATACCCGAACTTCCATCCGATAAAGGGCCAACCTTGGTGCTGTGGACCCTGTCGATATAGTGAGGACTGCAATTAACGACTAAAGAGATAAGACCAAGCAGCTCCGACCACCGACACGAACTTCACCTCAGAACACTACCAAAGAACAAATTCCATAAATACCAGAATTACCAAATTACCCTTGGAAGTCAAACTGGTCAATTGTTGGTCAAAGTCAAAGTCCTCAGACAAAGTCAACCTTCTTGTTTGACTTCTACTCGCCGAGTCAGCCCGTCGACTCGCTGAGTTCCCACACCCAGAAAACTCTCATATCACAACTTAACTTTCCGAGTCTCCCCAAGACTCGCCGAGTCAAACGATCGCTGAGTCCCATCCTGACCAACTCACCGAGTCAACAACCGACTCACTAATCCAAAGCTTTAACCAAAAGAGTTTGGGTTCTGGGACCAAACTCGCCGAGTCTAACAACAGACTTGCCGAATTCCAAGGCAATCTTAAACAGACTCGTCGAATTGTTCTTCCAACTCACTGAGTCCATGCACATGTCCATATAACTCATCGAGTACACCCATGTGACTCGCCGAGTCTCTCCAGTTCTCAACCCATTCAGAAGCTATCCGAGTCATGCAGAGGCTCAAATCCATAGATCCACCCTCCTACAATCTAACCCTCACATAAAGTTGCAAACTTTACGTGAAACCATGGAGATTTAGGCCCAAAACATACTAGGGATTGGGTTTTGGACAAAGGGGCTTCGCCAACAATTCAATGACTGAAACTTTATGACATTATGGACCATCACAAGCCTGGATCTAAAGTAGCAGCCTCAGATCTAAGCCTCTAACTCGAAATAGCTCTTAATCATACCAAAAATGCCCCAAATTTCAAAAGATAATATATATAGATACCAAAGAGCCCAAGCAACAGATTATTACCTCCAATATATGCTCCACTGAAGTAGATCCCAGATCTACACCACTCCTTTGCAGCAAGCTTTTAATTCCTCAAGCTCTTTCTCACCAATTTCCTCTTCCAATCTCCTCATTAATGAAGTCTCAGACTAAGGTTAGGGTTTCTAGAATTCTCACGGGATTAGGAGGCTGGGAGAAGGACATAAAGTCCTTTAAATAGGGGGCAAACCCTAAGATTAGGGTTTTTCTCATTCCAGCACCAACTCGTAGAGTCCAGCTTCTGACTCGGCAAGTTGGTCACTTGATTTGTGATCCAAACCCGCTCCAACTTGACGAGTAAGCATACCTACTCGTCGAGTCCATTCCTTTATTTACACTTAGCAACTTTCACTTATTGTTCCGAACTTGGGATGTTACAATTCTCCCCCGCTTAAATTAGGCTTCGTCCTCGAAGCCTGCGGCAACACAAACTTCCGGGTGATACTCCCACAATGCATCCACTGGTCTCAACCGACCCAGATTCCATGAAACACTGCTATCGAATCCTTAAAATTCATCCCTTCCCTTGCAGGGTCCTGATAATCGCTTCAAGCCGACCACCGGCTTCTCCTTCCTGATAACAACACTCATTGACCAAATGCCACCAGAAGACATTACCTTACTTCCAACTTACGCATTCATTTGCCACCTGCGAAAACTGGATACCATTCTAAACCATCGGGTCTTGTCCCAGTATTAGCTCATTATCTTTCGCCCAACTAGCGCCACCCTTATCAATTTGCAACGATGGAAAATCATCTCGCTTCCTCCTTGGATCAAATCCCCTACCTTGCTGACATGATGAAAGAATTCACAGCTTCCGAGCAACCCTCCTGAACACCTAGCTATAATGTTCATACACATCGTACCTGCTCCAAATAGCCTCGGGCTGAAAAACCAGGCACGCCTACGATGGTCCAGCCATCCCTAGGATGGAACACGACTACGTCCATATCTCCTGACCACAACCATACTCGAAAATAAGGATCTTGTCCTTGCGTCACCCTTGAACCCTTTGGTTCGACACAACGGAGTGCAACCCACTCACACCTCCCTATCACAACCTCTAGGTCCTTGACCTCCGACTGTAATATCCTCATATAGTCCTCAACACCAGTCCAGACTACTCCTGAGTCTGTTAGCCTGCTGCCACACCTTCCTTTGTCCAAACCTCCAATCTGGAACCACTATACTCCTCCTCTTCCAAGTTGATTGAAAACATGCCTGTGCATCATCCAACATTGCTACAACCTCAACGGGCATCCAACCCGTAAATGCTTCCATATATTTGGTACAACCCGAATGCTTACTATCAATAACTGAAGTACTTTTGATCATCGATTCACGCTATTATTTTCCTTTTAGAGGACCCACACTCCTTTTGGAGCTATATACCTTTCCCTTCCAGGAAATCTACTCAAGAAACCTTGCCACACCTGCAAGTGCCACTATGCTAAACTCCACTCTACACTATCCATGTAAAGCAATTGTTATTCTCCAACTCCCATATACTCCGAATCTGATCACATACTAACTAGGCCCACGCATGGCCTCTAGCCAACTCCATCATCATGATCAATACTTGCGGCCAGACCATATTGATTACCATTTATGGCGATATATTCACTTATTCTCCTCATACTGATCCACTAACACATACAGAGTCTTCAGCATGATTGGATCGCCTTTCCAGGCCTTCAGCCAATCTGGACCACTCTCGGAAGCTTCATCATGTCTGGACCGCCCTCCAGGGCCTTCAGCCTGTCTGGACCATTCCCCGAGCCTTAGGCCTGACTGGTATGCCTTCCGGCCTTTAGTCTATCCGGGCCGCTCAAAACTGTCGTACGCCACCCTAAACCATCCTTCCCCGGAATCTCTCCCATGAAATCTGTTCTAGCCCTCTTGGGGCTCCGAACTCCAGTTTCGTTCTCGGAATCCTTTCCAAGGCCTAACCCAGGCCTCACATTGTCTCACCCCAAAACCAGAACGGCGGAAACGTTCTGGGGTGGATGACGTCATGTCAAGTATCACAACATATGCAGTATAGTAATCAAAGTACAACAACCATTGCATTAATAGTAATAGTTTTACATAGTTTACATTACAATACATCAAGGTAATACAGGTAATGATATAAAAGCCACTTGGTACTAAAGTTTCTTCATCAAAAGCTCCGGGGAGGTACCTGTCTAATGCTTACCTAAGAATACAAGTTATTTGAAAAGCGAGTATCAGCATTTTTACAAATGCTGGTGAGTTCATAAGTATTTAGTGTCATTTTATTCAAGTAACTTTAATAAAAGTGGTACTTTTAGGGTATCCATTTCATTAGTGTCTTTTCCAGAAAATCCTATATTTTCTTTAATAAAAGCAGTCTTCTACCAAGACTGGACGGAGTTATGTGGTAAAAAGTAGTTTTCCCTTAATCGCTATCATTATTAAAATACATAATTTGATTATTAAAGAAAGCAAGAGAAATCAGGGAAATAACATATGCCTCAGCAGTGAGGACTGCTGACTAAGGCAAAAGGAATCATAGACTCCAGGAGAGTATTGAACGAACGACACGCCTGTCTCAGTCTAACAAAAGGAGATACAGACCCTAGACGGTACCAAATGAAAGATACAGCTAGTAAGGTCTAAAACAAAGAATACAGACCGCAAACAGTATCAAATGAAAGATACATCTAACAAGGTCTAACACAGAGAATACAGACCGCAGACAGTATCAAATGAAAGATACAGGTTGCAAGGTCTACAAACAGTGTGACTCTGAGAATGGGTTTCCAGCATACAGTGTAAGTTGCTGGTGAAATACCGTTACCTTAAGGCCATGAATTATAAGGCAACCTAGGATACTCGTAACCATACTAACCGACACTAGAGTACCTGACGCCCTACAAGCGTCTATAAAATATGACATTTGTCACCCCTTGGCTTGGTGGGCCGTGGACTGTAGCTAGCAGTCAGGGTGCAGGGGTGTTAATCCCGTATAGATCTATACACAAAATATCCGCTCTCCCTACAGGAGACTCTAGTTACCAACTAGATGACGGAGAAGGCCGTGTCCCGAAGATGCATCCCAAAGAGTGGGTAGTGGGTTTCATATATAAGTGTTGAACTAGAGGTAGAGACTCATAACTGAACTGACTAGAGTAAACCTATATGTCTATGCTCGTATACATAACATACAACTAATGAATCAAATGACCTTCGGACGACCATCCGATCCCACCAGACCACATCTCAATGAAGAAAATGAAATAGGGCGGACAAACCTTCCTAAGTCCTTCAATCATTATTTATATGCACCTATACAAGTATATACATACATCTAACTACGACTGAGTGTGTAACAAGTGGAAACGTATCGTGATGTATAACTGAGTCGTGGTGTGTAAACGTACAGTGTGGAATAACCGAATTGTGATGTATAACGTACAGTGTGGAATAATTGAATCATAAAGTGTGAACGAATAGTGTGGAATAACCGAATTGTGATGTATAACGTACAGTGTGGAATAACTGTATTGTGATGTATAACGTACAGTGTGGAATAACCGAATTGTGATGTATAACGTACAGTGTGGAATAACTGAATCATAAAGTGTCAACGAATAGCGTGGAATAACCAAATCGTAACGTGTAAACAAAACAGTGTGGGATAATCGAATCGTGAAATATAAGCGTTACCAAATATAAGTGTATCACAAAGTGGAAACGTTATCAAGTAGGAGTTTAAATTAAGTAAAAGCAAAGCAGCGGCATCTAACAAGCAAGAGTATATGACATGTAAGAAAACTTTGATGAAAACCTTGGAAAAACCTTTATACTTAAGAAAGTCACAACTTGGTATTCTTTGGTAAAATAAGTTTGAAAACCTTTAGAAATTCTTTGGACACCTTTCATAAACCAGTTTAAAATGAACTTTGATAAAACAGTATAAGTAAGAGTTATGAACAAGTGAAAACATTTTAGAAAACCATTTATAGTATCCTACTCGGTAAAACAGTTTATAGTGTGGTAAATTCTTGTGCATGCGGGTTATCAATCACATGTGATTGATATGATAACTGGCATGTTTAACTTGTATTCCCCCCTATAAAACATGTAAAAAAACGTTTAAAAGGTTCATTCAGGGGTATGAACTCACCTGGCGTAAGTGGATCCGACGAAGGCGCCGGTTGGGTGCTCGGTGTCAAGTAAGGACTTGCACACACTTTGTGACCTATTTAACATATGATAACATATGTTCACATACAATTAGTATATTATATACTAATTAAACAAATATACGCACCCTAAAGAGCGGAAAACACTTTGGTTAAGTGTTTCGGGTGTCCCGGGTAACATCTAAGGGCTTGAATGGCTTAGGAATGGAGTTTACTCTTCAAGAGTAAACTCACCTTATGGTGTTTATGGCCCAGGGGCAACTCCCCATGATTTTATGGCCGTAAACTCATGGTGAGGGGTTCTAGGGTGTTTTAAGGGCTTTATCTTGTTCGTGGAATTTTGCTAGGTCCAAATCTGGAAGGTATGAATGGGTTTAGGGCTTTTAAAGGGACCATATGGGAGTTTACGGCCCATGAACTATCCCTATGGGAGTTCACGGCCATGAACTCCTACACCTTGATTTTATTGAAGTTTTAAGTCCCTATTCCAACCCTAGTAATTTATAATGAGGTATGAGGCCATTCGGGGGGGATTAAAACCATCATTTGGCTTGATTTAGAGGTGTTTAGGGCCCTGGGCATATGTCTGGCTGTAAACTCCTTTTAATCCCTCAACTTCTTGTGTTTGAATGCTTAAAACCCGAAATAGGAAGCCCCTAATTTATGTCTGAAGCCTAAGGGTGGTTTGGGAGTGTTTTTGGGGCATTTATACAATCATAAGAGGTGTTTACGGCCTAAGCATGTGCTTGGGCCGTAAACTCTCTTTTAGGCCCTAAATCATTGTGTTTTCATGTTTAAACACTCCTAGATAAATTCCTTAATTGGTTCCTAGGCTCAACGGGACAAGTTCAGGTCATTTTGGCCACATTTAAGGTGTTTAGGGCCTAAGGAGGATCTTAGGCCGTAAACTCCTCTTTCACAGCTTCTAAGTCCGATTTTTAGGGTATAATCACAAGCCAGGGTGTTTGGAACAAGCTAGGGTAAGTGGACATACGATTTGGAAGCGTTTGGTTGCGGATTCGAGTCGAAAACGAGTCTAGAGAGAGAGTATAAAGAGAGAGAGAGAGGGTGAAAAAGGTTCAAATGGGGTTTACTCCCCCTTATATATGGGTTGGAGTTGGAGTTCAGTGGGGATCTACCCGATACTGACGTTAAACGGGGCTTTTGGTCGCACCCGATTTAGTGGTCGTAATAGAATTTTACCTTTTTTCCAGAATTAATATGGAAATGTAATTTAAGTGTTTTCTTTTACTTTATTACGACTATCCGACATAAAACATAAATAAATAAAACATTTATTTATTTGACGACTTCTTATTAACGGAACTTTTATACAGTGAAATATTCCGTTAACGGTAACAGGGTAATGTAACGGAATAACTTTGGGTTGTCACACACATCAACCAACTATGTTTCCTGAAACCATGGTCTGTTCCCTGCCGACTTGACTATCACTTTCTCCAATCATGCCACACTCTCTCCTAACAACATTAATAAATCCAAACAACTAACCAACCCTGGATGCTTGTTGTTTCACCAGAGAATTTTCCAATTCTCCCCACTTAGTGTACCCACTACTAACTTCCGCTGACAAACCGGCATAACTTGATAAAGTTTCCCCTTCAACTCCAGGAACCAAATCCCTCCGGAGTGAGCAACCTCCACAAGTCACTCTCCCGACACCGTATATCCCGAACTCCAAGGAAATTTGAATCTCAACTGAACACTTCTCGCAACGTTGTTGCTATTCCAAGCAACGAGATCATATACCTTACCTTTCGACTAAGATTCCTTCTGAATGCTAGCCAACTACAACTCCTAACTACTAAGATCCCCAAACATACTATGAATCATGCGCAAAAGGCAAACAGATTTACAATACCACATAATCAACAAGATAACAAGCCATCAAAATGGAAACATACCCGCAGCTGCATCTGGCTCTGCCCTGACCTCCTCTGCTGTAAACTGGAAAACGCATCCCTGAGCCCTCGTAGGCTCCGCTCCACCTTGACCTCCACCCGTAATCCTCAATGTGGCCAGTGCTGGAGCCTGCACCGGTCTTGCAACAAGCTGTGGACAATTGACCCTTAAGTGTCCAACCTGATGACAGTGATAACATATCCTCATATCCTAAGCTGCGACCGGCTGACAACAATCCCTCACATAATGCCCCTCTTTCTCACACTTACGACACTCACCACTGGACCTACAAACCCCGGAATGACCCTTCCCACACTTCTCACAAGTGCGGCTGCTCCGACCTCCAGCCCTAGAGTCAACGATCTTGGATCATTTCGGCACCGGCTGCAACTACACTGGGGCCTTCCTCTGCTCTCGCAACTGCAACTGCATCTCTAACTCCCGCCGCCTGGCGACCTCCTGCAATTCTAACAATATATTACACCTCTGCGTGGATACAAACTGTTGATGTCCCTTTTAATCATACTTAGATATCGGTACATCTGAGCCTGCTCCGAAGCGAAATCCGGGCAAAACATTGCCTTATTAGTGAACATCCTTGTGATCTCCGTCACTGACTCTGAATCCTGCTTCATCTCTAGTAATTCCTGAGCCAACCTCTCTTTATCAACCCGTGGAACATAACGAGTGCTGAACATCTCTCGAAATTGATCCTAAGTAACCGCAGCCCGCTGCGCATGCGAATAAGATCCCGTAGTCAACCTCCACCAATCCTTCGCCCCGATCCTCAAAAGGTTCAGAGCACATCTCACCCTCTGATCCGCAGGGCATGAACATGTGAAGAAATAACCCTCCACGTCTGACAACCACCTCATAGCAATGATCGGATCCTGAACTCCATCGAAAGTAGGGGCTTCGTATTATCGAAGTCCTGATACTGAAAACCTCGATTGGATCCTCCTCCTGCCACTGTTATAGCTGTTGTAACTGCCGCGGCAGCCGCCTCTGCAAGAGTTGCATAACGCTCATCAAAGTACTCAACCATGGCGGTCTTGATCGACCAAAACATCTCCAGAAACTCAGTCGGGACATAGCAGCAACTTCATCATGCACGATCTCACGAATCCTGGAATCCAACTCGTTCGTACCCATCTGACCAATGACGTCAGGTGGTACCGATCCACCCTGATCACCCTCTCCGGATCCCAATCCCAAACCGGATCCTGCCTCGAGACGTCTCGTAATCTCCATAATACAAATACATCACAAGATATTAGGCATTCCTCATAATAACCCCGAGAACCAGCTCCAAAAAAAAACTCTAGGGGTTGTGACTTCCTTGACACGCATATGGGTCCCGTGCTTTCAGTAGTACGGGCCCATACTACCTTCCACACCTACCCATATTTTTATCAAGTATCACCACAACACCCTAACAATAGCATATACATAACGAACACTCATCTCCTAGAGGAGCACCATCATTCCATAACCGACCTACCGGTCTCACGCAACCCTCCTATCCATGAAACTTCCACCAACCCTGTAGCACTAGTGTATGCTAGTCATACACAATGCTAGAACCTAGAGACTTTCGAATATCTGATCCTACCCTAAGCTCCTAATCAAACAAGAACCGAACATAAGGCCAAATCAAACATTCTCAGGCTATAAGATCTTGGTTATATGTAACCGTGATGCATACACTAAGCAACTAGAGTAATGATGTCAATTTCATATAAGGAAACCCTAGGCTAGCAGGCATCATATAATCAGGCAATTTTATCATGCACTTCCTGAAAGTCCCTAACCTAGTACTAGCATGCCGTTCTAACATATCACATAATCAAACAACTTGTATGGTATTTTGGGGTCTACTTACTGGCTCCGGCTGATCGTTCCCTCTGCGTCCTCCTTTACTTATTTGGAAAAATCCTTTTTTAAAACCATTTTGAAAATCCCTCCTTGATTTGAGACTGGATTCACATGAATGTTCGTCCAATTAACTCAAATTAAGGCTCTGATACCATCTTGTAATGACTGTAAAATTTAACCCAAATTAAAACATTTTAATTTATTCAAAAACCATTAAATTCATACAACTTATTTTCAAAATAGTTTAGATATCATAGTATCCCCCAGAACCATATCACATAAATCATAAAACATGAGGAGCAGTACGATCACGCCTTCACCTTGCCACGATCTCCTCAAGTACCTGAAACAAAACACTGAACTGTAAGCCCAAAAGCTTAGTAAGTTACCCCGAAAATACCAACCACACATAAACATACTCATAACATATCACAAATAGAACAGCCATGCACATCGGGTCTACTGTGGGACTGGTCCGTCGCACCGAGCCTTCAGTCCACCTGGTCCACCCTCCAAGTCCAACCATGTATATCGAGTCTACAGTGTGATTGGTCCGCCCACACCGGGCCTTCAAGCCACCTAGTCCACACTTTGAGTCTACATTATGATTGGTCCGCCCGCACCGGGCCTTCAGCCAGTCTAGTCCACTCTCCGAGCCTCGGCACGTCTGGTCCGCCCTCTTGGGGCCTTCAGCCTATCCGGATTGCTCACTGGGCCTTCGTAATATCAGGTCCGCCCTGGGTATGTTATCCTATAGCACAAAGCAGGACCCGCCTTAACCCAAACCCCCGTCAAACAACCATGTGCACATAAAAGAATTAATCACATAACAAATCCTTAACCAGACAAACGGTCTAACAGATCATATAACATATCAACATCCTAACCAGGATTCCGACCTAACCGGTCACTAGCATAACATTACCCTATATACCGGGTACCGACCTTAACCAGGTCACTAACATAACATTACCCTAAATACCAGGATGCAAGTCTAGCAAAGCAATAACATAACAAGCAATACCCGGATTTCCATCCGATAAAGGGCTGACCTTGGTGCCGTAGACCCTGTCGATATAGTGAGGATACCTCACTTGCAATTTCTGACTGAAGAGATAAGACCAAGCTGCTCTGACCACCGACACGAACTTCACCTCAGAACACTACCAAAGAAACAATTCCATAAATACCAGAATTACCAAACTACCCTTGGAAGTCAAACTGGTCAATTCTTGGTGAAAGTGAAAGTCCTCAGACAAAGCCAACCTTCCTGGTTGACTTCTACTCGCCGAGTCACCCCGTCGACTCGCCGAGTTCCCACACCCAGAAAACTTTCATATCACAACTTAACTCGCCGAGTTCCCCCCAAGACTTGTAGAGTCCAACGATCTCTGAGTCCCATCCTAACCAACTCACCGTGTCGCCAACCGACTCACTAATCCAAAGCTTTAACCCAAAAGAGATTAGCTTTGGGGACCAGACTCGCCGAGTCTAAGAACAGACTCACCGAGTTCCAAGGCAATCTTCAACAGACTCGCTGACTATGTTGGGCCATATGTTGGGCTTTGGCCCATTATTTGACTTTTGACCTTTACAAATTATGGCCTCATGTCAACTTCTTCCAACTTCGATCTAGTCGACTCCTTAGCCTATAACATGTAACTTATAAACTTAATTTCAGAGTTGTTTGGCAGGATCTGAACTTTAAAGATCTTATTAATATGTCTAAATTTTTAAGATCCATTATTTTAAGAGGATAGAAATGAAAGTAAGACGAGAAATTAAAAGGCTTTTAAACAGACCCTTAGCCTAATAGTAAAATATTACACATACAATTTTACCTACAACATATAAAATGTAGTTTACATTCAAATTTTAAATGATTAATATGAAAGTTGAGATTTAAAAAACCTGATACTATAAACTTTGAATAATTTAGTTGGTGAGTCAAGTAGTGATGTCGTTTCCTTTAAAGTATGGTTGTATACCTACTATAGTTGATGTCATGGTGAATTTATGCGACCATTTTTGGTTGGATAGTTGTAAAGGTGGTTGCTTTTCACTTTAGTCATTATATTTATTTCTTCATTTCCATAACAGATGTTGCTCAAATGAAAATCATCATAAACTTTGTTGTTATAATTCGTCTTTATTTGTGGTTGCCAATATGCCTCTATAATGTTCGGTGTTATATTTGCTTGGTATTTTCTATATGGAAGGGATAATACTTGTGTTCATGTAGCTATTTCTATGATGATTGTTGTAGTATGTATATTTTCTTTGTTTTTGATGTTTGTGACATCCTATCTATTTCTTTTAACGATGTATTTGCTAGCTTCCTGCTTCATGCTTTTTATTTTAATGCATGTCCGCCATTCTACAAAATAGCTAATATAATCAATGTTCTAATATAATCAATAGTTAAGTGAAAACTATTATTTACACAATTTCATTAAATACTATTCGGGTTGCCAAAAACACTTATATACTTTTAGGAAAAATCTATTATAATAAATGAAGGTTTTTTTGCCACATGTCCTTTTCTCATTAATTTGTACATATGATATTTTTTAGAATTTTTAAATTTTCTATTTTTCACTTGTCATTTTGTTGTATTTTTCATTTTATAAATTTAAAATTTCACATTTAATATGTAAAGTATTTATTAGAAATGGTTTATATATGTAATGTATTCAATACATTAAAGTCTCATTAATTTTAATAATTCAAAAAATTTCTTATTTTTCTTATAAATTCAAACTATTTAAATTATTAAAATTTCATATTTATTTTTTTTAATTAAACTCATGTAATACATGAGTCTCACACCTAGTGATTTATAAAGGTAACGAACTTTCAGTTTCGTTAACATTTAATCACTTTTCTCTTTTTCTATATCCCTTAATTACCCGAAAACTCATTTTTTTTTTTGCCAGAAATATCATTATGATTGGATATTGTAAATCATACAAGTATTTTTGAACAAAAAAAAATAAGTTCACTGGTAAATTATGTATACATAAAAAGGAATGTGACTATATGTGAGAAAAATATAATTTTGTTACATGATAATTCGTTACTTCTTAATCTTTCGTTTTAACTTTATTAAAAAAATCTACTAATTTGTAAGATCTTCATTTTTATAAAATCTTATTATATAAATCTATTTCTTATATTGATAAAAAAAATAATTAACAATTAAAATACGACTTACTAACCACTGTAATTATAATAAACGGAAATTACCTGACTATCATTTAAACATTATTTTCACTTGCACCTTCAATCAATTTCAAGTTTTCACAAACCATAATTTCAATTTAATAGGAATATTACAAAAACATTTCAATGATGCGTAAAAGTTTAAAACAATAATTTGTCTCTAAGAACATAAAACACAAGCCCTTTGTTAAAATCTCAAAAGTTTAAGAGAATTTTTTTTTCCCTTTTTGAACTTTGCGCCTTACAAAAATGGTGGTGCAAGTGCTTATATTTGTATTCACTTGACATTCTTTGTTATGAACACATGAAGATGATTGAAATTTCTAAGAAAACTAAAGACCACGCTTAATAGTTTAATTGCTTTTGATCAGTATAAAAAGCGGATTATTAAGAATGGACTTACAAAATAAATTTTTAATATCAGAAAGTTCTAAGAGAAAAAAAAATATATTTATAAATTTAAATCCTTTTAAAATTCTTATTAGTTTATAATAATAATAATAATAATAATAATAATAATAATCAATTGTCAGTTCAATACATATCGATTGAAGACAAACGGACAACAACCTGCGCCGCTAGCCTAAATGTATGTATCTTTTAAATATTTGTCTAAACGTTTATACATATTTATTTTTATAAAAAGATTTTTGTGTATCTTTTAAATATTTGGGTAAACGTCTGATGATTCTGTCACCTTGACATTCTTGTATGCGAAAACTTAAAAGGGATTGAAGTGCCTGTTTGAATTATCATCATAATAATTTTCACTTATATTAATTATGGTGGTTGGTAAGTTATGTTTTAATGCTTTTATATATATATATATATATATATATATATATATATATATATATATATATATATATATATATATATATATATATATATATATATATATATATATATATATATATATAGAAAGATATTTAAAAAATATTTAAAAAAAAATTTAAAAATATATTTGAATAGATTTTTTAATACAATTAAATGAAATATTAAAAATAGATAATGAATTAATGAATTAGGAGGTAACAAAATTGTATTTATATTTATATTTTGGGTATTTAAGAAAAGACTCATAAATCATCAATGACATTTTCTAAATATAAAAAAAGACTTAAAATGAATGAAAAAAAAAAATTTCTTTAGTCAGATAAGTCGTTATCATGAAATACAATGAAGTAGCTACGACCAAAAAAAAAAAAACGTATGCACAAACAGAACTATCCGTGTACGTTCATTTATAGTGGTATTTATGGATGATGGTGGTAAGTCATACAAATTGATGCTTACATAGGGAAATTTATTGAAGTAGGTGCTTTCTTTGACGAAATTCAAGTAGTTGGTAGGTCATCTAAAATGATGTTTATATATGTAAAATAATTAGCATGAAAGTTATCAAAATGAGAAATAAACATATGAACTAATAATAAAGTTATCATTAATTATAAATATATTTTTATTTCAACAAGCATATATAGTTGTATTATATTCATCCATCTTAATCTAGTCAACTAAGATGATGAATGAACTAAGACGAGAGGTGGGATGCTTTGTTCATGACAGAAGAAATTAGTTGGATCAACTTCACCTTTCACCATTGACAACCTCTTGAAATTTCCTTTAAAATACTTTCTTCCCCATTTAGATGCTTGCAAATAACTTGTACGACATCCACAACCATTTGAACCAAGATCCAAGTCCCTAAAGTTCACGTAAGCCTCCCTAGGGTTCTTGGACACAAATGGTGTCATGTTCTCATAAACTTTCCTTATCGAAGCAACACGATTTTCGGATTCATTGAACCCTGCATCTGTCCATTGCACGACGTATTGTATGATGTACAAATTCCCTTTCCTATGCGGGTATGGCGTCTCGTTTTCTCCTATCTGGCTCATCCTTCCGCCATGTGGCTCTATCGCTAGAATCAGATTCTCTTCCAAACACCATTTCCAAATCTCTTCAAGTGCGTCTTCTGAGATGGGTTTCTTCACATAGTCTGACTTAAACTTGTTATAACTTTTAGGCCACGGTCTCCTTTCTACGAGAGCATGGATGCTTTCACCTCGTAGATAAACCGAAAAGTAAACTACCGATTCTATCCAACTCATCTCAATGCAATCCTTTTCCTGTAATCCAAGTTCAGGAAATGTTTCATTTACTATTGCCATGAGCTCATCAGCCGTTCCCAGAAATAGCGAGTTGAATGTTACTTGCATTGTTGTATTTCCTTCTTGATCGGGCAAAGGAACCGGACGTACTACGAGGTTAATGAACAAATCTTCGGTGATATCGTGCGCAATATACTGCCATTTGTTAACAACACGAGTAGCACCTTCGTCTAGTAGTTTAGAAAGAGTGAAAACTGTAACTACTGGTGGAACATAAACAAGATTGATCTTCCAAGATAATACAACACCAAAACTACCTCCCCCACCACCTCTAATTGCCCAAAACAAATCTTCACCCATTGAGTTTCTATCCAAGATCCGCCCATTAACATCAACAATATATGCGTCTATTACATTATCAGCAGATAACCCGTATTTTCTTGCCATGGTGCCGAATCCTCCCCCACTTATTTGCCCACCAACGCCTACGGATGTGCACTCCCCAGTTGGGAATCCAAGAAGATTACTTTTTTGAGACACCCAATACGATAGTTCGCCAAGAGTCGCACCAGATTCGACCCACGCAGTTTTATCATCCAAATTGACAGTGACTGACCGGAGTTTGTTGATATCGAGAAGGATGAAAGGGGTCTGATCATGCGAGGTGTAGGAAAGGCCTTCGTAGTCGTGACCCCCACTTCGGATTCGGATTTGGAGTCCGTAATCCACGCAGCAGATGACTGTGGATTGGACATGGGAATATGAAGAGGGTGTGATTATTGATAACGGTTTTGGGGATGTTGGGGTGGAGAATCTAAGGTTTTGGAGGGTAGAATCAAGAACAGTGGAGTATGAAGTGTCGTTAGGGGTCAAAAGAATGTCGGATAATGTGAAATTTGGTGAAATTTTATGAGAGATGCAATCAAGAAAGCCAGCGGAGGTTATTGATGAGAAAAAAGCAAGGGAAAGACATATGAAAATTGATATGAGTTTACAGGTAAAGAACATCAACTCCATTTTTTCTTGTGGTTTTCGATTTGTCATATCCTCCTCCTTTGTATATAACATGTCTAATCAACGCAAAAATGATTGAATAAGACCGATGACAAAGACTTTTTCGCGTCTCAACAACTAATAAAAAGTAATAGCAGCACGTCAGTCAATGAGCTAAACAATACTAAAATAGTATTAGATACATCAACATATGCTCGCTTGTTAGCTCATTTTGGGTAATTTTTTAACTTTTATGGTAGTTCAAATAACAAATTCAAAAGAAATACCTGGAAACAAGTGGTGTGATATGAATGCATCCTCTGTAATACATTATTTTACTAGAAAAACGTACGTTGACTACTATCGTAACTTGTAAATAAGGAAATATGGAGTGGGCCTTCTCGCATTGGCATGTCAAGAAGTTAGAGGTTAAAAAAGAATAAGTTTTGTATTTTGAATCGTGTTTAGGATGCTGTCATATACGATGGAGATATTGGCTGGATAGAAATCGAATCGGTTCTAAACCAAGCTGGCAATTAATATATATATATATATATATATATATATATATATATATATATATATATATATATATATATATATATATATATATATATATATATATATATATATATATATATATATATATATATATATATATATATATATATATATATATATATATAGGGTTAGGTTCATGTGAGACGATCTAATTTTGTGAGACCGTGAGACGCATTTTTTTATTTTTTTAAAATTTTTTTTTAGTTAATTCAAGTTTCGAAAATAATATTTAAATTTTTTTTTTGATTTTTCCATTTATTTTGCATTTTAAAATTATTTTTAGAATATGTACCGTGTAATATTCTATTTAGAATATTTCACGTATTTTTCAAAAAAAAATAATTTTTTTTTTATTTTTTTTAGTTAATTCAAGTTCCGAAAATAATATTTAAAAAAAGAATTTTTTTGATTTTTCCATTTATTTTCCATTTTAAAATTATTTTTTTGAATTTGTCAGTGTAATATTCTATTTAGAATATTTCACGTATTTAAAAAAAAAAAAAACGGAATTTTTTTTATTTTTTTATTTTATTTTTTATTTTTTTTAGTTAATTTCACTACAAGAAGACTGGGCAACAGCGGTGACATGTCGCCGCTAAAGGGTGGGCGTGTCGCCACTAATACCTTTAGCGGGGACATGTCGCTGCAAATGGGTCGCCAGTATTGTTTTGTCGCTAATACGCTAAATGTCGCCGCTAATACTCGTTGTCGCCGCTAATACCTAGCGTCGCCGCTAATACTTATGGTCGCTGCTAATAGGGTGTCGCCGCTAATAACATAGTGTCGCCACAAAAACTGTCGCCGCTAATACTCTTTTGATTTTTTTTTTTAAATTTATTTAACATTAAATTTATAATCAATCCAACTATTAATCCATATAACATTTGAGAAATCTGATATTTTTTTATAGAAATATTAATAAATATTATACAATCAATCCAAACTATTAATCTATACCACATTAAGTATTCTTCCAAATTACAAAACGTTTTATAAAATCCTAAAATAACTACTCGTCCTCCTCATCATCTCCTTCATTATTTTGTGGCGGCAATGAGCGAAACCACTCTTCCAATGCTGCAGAACAGGCCGGGTCCTGTAGTATTGTTTGGAGCATTTGCAACTATAAAGAAAACAAAATATATTAACAAAATATTAGAATAACATTATAATTAATTATACCATTCTATAAAATATCAACATATCAAATACACTTAAACATACATCTACTTTCCATTATAGCATTGTACTTTCAAAAAATTCTCAAACTACAAAATATCAACATATCTAACCATAACCAACATATCATTATACCATTCTACTTTCCATTATAACATTGTACTTTCCAAAAATTACCAAACTACAAAATATTAATATATCAAACCATAACCAACATATCATTATACCATTCTACTTTCCATTATACCATTCCTTATTTGACGCCGAACGCCTTAAAAATTCTGGCATTTGAAAATGTTCGACTGCCTTCGCCCAATTTTCATGTGACATTCCGTTAGGAGGGTTGTTTAATGCGGCTTGGATATCTGCAGGCCCCCCGATTTCCTTAAAATAAGCATGAGCTTTACTTTTTCAGCCTCTGTAAACTTTTGCGAGACTCGAATCAATGCTCCGCAACAATTGAGCACGCTCCGGATCCATGTTAACCTTATCCAAATCAAATTTATTCTGCAAAACACAAAAATTTTAGTTAATTAAATAACAATCACAACTAAACTTAAAATTGTATCCAAGTTACCTTTAGATGAACAACTGCTGCGTTCCTTAAAGCGGGGGAAACATTGTCCCAACCAGATACGTTGCAAGGGACATTGTTCCACAAATACCTCCCAATTTCATGGGTGAACCAATTACCACGCTTCCCGACAGGGGAATATGTGATCTCCCTGTCGAAATTCAAATCAATAGGCTTTCCCTTATTTGCCCTTATCAACTTTCCCAACTCAATATTTTTTGACATGCCCCTCCTTTTCTTTGGAAGCTCGGTTGAAAAAATACAATTAAACCTATTAGTCACGATAACTTATTATAAAATAATAAAAATAGTTAATAAATATATCATAATAAAACTCACCATCTTGTTCGTGCTGACCACGAACAAAGCCTCCTGGAGGTGGTGGATCCCCGGCTCCATCACCTCCATGTCTAAGCCCCATAACATCGGCCATCATGGCCAAGAGTATTGCCCAAGTAAACCACATCTGCAATATGAATAAAAGTTAGTTACCCTGCGAAATTGTAAGATATACAATATAGACAAACAACATAAATAAAAGTTAGACAAACAATATGAATTAAAGGTACGTTTCAAATAAAGTTTCTATTACCAACGATTATCACATTTCTCACACGGACATCTGCTTCACCTTTACAATCTAGGTGTAACATGGATCTTTCGACAAAAGTGTCGAGTCCTAGCTGGAACTCGGGAGATTGACGATGTCGATTAGTCGTCCAGCTTTTATCAATAGACATGATACAACTAAAACATAATTTAGTGTTTAAGGTTTACTTTACGGGAAACAAAAATCAAGTAGAGTATTCATAAAGTTGACGATTCAAAAATTATTCCAACACGGGATAACCTAATTAAAGCTAAATTTAAAGTTTTAATGACCAACATTAAGTCACTAAAAGTATGTTGCTATTAAGTTGGTTTTATAATTGATTTAATTTGATTTTATAAAGGTAACTTAATTTGATTCTAAAAGTAAATTAATTAGATTTTATAATTAATTTAATATTTTCTTTTTTATTATTAGTTTAATTTATTAAACAAACTTTATTTTAATTTTAATTTATTAAACTAACTTTATTTTATTTTAATTTTAACATTAACTTTATTTTAATTTTAATGTATTAAACTAACTTTATTTTAATTTTAATTTATTAAACTAACTTTATTTTATTTTATTTTATTTTAATGTTAACATTAATTTGATTTTAAAACTACTTTAAGTTGATTTTACAATTAATTAAAAAAGTGATTTTATTTTATTTTAATATTAACATTAATTTGATTCTAAAGGTAAATTAATTTTATTTTCTAATTAATTTATTATTTTATTTTTTGTTATTAGTTTATTTTTTTAAAGTAATTTTATTTTATTTTAATATTAACATTAATTTGATTTTAAAACTAATTTAAGTTGATTTTACAATTAATTAAAAAAGTAATTTTATTTTATTTTAATATTAACATTAATTTGATTTTAAAGGTAAATTAATTTTATTTTCTAATTAATTTAATATTTTATTTTTTGTTATTAGTTTTTTTTTAAAGTAATTTTATTTTATTTTAATATTAACATTAATTTGATTTTAAAACTACGTTAAGTTGATTTTACAATTAATTAAAAAAGTAATTTTATTTTACTTTAATATTAACATTAATTTGATTCTAAAGGTAAATTAATTTTATTTTCTAATTAATTTAATATTTTATTTTTTGTTATTAGTTTATTTTTTAAAGTAATTTTATTTTATTTTAATATTAACATTAATTTGATTTTAAAACTAATTTAAGTTGATTTTACAATTAATTAAAAAAGTAATTTTATTTTATTTTAATATTAACATTAATTTGATTCTAAAGGTAAATTAATTTTATTTTCTAATTAATTTAATATTTTATTTTTTGTTATTAGTTTATTTTTTTAAAGTAATTTTATTTTATTTTAATATTAACATTAACTAGAAAATGCATACAATCCAACAAAATAATCCACAAAATTTATACATCTTAATTTATACATCTAAATTTCATACAAATTTATACACCTAAATTTCATTCAACAAATTTATACATCTAAATTTCATCCAACACACAATCCAACAAAATGCATACAATCCAACAAAATAATCCAACAAAATGTACAACTTCATATCTCAAAATAATAACATATCACTCAACAAAATTGAAAATTATTCACAAGTTATCATTTAAATGAACACAAAAACATAAAAATCATAAAAAAAAAGAGGAGAAATTTGACCTTTGATTGGGGGTAATTTCGGAATTTAGCTAAATATCGTCGGATTTTGGGGCTCTGGCGGCATTGTGGTGGTCTTGGGGGAAGGATGGGCTAGCACCGGTCCAACAAGCAACTTCTACTCCACCAAATTGGAAATGACACGCGAATTTGAAGAATGCCCGAGAGGAAAACGAGAGCAAGAACAAAATGCAGAAAAAAATGGCAGAAAGGGAGTCTGGAAAGGGATATCTGCGTAAAGCATTAGCGTCGACGGGCAATAGCAGCGACGCTAGGGTATCAGCGGCGACACAAGGGCAATAGCCGCGACAAGTGGAGGGAAAAGTCAGCGCGTCTTTTGGCTTTCCTCTACAACCGTTGGATTGAAATAAAATCGGACGGTTGGGGTTAAATCGACGCGGATCGCTGTAACAAGGCATTAGCGGCGACGCCTTTAGCGACGGCACATAGCAATAGCGGCGATATGTAACGCGTCAATTACATGTCGCCGCTATTGCTAGGTGTCGCCGCTAAAGGCGTCGCCAGTAATGCCAATATTTCTTGTAGTGTAATTCAAGTTCCGAAAATAATATTTAAAAAAAGAATTTTTGTATTTTTCCATTTATTTTGCATTTTAAAATTATTTTTAGATTTAGTCTCATGGTCTCATAAAATTAGAATGGTCTCAAATGATTCTGAACTTATATATATATATATATATATATATATATATATATATATATATATATATATATATATATATATATATATATATATATATATATATATATATAGGAAAAAGTGAATATACCCTTAAGGGTATATAAGCTTAGATACCCAAACTAATAATAATACGTCGTTTTGTTTGATATATTGATTATAATATTGTTAAACTTCAATCCTTAACTTGATTTATATTCAATATTTTTAAATTTTTACTATTATCTTCCTCTTACATTACATCTTTTTTTCGATCACTTTCTAGGCTATAGATATTATTGTTGAAAATGACAATTATGTAAGAGGAAGATAAATATGAAATTTATAAAAATCTTTGAAGTAGTTCAAGTTAGAAGTTGAATTATTAGAACATTAGACAATTACAATATCTATATATGATACAAAACGATGTAGTATTGTGAGTTTGGGTACCTAGCTTATATACCCTTAAGGGTATATTCACTTTTCTCATATATATATATATATATATATATATATATATATATATATATATATATATATATATATATATATATATATATATATATATATATATATTACCCGTGGAAACCACGGTAGGTATGTTAAAGTTTTTTATTATATAAGCAAATATAAGATTAAATGTCAACATAGTAAAAAGCAATGTATTTAAGATTGTAAGTAAAATCCGATAAATTTGATAAATAAAAAAGAAAATCTTTTAAATTACATTTTGAAACACTTCTTGGTATATATCATTTAACCTTTCATTTGTTAAATTACAATTTTTCTCTAAAATCAATAACTTAAATCATTATATATATATATATTCATTTTTCTAGATAAAACAATATATGATTAACCATATGAGAAAACTGATTCTTGTAAAAAAATCAACATTTGACATTGATTGACATTGACTTTTATATATGGTCATAACAAAATAAAGAAAATTGTCTCATTTTCAATTTGAATGAAAATTTGACGTTTTAATATGTATTATATAAAAGTGTATAGATAAACATATGATAAAATCATTGTCATTGTATATTATTACTAAGCATTTTGTATGTTTAATTTTTTTTAAAAATTAAACGTTAATGATGAAACATTAATTTTATAAACTAAAATTTAACAATAATCATTTATTGTGTTAAAAAAAATTGTAAATATATTTGTGATTGAAAGCAAACTAGATAATTATTTAAAGATAAAAAAGTAATTAAATAGGTAACACTACAAGAAATCAAAGCATTAGCGGCGACGCCTTTAGCGGCGACACATAGTAATAGCGGCGACATGTAAATGACGCGTTACATGTCGCCACTATTGCTATGCGTCGCCGCTAAAGGCGTCGCCGCTAATGCTTTGATTTAGCGATCCGCGTCATTTTCACCCCATCCGTCCGATTTTCTTTTGATCTAACAGCTGTTGAGGAAAGCGGAAATGCGCGTTACCTTTTCCCTCCACTTGTCGCAGCTAATGCCCTACTTTCGCCGCTATTGCCCTTGCGTCGCCCCTAAAACCCGTCGCCGCTAATACTAAATGCAGATTACCCCTTCACAGGTTACCTTTCTGCCATTTTCTTCTTTACCTTCCACCTTCTCTTGTTTTCCTCTCTTTCTTTCTTCAATATCACGATTTTTTGACAACTTTGTGGAGTAGGAATTGCTTCTTGGACCGGTGCTTGCCCCTCCTTCCCCCAAGATAGCCATAAACTGGAGATATTTTGGCAAATTCCGAAATAGCCCCTCCTTCCCCCAAGGTCAAAATTTTCATCTTTTTTTATGATTTTTCTGTTTTTGTGTTAATTATGATGATAAAATGGGAGCATTTTTCAATTTTATTGAGTGATTATGTTTGTATTTTGAGATATGAAGTGATTATTTTTTTATTTTTTTATTTATTTATTTTTTTTTTCAGATTTGTGGGAATTTAATTATGCATTTTGTGTATATTTTGATATTTATGTTTAGATTACATTAATGTATAAAAAAATGATATGAATATATACATTTGTTGGATTGAAATTTATGTTTATACCACATTGCCTTAAAATGAAATTTAGATGTATATATTTATATGAAATTGGATGAAATTGAAATATGCAAATTAGATGTATACATTTGACTTAAGTGTATGAAATTGGAATATACAAATTGGATTAAATTGGAATATTCAAATTGTATGAAATTGGATATATATACATTTGGCTTAATTGTATGAAATTTGATGAAATTGAAATATGCAAATTAGATGTATACATATGGCTTAATTAGGTTATTAATAGAAACTTACGTCTAGTAATGTATTGTATATGGTTTCAAAGTGCTTAATTTTGTTAGTGACTTAATGTTTGGCCAACTTAATAACAACATACTTTTAGTGACTAAATGTTGTTTTCTTTATAGTTGCAAATGCTCCAAACAATACTACAGGACCCGACCTGTTCTGCAGCATTGGAAGAATGGTTTCGCTCATTGCCGCCACCAAATAATGAAGGAGATGATGATGATGACGAGTAGTTATTTTAGGATTTTATGAAACGTTTTGTAATTTGGAAAAATACTTAATGTGGTATGGATTAATAGTATTGATTGATTGTATAATATGTATTAATGTTTCTATAAAAACATATCAGATTTCTCAAATGCTATATGGATTAATAGTTGGATTGATTATAAATTTAATGTTAAATAAATTTAAAAAAAAATCAAAATAGTATTAGCGGCGACAGTATTAGTGGCGACATTGTGTTATTAGCGGCGACGGATAGTATTAGCAGCGACGCCTTGTATTAGCGCCGACCATGAGTATTAACGGCGACATTCAGCGTATTAGCGACGAAACAATACCGGTGACGCATTTGCAGCTTCATGTCGCCGCTAAAGGTATTAGCGGCGACAAGCATACCCTTTAGCGGCGACACGTATTGCCGTTGTTGCCCAATCTTATTGTAGTGTAAAAAGTTATTGGAAAAAAATTACACAAACTTATGCTTGTACACTAACAAAGTATAGGTACTAAATTTAAACTTTAAATAAAATGCATGAAATAAAATACAGGAAGTATAAAATTTGTAAATGAAATAAAATACAAGAAGTATAAAATTTGTAAATTAAATATAGTTTACAAAAAAGAAAAATTGAAAATTTTTATTAAATACTTCTTAATTTTTAGAATATTTATGTTATTAGGATATGATGTTTTTTTAAATTTTAAATGGAATTTTTTTACAATTATCAAAAAAATTGGAAACTTGAATTTTGAATTTTGAATTTCTTATAAATACTTTCCGGAAAAATAAGGAAATACCAAAAAAAAAAAAAATTAAAAATTAGAAATTTCTTAAAAATTGTCACGTGTCAATTAGCCTATTTAAAAATGAGATATGTGGCATTTAAAGGTTTGTTTATTAGATGAGGTGTGTGTGTGTATATATATATATATATATATATATATATATATATATATATATATATATATATATATATATATATATATATATATATATATATATATATATATACACACACACTAACCGTTTACCCGCCCTAAACGACAACTGTGAATCATTTCACAGAATTAGTTTCTAGAGACGATTATATTTGTTGCGTAAATAGTTTACTACATCTAAACATCAACATATATTTTTAGATTCCTAAATGGTGCAATATTTATTTTCTTTTCTTCTAATATGCAAATTGTATAATTAATTTGGAATGTCCAATTTTGGGATGAATATGGAATGTCTAAGAGTTATTACATGTCCAAAACTTTGGATGTTTTATAAAAAATACGATGAATTTAAAGAATTAAATTAATATAGAAGTGGATCTTTAGTTATTATCATATGTATCATTTACATATTTAGTGACAAATAAATATTTCCTCTTTATTAAAGATATTCATTTTATATTAATAAACATTACACATATACAAAAAAAAATAGAAGAAACATATCTTTTCTCATGTGTTTGTTTTTTTGACAAATGATAATTGAGGATGGGAAAAATCATCTTGAGCACTCACAACCCATTATCTTGAACCGGAACAAATTTGGTGTCTACTAATTATAAAATATGAATGACAAAACAAAACCAAGTGATTGGAAAAGCACCAAAAGGAACACCAAAGAACACCATGGCAATTGAAGAAGTATAAGTAAAGAAATATCAAAAACACCACTAGGTAAATTGTAACGCCCCGATTCTCAAGTATTGTTAATATGAGTTTTTGGATTAGGCCCTACTCGACGAGTTGGTTACCTACTCGTCGAGTAGCAGTAATAAGGATCGCGGGTTAAGTGACCTACTCGGCGAGTCCATATTAGGACTTGGCGAGTAGGAGCTGGAAAGTGAAACCCTAATTCCCGGAGTTTGCACCCCTATTTAAACGGACCTTAGCCTCCCTTGGACCTCCTTACAGTTCCAAAGAACCCTTGAGAGCCTTATTCGTGTGTGTGTGCCTTGTGTGTGTGTGTGTGTTTGAAGCTTGAAAGAGAGTCCTTGGAGGGAGAAGACTTGGAGGAGAAGAAGATTAAAGCAATTGGAGTGTGGGAATCAACACTCATCTCAGATATCAACTTCAAAAGGTACCCAAACAGTTATTCTCCTTATAAATCTTCTTTACTGGGTGAGTTTAGGGTTTTTCATTGAATATCAAGTTGGTATGATGAGCTATGGGCTAGATCTAAAGTTGTAACTTCAGATCTGGACTCTCTTTGGATTTTAGAAGCATAAAGTTGCAGCTTTAGTCGTGATTGAGGTCCCCTTTATGCATAAAGACCCATCAATAGCTTAGATTTGCCATTTTGAGCCTTTAAATCCATGCATACACGTAAAGTTTGTAACTTTACGTGATAAGCAGGGCCGGCCCAGGTACTGGGCGGCTTGGGCAATGGCCCAGGGCATCAGGTTATTGGGGGCATAAGTATGAGCCCGTATAGGTATATCAGTGTATATGGAGAAATTCTGGCCCATTTTCTTCAATCAGATCTGTATCACCCTATTCAGCTAGAGAGGAGTTATGATGGCAAAATAAAATAAAAATTATAATAATAATAATTGGGCGCGTGCGGTAGAACAGAAGTCGAAGAGGCAAGTCAAAAATTTTAACACATGTAATCATTATACAACCTTCTTAACGCCATTATTTACGCCATTAGTGAGTAGTCGACGGTTGGAGATTTCATAGATGCAACAGACGTGATTTCTGATTTTTCTTTAGCAAATATAAATCGAAATTGACATCTCTAATCTCCACTTCCGTAATCATCTGTGATTTGTTATGCTCTAATCTTCGTTTAAGCTTTAGTCTGTCACTTGCGGAGTCACAATATCAATTCTATTCTCGCTGCTCGTGTTTTTTGTCTACAGGTTGTTGTTATAATGAAGATTTTAGAGTTAAGTTAGAGGTTATCTTCCTATCTTCAGTTATTATGGGATTGGGCAAAACTAAGTTCAAATTTGTATTCGGACTTTTAGAGACAATGGTTACTTTTTATCGCAAAAACACATTTGGATTCGAGTGAAAATATTTGATGCCCTGTTTGAATACATTAGCTTGGCTGTAGCACAAAAAGTTAAATTTATTTTTGTTTAGTCACATTTACAGTTTGAGTTTTCAATTGTTTATCTTTAGTATGCTCTTCTTTTGACTTTGCCGTAGAATACTTGAATGTTTAGTTACCTTCAAGGTTTTAACCCTTTGATTGCTTAACACTAATTTGTAATTGTTTAGTTATTAATCTGTTTTAAGCATTTAAATTATAATTGTTTAGTTATTGTTAGAATTGTTCATATAGACTTCAAGGATGTACATAGATGATTTGAAGCTCTATACAAACCAACAATAACTGTTCACTGTGCGAGATTATACACATCATAAATTCTCCATATAGGTTTTCATATTATATATTTGAGGCAGGAAACAAAGTTTAAAAGTTCAAAAGTAAAAACTCAAAAGTTTAATGCTAATGTTAGTCTCAGTTCCAAATTACATTGCTTTTGTGTGCATTGGTGAAGATGTTTCTCTCACCCAATGATTCAATCTGTTTTAGAGTCTGAATTGAAGGTTGTGTGTTTCCATGAGTTTGATGTGTTTTTTGACACAAATTCATGGTATAATGAAATTTTGTTTTGAACGATAGCTTGTGATGTAAATTAGAAAGCTTGAATGTGAATTTGTGTTTTAATAACCTCTGGCAGGATAAAAAAGAGTTGGCATTATGTTGCAAATAGTAAAAATTAATAACATATATGGTTGTCTTTGTTAAATCTATTTCTGTCAAAGTTTCTTTAAATGATAATTCTTATTTGAAGCTTGGAACAATTTGTTTAAAACTTAGTTATTTAAGTGTAATTTATGGAACAAGTCATTTTAAACATTGTTTTTAAGTGATTTTAGTAGGGTTTTTTGTTTAAATTAGTACATTTAATACAAAATATATTGCAATTTTGTATTATAAATTATGTTGTAACGGTTCAAACATAAGGGCATTATTAACTTATTTCGCCCTGGGTAGTAAAAACTAATGGACCGGCCCTGGTGATAAGCATGCCCTAGAAGCTTGGATCTGTGATTTGGAGTCGTTGCATGGCTCAAAATGGATCTGTATAGGAAGAGGACTGAATGGACTCGGCGAGTCGCATGAAGATGGCCATTGAACTCGATGAATTGGTTGAACAACTCGTCGAGTCCGATGAAGATTGTCATAAGACTTGACGAGTTGAAGAACTAATCGGCGAGTCAGAGGAGTTTTAGCCAAGAATATGTTCACGAGTATATCCGTCGAGTCGCAGGGAGGGAACTCGACGGGTGGCCTTAAGGTCTGATCGGGATTCGAAGGAACTCGACGAGTCACCTCGATGACTCGGCGAGTAGCTGGGTGTACTCGGCGAGTTGAGGTCAACATGGACTGTTGACATTGACAGAGGACTTTGACCTTGAAAAGGGGTGACTATTGGGTTATGGAGTACCTTACAAGGATAAAGACTGATGCGTATATTGAACTATGGTTATAGGTGCTAGGGTCGGTGTCCAGTCATCTGAGAGTTGGAGTTTACCTTCTGAGTCGACATCTGTGAGGTGAGCTATCCTCACTATATCGATAGGGTCTACGGCACCAAGGTTGGCCCTTTAGTTGTTATTGTTATGGTATGTTACATGTGGTTATGATCTGTTAGACCGGAATCGGGGTAGATGGTATGTTATGCTCGTATGATCCATAGGGATTGGTTTGTCAATGACCTGCTAGGTCGGTACTCTAGTTACAGGAGAATTCTATGATTATGATTAGTGTGACAAATATGTTTAATGTTTATATATGCATGTATATGATAGAATGCGCATATGGTTATTTGCTTGTGGCTGGGTTGAGGCGGTCCTGCTTTGTGCTGAAGGTCAATATACCCTATGAGTGGTCTGGGGAGACTGTAGGACCACGTGGCGGACCAGTCATGCTGAAGGCTCAGGATAGATTCAGATAGATTGTAGGCCCGGTAGGGCAGTCCAGTCAGGCCGATGGTCCAGTATGCATGTTGATTGATTGATTGATTATTACTGTTGTGGTATCGTCAGTATGGTATTGGTATTTTGGGGATAGCTCACTAAGCCCTCGAGCTTACAGTTTTCAGTTTACTGTTTCAGGTACTTCATGAGATCATGGAAAGGCGAAGGTGTGACCATATTGTAACATCCTGATTTCCCAGATATATTATTTTATTTAATTATTTTGGAGTTTGAGGAGGAACTCGGTGAGTTGAAGCCAAGACTCGCTGAGTAGGGTCGCGGATGTTCATCCGGGTTCACGTCCGAACTCGGCGAGTCCATTAGTGGACTCGGCGAGTCCACGCTGTTTAATGAAACCCAAATCCCCGGGTTTGGAGCCTATTTAAGGGCACTTATAGCCTCCCATTGCGGCTACCAGTCCCTTGAGAGAGCCCTAAGTGAGCCAAATCGTTGTGAGGGAAAAGAAGTTACTTTATGATCCTTGAACCCTTGGTTTAGCAAGAAGAATGTGACAAGAGCAAAGAGGAGGTGCGATTCAAGCAGTTCCAGAGTTTAGAGACATCATTTTGATGTAATGGTTCGAACCTCCTTCAGTTTTGGTGTTGATCATTAGATTTAGGGTTTTCTAACCCCTTTGGAGAGTGATTATGTGGAGCAAATGGTCCCTCTTCAAGTTTGTGCCTTGGATCTGGACTCAAAGAGGTCTAGAGACCTTGACCCTTGGAGCTTTATGGACCATTTTGGGGTTATTGTCCTTAGGTTGCTATTTTTGGGACTAAATCTCCTTTTGATGCCTTGTTGTGGTTATACAAGCATCAAGTTTCGAACTTTACGTGACATTCATGCTTGGGGAGGCCATATCTATGGTTTGGGGAAACAGATCTGACCTCAGGAGGTCAGTAGAGTTTGTGCATGGCATGAACTCGCCGAGTTGTTCTTGAGACTCGACGAGTAGGGTTAGGGTTTCACGTAAATTTCTCAGTGGATAGACTTGCCGAATTGGGGGATGACTCAGTGAGTCAGGAGGGGGTTAGAGGACTAGAGTTCAAGGCGGTACTCGCCGAGTTGTTTTGTAATTTGATTACGAATGCGATTTTAAGAAACGTGTTTTTAAGAATTAAACAATTATATTTAAATGAAAAATTATTTTGAAATTTACGGTGTTACAAGTTGGTATCAGAGCCTTGGTTTGAGGGATTCGGATGCACCTTCGGGTAAATCTGGACTCAAACTGAGGAAGTAAGAAAGTTTTCAAAGAAATAATTTTCTAAGCGAATAAGAGTTCAAAGAGAAAGCGAGAAAGAGCAGTGTGTACAATTAGCCAGAGCCCAAACGGTGATTTCCCAAAATACCATTATTTTTGTGTTATGAGATATTTATGATGCACTTTATGAGATATTGTTGCATGCTAGAGACAGGGTAGGTATTTCATATCTTAGGTTGAGAGCCTTTCAGAGTATTTTTGGTAACGAGTCAGAGGAAGGGAGAATTTCGGTATGAGTTGAGCAATCAGTCGATAGAGGAGATGTCACCTTTTATGACCTGGGTGGTGCTATTTATGTTCGTATGCGAAACATGAGAGGCATGATGTTTAAGTTTTGGGTTTGGGGGTAAACCCTGCAGGTTGTCATTGAGGATGATTTTCCATTAGAGTATCAAGTAGCATGTGTTCCGCGAGGCAGTAATTTACCATGAGCAGATAGTCAGTTGGGACTGAGATAGTCGAGGACCACGTTACACCTATTTGAGTATAGTATGGCGTATTGTAGAGGTATCATTGGAGAGTCCAGTCGAGTTTATCAGTGCAATGGTTTTTCTATCTATGTTGGGTATTGAATATGGGAGTGGGTCCCTGTTCTTGGGATGATCCATGTGATGGAACATCGGTTGATGAGTCGAGGTGGGCGAGTATGATGATTTTCTGGTCCAGTCTATGAGTCAGTGATGTTATTGGACAGTTGAGTGGTTTGGTATTGGATTGGTACGCAACATGGAACGACTAGAGGCAGTCATGACGAGAAGTTCTTGAGGATTTCATCTGAGGTTCATAGTATATGAGATCGATTGATTTCCTTAAAGGGGATTATCAGGCGTTGCGTAGCACTTTGTAGGGGCAGGTGCGTTATTGCTGGTGAAAATAGTTTGTGAGATTGTTGATGTGTCAGATAGTGATGGTTCGAACCCTAAGTGGGGAAGAACTGGGTGGTTTATTGAGAGAACTAGAGATTTGTGCAAGAGGCATTAGGCGTTGGATACAGAAACCTGCGACTTGAATTCATGAGATCAGGGTCATTGGTGATCAAGGAAAGGTGCAGGGCGAGATAATGCATGTGGTATATGTCTGAGAGAAGGATGGGTGTATCCACGGTGGGTGGTCAATGGTCAGGAATCTGGTGGTGGTCATAGTCGTTTCAAGTGGAAGACTCGTAATGATGGTATGGGCAGTTGAGAAATTCTGGGTTGAAATATGGGTAGAAGATTGTCGAGTAGCCAACTCCCAGGCTGGGATGTGTATTATTGCTTGGATTTTGAGCAGTAGTGGAAAGGGTTTCGGAGGATCATCAGTGTGTTCTGAAGAGTTAGCGCCTTCCTTGTATTCCAATTGAGTGTTTGGATGCACTGAAGTTGCGTATTGAGTGAAATAGAAAATTATTATGGGATTCAGAGGAAACGTATTGATGTATGTGTATGGTGCTGGGAGTAAGGGAATCAGTGGTAGAGGCAGGACATTGTGATGCTCTGTAGGGTCGCGGATGTTCATCCGGGTTCAGGTTCGGACTCGGCGACTCCATTAGTGGACTCGGCGAGTCCATGCTGTTTAATGAAACCCTAATCCCCCGGGTTTGGAGTCCATTTAAGGGAACTTATAGCCTCCCATTGCGGCTACCAGTCCCTTGAGAGAACCCTAAGAGAGCCAAATCGTTGTGAGGGAGAAGAAGTCACTTTTTGATCCTTGAACCCTTGGTTTAGCAAGAAGAAGGTGACAAGAGCAAAGAGGAGGTATGATTCAAGCACTTCAAGAGTTCAGAGACATCATTTTGAGGTAATGGTTCGAACCTCCTTCAGTTTTGGTGTTGATCATTATATTTTGGGTTTTCTAACTCCTTTGGAGAGTGATTATGTGGAGCAAATGGTCCCTCTTTGAGTTTGTGCCTTGGATCTGGACTCAAAGAGGTCCCGAGACCTTGACCCTTGGAGCTTTATGGACCAATTTGGGGTTATTGGCCTTAGGTTGCCATTTTTGGGACTAAATCTCCTTTTGATGCCTTGTTGTGGTTATACAAGCATCAAGTTTCGAACTTTACGTGACATTCATGCTTGGGCAGGCCATATCTATGGTTTGGGGAAACAGATCTGACCTCAGGAGGTCAGTAGAGTTTGTGCATGGCATGAACTCGTCGAGTTGTTCTTGAGACTTGGCGAGTAGGGTTAGGGTTTCACAGAAATTGCTTAATGGATAGACTTGTCGAGTTGGGGGATGACTCAGTGAGTCAGGAGGGGGTTCGAGGACTGGAGTTCAAGGTGGTACTAGCCGAGTTGTTCTTGAGACTCGGCGAGTTGTGTCGGGGTGGCCCCACGATTCCTGTCTACTATGACTCGTCGAGCATAGGGAGGGACTCTACGTACCAAGCGGGAAAAAGAGTTAGTGGATGTGTGTGTACTTGCCGAGTCACCGGAGTGCACTCAGCGAGTTGGGTCAAAGTTTGATCGATGACTTTTGTTGACTTTTAGGGTTTGGTCTGCAATGTGGCCTTTAGGCCAAGAAGGGGGTAAAATGGTCTTTTACCCTTAAGATGGTGCCAAGAGGGGAGTGAGTCTAGTCTCGAGAGTTATGTTCCAAAGAGCATTTGCCTTATGTGATAGATGGTGGTGAGTTCGAGATGCAAGCGTGAGGATATCTACTTCCTGCTTGCCAGATGAGTCTTCTCACTATACTTTACCTTGAGTAGGTAACCAGAGTTATGTGACAGAGTATTTGTATGCTATGTATGTTATGTGTTGTACTACATTAATTCTATGTGATTTATGTTGTGCATGTTTATAGTGTTAGAACCGGAAGGTTCCCAGAGTTAGAACCGGAGGGTTCACAGAGTTTGAACTGAAAGGTTCACAGAGTAGGGTCCACGGACCCACAGAGTTATAGCCTCGAGTGGCTAATATGTGTTATGTGTGGTATTTTGGGGAACTCACTAAGCTTCATGCTTACAGTGTTTTGTGTTATGTGTTTCAGGTTTCTCTCAGGATCATGGGACGGCATCGGCTTGATTGTACACACCAGAGAAAGAGTCATGTTTTGAGGATCCTGGTTTATTATGCAAGTGAAAATGGAGTTATGTTTGGTAATTTGATTATGAATGAGATTTTAAGAAAAGTTTTTTTAAGAATTAAACCATTATATTTAAATGAAAATTTGTTTTGAAATTTACAGTGTTACACATATCGCTCCTCATCCTTATGTTATGATTTTTGGGACACTCTGATGGAAAAATGATTTGAAAATATTTTGTAAACAATGCTATGTGGTTTTTATTATGATTGAAAAAGTTTAAAATTAGTGTGAATTTTATGGATGTTACAAGTTCGTATCAGAGCCTTGGTTTGAGTGAATTGGAGGAACACTTGTGTGAATATAATCTCAAATCAAGGAGATTTTTAGAAAATAAGTTATAAAATGGTTTTCAAAATAAAGGATGGAGGATGCAGAGGGTACGATCAGCCGGAGCCTGTAAGTAAACCCCAAAATACCATGTAGTTATTTGATATTCTGATATGTTAGAACAACATGCTAGTGCTAGGCTAGGGATCTTCATGAATCACATGATAGATTTTCCTGATTGCATGATGCCTATTAGCCTAGGGTTTCATGTATGTGGAATTGACATCATGAATGTGGATGTTTAGTGTATGCATCACGGTTGTGCATAATAAAGACCTTGTAGCCTGAGAATGTCGATTCGGCCTTCGGGTAGGATTGGATATTCGAAAGTCTATTGGGTCCAGCGTTATGTGCAGCTAGCATGCTCTAGCGCTGCAGAGGATGATGGAAGTTTCACGAATGTATGGGTTATGAGAAGTGGGGAGATTAGATGCGAGATAGTTGATATTCCTCTAGAAGTGAGGGTTGGGCGCATTTTTATATTAATGATATTGTTAGGGCGTTTGTGGTGATACTTGAGACAAATATGGGTAGGTGTGGAAGGTAGTATGGGCCCGTACTACTGAAAGCACAGGACCCATACGTGTAGCAAGGAAATCACAACCCCTAGGGTTTTGGGTTTTGGTCTCCCGACATTATGTTATTTATATGGATTATATGTATATTTTTCAGTATAGTGGTGACGAGACGTGTTGCTTCGGGATCCGGATCGGGATCAGGATCGGGATCGGGGTCAGGAGGCGGATGGGTTGGAGGTGCCGGTAGCACCTGAGCCCGTAGTTCAGATAGGGATAGAGGAGTTTGATGCCAGGATCCGGGAGATTATGCACGATGAGATTGTTGCTGCGTTCTGAGTGCAGCTGCCAGAGATGTTTGGGTCGATTAAGACTGCGATGGTTGAGTATTTTGATGAGCGATATGCAGCTCTAGTAGAGACAGATGTCTCTGCAACCACTTCGGTTGTAACTACGGCAGGGGTGGGAGGAGGAGTCGGTAGGGCTTTCCATTACCGGGACTTCGATAATACGAAGCCCCAGACGTTTGATGGTACACAGGATGCGATAAGGGCTATGAGGTGGCTGTTTGATGTGGACGGCTGTTTCTTCATGTGCTCATGTCCTGCTGACCAAAAGGTCAGGTGTGCCATGAACCTGCTGAGGCTTGGGGAAAAGGACTGGTGGAGGCTGACGACTGGATCATATACTGATGATCAGCGGGCTACTGTTACTTGGGAGCAGTTCAGAGATATGTTCCGCACCCGCTACGTTCCATGCGTTGAGCGGGAGCGGCTTGCGTAGGAGTTTCTGACCTTGAGACAGGATGAGGAGTCTGTGATGGAGATTACCCGTATGTTCACGGAGAGGGCTATGTTTTCCCGTAGTTCGCTTCAGAGCAGTCTCAGATGACTCGTAATCTGAGTATGCTCAAGACTGACATTCGACAGTTCGTGTCTACTCAGCGATGTAATACCCTCCTAGACCTTCAGGAAGCTGCGAGGCAACATGAGTTGGAGATAGAGTTGCAGCTGAAGGAGCAGCGTCAGGCACCGACACAGTCTCAGCCGGCGCCTAAGCGGTATAAGACCGCTGATACACGGTTTAGGGGTCAGCAAAGCTGCACTTGTGGAAAGTGTGAAAGGGTTAATTCGGGAGTTTGTAGAGCAGGAGGTGGGTGCCACAAATGTGGCAAGGAGGGGCACCATGCCAGGGACTGCCGCCAGTCTGCCCCTCCCACTGATATGAGGATTTGTTACCATTATCATCAGGTTGTTCATGTGAAGACCAACTGTCCGCAGCTCGCCGACAAGTCGGCGCAGGGTTCCGAGCCAGCTGCTGCGAGGATTGGAGATGGGAGGTCAGTTAAGGTGGAGCCTCCGAAGGCTCAGGTTCGCGCTTTCCAGCTCACAATCGAGGAGGCCAAGTCAGCACCAGATGTGGTTGCTGGAATGTTTATATTCTCTGTCTCAGTTATTGCATTGTGCTATGCTTATTGATTGTACCTGTGATTAGGTACGTTTTTAGTAAATTCTTTGCCCGCTTTGGTATTATTTGACTCGGGGGTGAGTCGGTCATTTGTATCTCAGTCCTTCTCTAGAGGGTTTAGTATGTCGGCAGATGATCTTAAGTATCTGTTGCGAGTTTTGATTGCCAACGAGCATGGGGTTTTGGCTTCTTCGGTCTACCAGGGATGCGAGTTAGAGATTTTTGGGGTGTCCTTCCCGATAGATTTGGTTCCCATCCCCATGGGGGATGTATGCATGATTATAGGGATGGATTGGCTTAGCCGTTTTGGCGCCATGATCGACTGTGAGGGACAGCGGGTGGTGGTTCGAAACCCAAGTGGGGGAGAACTTGTAGTGTATGGTGAGGGCACTAGGATGGGATCAGGGTTTTGTTCAGCAGCTAGGGCTCGACAGTATATTCAGCACTGGTGTGTCGGTTATTTGGTGTATGTGGTAGATATGCAGGTTAGAGAGCAGCTCTCAGTTTCTGAGGTCCCAGTGGTGAGGGAATTTGCTGATGTGTTCCCAGAGGAGTTACCCGGATTGCCTTCAGAGAGGCAGGTTGAGTTCAGGATCGACTTAGTGCCAGGTGTGGCCCCTATCACCAAGGCACCGTACCGACTGGCACCGCCTGAGATGCAGGAGCTATCATCTCAGTTGCAGGAGTTGCTGGGCAAGCAGTTTATTCATCCGAGTAGCTCACCGTGGGAAGCACAGATCCTTTTCGTGAGGAAGAAGGACGGTTCGTATAGGATGTGTATTGACTATAGGGAGCTAAACAAGTTAACGGTGAAGAACCGTTATTCACTCCCGATGATAGATGATCTTTTTGATCAGCTGCAAGGTGCATCTTGGTTTTCCAAGATTGACTTGAGATTAGGATATCACCAGGTCAGGGTGAGGGAGGAGGACGTGGAAAAGACCGCGTTTCGGACTCGTTATGGTCATTACGAGTTCATTGTGATTCCGTTTTGGCTCACCAACGCGCCAGCGGTGTTCATGGATATGATGAACCGAGTTTGCAGACTGATGCTCGATCACCTGGTCATTGTGTTCATAGATGATATCTTGGTGTATTCCAAGACTAGAGAGTAGCATGAGGAGCATCTTAGGGAGATACTAGGGGTTCTGATCCGAGAACGGCTTTATGCCAAGTTCTCGAAATGCGAGTTTTGGTTACGAGAGGTCTAGTTCCTCGGACATCTCGTTAACCAGGAGGGGATTTTGGTCGATCCGGCCAAGGTGGAGGCAGTAATGCAGTAGGAGACTCTGAAATCTCCCTCAGATATTAGGAGTGTATTGGGTTTAGTAGGGTATTATCGGAGATTCATTCATGATTTCTCCAAGATTTCCGTGCATCTCACTCGTCTAACGAGGAAGGGGTGGATTTCAGGTGGGGCCCTGAGCAGCAGAGGGCGTTTGAGACCCTCCGACAGTGTTTATGCGAGGCGCTGGTGTTGACACTCCCCGAGGGAGTGGAGGATTTCGTAGTATTTTGTAATACATCCATCACAGGCTTGGGGGCAGTCCTCATGTAGAGGGGACGAGTGGTAACCTGTGCACCGCGATAGCTGAAGCCGCATGAGATGAGATACCTTACTCTCGATATTGAGTTGGGAGTGGTGGTTTTCGCTCTTAAGATTTGGAGGCACTATCTTTACGGGGTTTGTTGTACTATATACACGTATCACAAGAGTTTGAGGCACATCATGGATCAGCCGAACCTGAACATGAGGCAGCGCAGGTGGCTGGATGTGGCCAAGGACTATGATTGCGAGATCTTTTACCATCCGGGTAAAGCGAATGTGGTTGCGGATGCTCTGAGCCACAAGTCATATGGGTCCTCAACCCCAGCCAGTTGTGTGAGGATAGTAGTGGATTCCCCACTGATGGGTTTGATCAGAGAGGCCCAAATTGAGGGCATGAGGCCAGAGAACTGGAACTTGGAGAGCATTAAGGTTGAAAGTGCCCGGTTTGTTCAGGATAGTCGCGGATTGTTGACCCGTTACGGTCGGTTTTGGGTTCCGATGTTCGGAGGGGTCCGGCAGATAGTGATGGAGGAAGCTCATAAGTCTCGTTTTTCGATTCACCCGGGGGCCACAAAGATGTACCGTGATTTGAGTTCGAATTATTGGTGGCCTGGTATGAAGCGAGATATATCGCTTGGTTTGTTCAGAGGTGCTTGACCTGTAGGATGGTCAAGGTCAAGCATTAGAGGCCGCATGGTAAGTTACAACTTCTGGAGATCCCCATGTGGAAATGGGAAAGGATCGCAATGGATTTCATCACAAAGTTGCTGAAGACGACAAGGGGGTTCGATGTTATATGGGTCATCGTGGATCGATTGACCAAGAGTGCCAATTTCCTAGCCATACCAGAGAGTTCATCGACAGAGAAGTTGGCCGACCTGTATGTCAAAGAGATTGTCTCTCGCTATGGGGTTCCAGTTTCTATTGTTTCCGACCGAGATGTCAGGTTTACTTCCCGTGTTTGGCAAAAGTTCCATGAGGAACTGGGTACAAGACTGCATTTTAGCATAGTGTTCCATCCGCAGACTGATGGGTAGAGTGAGCGGACCATTCAGACCCTCGAGGATATGTTGAGGGAATGCATTATTGACTTCGGTAGAAGTTGGGATTCCCACCTACCGCTTGCAGAGTTCACCTACAACAACAGCTACCATTCCAGTATTGGCGCCCCGCCTTTCGAGCTGTTGTATGGGCGGAAGTGTAGGACCCCATTCTGTTGGGGCGAGGTTGGGCACAGAGTGATGGGTTGGACAGAGGTAGTTCTGCAAACTACCAAAATGATACATAAGATTAAACAGCGAGTGCAGACCGCTTAGATCCGGCAGAAAAGTTATGCCGACCGACACCGATCTGAGCTGGAATTTCAGGCAGGTGACATGGTTCTTCTAAAAGTTTCACCCTGGAAGGGTGTGATCCGCTTCAGGAAGAGGGGAAAATTGGGTCCCCGTTACATTGGACCGTTCAGGATTATTTCCAAGGTTGGCAAGGTTGCTTATAAGCTAGAGCTCCCGGAGGAGCTTAGCCGGATCCACAACACATTTCATGTTTCGCAAATGCGAAAATGCATTATGGACCAGGAGGAAGTGGTATCGTTGGATGACATTCAGGTCGATGAGCGCCTGAACTATGTGGAGAGGCTTGTGGCTATTTTGGAAAGAAAGAAGAAGATTCTGCGGAACAAGGAAATACCCTTAGTAAAGGTACAGTGGGAACATCGGAAGGGATTCGAGTGGAAATGGGAGCCGGAGGTAGAGATGCGTGAGCATTACCTGACATTGTTTATTCCAGCGGACTTCGAGGGCGAAGTGTAGTTCAAGTGGGTGAGATTTGTAACGCCTCGATTCTCGGGTATTGTTAATATGATTTTTTGGATTATACCATACTCGACGAGTTGGTTTACCTACTCGTCGAGTAGCAGTAAGAAGGATCACGGGTTAAGTGACCTACTCAGCGAGTCCATATTGGGACTCGACGAGTAGGATCTGGCAAGTGAAACCCTGATTCCCGGAGTTTGCACCAATATTTAAAGGGACCTTAGCCTTCCTTGGACCTCCTTACAGTTCCAAAGAACCCTTGAGAGCCTTATTCGTGTGTGTATCCCTTGTGTGTGTGTTTGAAGCTTGAAAGAGAGTCCTTGGAGGGAGAAGACTTGGTGGAGAAGAAGATTGAAGCAATTGGAGTGTGGGAATCAACACTCATCTTCGATATCAACTTCAAAAGGTACCCAAACCATTATTCTCCTTATAAATCTTCTTTTATTGGGTGAGTTTAGGGTTTTTCATTGAATATCAAGTTGTTATGATGAGCCATGGGCTAGATCTGAAGTTGTAACTTCAGATCGGGACTCTCTTTGGATTCTAGAAGCATAAAGTTGCAGGTTTAGTCGTGATTGAGGTCCCCTTGGTGCATAAAGACCCATCAATAGATTAGATTTACCATTTTGAGCCTTTAAAGCCATGCATTCACGTAAAGTTTGCAACTTTACATGATAAGCATGCCCTAGAAGCTGGGATCTGTGATTTGGAGCTGCTGCATGGCTCAAAATGGATCTGTATGGGAAGAGGACTGAATAGACTCGGCGAGTCGCATGGTCGACTCAGCGAGTCGCATGAAGATGGCCATTGAACTTGAAGATTTGGTTGAACAACTCAGCGAGTCCGATGAAGATTGTCATAAGACTCGACGAGTTGAAGAACAACTTGGCGAGTCGGAGGAGTTTTAGCCAAGAATATGTTTACGAGTATATCCATCAAGTCGCATGGAGGGAACTCGACGGGTGGCCTTAAGGTCTGATCAGGATTCGAAGGAACTAGACGAGTCACCTCGATGACTCAGCGAGTTAGATTGTGCTTCAAGGGACTCGACGAGTAGCTGGGTGTACTCGGTGAGTTGAGGTCAACATGGACTGTTGACCTTGACTGAGGACTTTGACCTTGATCAGGGGTTGACTATTGGGTTATGGAGTACCTTATAAGGATAAAGACTGATGCGTATATTGAACTATGGTTATAGGTGGTGGGGTCGGTGTCCAGTGATCAGAGAGGTTGAGTTTACCTTCTGAGTCGACATCTGCGAGGTGAGCTATCCTCACTATATCGATAGGGTCTACGGCACCAAGGCCGACCCTTTAGTTGTTATTGTTATGGTATGTTACATGTGGTTATGATCTGTTAGATCGGAATTGGGGTAGACGGTATGTTATGCTCTTATGATCCATAGGGATTGGTATGTCAGTGACCTGCTAGGTCGGTACTCTAGTTATAGGAGAATTCTATGATTATGATTAGTGTGACAGATATGTTTAATGTTTATATATGCCTATATATGATAGAATGCGCACATGGTTATTTGCTTGTGGCTGGGTTGAGGTGGTCCTGCTTTGTGCTGAAGGCCAACATACCCTATGAGTGGTCTAGGGAGACTGTAGGCCCACGTGGTGGACCAGTCATGCTCAGTCAGGCCGATGGCCCAGTATGCATGTTGATTGATTGATTATTATTGTTGTGGTATTGTTAGTATGGTATTGGTATTTTGGGGATAGCTCACTAAGCCCTCGAGCTTACAGTTTTCAGTTTACTGTTTCAGGTACTTTAGGAGATCATGGAAAGGCGAAGGTATGACCGTATCGCTCCTCATCCTTATGTTATGATTTTTGGGACACTCTGATGGAAAAATGATTTGAAAATATTTTGTAAACAATGCTATGTGGTTTTTATTATGTTTGAAAAAGTTTAAAATTGGTGTGAATTTTATGGATGTTACATAAATCAAGATCAATCTAATTAGAGTGAGACATACTTTAGCACTTGGCAAAAACAAATTATAGAACTAGTATCCAAGAGAGATGAGTTCAAACGCCAACAATTCTTGATAACATACACCGACCATGTCTAAAAACTCCACCAAAACTCAACTTTTGGTACCAAAAAAGAATTGCTTTGCACTTTTCATCTTTATTAGAGATTTTGAAAATGTTTTTGATCATTGTTCAGTTGCTTTTTAACCCTTTATTTGTTTAATTTTTTATGATTTTTCATTGTTTCTTTAATTAAAATTTAACATTATCATGTGAGATAAAGCCTACCATTACCACTATTCAAAAAATAACATTTAAAAATAGTCGATTACAAGCAAAATACAACATTAAAAAGTAGAATGAAAGTAAGGAAAGTGATGCTAATTATATTATTTGTTTTTCACCAACAAAATGCCTAGAAAGGAAAACCAATCAAAGTACATTGATAATTCTTGGAATTAGCACCTATTTAGGCTAAATACAAAACAAATCCAATTTGCCACTTGCTCCATCTAAATCTTGTATCATATTTACTTTATAGGTGGTGAATGTACAATGTTTTAATAGAGGTCTAAAGCAGATTGGTTAAGTATATGTCAACAAATGATAAAAAACCATATCTTGAAATAAACTATAAGTCAAAAAAGTGACAAAAGATTAAAATAATAACTAAAAATATCATAAATTTAATTAAACTGAAAATAAACCCATGAAGCCTCAAAATATGAGCAACATTGTATAAAGATGTATGCATTAAGCTATCATGGGTGATGTAAGATCTAATCTGGACCATCCTTGGGGTTTATGGATGCATGGCTGCTGTTTTGGCAAGTTTCAAATATGTGGACCATTTTACCCCCAGTTTGTTGCTCCTAGTGTGGTGTTGGTGCTTTTAAATGGCTTAAATTTATTAAAGCATTGAAACTTGAAAAAAAATTAATATATGCACGGTCGCTTGCTGCAGCACATAATGGTGTAAACATTAAGAAATCATAGAACTATTTAAAACTTCACATCTCATTTTGAAGGTTATAATAAAGAATTATTTGTCAAATGTCTAAATTAACCTAAAACATGGTATACATAACTCTTTTTGAGACCCAATATACTTAATATTAAAATTACTTTCCCTTACCTTATAAACCAAACAAAACAGCTAGTCAATGGTGCTGATACAATCATGCAAAACACCAAGTGATCAAACCGCTTGAAGTCACCTCATAATGGTTTGAATATCTATTAGATCGAAGAAAATTTTCCTATTATCTTATTTTTCTTCCAGTAAAGAAAGAATGAGAATAAAAAGAAAAAAACCACCTGAAATTAATGGAGACCCTAAAACACCTAGGGCTTGGAGGCAGAGAACAATCCATGAATAATCATATATCTAAAACACAAAGTAGATCAAGAAAACCAATCAAAACAAAACAACAAAAAATACCTAAAATAAGGATCTCATTTGAGGGTACAATCTTGGATCGTATTTATTACTCCATGCTCCTCCATGAAAATCAATGAGAGATAAAGAAGTATAATATAGGGATCAACCATGCTCATATCTTCATCTTTTGTTTGTGTGTCTGCAGGAGAGGGGAAATAAAATAAGTGAAGGAAGAGTTGGAAAGAGGTTGTTGGTTGTGGTGGTCGTAGATCTAGGGTTTTTTAGATGTATCGGTTGTGTGATTTTGTGTTGGCGTTGGGTTTTTAGAGAGTGACATGATTGGTGCGATGGTGGTGTCAGGGAAGTGAGAGTAAAGCTGAAGAGAGAAAAGTGATATAAAATTATGTGGCCTCAGATACCATGTTCATATGAAGAGGATGTATGAACGAACTTCCTGTAGTTGCTCATGGGGGAGATGGCAGTTGCTCATGGAGGAGATGGTTTTGCAGCTTTTAACTATGGCTGTTGGAGGTATTGAAGGTGGTGGCAGGAGGCGGTGTTGATGGTGATGGTGGGTATCTAGGGTTTAACTGAAGAAAAAGAGGATGAATGCTCAGGGTGTCGGCTTTTGTGAGAGGAGAGTGGTTGTGTGAGAGCATATAAACTAAAATAAAATCAAATTTTTATTTATTTATAAAATGCTGAAAAACTTTACCCTTACAATGCAACTTTAAAACAAAACTATGCTATTACATATTTCCTACGTAGTAATCTATCATAATTCCTACGTAGTAGCTCAAGAATCCGATCTTTGAACAATGCGATTAAAATCCATCTTCGTGATCAGATTCAACATACTCATCTTTTAAGCTTCCTTTCCTTTGCTTAATCCTGTCACATCATGTACCAAGAATCAACACTTAGGAACTTAATAGAGTTAGATAGCGGATTACCTGAAGTCGAGTCAAACTTTTTGACTTGACCTTTTCTCAGATCTTTTAGGTAGTTAGGGCAGCTTCACCCCATCATTTTGGAAATAAAAACATATGGACTCTTTGGTAATGGTACATGGATAATCTTATACTTAGCCTTTCTCTTTAGCATTTGGTCAACCGAGTTGACAATGGACGATCCCTTTCCATTGGGAAGCGAAAGCTTTTATGGATTTCCAATGTCACCATTGCAAATGTCCATGGAAGTTTGGAAAGTTGATCTTCTAATCAAATTTGCTTTACTAGTCCTCCAAATCATTTATGATTCTGAAGCACAACTCAAATAGATAAGACCATTAAGGGTCATGTTATTATCTGTTCCATAGTAGTCCAAAATGAACTCACTATGTGACATAGAAAGTGATTGAACATCCAGCTTTCTCAAGACATTGACACCAAACTTTCCCGGCTTGTCAATATGTGACTTCATCTCCAAGATGTGATCACACATAGACCTTGCTTTCCAATAGGGCTTGAGTGACCTTGAACTATTTAAGAACTTGTGGGTTAGGAGAATAATTGGAGGAAGAAGAGAAATATGATTTCCATGATCCAACCATGAAACATCATCTTCATTAGGAAAGCTTGTTCCAAGGCATTTGGGATGATCATAATATGGGAGATATTCAAGTTAGTTGATTTAAAGTCCTCAATATAACACCTAATATGAAATATTAAGACTAGGACCCAACACAATATTTTATAACTTTGAAGAGAGATGCCGTAATCCAAGCTATAGAATATTTGAAGGTAGGCGAATGATGATTCACCAATTTCCACTATGAAAAACGAAATAATTTATAAGGTTTTAATTGGATTGGAAACTCCTAGATCTTTTGAGATTCATTGAAATTTTCAATGGCATGTTTCAATCTCGATTGTGCCCTCTCAAGTTTTGTCATTGGGATGCCGAGGATCACAAAACAAGTTGTGAATAATCATGCAAATATACTTGGTACCCTTAATATTTACCCATCAATCAATGTTCCGGTTAACCACACGCGCTCCACCGATACTATGATAAACATTAAGTTACCTTTTGCCTACCTTGTTAAATCAAGCTAGTGTGCCAGTTAACCACAAACGCTCCACTAACCAACTTAAGCAAAGTGTAAAGTGTAATTTTATGGGTTAGCACCAAATTCACATTTTCCTAAGTAACTAAGATTGGGTATTAATAAGAGTTTAGTTACTTAGTATTTATCATTAATACTTTTAATGAAGGGAGAATTATAGTCCTTGTCCTACCCGTTCAGCTAACGACCCTCCACCAGTCAAAGAAGCGGTGGGTTAGAGTGAACACCCATTAAACTTCCATTTTATAGGCAGTAACCTTATACCAACTTATAGACCGGCTTCGTGAATGAGATGTACTAACGGTAATACTGAGTTGCTCTTATAAATATATATTATTAACTTATAATACTATAAATTATAAGGGTTTAATTTTAACTTTTAAAATTCTAAGGGCTTAACTTGGAATTAAAGTACTCATGAGGGGAAACTTTACACATTCCAAAACTTGTGGGCAAGTTTTGAACAATTCAAAAACTTTTTAATTCCAAAACTTTACACATTCCAAAAACTTTACGGAAGACTTTAAAACATTTAAAATGAGACTCTCCATTTTTTCATAACTTATGGAAATCTTATGAGTTTTATGAATATTAAATGTGAATTTTCATATAACTTGAGGACAAGTTACAAAAACACATTTTAGAATCAACTCTTACATTAATTTGGATTGAAAAACCATTATCACATAACTTTCTATTAATCTAAGCAACTCAGAGGAACAAGATAATTCAAATCAAACTTTTTCATGAAATTAGCCAAACCATTAAACTAACACAAAACATGAATCTATTGACAATTATCTTTGAAATTGGATTAGCATGAACATTCCCACATCAAAAACAGGTTTATAAGTTCAAAAACGGCTTAAGGTAATGTTCCTAGTCCAATTCCAGCCAAAACAAGCGAAGATATGTTGTCTGGGGGTCCAACTCGTCGAGTGCATGAACCAAATCGACGAGTTGGATGATTTTACTCTTGGACTCATCGAGTCCCTTCATGGACTCGGTGAGTCTCCTATTCAGACAACAACAAACTTCGTTTTTTCAGCAATTTAAGCAAGTATAACAAGAAAACAAGCCTACGCTCTGATAGCATTGTTGGCTTTTGAGCATTCTAACACTCCTAAGGCGTACATGCAACCATTGATACCTTGGATCTATGTTTTATTTATTATACATGCAAATATCAATTTTCCAAGGTGTTATCCTAACTAGCATATTATGAAGTACAAGTAATATAAAATCTAGTAGAATAATATACCTCTTTTATTGTAGCTTTATTCCTTGGAGATTAAGAGCCTAGTGCCTCAAATGTGACACCTCAAATGGTTCACACAACATCACCAACATCTTGGAATAACTTGAGAGAAAAGGTTCTTATGCTCACATTGGCTAGCCCTCATGTGTACCCACATTAGTGTCGATTTCTTGAGCCATGGGGTCCTTATATATGGTGGCTATTAGGGTTACACCATGTAACTCATGTCTTTACATATTCTTCATGCTCCATGTGTTAAAACCTCCATGGAGTATCCATGGGTTACTCCATGGGTATAGCCCAACATGAAGAACTATGGATCATAAGCCTACATATATAAGAATGAATGACTTACACAATTTATCCTCATATATTTAATTAGTCTCCTTTTGACCACAATATTAATTCCAAATTAATTCTTGATCAATACTAATTAAATAATATGATTTCATATTAATATATTAGAACTTATAATATATTAATATAAATTACTAGTATCCTTTTTCTCACAAAAGTCTATCCAAATTATTCCGATTCAATGCAAACCAAATGGACCATGCCAATCGGGTCAAGTACATACCAATTATAGTTATGGACTTAGACACTAATCCAACACAAACAACCTTAGGTTAAACATAGAATTCCACAATCTAAAAGGAACCAACAAATTTTTTCATATGACATTATTAAAAACCCTATGAAACTATAAAACCAATTAAAGTTTTTTTTTAATGATTGTAAACATTACCTAAGAAAAATTATAAGGACACGGAAAATGACAGGTCGAAAGCAACTTACACTAACACGGAGGACGACATATGATCTAGGTATGAGCAAGGAGGAACGGAGCAGAGAAAATTCGAAGAGTGTTGAATGGATGGGGAGGAATAAGGCAAAGTGGCGGTATGCAGAGTAGGGCAGTCGATCCAGGTCGAACAATTGAGCGATTGAGCATGGCGATCCAGAGCATGTGTGTAGGGAACCATGAAGGATACTCGTTCAGTCGTTCCCACTTCTAAATCGATGAGCTCCTAAAGCTGGATATTGTGATACAATTTTTTGTTTTCCCGCTAAGTAGGAAGGAGGAGGCGACAATGAAAGTTTTACTTGGTGGGGGGTTTACGAAGTGTTTTGTTTTTCCTACTATATAAAATATATGGTGTCAGTGGCATGGTAATTTATTAGGACTAACAATTAGTGTCATATATTATATAAAATATCATTATATCTTTTAAAACTTATAGTTTCACAACCACAAATCCTACTAAAAGTAGGTTATTGTATTTGTTAAAACTTATAGTGGCACAAATAAAAGTGCCACTAAAAGTAGGCTATAGTGGCACAAAAGTAAAATGCCACTTAAATTTTGTGTCACTAAATGTAATTTTATTTGTACTTTGGGTTGACCCAATTGACTTATGGATTTTGACCAGTTTGACTTTGAATTTGACCAAGTTTGACCAAAGGGTATTTTGGGTATTTTCATTGGTGTTTGAGAACTGGTCATTTGGATGAATAGGTGATGGTTAGAGCTGACATTTAGAGTCAGGACCTTATCAGCTATTGTTCAGACTTTGAGGTGAGTTTTTGTGACAACCCGATATTTTTCCAAAAGCAGTGTAACGCTCAAAAGTCAAATACAACGAAAACTATTTGGAATCAATTAAATTAACCTCAAAAATAAAGTGTTCAAATATCTAAGTTGGGATACATCAAATGTTAGATATCGTGCCAAGGTTTCCAAAAACATAAAGAGCGTTAAAAATCGGGTTATATTGAAGAAATTATAACCACTCGTATATTTACGACACACCGTTAAAACGCTATTTAACGTAAAAAGTGAAATTTCAATAAAATGCATTTTAGCCTTAAGTATCTAAACAAAAGATGTAGAGTTCATTAGACTGTAAACATACATAAAAAGATCGCCCAAATTGGACCTCGTATGAAGAAGTTACGGATTTCCTAAGTTTCGTAACAGTAGTAGAGGGCTAAAAACTCGAATTGAAGATCGAGTGTTATTTAGCTATTGCCACCTAAAAAAAAGTTGAAGGCCTCCACAATAGGAGTAAAATGATAAAAAGACAAACGAAAACCGACGTCGAATAAAGAAACTATAAATTTTTAACGGACTTTAGCAGTCCCGACCTATTAAAAATATATCATTAAAAATAAAATCAAAACTAGCCGACGGAGTCTAAATGAAAGTTGTAGAGCATAATCTCACCTACGCGTGAATATAAAGAACGCGAAAAACGGAGCCCGTACGCGAAAGTTACGGAATTTAGAAGATGGGAGACTGGATTACGCCCAGTGTAATCCAAGATTACGCCCAGTGTACTAGACCCAGTGTCAAGTCCCATCGGCTCGAGTGCTCTACGCTAGCTAGACCTGAGTCGTAAGCCGTGACGCATTTTTACGCCCCGCGTAACGCGTACGCCCAGCGTACTCCGGTGGTACGCCCCGTGTACGCGATCCTCCGGCACTATAAATAGAGGGTTTGAGCTACGGGTTTTTGCACACTTTCTCAAACTCCCAATCACCTTCTCATACTTTCAAGCTCCAGAGACCATCCCGACGCCCTTGGTTTCCATACCCGAGTCCCCGACAAAAGATCTACGCTTCCGAGATCCCCGAAGAGCCCGAAGACACACCTTTCCGCGTCGAAGTTCTGCTCAACTCTAGCCTCTCTCTCTTCGAACCAAACGAGTGAGTTCCTACCCCTACCTTTCAATTATTTTCATATTTTAGGGGTGAAATACGAGTACATTACACGTTAAAGTATCATTTTATAAACATAAATGTAATATCTATCTTATAGAATATCGATACAAACATCTTTATGTATAAAGGGCTAGTACATCACCAAATTATTTTCACCAGATAGAACATACTTTCTGAAAAACTATAATGGGTATAGTTAGTAGGTCAATCGTACATTTTTACATATACATCTTGATAAACGAAATACTTTCAAAAGAAGTAAAGTCAAGTCTTATTGTAAATCTATTTATACTAAGCAATGTGAGATATTCAGACTTCGACGTACTCTTATGTATGCATTTCAAGCCCTGTATTATATACTATAATCTCTTGGAGGGAGAGCGTGATACTTGTGTATAGATCTATACGGGATTGACAACCTCGCACCTAAACTGTTAGCTACAGTTAGACCGGCAGGTCTGGGGTGACAAATGTCATAACACTACAACACCTGAAGAATGTTGTTACAGGCATTCAGTGCCAATAGCATGGTTATAAAACTCACATGAAAGTATAAAAACAAGATTGATTTACGAGATTCATATATGCATTCATTTTTCTACATTATTTTGAGCACAAAGATTACCTTTATCATTCAAGAATGAAAAATACTAACGCACTCAACTTTGAAAACTTATCAAACTATTTATAGAAAATATTGGATTTTCTGAAAACTTCGTTCATTGATTTGCTACCAAAAGGTCATACTTTTTCCATACAAAATACTCATGAACTCACCAACTTAATTGTTGACACTTTTTCGAAACCACTTGTATTTCTCAGGGAATCAGTAATACAGGTAACCACCAACTTTTGAAGAAGGAACACTAAGGGCGTTTATTATTAAACATTTACATCATCATATTGTAATATTATTTTGGAAATATGTATAACGCAACAATATACGTTTTTATTATATATATGATGGTTGTGTACTTTCTTTACGATATTCAATTGTTATGGTACTACGTGAAGTCATCCACCCCCGAATGTTTCCGCCATTCTGGTTTGCGGGTGTGACAAATTGGTATCAGAGCATTGTTTATAGTGAACTAACTATATCGAACCACATAAGATATACAAACTATAAATGCAAGGGGAACCAAAAACCCTCTGACAAAACATTTTCATAAAAATATATTTTCTTTTAAAAATATACATTTTTACTCAGTTTTCTAAAAAAATATGAAGGCAAGTTGCGACGCCACGATTGGGCCTCGGGGTATGTAATCAAATCAAGAATAAATATAGCCTGATCAACTATATTTATCCTGGATTTGACCAATGTACGTCAAGGAATGGTCGTAGTGGACAACAAGCCAAAAACTTATAAAACTATTTTAGATTCGCTAATTTGAAATACTAAAGGACTATTGTTATGAATAATAGTACAATGAAAAAACTTGCACTCCGTAAGATATAGTTAAACGTAGGATGTCGTTAAATAGAAATTTCTTTTCTTATAAAATCCTCATACCTCTATCCCAGTACAGAAAAATGGCTGGACTCCTTTTACCAGGAGACCCCTACTACCCAAACCAAGGTAACGGCAGCTGGATAGAAGAAGACCCAGAGGAAGACCCGGATGAAATCGAGGAGGAATTCAAAGTCGAAGAGGAATTCGAAGTCGAAGAGGAGGTCGAGGAAATTACTAGTGGAACAGACTCCGAACCGGAAGTGATCGACCCTCCTGCTCCTCATCCTCCCGAAGTCAGACCATATCACCCAGGACCCATCCCCATCTGGGGAAGCCATCTCTACTACTGGAGCCGCCAACTAGGTGTACGCCCTCCTTTCGGCATGTGTCGAGATTTTTACAATGTCAGTGGGGGAGGCTCAACTGATCGAGCACTTCCTGTTATTGTGGGCACTATCGCTACCCAGAACTACCATGCGGACCAGCAAGCAGCCAGAGTTCGCGAGATCAATGCTGCTACTCAGGGTAACACCGCAGACATCCGTCGTCTGGAAGGACTACACGAAAATACCCAAATCTACACAGGGACGCTTCAGAATCAAATGGTGAATGCACTAGCAGAAATAAGAGAGATGAAGGAACAACAAGCAGATCTTGAAAGGCGCCTGATGGGAGTCAAGCAGTAGGATGCCGAATATAGCTCCAAACATGTAACACACCGCAAGTAGAACTTGCTCAGCTTCAACAATTTTGATATAGAATAGGACATCGGATAAAGTTTTTCCCTTATTTCCTTTGTATCTGTAAACGGAGACCTCTAGATAGGTCAAATTTTCCAAAAATTAGAAGCATAATGTAACACACCTTAGGTGTGACATATATATCAATATTAAGTACTTCTTTATATACCTCTTGAAACCTATTGAATTAACTAAATTGTTGTACCTACTTTGAAACCAAAAACTAAAGTCAACACAAATTACAAGATACAACTAACCCTCTAGTACACGATTGTCAAAACATTAGAAACTTATAGTATTCGTTCTTATTTTCTCTACCAGAACATGCCTCCTCGTAGATCAACACGCAGAAACTCAACTCCAGCACCACCTCCACCACCCCCTCCAACTATGGATGCAGCTATGTTCCAAACTGTTGTAATAGCCGCTGTAACCACGACGATGGCTCAAATGAGCAACAATGGGTCAGGAAGAGGAATAAACAGCTTTACAAGTGGCCCAAGCCAAGGCCGTTCTGAGGTATGCACTTACAAAGACTTCACCAACTGAAAACCTATTCCCTTTTATGGGACTGGGGGAGTATTGGCTCTATCGCAATGGATAGAGAAAACGGAAGCTGTATTCGAAATTTGCGCATGCCCTGAAGAAAGCAAAGTAAAATTTACTGCTTTTACTTTCGCTGAACGCACACTAACGTGGTGGAATGGCCACGTCAAGACAATAACCCTAGTGGTGGCTAACTCCATGGGTTGGCAAAACCTGAAACGAATGCTTCTACGAGAATACTGCCGAAGAGGCGAGATTCAGAAGCTTGAATAGGAACTGTGGGGCCTCTCGATGGTAGGCTCGGACATCGCAGGCTACACCAACAGGTTCATTGAATTGATAACGCTTTGTCCAGGGATGTTGATTCTGGAAAGCTAAAAAGTGGAGAGGTACATCTGGGGACTATCACCCCAACTTTGAGGAAGTGTGTTAGCTTCCAAGCCCATGACCTTCGACAGCGCCAAGGAACTGGCGCAATCTCTCGTTGATCATAGCGTCTGCCAAGGAGTCACGGCTATCGTAGCTGAACCAACCAAAGGGAACAACAACAACGATAACAATGCCAACAACAACAGCAAGAAGAAATTCTGGAACAAGAGAAAGGGGCAAACCTCACAAGAACCTTCGAAGAAACAAATGGTAGTGGTTCATGCTGCTACTGCTCCCGCCACAACTCCTGCTACCCCGGCACCAACAAAACAATATGCAAGGAACCTGACCAAGTGCAGCAAATGCAACTACCATCACCACGGTAATTGCCGCGAGATGCACTGTAAGAACTGCGACAGGAAAGGGCACACTGCCCGTTTCTGTAAAGCACCAGCGCAACCAGACACTCAAGTTCCTGGTACTGGGATAAGCCAAGCATGTTATGTGTGACAACCCGAAATTTCCATTTGTACGAACATTATCTATTCAATAGAAGCTAGTCCAGTTTCAGTGAGTTTCAGACTTTTCCGTATAAGTTGCGTACATTAGGGTTTACGTTTAAGGAGATATCAGGAGAGTGGATACTCCTGGGTTTGTGAAATTTGAACATTCCAAGTTTCATAATGTTATAATCCAACTTCCATAATAAAAATATTTTCTATCAAAATATTTCAGGACTATAAATAGGTTTCTGAATTTAATTAATTCATTATTCTCAATTCCAACTAGAGAAAAACCATTTTCTCTCTCACGGATCTTCGGGTTTTCATCCCAGATTGTGAGTCTACTTTCCTAGATGTGTTTTAATACTTGTTATATGCTTTATAACATTGTTTACATGCCTAAAATGCAAGATCCGGGAGCTTACGGCCCAAGAACGTTCTTGGGGTGTAAACTCCAAAACATGGCCTAAAAGCTTCCTAGTCCCGATTCCTTGTTAGACAACTAGTTTAGGACTTATTGTAGGATCTTTTGAGGCTAGAAATCATCCAAGATCATAAGGCTTTTGGAGTTTACGGCCCAAGAGTTCTTGGACCGTAAACACCATTTCCAAGGGCCAAAGTGAGCCCTAAATCACCCCTAAGGCTTAAGGCATTTACCCTCTAATGCTTGTAGCTAATTTGGACACCAAAACACTTCAAAATCATAAAGTTTTAGGAGTTTACTGCCAAGAAATGCTATTGGGCCGTAAACCCCTTTTTCAAGGGCTAAGAGTACCCTAAACACCCTTAAGACTTTAAGACAATTACCCTTTAATACTTAGGACTTGAATGGGGAGTAAATTACATCAAAATCATCCCTTAAAGGGAGTTTACGGCCAAGGAACATCACTTGGGCCGTAAACTCCAAGTAAAGGCACAAATGTGTGCCTAATGTCCCCTTTAGCCTAAATCAAAAACATAGAAGCTATCCTACATGTGCAAGTGACTTAAAAGAATTAAAACCAACACCCCATAGGAGTTTACGACCGTAAACTCTAGGGGATATGGTCCTTTGGCCGTAAACTCCCCAAAGGAGCATTCTAGGGCCTTAAACTACTTCAAGGATTATTCCAACAAAGCTAGGCTTATTCTAGGATCAATATAGCACTTCAAAACACCCAAAACCACCAAGTGAGGAGTTCACGGCCGTAAACTCATGGGTTCACGGCCGTAAACTCCAAAGGTAGGGTTTGTTGGGTGGTGAACTCTTATACAAGGTCTTCTGAAGCTTCAAACCCTTTTGCCTTGTCCCGTATCAATTTAGATGCAACCATTAGGACCTATAACACTTATACAAAGTGTTTACATGTTCCTAAGTGTCTCAACTTATTTTGTTAAGTTATTATTTGGCTAAGTAGTTATATATATGCTTATTATATGATAACTAGGCTCGTGCGTGTGAATAAGTCTCTGTTTGCCACCTAGCACGGTACCCGATACATCAATCCAATCTACTCACCACAAGTGAGTCCATACCCCTTTAATTAACTTTTGAAATGCTTTTAAATGTTTTAAATACTTTATGGGGGGGATACAAGTTAAATACTTATAGTTATTACATCAATCACATGTGATTACATTAATCACATGCGATTAATAACTAGAAAACCAATGATTTTATCACTATTCAAACTGTTTTACAAACTCTTTTACGTATCAAATGCTTTTATTAAACTTTGTTTTACTTATTATAAATTGCATGCCCATATATGTATAGATATATAAGTAATGTTTAAAGGGCTTAGGAAGGCCATCCGCCCTATTTCCTTTTCCTCGATTTGGATGTGGTCTGGTGGGATTTCGGGTGACCATCCGAGGGTCGTTTCAATATTAGTTATATATCATATATACATGTATAGACATAAAAGTACTTCCATATTCATACTTATCAGTACATCAATAGCTAGATACCATCGGGGTAACACAGAACATATACAACTATACTAGAAACAGAACATATAAAACTATACTAGAAACAGAACATATATAACTATACTAGAAACAGAACATATACAACTATACTAGAACAGAACATATACAACTATACTAGAACGAGAAACATTACAGATACATGAACACGTTAACAATTGTGATCCACTGTGTCGGAGCATGCCTTAATTATCATGGCCCGAGTTGTAGCCAGAATTCTCTTGGAGGGAGAGCGTGAGTTTGCGTATAGATCTATACTGGATTGACTATCCTACACCTTGCTGCTAGCTACAGCCGGACCTGCAGGTCTGCGGGTGCCAAACATCATTCCGTTATTACGACCATTCATTATGTTGTTGTTACCAGTCGATAGCATGGTGCAATTTATCACAATATACCTTAATATAAATCCGGTTTAAGGTAGTTAGTACAACAGTAGTTCCTATAATACAAAACCCCGCTACCTTTGATAGTGCCAAGCGATTAGCACAACGACTCATTGACCATGGAGTCAAAACCCCTGCAACCACAACAACCCTAGCCATCCCGGAACCCTCCAAACCCGCTAACACCAAGCGGAAGTTCTGGGATGACAAGAAGAAGCAGCGAGCTGCCAAAAAGCAGCAAATTGTGGCAGTGCATGCTGCGGTAACCCCTACTGCTGCTACTGCTCCGATGAAGCAGTATGCTGGAAGTTTGCCAAAGTGCAACAAATGCAACTTCCACCACAACGGCCCCTGCCGTGAAATGCAGTGTTCTAACTGCAACAGGAAAGGACACACCATCCGTTTCTGTAAGTTCCCGGCACAACCGATCACACAAGTCCCTGGCTCCGGCGCGAGCCCAACTTGCTATGGATGTGGCGAAACAGGCCACTATGAGAGGGACTGCCCCAAAGCGAGAAATGTTGGAGGAGCTGGGAGGGTAATAGCTATAGGCTACGGGGAAGCAGTTGCTGACCCGACAGTGGTGACCGGTACGTTCCTCCTCGATAACTCCTATGCATGCATTCTGTTCGATAGTGGAGCGGAGCGAAGCTTCGTGAACCATAAATTCGCTCGCATGCTTAAACAACAACCACACGCACTTAAAGAACAATTCATAGTAGAAATGGCTAATGGAAAAAACAGAAAACACAAGTAACATATACTTAGGATGTACCCTAACTCTAGATAACCATTCATTCCCAATTGACCTCATGCCGGTCTCAATAAAAAGCTTCGACGTTATCATCGGCATGGATTGGTTGAGCCTTCATCGCGCCGACATCATGTGCTTCGAGAAAGCAGTCCGTTTAAACCTCCCATCTAACGAAACTCTTATCGTCTACGGTGACAAACCCGGTGCGAGTCTTCGTATTATATAAAGTATTCAAGCACAGAAATATCTGCGCAAAGAATACCACGCATTCCTTGCTCACGTCGTCGACACGAGCCTCGAAACGAAAGAACTAAAGAACATTCCAGTAGTGAGCAACTTCCCCGACATTTTCCCAGAAGAACTACCTGGATTACCTCCGCAACGACAGGTCGAGTTCAGAATCGACTTAGTCCCAGGAGCTACCCCAGTAGCCAAGTCGCCCTACCGCTTAGCACCAGCAGAGATGCAGGAATTATCTGGTCAACTTAACGAACTGCTCAGCAAGGGCTTCATAAGACCAAGCTTCTCACCTTGGGGAGCACCGGTCTTGTTCGTTAAGAAGAAAGACGGATCATTCCGTATGTGTATCGACTACAGAGAACTCAACAAACGGACGGTCAAAAGTCGTTACCCTCTGCCTCGCATAGACGATCTATTTGACCAACTGCAAGGGGCGAACTATTTTTCTAAAATTGATCTGAGATCCGGATATCACCAGTTACGAGTACAAGAGGAGGATGTTCCAAAGACAGCCTTCCAAACTCGTTACGGACACTACGAGTTCGTGGTGATGCCATTCGGATTGACCAACGCGCCCACAGTTTTCATGGACCTCATGAACAGAGTATGTCGACCTTACTTGGATCAGTTTGTCATTGTTTTCATTGACGACATCCTGATCTACTCCCGAAGTAAGGAAGAGCATGATGATCACCTGCGATAAGTTTTAGGAACTTTACGAACGGATAAACTTTATGCGAAGTTCTCGAAATGTGAATTTTGGATCCGAAGAGTCGAATTCTTAGGACACGTGGTAAGCGAAGAGGGAATCCACGTGGACCCATCCAAAATTAAAGCCATTGAGAACTGTTCAGCACCCAAGACACCGACATAAATTCGTCAATTTCTAGGTCTTGCTGGCTACTATCGCAGATTTATTCAGAACTTCTCCCGAATAGCGAAACCCCTTATAACCCTGACCCAGAAAGGCATTACCTTTGACTGGGAAGAGAAACAAGAGAGAGCGTTCCAAACACTCAAGAGAGCCTTGTGCACCGTGCCAATACTATCCTTTCCCGAAGGAATAGAAGACTTCGTAGTCTATTGCGATGCATCGAACCAAGGGCTCGGGTGTGTTCTGATGCAGCGAGGTAAGGTCATCGCCTACGCCTCGAGACAGTTGAAGACACACAAGGTTAACTACACGACCCACGATCTTGAACTGGGAGTAGTGGTGTTTGCTCTGAAGATCTGGAGACATTACTTGTATGGAACGAAAAGCACTATCTTTACCGACCACAAGAGTTTACAACACATATTCGATCAGAAGGAGCTCAACATGAGACAACGACGGTGGGTCGAGCTACTTAGTGATTATGAATGCGATATTCGTTATCATCCAGGTAAAGCCAATGTAGTAGCAGACGCCCTAAGTCGGAAGGAATATTCTGGTCGCAGGGTCAAGTCATTGTCAATAACCATCCATTCACAATTGTCTAATCAAATTCAGGCGGCCCAACTTGAAGCCATGAAACCTGAAAATGTGACGAGTGAATCCCTCAGAGGAATGGACAAGAATTTAGAAGCCAAGGGTGACGGATCCTTATATTTCATGGACCGGATCTGGACATCGAAACACGGTGGTTTCCGAGACTTGGTCATGACCGAGGCGCACAACACTCGGTATTCCGTCCACCCAGGTTCAGATAAGATGTATCTGGATCTTAAAAAGCTATACTGGTGGCCTAATATGAAAGCAGAGATTGCTACCTTCGTAAGTAAATGCCTTACTTACGCAAAGGTTAAGGTCGAGTACCAGAAGCCCTCCGGTTTACTGCAACAACCAGAGATTCCAGAATGGAAGTGGGAGTGGATCACTATGGATTTCATAACCAAGTTGCCCAAGACAACGGGTGGACTTGATACCATATGGGTCATCATTGATAGATTGACCAAGTCTGCACACTTCCTGCCTATCAAAGAAACCGATAAGATGGAGAAACCTACGAGAACATACATTAGGGAAATCGTACGGCTACATGGTGTGCCTATATACATTATCTCCGATAGAGATAGTAGGTTCACCTCAAGATTCTGGCAATCATTGCAACATTCCCTAGGAACAAGGCTGGACATGAGCACAGCCTACCATCCACAGACCGACGGACAGAGTGAGAGGACCATCCAAACACTGGAAGATATGTTGCGAGCCTGTGTGATTGATTTCGGGAAAGCATGGGATACTCATTTACCCCTTGTCGAATTTTCCTACAACAACAGTTATCACACGAGCATAAAGGCAGCACCATTTGAAGCCCTCTACGGCCGAAAGTGCAGATCCCCTCTATGTTGGGCTGAAGTGGGTGATACCCAATTAGCCAGGGGGCAAGCTTCCGACAGTACTCTCACCGGTCCGGAAATCATTCAGGAAACGACAGAGAAGATCGTTCAGATCCGTGAACGATTGAAAGCCTCTAGAGACCGACAGAAGAGCTACACGGATAAACGAAGAAAACCTTTGGAATTCCAAGTGGGAGACCGTGTCCTTCTCAAAGTCTCACCCTGGAAAGGCTTGATACGCTTCGGCAAGCATGGGAAGCTTAACCCGAGGTACATAGGGCCTTTCGAGATTCTTGCAAGAGTCGGCCCCGTAGCTTACAAACTCGATCTACCCGACACACTTCGTAACGTACATTCTACATTCCACGTATCTAACTTGAAAAAGTGTCTGTCTGATGAGACTCTTGTAATCCCACTCGACGAGATCGAGATCAACGAGAGCCTCAACTTCGTGGAAGAACCTGTAGATATCATGGACCGTGAGGTCAAGCAGACAAAAGAAATCCGTATCCCTATCGTGAAGGTTAGCTGGAACGCCAAGCGAGGACCGGAATTCACTTGGGAACGCGAAGATCAAATGAAACTGAAATACTCTCATCTTTTCGCTTAGTTATTTGTAACTTCTTATTTGCTTAAATTCTAATTTCGGGATGAAATTCCTTCTAACGAGGGGATGATGTGACAACCTAAAATTTCCATTTGTACGAACATTATCTATTCAATAGAAGCCAGTCCAAAGAAACAAATGGTAGCGGTTCATGCTGCTACTGCTCCCGCCACAACTCCTGCTACCCCGGCACCAACAAAACAATATGCAGGGAACTTGACAAAGTGCAGCAAATGCAACTACCATCACCACGGTAATTGCCGCGAGATGCACTGTAAGAACTGCGACAGGAAAGGGCACACTGCCCATTTTTGTAAAGCACCAGCACAACCAGACACTCAAGTTCCTGGTACTGGGATAAGCCAAGCATGTTATGTGTGACAACCCGAAATTTCCATTTGTACGAACATTATCTATTCAATAGAAGCTAGTCCAGTTTCAGTGAGTTTCAGACTTTTCCGTATAAGTTGCGTACATTAGGGTTTACGTTTAAGGAGATATCAGGAGAGTGGATATTCCTGGGTTTGTGAAATTTGAACATTCCAAGTTTCATAATGTTATAGTCCAACTTCCGGAATAAAAATATTTTCTATCAAAATATTTCAGGACTATAAATAGATTTATGAATTTAATTAATTCATTATTCACAATTCCAACTAGAGAAAAGCCATTTTCTCTCTCACAGATGTTCGGGTTTTCATCCCAGATTGTGAGTCTACTTTCCTAGATGTGTTTTAATACTTGTTATATGCTTTATAACATTGTTTACATGCCTAAAATGCAAGATCCGGGAGCTTACGGCCCAAGAACGTTCTTGGGGTGTAAACTCCAAAACATGGCCTAAAAGCTTCCTAGTCCCGATTCCTTGTTAGACAACTAGTTTAGGACTTATTATAGGATCTTTTGAGGCTAGAAATCATCCAAGATCATAAGGCTTTTGGAGTTTACGGCCCAAGAGTTCTTGGACCGTAAACACCATTTCCAAGGGCCAAAGTGAGCCCTAAATCACCCCTAAGGCTTAAGGCATTTACCCTCTAATGCTTGTAGCTAATTTGGACACCAAAACACTTCAAAATCATAAAGTTTTAGGAGTTTACTGCCAAGAAATGCTATTGGGCCGTAAACCCCTTTTTCAAGGGCTAAGAGTACCCTAAACACCCTTAAGACTTTAAGACAATTACCCTTTAATACTTAGGACTTGAATGGGGAGTAAATTACATCAAAATCATCCCTTAAAGGGAGTTTACGGCCAAGGAACATCACTTGGGCCGTAAACTCCAAGTAAAGGCACAAATGTGTGCCTAATGTCCCCTTTAGCCTAAATCAAAAACATAGAAGCTATCCTACATGTGCAAGTGACTTAAAAGAATTAAAACCAACACCCCATAGGAGTTTACGGCCGTAAACTCTAGGGGATATGGTCCTTTGGCCGTAAACTCCCCAAAGGAGCATTCTAGGGCCTTAAACTACTTCAAGGATTATTCCAACAAAGCTAGGCTTATTCTAGGATCAATATAGCACTTCAAAACACCCAAAACCACCAAGTGAGGAGTTCACGGCCGTAAACTCATGGGTTCACGGCCGTAAACTCCAAAGGTAGGGTTTGTTGGGTGGTGAACTCTTATACAAGGTCTTCTGAAGCTTCAAACCCTTTTGCCTTGTCCCGTATCAATTTAGATGCAACCATTAGGACCTATAACACTTATACAAAGTGTTTACATGTTTCTAAGTGTCTCAACTTATTTTGTTAAGTTATTATTTGGCTAATTAGTTATATATATGCTTATTATATGATAACTAGGCTCGTGCGTGTGAATAAGTCTCCGTTTGCCACCAAGCACGGTACCCGATACATCAATCCAATCTACTCACCACAAGTGAGTTCATACCCCTTTAATTAGCCTTTGAAATGCTTTTAAATGTTTTAAATACTTTATGGGGGGGGGGTGATACAAGTTAAATACTTATAGTTATTACATCAATCACATGTGATTACATTAATCACATGCGATTAATAACTAGAAAACCAATGATTTTATCACTATTCAAACTGTTTTACAAACTCTTTTACGTATCAAATGCTTTTATTAAACTTTGTTTTACTTATTATAAATTGCATGCCCATATATGTATAGATATATAAGTAATGTTTAAAGGGCTTAGGAAGGCCATCCGCCCTATTTCCTTTTCCTCGATTTGGATGTGGTCTGGTGGGATTTCGGGTGACCATCCGAGGGTCGTTTCAATATTTGTTATATATCATATATACATGTATAGACATAAAAGTACTTCCATATTCATATTTATCAGTACATAAATAGCTAGTTACCATCGGGGTAACACAAAACATATACAACTATACTAGAAACAGAACATATACAACTATACTAGAAACAAAACATATACAACTATACTAGAAACAGAACATATACAACTATACTAGAAACAGAACATATACAACTATACTAGAAACAGTTAATATACAACTATACTAGAACGAGAAACATTACATATACATGAACACGTTAACAATTGTGATCCACTGTGTCAGAGCATGCCTTAATTGTCATGGCCCGAGTTGTAGCCAGAATTCTCTTGGAGGGAGAGCGTGAGTTTGCGTATAGATCTATACTGGATTGACTATCCTACACCTTGCTGCTAGCTACAGCCGGACCTACAGGTCTGCGGGTGCCAAACGTCATTCCGTTATTACGACCATTCATTATGTTGTTGTTACCAGTCGATAGCATGGTGCAATTTATCACAATATACCTTAATATAAATCCAGTTTAAGGTAGTTAGTACAACAGTAGTTCCTATAATACAAAACTACAGTACTACAATGATTTACCCATTACATATTTTAGTGATAACCTCACTTAAACATTAATGTACAAACTATATTTTGTTAAATGATAGTTACACTTGTTAAATTACACACTTTTACAACAAACGAGCATACAAAACAGTTAAGCCTTGGTAGAAGGCTACTTTAATAGAAAATATAGGTTTTTCTGAGAGATTCAAACTTTTACAAACACTTACAAATCTTTACATACATTTTACAAACTTATACTTGATACATGTTCAAACATTTTTGGATGACAAATACCGACACTAAAATACTTATGAACTCACCAGCTTAATGCTGATAAACTCTTTCAAAATAACTTGTATTCTCAGGTCATCAGTAGACAGGTACCGAGGCCAGCTTTTGACAAGATGGAGCGCATCCAAGACTCATCTTATTATTTTGATATACATTATTTTTGGTGTCTATACTGTACAGAACACACTTGTATTAAAATTATATATTTAATGCAATGGAAGATGTTGTTTTCTTATTTACATTTACTGTGTTGTGATACTTTACATGACGTCCTCCGCCCCAGAACGTTTCCGTCGTTCTTGGTTTTGGGGTGTGACATTATGGGTGTGGAGAAACTGGGCACTTCAAGAGGGACTGCCCCAAGACAAGGAATGTTGGCAATATTGGGAGAGTGCTGGCGATAGGTCAAAATGAAGCAATAACCGATCCAACAGTGGTTACGGGTACGTTTCTCCTCGACAACATTTATGCATGCATACTCTTTGACTGTGGTGCGGAGAGAAGTTATGTGAGTCATAAATTCAAACACCTACTTAACCAAAGACCCCAACCACTCAATAAAATACTCATTGTAGAAATGGCTAATGGTAAAACGGAAAGCACAAGTGATATGTACATAGGGTGCACATTAAATTTAAACGAACACTTATTTCAAATCGACCTTATGCCCATTTCGATAAGAGGTTTTGATGTAATCATCGGTATGGACTGGTTGAGTCTTCACCATGCCAATATTCTTTGCCACGAAAAGGCCGTTCGTCTCAATCTGCCTAACGGTGAAACTCTTATCATATATGGAGACAAACCTAGTTCAAATTTGCAAATCATCTCCTGTGTTTAAGCACGAAAATATCTTCGCAAGGAATACCATGCCTTTCTAGCCCACGTAGTAGACCAGAAACAAGAACCAAAGAACATTAAAGACATTCCGGAAGTCTGCAACTTCCCAAACATTTTCCCAGAAGATCATCCAGGAATTCCACCAAAACGCCAAGTCGAGTTTAGAATTGACTTAATCCCCGGAGCTACTCCAGTAGCAAAGTCGCCTTACTGTTTAGCCCCAGCCGAGATGCGGGAACTGTCCAGTCAATTAAACGAGCTGCTAAGCAAGGGCTGCATCAGACTGAGCTTCTCAATATGGGGAGCACCGGTCCTATTCGTGAAAAAGAAGGACGGATCTTTTCGCATGTGCATCGATTACTGGGAGCTGAACAAAATCACAATCAAGAACCGATATCCCCTTCCACGCATAGATGATCTGTTCGAGCAACTACAGGGAGCGAGCTACTTCTCAAAGATCGACCTAAGATCTGGTTATCACCAACTACGAGTACTGGAAGGAGACATCCCCAAAACGACTTTCCGAACACGCTATGGACACTACGAGTTTGTAGTAATGCCCTTCGGATTGACAAATGCTCCAGCAGTGTTCATGGACTTGATGTACCGAGTATGTCGTCCCTTCCTGGACAGATTCGTGATCGTGTTCATAGATGATATACTCATCTATTCTAGAAGCCAGGAGGAACACAGCCAACACCTCCACCAAGTTTTGGAAACACTGAGGGCAGAGAAGCTGTACGCAAAATTTTCAAAGTGCAAATTTTGGATTCAGGAGGTGGATTTCCTAGGACACGTAGTAAGCGAGGAGGGAGTACACGTGGATCCTTCCATGATCAAGGAAATAGAGAGTTGGACGACTCCATGAACCCCTACAGAAATCCGACAATTTTTGGGACTCGCCGGGTATTACCAAAGGTTCATACAAAATTTCTCTAAGATTGCCAAGCCACTCACCACCCTAACTCAAAAGAACGTGACCTTCGACTGGGGAGAAAAACAAGACACCGCGTTTCAAATGCTAAAGCGAGCATTATGTAGTGCGCCCATCCTAACCTTGCCAGAAGGAACGGAGGACTTCGTGGTCTATTGTGATGCATCAAACCAAGGACTCGGGTGTGTCCTGATGTAACGAGGGAAGGTCATCGCCTACGCCTCAAGGCAACTAAAGACGCACGAAGTGAACTACACAACGCATGATCTTGAGCTAGGAGCAGTCGTATTCGCTCTAAAGATATGGAGACACTACCTCTACGGCAAGAAATGTACGATCTTCACCGATCATAAAAGCCTCCAACATATCCTCAACCAGAAAGAACTCAACATGAGACAAAGACGGTGGGTAGAACTGCTAAGTGATTATGAGTGCGAGATTCGATATCATCCCAGAAAGGCTAACGTGGTGCCCAATGCACTCAGCCGGAAGGAATACTCGGGCCGCAGAGTGAAGTCTTTAACCATGACAATCCATTCACACCTGTCCACACAAATCAAGGAAGCTCAAATAGAAGCCTTAACATCTGAGAATGTGGCAGGGGAAGCCTTAAGGGGAATGGATAAGAAGCTTGAAGTCAAGAATGATGGAGTTCATTACTTCATCGATAGGATTTGGACATCAAAGTTTGGAGGATTTAGAGAAGTCGTCATGAACGAAGCCCATAATACACGATACTCCATACACCCCGGCTCCGATAAAATGTACCTCGACCTCAAGAAGTTATACTGGTGGCCGAACATGAAAGCTGAAATTGCTACCTACGTAAGTAAATGTCTGACATGCGCCAAGGTCAAAGTAGAATACCAAGAGCCCTCAAGATTGTTACAACAACCATAAATACCCGAATGGAAGTGGGAACGTATAACCATGGATTTCGTAACCAAACTACCCAGGATGGCAAGCGGACTCGACACCATCTGGGTGATCATCGACAGGTTAACTAAATCAGCACACTTCCTACTGATCAAGGAGACGGATAAATTGGAGAAGCTAACTAGGACATACCTCAGAGAAATTGTACGACTACATGGTGTGCCCATATCCATTATCTCGGACCGAGATAGTAGATTGACCTCAAGGTTCTGGCAATCACTACAAAAAGCTCTAGGAACAAGACTAGACATGAGTATCGCTGATCATCCACAAACTGACGGCCAGAGTGAGAGAACCATACAAACCCTAGAAGATATGTTGAGATCTTGCGTAATCGATTTTAGCAAAGCGTGGGACACCCATCTTCCCTTGGTCGAGTTCTCGTACAATAATAACTATCACACTATTATCAAGGCTGCTCCATTCGAAGCCCTCTACGGCCATAAATGCAGATCACCTGTGTGCTGGGCCGAAGTGGGGGACACACAACTAGCAAGAGGACAAGCAACATACCACACGCTCACTAGACAAGAAATCATAAGGGAAACTACGGAGAAGATTTTTCAGATCCGGGAACGTCTGAAGGCGTCAAGGGACAGCCAAAAGAGTTACGTGGATAAAAGACGAAAACCCATGGAATTCCAGGTTGGAGATCGAGTCATACTAAAAGTCTCGCCCTGGAAGGGGTTAATACGCTTCGGAAAGCGTGGGAAACTAAACCGAAGATACATCGGACCATTCGAGATCCTTGCCAGGATCGGTCCAGTGGCGTACAAACTTTGATTACCTCAGGAGCTCCACAACGTACACCCTACCTTTCACGTATCAAACCTAAAGAAGTGCTTGTCCGATGAGACCCTTGTCATCCCGCTAGATGAAATTGCAATCAATGATAATCTCCAATTCGTGGAAGAACTAGTAGAGATCATGGACCGGGAAATAAAAAGGACTAAACAAAGTCGTATACCTATTGTAAAGGTCCGCTGGAACGCCAAGCGAGGACCTGAATACACCTGGGAACGCGAGGATCACATAAAACAAAAGTATTCGCATCTTTTTCCTAACCTGTAAACTCTATCTTAGATTAAATTTCGGGACGAAATTCCCCTAACGGGGGGATGATGTGACAACCTGATATTTTTCCAAAAGCAGTGTAACGCTCAAAAGTCTAATCCAACGAAAACTATTTGGAATCAATTAAATTAACCTAAAAAATAAAGTGTTAAAATATCTAAGTTGGGATACATCAAATGTTAGATATCGTGCCAAGGTTTCCAAAAACATAAAGAGCGTTAAAAACCGGATTATATTGAAGAAATTATAACCACTCGTATATTTACGACACACCGTTAAAACGTTATTTAACGTAAAAAGTGAAATTTCAATAAAATGCATTTTAGCCTTAAGTATCTAAACAAAAGATGTAGAGTTCGTTAGACTGTAAACATACATAAAAAGATCGCCCAAATTGGACCTCGTATGAAGAAGTTACGAATTTCCTAAGTTTCGTAACAGTAGTAGAGGGGTAAAAACTCGAATTGAAGATCGAGTGTTATTTAGCTATAGCCCCCTAAACAAAAGTTGAAGGCCTCCATAATAGGAGTAAAATGATAAAAAGACAAACGAAAACCGACGTCGAATAAAGAAACTATAAATTTTTAACGGACTTTAGCAGTCCCGGCCTATTAAAAATATATCATTAAAAATAATGTCAAAATTATCGACGGAGTCTAAATGAAAGTTGTAGAGCATAATCTCACCTACGCGTGGATATAAAGAACGTGAAAAACGGAGCCCGTACGCGAAAGTTACGGAATTTAGAAGATGGGAGATTAGATTACGCCCAGCGTAATCCAAGATTACGCCCAACGTACTAGACCCAGTGTCAAGTCCCATCGGCTCGAGTGCTCTACGCTAGCTAGACCTAAGTCGTAAGCCGTGACGCATTTTTACGCCCTGTGTAACCGAAGTACGCCCCGCGTAGCGCGTACACCTAACGTACTCCGGTGGTACGCCCCGCGTACGCGATCCTCTAGCACTATAAATAGAGGGCTTGAGCTACGGGTTTTTGCACACTTTCTCAAACTCCCAATCACATTCTCATACTTTCAAGCTCCAGAGACCATCCCGACGCCCTCGGTTTCCGTACCCGAGTCCCTGACGAAAGATCTACGCTTCCGAGATCCCCGAAGAGCCCGAAGACGCAGCTCTCCGCGGTCGAAGTTCTGCTCAACTCTAGCCTCTCTCGCTTCAAACCAAGCGAGTGAGTTCATACCGCTACCTTTCAATTCTTTTCATATTTTAGGGGGGGAAATACAAGTACATTACACGTTAAAGTATCATTTTATAAACATAAATGTAATATCTATCTTATAGAATATCGATACAAACATCTTTATGTATAAAGGGCTAGTACATCACCAAATTATTTTCACCAGATAGAACATACTTTCTGAGAAACTATAATGGGTATAGTTAGTAGGTCAATCGTACATTTCTATATATACATCTTGATAAACGAAATACTTTCAAAAGAAGTAAAGTCAGGTCTTATTGTAAATCTATTTATACTAAGCAATGTGAGATATTCAGACTTCAACGTACTCTTATGTATGCATTTCAAGCCCTGTATTATATACTATAATCTCTTGGACGGAGAGCGTGATACTTGTGTATAGATCTATACAGGATTGACAACCCCGCACCTAAACTGTTAGCTATAGTTAGACCGGCAGGTCTGGGGTGACAAATGTCATAACACTACACCACCTGAAGAATGTTGTTACAGGCATTCAGTGTCAATAGCATGGTTATAAAACTCACATGAAAGTATAAAAACAAGCTTGATTTACGAGATTCATATATGCATTCAGTTTTCTACATTATTTTGAGCACAATGATTACCTTTATCATTCAAGAATGAAAAATACTAACGCACTCCAACTTTGAGAACTTATCAAACTATTTATAGAAAATATTGGATTTTCTAAAAACTTCGTTCATTGATTTGCTACCAAAAGGACATACTTTTTCCATACAAAATACTCATGAACTCACCAACTTAATTGTTGACACTTTTTCGAAACCACTTGTATTTCTCAGGGAATCAGTAATACAGGTAACCACCAACTTTTGAAGAAGGAACGCTAAGGACGTTTATTATTAAATATTTACATCATCATATTGTAATATTCTTTTGGAAATATTTATAACGCAACAATATACATTTTTATTATATATATATATATATATATATATATATATATATATGATGGTTGTGTACTTTCTTTACGATATTCAATTGTTATGGTACTACGTGAAGTCATCCACCCCCGAATGTTTCCGCCATTCTGGTTTGGGGGTGTGACAGTTTTCCTTACTTTACTTGCGAGTTGAAGGCACCAAGGCCGACCCGTTAGATTGATATCCTAATATAAATTGATATGCTAAGTGTGGAATGGATCTGCATGATTATATGCTAGTTGCCAATATGCTTAGTCTGGTAGATCTGTAGGACTACATTAGATTCTGTCTGCATGATTATTTGTATATGGTTTTTTTATCTCTTATATGTCAACATATGGTAGTGGGTTGAGGTTGTACTGCTTTGTGTTGTAGCCAACAAACCTGGGAGCATTTCATATATGAGATGAGGGTCGGTTAGGATGTTAGAATCATACTGAGAGCTCAAGGGCATTCCAAATACGAGCTGAGGGTCGGTTGGCATGCCATACTCGTACTGAGGGCCTACGTTATTCCAATCTGATGAATGAGTAGACCCATTATATATTGACATTCCAACCTGGGGTATTCCACAATGAGGATGAATGGATCTGAAGGTTGATTAGGTATGGGGTATTCTAACCCGATGGTTGATTGGACCTGACATTTTGTTGTAAATGTTATTTGTTTATGTTCGGTACTTTAGTGGAACACACTAAGCTATAGTTTACTGTTTTTAGCTGTTATTTTAGGTACTTCTGATAATTACGGGAACATGATGACGTGACCGTACACATCCTCTATTTTATGTACTTTAGATATATGGGATACTTTGATATAGAACAATACTTTGAAAACAATGATTTTGTAAGCATTCTATGATTTGGGTTATTTTACAAAGTTCAAATTTGTTATGATTTTTATGGATTTTACAAACCTATTGTGACAACCCTATATTTCTCCAAAGCAATGTAACACTCAAAAGTCTAATCCAATGAAACTATTTGGAATCAACGAAATTAACCTCAAAAATAAAATGTTCAAGATCTAAAGTTAGGATGCATCAAATGATAGATATCGTGCCAAGGTTTCCAAAAACATAAAGAACATTCAAAACCGAGTTATAATGAAAAGATTTCGACTACTCAAATATTCACGACACACCCAGTAAGACATTATTAAACGTAAAATGAGAAATTTCAATAAAATGCATTTTAGCCTTAAGTATCTAAACAAAAGTCATAGATTATGTTAAACGGTGAACGTGCATAAAAAGATCGCCCAAATTGGACCTCGTATGAAGAAGTTACAAATTTTCAAAGTTTCGTAACAGTAGTAGAGAGCTAAAAACTCAAATTGAAGATCGAACGATATTTAGCTAACACAACCTAAACGAGAGTTGAAGGTCTCCACATTAGGAGTAAGATGATAAAAAGACGAACGAAAACAAACGCCGGATAAAGAAACAATGAATTTTTAACGGACTTTAGCAGTCCCGGCCTATTAAAAACATAGTATTTAAAAATAAAGTAAAAACTAGGCGACAGAATCTAAATGAAAGTTGTAGAGCATAGTCTCAACTACGCGTGGATATAAAGAACGTGAAAAACGGAGCCCGTACGCAAAAGTTACAGAATTTAGAAGATTGAAGCCGGGATTACACCCAGCGTACTCAATTGCAGGGTCGAGTCCCATCGGCTGCAAGCTCTACGCCTAGATAGACCCGAGTCGTAAGCCATTACGCAAAGTTACGCCCAGCGTAACTGAAGTACGCCCAGCATAACGCGTATGCCCAATGTACTTCGGTGGTACACCCAACGTACTCACGCCTTCAACCCTATAAATAGAAAGCATGAACTCCGGATTTTGGACACGTTTTCTCGAACTCCCACTCACTCTCACACACTTGTAAGCACCAGAGGCCATCCCGTCAACCCCAGTTCCACACTCGAGCCCCCGACGAAGGTTCTACGCTACCGAGATCCCCGAGAAGCTCGAAGACGTAACTTTTCGCGGTTGAAGTTCTGCTCGACTCTAGTCCCACTCTCTCCAAACCAAACAAGTGAGTTCATACCCCTACTTTTCATGTCTTTTCATGTTTTAGGGGGGGGGGGGGGATACAAGTACAATACAAGAAAACGTATCGTTATAAATACAACATCTATCCTGCTTTACGTATAAAGTTTAGTATTTTACTAAGTTATTTTCACCAAATGGAACATACTTTCTAAAAAACTATAATAGGTATAGTTTGCGAGTTATTCATACATTATTACGTATACATATTGAAAAACGAAATACTTTCACCTAAAGTAAAACAAAGACTTTCTTATCGTGAATCTGTTTATACTAAGTGATGTGAGATATTCAACTTCAACGTACTTTCTAGTATGCATTTCAAGCCCTGTATCATAAACCATAATCTTTTGGAGGGAGAGCATGATACTTGTGTATGGATCTATACGGGATTGACAACCCCGCACCTAAACTGTTAGCTATAGTTAGACCGGCAGGTCTGGGTGACAAAGGTCATAACACTACAACACCTGAAGAATGTTGTTACAGGCAGTCTGTGTCAATAGTATGGTTATAAGACTCACACAAAAGTACAAAAGCAAGCTTGATTCACGAGACTCATAAATGCATTCAGTATTTACTTTATTTTGAGCACAAAATTCATCTTTATCATTTAAGTACGAAAGATACTAACGCCCTCCAACTTTGGGAACTTTTCAAACTATATGTAGAAAATATTGGATTTTCTGGAAACTACGTTCATCTACTTTCATCCAAAATGACATACTTTTCAAATACAAAAAAACTTATGAAGTCACCAACTTTATTGTTGAAACTTTTTTGAAACCACTTGTATTTCTCATGGAATCGGTAATATAGGTAACTACCAGCTTTTGAAGAAGGAACGCTATGGCATTTATTATCAAACATTTTAAACCATCTTATTGTAATATTCTTTTGAAAACATGTATAACGCAACAATGTACGTTTGTATTATATATATGATGGTTGTGTTACATTCTTTACGGTATTCAATTGTTATGGTACTATGTGAAGTCATCCACCACCGAATGTTTCCGCCATTATGGTTTGGGGGTGTGACAGATTGGTATCAGAACATTGTTTATACTGAACTAAGTATATCAAATCACATAAGATATACAAACTATAGATGCAAAAGTGGACTCAAAACCCTCTGACAACACATTTTCATAAACGACATATTTTCTTTTAAAATATACATTTTTACACGCATGCATCGGTATCGTATCATAACAAAGTTTTCTAAAAAGTATTAAGGCGAGTTGCGACGCTATGATTGGGCCTCGAGGTATGTAATCAAATCAAGAATAAATATAGCTTGATCAACTATATTTATCTTGTATTTGAACAACATACGCCGAGAAATGGTCGTAGTGGACAACAAGTCAAAAACTTACCAAAATAAAAATTTCTAAACTTACAAATTCGAAATCCTATAGGAGTATTATTATAAAATATAAGGACACTGAAAACTTGCACACCACAATATATAGCTAAACTTAGGATGTCGTTAAATAGAAATTTCTTTTCTTATAAAATTCTTATACCTCTATCCTAGTACAGATAAAATGACCGGATTCCATATTCCGGGAGATCCCTACTACCCAAACAAAGGTAACGATGGATGGATAGAAGAAGACCCAGAGGAAATCGAAGAAGAAGTCGGAGAGGAATTCGAAGTCGAAGTCGGAGAGGAATATGAAGTCGATGAGGAAGTCGAAGAGGAAGAAGAGCCTATAGAGGAGTAAGAGGAAGTTACGGAAGGAACAGACTCTGAGCCGGAAGTGATCAACCCTCCCGCTCCTCATTCTCCTGAAGTTAGAATGGGTTACCAACCTCTCATTCCCATTTGGAGAAGCCATTTCTACTATTGGAGCCATCAACAAGGTGTACGCCCTCCCTTCGGCATGTGTCGGGAGTTTTACAATGTCAGTGGGTGGAGGCTCAGCCGATCGAGCGCTTCCCGTCCTTGTGGGCCAAATAGCCACCCAGACCTACTAGTCGGACATGTAAGCGGACAGAATTCGTGAGGTCAATGCTGTTGCACAGGGTAATGCCGCAGACATCCCTCATCTGGACGAACTACACGAAGATACCCAACTCCACACAGGGACGCTTCAAATCCAAATGGAGGTAGCACTTGCAGAAATAAGAGAGATGAAGGAACAACAAGCGGTTCTTGAGGGGCGTTTAATGGGAGTCAAATAATTGGATGCAGAATCTAGCTCAAAATGCACAACACGCCGCAAGTAGGACTTGCCCAACTCCAACAATTTTGATATAGAATAGGACCTCGGATAAAGTTTTTCTTATTTTCTTTGAACTTGTAATCGGTGACCTCTAGATAGGTCAATATTTTTCCTAAACATGAAGCATAATGTAACGCACTGTATGTGTGACATATATATATATATATATATATATATATATATATATATATATATATATATATATATATATATATATATATATATATATATGAAGTATGTCTTTATATACCCCTCGAAACTCATCGAATTATTTAAATTGCTATATCAACTTTGAAACCATTAACTAATGTCAAAACAAATTACAAGATATGACTAACCCTCTAGTGCACGATTGTCAATTCATTAGAAACTTATAGTCTTTATTATTATTTCTCTACCAAAACATGCCTCCTAGTAGATCATCACGCAGAAACTCAGCTCCACCACCCCCTCCAACTATGGATGCAACAATGTTCCAAGCTGCTATAACAGCCGTTGTAACCGCAGCGATGGCACAAATCAGTAACAACGGGTCAGGAGGAGGAGTAAACAGCTCTACAAATGGCCAAAACCTGGTCCGTTCCGGGGAATGTACTTACAAAGACTTCACCAACAGCAAACCTATTCCCTTTAGTGGAACTAAGGGGGTGATGGCTCTATCCTAATGGATAGAGAAAATGAAAGCCGTGTTCGAGATTTGCGCATGCCTCGAAGAAAGCAAAGTGAAAATCGCCGCGTATACTTTCTCCACACGAGCCCTAACATGGTGGAAAGGCCACGTCAAGGCACTAACCCTACTAGTGGTGAACTCCATGGGTTGGGAAAACCTGAAAGGAATGCTCCTACGAGAGTACTGCCCCAGAGGCGAGATTCAGAAGCTCGAACAAGAACTGTGGGGCCTTACGATGGTAGGCTCGGACATCGCAGGCTATACCAACAGATTCAGTGATTTGATAATACTTTGCCCAGGAATGATGATCCTAGAAAGCCAAAAGGTGGAAAGGTATATCTGGGGACTATCACCCCAACTTCAAGGGAGCGTGTTAGCCTCCAAACCCACGACGTTCGACAGCGCCAAGGAACTGACGCAATCTCTCGTCGATCATGGTGTCTATCAAAGTGTCACGACCGTCGTCGCCGAACCAACCAAAGGAAGCAACAACAATGACAACAATGTCAACAAGAAGAAGAAGAAGAAGTTCCAGAACAAGAGGAAAGGTCAAACTTCACAAGAACCTTCAAAGAAACAAATGGTGGCGGTCCATGCCGCTATTACCCCCACTACAACCCCAGCTACCCCTGCGCCAGTGAAGTAATATGCTGGGAACCTGCCAAAGTGCAACAAATGCAATTCCCATCACAACGGTAACTGCCACGAAATGCACTGTAAAAACTGCGACAGGAAAGGGCACACTGCCCGTTTCTGTAAGGCACCGGCGCGACCAATCACTCAAGTTCCTAGTACTGGAGTAAGCCCAGCATGTTATGGGTGTGGAGAAACTGGGCACTTCAAGAGGGATTGCCCCAAGGCAAGTAATGTTGGCGGTGTTGGAAGAGTGCTGGCAATTGGACAAAATAATGCAATAGCGGACCCCACGGTGGTTACAGGTACGTTTCTCCTCGATAACATTTATGCATGCATACTCTTTGACTGCGGTGCGGAGAGAAGTTTTGTGTGTCATAAATTCAAACACCCACTTAATCAAAAACCCCAACCACTCAATAAAATATTCACTGTAGAAATGGCAAATGGAAAAACGGAAAGCGCAAGCGATATGTACGTAGGATGCACATTAAATTTAAATGAGAACTTCTTTCAAATCAATCTTATGCCCATTTCAATAAGAAGTTTCGATGTCATCATCGGTATGGACTAGTTAAGCCTTCACCATGCCGATATACTGTGTCATGAAAGGGTCGTTCGCCTTAATCTGCCAAACAGCAAAACTCTTTTCATTTATGGTAACAAACCTAATACGAATTTACAAATCATCTCCTGTGTTAAAGCACAAAAATATCTTCGCAAAGAATATCATGCCTTTCTAGCCCACGTAGTAGAAAAGAAACAAGAATCGAACAAAATTAAAGACATTCCGGAAGTCTGCAACTTCCCTGACATCTTTCCAGAAGATCTTCCAGGGATCCCACCAGAATGCCAAATCGAGTTCAGAATCGACTTAATTCCCGAAGCTACTCCAGTAGCAAAATCGTTATACTGTCTAGCCCCGACCGAGATGCAGGAACTGTCCAGCCAACTAAATGAGCTGCTGAGCGAAGGCTTCGTCAGACCAAGCTTCTCACCTTGGGGAGCACTGGTCCTATTCGTGAAGAAAAAGGATGGATCCTTTCGCATGTGCATCGATTACCGAGAACTGAACAAACTCACGATCAAGAATTGATATCGCCTACCGCGCATAGACGATTTGTTCGATCAACTACAAGAAGCAAGCTACTTCTCAAAGATCGACCTAAGATCTGGTTATCACCAATTGCGAGTACTGGAAGGAGACATCCCCAAAACGGTATTCCGAACATGCTATGGTCACTACGAGTTTGTAGTAATGCCCTTCGGATTGACAAATGCTCCAGCAATGTTCATGGACTTGATGTACCGAGTATGTCGTCCCTTCCTGTACAAATTCGTGATCGTGTTCATAGATGATATACTCATCTATTCTAGAAGCCAGAAAGAACACAACCAACACCTCCACCAAGTTTTGGAAACACTGAGGGCAGAGAAGCTATACGCAAAATTTTCAAAGTGCGAATTTTGGATTCGGGAGGTGGATTTCCTAGGACACGTAGTAAGCAAAGAGGAGATACACGTGGATCCTTCCAAGATCAAGGAAATCGAGAGTTAGACGACTCCAAGAACCCCAACAGAAATCCGGCAATTTTTGGGACTCGCCGGATATTACCGAAGGTTCATACAAAAATTTTCGAAGATTGCCAAGCCATTTACCACCCTAACTCAGATGAGTGTGACCTTCGACTGGGGAGAAAAACAAAACATCGCGTTTCAGACACTAAAGCGAGCCTTATGTAGTGCGCCCATCCTAACCTTGCCAGAAGGAACAGAGGACTTTGTGGTCTATTGTGATGCGTCAAACCAAGGACTTGGGTGTGTCCTGATGCAACGAGGGAAGGTCATCGCCTACACCTCAAGAAAACTAAAGACGCACGAAGTAAAATACACGACGCACGATCTTGAGCTAGGAGCAGTCGTTTTCTCTCTAAAGATATGGAGGCACTATCTCTACGGCATGAAATGTACAATCTTTACCGATCGTAAAAGCCTCCAGCATATCCTCAACTAGAAAGAACTTAACATGAGACAGATACGATGGGTAGAACTACTAAGTGATTACGAATGTGAAATTCAATATCATCCTGAAAAGGCTAATGTAGTGGCTGATGCACTCAGCCGAAAGGAATACTCAGGCTGCCGAGTGAAGTCTCTAACTTTGACAATCCACTCACACCTGTCTACGCAAATCAAGGAAGCCCAAATAGAAGCCTTGAAATCCGAAAATGTGACAAGAGAAGCCCTAAGGGGAATGGATAAGAATCTCGAAGTCAAGAGCGATGGAGTTCTTTACTTCATGGATCGAATATGGACACTGAAGTTTGGTGGATTCAGAGAAATCGTCATGAACGAAGGCTATAAGACGCGATACTCCATACATCCCGGCTCCGATAAGATGTATTTGGACCTCAAGAAATTGTACTGGTGGCCGAACACGAATGCCGAAATTGCTACCTACGTGAGCAAATGTTTTACGTGTGCCAAAGTCAAGGTGGAACACCAAAAGCCCTTGGGATTGTTACAACAACCAGAAATACCCGATTGGAAGTGGGAGCGGATAGCCATGGATTTCATAACCAAATTACCCAAAACGGCAAGCGGACTCGACACCATCTGGGTGATCGTCGACAGGTTAACTAAATCCGCGCACTTCCTACCGATCAAAGAAACGGATAAATTGGAGAAGCTAACTAGAACATACCTCAGGGAGATTGTACGATTGCATTGTGTGCCAATATCCATTATCTCGGACCGAGACAGTAGATTCACCTCAAGGTTCTGGCAGTCACTGCAAAGATCTCTAGGCACGAGACTTGACATGAGTACAACGTATCACCCACAAACCGACGGCCAGAGCGAGAGAACCATACAAACCATAGAAGATATGCTAAGAGCTTGCGTAATCGATTTTAGCAAGGCCTGGGACACCCATTTACCTTTAGTCGAGTTTTCGTACAATAATAGCTTCCACACTAGCATCAAGGTTGCCCTGTTCGAATCCCTCTACGTCCGTAAGTGCGGATCACCTCTGTGCTGGGTTGAAGTGGGTAACACTCAGCTAGCAAGAGGACAAGCAACAGACAATACTCTCACTGTGTCCTACTAAAAGTCTTGCCCTGGAAAGGATTAATAAGTTTTGGAAAGCGTGGGAAACTGAACCCAAGGTACATAGGAGCGTTCTAGATCCTTTCCAGGATCGGTCCGGTGGCTTACAAACTTCGATTACCTCAGGAACTCCACAACGTACACCCTACCTTCCACGTGTCAAAGCTAAAGAAGTGCTTGTCCTATGAGACCCTCGTCGTCCCTATAGACGAAATTGCAATAAATGAGAATCTCAAATTCATAGAAGAACCAGTCGAGATCATAGATCGGGAAATTAAAAGAACCAAACAAAGCTGCATACCTATTGTGAAGGACCGCTGGAACGCCAAGCGGGGACTTGAATACACCTGGGAACGCGAGGATCAGATGAAACAAAAGTTCCTGCATCTTTTTCCTAACACGTGAACTGTATATTTGATTAAATTTCGGGATGAAATTCCCTCTCACGATGGGATGATGTGACAACGCTATATTTCTCCAAAGCAATGTAACACTCAAAAGTCTAAACCAACGAAACTATTTGGAATCAATGGAATTAACCTCAAAAATAAAATGTTCAAAATCTGAAGTTGGGATGCATCAAATGATAGATATCGTGCCAAGGTTTCCAAAAACATAAAGAACATTCAAAACCGAGTTATAATGAAAAGATTTCGACTACTCAAATATTCACGACACACCCGGTAAGGCATTATTAAACATAAAAATGAGAAATTTCAATAAAATGCATTTTAGCCTTAAGTATCTAAACAAAAGTCGTAGATTATGTTAAACGGTGAACGTGCATAAAAAGATCGCCAAAATTTGACCTCGTATGAAGAAGTTACGAATTTTCAAAGTTTCGTAACAGTAGTAGAGAGCTAAAAACTCGAATTAAAGATCGAACGATATTTAGCTAACGCAACCTAAACGAGAGTTGAAGGTCTCCACATCAGGAGTAACATGATAAAAAGACAAACGAAAACAGACGCCGTATAAAGAAACTATGAATTTTTAATGGACTTTAGCAGTCCCGACCTATTAAAACATAGTATTAAAAAACAAAGTCAAAACTAGCCGACGGAGTCTAAATTAAAGTTGTAGAGCATAGTATCACCTACGCGTGGATATAAAGAACGTAAAAGTTACGGAATTTAGAAGATTGAAGTCGGGATTACGCCCAGCGTACTTCAAGAGTACGCCCAGTGTACTAAGGTGCAGGGTCGAGTCCCATCGGCTGCAAGCTCTACGCCTAGCTAGACCCGAGTCGTAAGCCATGACGCAAAGTTACACCCAGCGTAATCGAAGTACGCCCAGCGTAACGTGTACGCCCAATGTACTCCGGTGGTACGGCCGGCGTACTCACGCCTTTAGCCCTATAAATAGAAAGCATGAGCTCCGGATTTTGGACACTTTTTCTCAAACTCCCACTCACTCTCACACACTTGTAAGCACCAGAGGCCATCCCGACAACCCCGGTTCCACACCCGAGCCCCCGACGAAGGTTCTACGCTACCGAGATCTCCGAGAAGTTCGAAGACGCAACTTTCCGCGGTTGAAGTTCTGCTCGACTCTAGTCCCACTCTCTCCAAACCAAACAAGTGAGTTCATACCCCTACTTTTCAAGTCTTTTCATGTTTTAGGGGGGGGGGAGGGGGGAATACAATTACAATACAAGAAAACGTATCGTTATAAATACAACATCTATCCTGCTTTACGTATAAAGTTTAGTATTTTACTAAGTTATTTTCACCAAATGGAACATACTTTCTGAAAAACTATAATGGGTATATTTTGCGAGTTATTCATACATTCTTACGTATACATATTGAAAAACGAAATACTTTCACCTAAAGTAAAACAAAGACTTTCTTATCGTGAATCTGTTTATACTAAATGATGTGAGATATTCAACTTCAACGTACTTTCTAGTATGCATTTCAAGTCCTGTATTATAAACCATAATATCTTGGAGGGAGAGCGTGATACTTGTGTATGGATCTATATGGGATTGACAACCCTGCACCTAAACTGTTAGCTACAATTAGACTGGCAGGTCTGGGTGACAAAGGTCATAACACTACAACACCTGAAGAATGTTGTTACAAGCAGTCTGTGTCAATAGTATGGTTATAAGACTCACACAAAAGTATAAAAGCAATCTTGATTCATGAGACTCATAAATGCATTCAATATTTACTTTATTTTGAGCACAAAATTCATCTTTATCATTTACGTACAAAAGATACTAACGCCCTCCAACTTTGGGAACTTTTCAAACCATATGTGGAAAATATTGGATTTTCTGGAAACTACGTTCATCTAGTTTCTTCCAAAATGACATATTTGTCTAATACAAAAACAGTTATGAACTCACCAACTTTATTGTTGACACTTTTACGAAACCACTTGTATTTCTCAGGGAATCGGTAATACAGGTAACTACCAGCTTTTGAAGAGGGAACGCTATGGCATTTATTATCAAACATTTTAAACCATCTTATTGTAATATTCTTTTGGAAACATGTATAATGCAACAATGTACGTTTTTATTATATATACGATGGTTGTGTTACTTTCTTTACGATATTCAATTGTTATGGTACTACGTGACGTCATTCACCCCGAATGTTTCCATCATTCTGGTTTGGGGGTGTGACACCTATCGAACGTAGTACAAGTATGTTGCTATTATGGGTGATATGAAAAACTACATTGTCGATATTGGTATTTCCCACAATTTGCCTTTTCTAGTTAATTGTGGTTTATTCTTTGGATCGTTATAATCATTACTATGGGAGGTTACGATTTATTTGGTCGACTCATCATGATTTTCATTAATTTGGTTGTCTAATTTTTTCCTTCATCAAGTCGCATATTTGATTTGTTCAAATCGACGATTAATTATTATTATTATTATTATTATTATTATTATTATTATTATTATTGTCTTTTAACTCCTTGCTCGTTTGTTTTGTTTCACATGATCTTCATCTGTTAATGTCTGAAATACTATGACACTATTATTGGAGAAAGATGAAGACTGCAAGGTCAGCTTGCGTTTGCTCTAGTTTGCTAAGGTTAGCTTTGTAGGGAGATTTTTTTATGATAAAGTCATTTTCGTCTTTTGCAAAAAAATAAATAAATAAATAAATAAATAAATAAAACTTTGTTCTCATCACTTTGTTTGGCCGGTCAAAAATTGTAGTGAATGTCCAAATGACATCCATATCAGTTGTGACATCTCCATTTTCACGACCAGAAAAAATAGATTTGTTTATGCTTTGTTTTATAAATCAGAGTATTCGTTTAAAGAAAACGGTTGCGGAATTTCTTCCCAAAACAAAATATGATAAGAATTTATCAAAGCATTTCTTTAAAGAAATGTATTTTCATTATATAACAAAATATCGGGATGTCATGTTCCAAATACAGACCAAAAGCATAAACAATATAAAATAGACCTTAAAACAATTATTTATAACTACTGATCTATAATCCAAAACCTCTCGTCAAGTCCACCAAACTTATACTCTTGTGCGATTACCTGTAATGCAAAGAAAACTGAGTGGGTCAGGCTTGGGAGCCTGGTGAGCATATAGGGTTTTCAACCCAAACTAATATAATTATTATGTTTAATCATCAAACATTCAACCCAATTACCCACCCCAATTATCTGTTGGATTAATGTCTAAGTCCATAACTATAATTGGTAAGACTTGACCCGACCCGGCATGGTCCATTTGGGTTGCATGGCATCATGCACTTGGATAGACTAAAATGAGAGAAATAACACTTAAGGTTTATTAATATATTATAAGTTCAAATATATTAATAAGGTTATTTAATTATTATTGATCAAGAATTAATTTGGAATTAATTAAGTGATCAAAAGGAGACTAATTAAATATATGGGTTGATTGTGTAAATCATTCATACTTATATATGTGGGCTTGTGATCCAAGATTCCTTATGTTGGACTAAGTCCATGGGGTGACCCATGGATACTCCATGGAGGTTAAAATTTATGTAGCATAAGGAATGGGTAAAGTCATGAGTTACATGGTGTAACCCTAATAGCCACCATATAAAAGAAACCCATGGCTCAAGAAATCGACACAATGTGTAAGGGCAAGGCAAAACGATTTCATGAAGTGTTCTAAATTCTCTCTAAGTTATTCCAAGTGCTTATGGTGCTGTGTGAACCATTTGAGGTGTCACACTTGGGGCACTAGGCACTCCAGCTTCATGAAGACAAGCACCAAGAAAAGGTATGTTATTCTAACTTGTGTTATTCAAAGTTTTGTATGCTAGAATAGTACAATACCTTGGAAAGTTGATATTTGCATGTATAATAGAGAAAACATAGATCCAAGGTATTTAGGGTTGCATGTACACTTAGGAGTGTTAGATTGCTCAAAACCCAACAGTGGTATCAGAGCCAAGGCTTGTTTTCTTGTTGTACTTTCTTGAACTGCTTAAAAATCGACTTTTGGTGCTGTCTGCCCAGCAGACTCGCCGAGTCCAAGGAAAAATGCATCCAACTCGCTGAGTTTGTTCATGCACTCGACGAGTTGGAACCCCAGACAACATATTTTCGACTTTTGGTGCTGGAATTGGTCTAGAATCATTACCTTTGACTGTTTTGGGCTAATAAAACATGTTTTGAATGTGGTAATGATTATGTTAAACCAATTTCAATGCCATAATAGAAGTTTCAAGTTTATATGTGTTCATGTTATTCTTGAAAATTGTTGATTATGAATAATCATGCTTATGAGTTTTGCTAGATCGTAGGAATTGTGTGCAAATTGTTTGTTGATATAATTCATGATCTTGTTGAAAATTGTATGGAGTTCATAACTTGTCCTCAAGTTATGAATTTTCAAGAATTTTATGTTTCCTTGATTTATGAGTTAGTTTAGATTGACAATGAAAAATTATGTTTTAGTTGTTTTCAATCCATATTAGTCTAAAAGAAGTTCATAAAATATGTTTTTGTAACTTGTCTTCAAGTTATGTGAAAAGTCATATTTATGAATATTAAAAACTCATAAAAGTTTTGTAGGTTACATAAAATGTAAGAGTTTTTTTCCATTAAATAGTTTAATGACTCCATAACTTGTCCTAAAGTTATGGATGTTGAAGAGACACTTCTTTAAAGTGTTTTTAAAGAATAAGGGGTTACATTAAAATGAAGAGTCTTCATTTTAATGAACCATTAAACTCATAAGTTATGATTTAAAGAGTCTTGAAATAGTTTCAAAACTTACCCTCAAGTTTTGAAATTTGAAAAGTTACCCCTCATGTATACTTTAATTCCAAATTGAACATTGAATTTTTTAAAAAGTTTAAAATTCAACCCTTATACTATTATTATAATTTTAATTATATAGATATGTATAAGAGGAAGTCAATCTTACTGTTAGTAGGCCTCATTCACGAAGCCGGTCTATAAGGGGGTATAAGGTTACTGCCTATAAAATGGCAGTTTAATGGATGTCCACTCTCACCCACCGCTTCCTTGACTGGTGGAGGGTCGTTAGCCGAACGGGTAGGATACGACTTTAAATATTCATTAAAAGTATAATGAAAAATACTAAGTAACTAAACACTTATAAATTTCCAATCTTAGTTACTTAGGAAAATGTGAAAAGGTGCTAGCCCATAAAATTACACTTTGTACCTTACCAAGTCGTTAGTGGAGCGTGTGTGGTTAATCGACACACTAATATGGACTAGTAAGAGTGGCAAAGGGTAACTTGACTTTATTATAGATCGGTAGAGTGTGTGTGGTTAACCGGCACATCGATTAGGTAATACTGTTAAGGGTACAAAGTCAATTTGTATGGTTATTCACACCTTGTTTGTGATACTCGGCATCCCAGTCACAAATTTGAAAGGGCACAATCGAGATTCAAACATTCCATTGAAAAGTTCAATGTATCTCAAAAGATCTAGGAGTTTCAAAACCAATAAAACATAATAATAAAATATTTCGTTTTCATGGTGGAAATTGGTAAATCGTCATTTGCCTACCTTTAACTATTTTATAACTTGGATTACAACATCCCTCTTCCAGTTATAAATAGGTTATTGGGTCCTAGCCTTAATACTTCATAGTGGGTGTTGTATTAAGGACTTTAAATCAACTAACTTGAATTTCTCCCATTATAGATGTCTAGTTTAGACAGCTATGGTCTTCCCAAATCTTTAGGAACAAGCTTCCTAATGAAGATGATATCCCAAATGGCAATGAAGGTGAAAGATCAATCCCTTTGTTGGGCATTTGTGGGACCATAAATCATACTTCACTTAATCCACCTCCTCCAATAAATCTCCCTATCCCACAAGTTTTAAGACTTGATAAGTTCTAAGTCACTCAATCCCTATTGGCAAGCAAAGTTTATATGTGCTGAGATCTTGGGGATTAAGCCACATATTGACAAGTCGGGAGAGTCGGGTGTCGAAGTCTCGAGGTAGCTGGCTGCTGACTTGGTTCTTCAGTCACTCCCTGATGACTGGTCGCGACAAGACCCTTAATGATCTTACCTATTTGCTCGATGATGCTAAATCAGCAATGATTTGGAGCATTAGTAAAGCAAATTGGATTGGAAGATCTACTTTCCAAACCTATTTGGACATTGAAAATGGTGACATTGGAGGTCCAGGAAAAACTTTCTCTTCCCAATGGAAAGGGATCGGCCATAGTCAACTCGGTTGACCAAATGGTAAAGAGAAAGGTTAAGTCTGTGATAGTTCCATGTACCGTTTCCAAAGAGTCCATATGATTCTGTTGCCAAAGGAAAGATTTTGGTTGCGAAGCTACTAAATTTACCTGAAACATCTTAAGGATGGTAAAGTCAATAGGTTTGACTCTACTTCAGGTAAAGTCCATTGTCTAACTCTATTAAGTTTCTATTCTGAGATTCTTATTTCATAATGTGACGAGGTCACATGTTGATGTTTTAAGAATCAAAGAAAAAGTGAAGAAACTTAAAGGAAGTATATGCTGATTCTGATCGCGAAGATGGATTTCGATCGCATGGTTCGGTGATCAGAATTTTGAGCTATTACTTAAGAGTTATGATATATTGCTTAGGAATAGATAACAACAAGTTTTCCATATGGATTGTAAGGATTAATTTTTCCGCAAAGTTATAAAATAAAAGAAATATGGTTTTGATTTTATTTATTTTAAGTATCCTTACAATGGCATTTGTGAAAAATTGTTGATTGTATGTTTCCATTGATAAGCAATATATGAAATGGATTTGATTCTTTCATTTGTGGTAGTGTCATAGTTTACTAAATAAGGAAAGATTCTCATCACCCAAGTTTCAATTGGATAGAAACTTGGAATCATGCAAGTTGTATTGTGTGATGAATGAGAATTTTCATCTTTGGTAAATTAAGACTATTTCCTTGTTCACATTCTCATGTGAGTCAAGTGAAGGACTAAAGGATTAGGTACACTTGGTTGTGTGCTGGTCAGGTCCACCACAAAGGTTGATAAGATTTACTAAAGTTTAGTAAATATGATTATGCTTACAAGTTTAAGTGTAATTCTGAAACATTGGAAAAGTTTCAATGTATGGCATAATGAAAAAGAAGAATCAAATAAGGCAGAAAGACAAAAGTTTCTCCAATTTGAAGAGATGGGAGAGTACTTGTGTATTTTGTGTTATGATTATCTTAGTGATTATGAAACCATGTCACAATTGATCCTCTAAGGACACCTTAGTTCATTTTGTTTGACTAAGGAGAGGAATCGTGAATTGTTCAAATGGTTAGATCAAAAGATAAATTATACTTCGTTCCAAAATTAAATCTTAGAGTCATACTCCAAGATTAAGCCTTGAGTGACATAATCTTAAGGAAGGTTTATAAAACTTGTTAAATGTAGAGTAAAATGTGTTCTTACTCTTGTACATTTGAAATTGGTAAGTTGTGATGTTTTGGATATAACAAAGACCAACTAAGACCAATTGTGAGAAGTGTTTAACTTGATAAAAATCTACACTAACTCTTGAATATTCATTTTTTTCAAGGAATGGATCTTGACAAAGAGAATCTTATATGTCAAGAGGTCAGTGGGAGCCTTAAAAGGGTCTTAAGATAGATTCAAGAACTAATCAAGAGTTTTTTTAATCACTAGACCACAACTTGAGGTTTGTAACCTATCGTGTTGACATATTCTGTGCCCATTCCAGTTAAAGTTGCTTTTGCATTGGAGTTCTAAGAGTTCTCATCTAGTTGCATAACAACTTGGAAGCAATGGCAGGCCCTTGAGCTGCCAGGTGGCAAGAAATTAGATTGAGTTCAGTCCATATGAGTTTGGATTTGTCATTATCCTTGTCTTGTGACTATGGTTTTGACAATTCACATGGATAAGAACACATACACCATTAAATCTAAGTGTCATAAGGTTTCTCTCCGATTCATGAAAATGATAGTGAGGAAACTCTTTCACTAAGTAGATTTAAGTGGATAGCAAGTGTAAAGTTTGCATTCTCATGTCGTTAGTGGAGTGTGCGTGGTTAACCGACACACTAACTAATGAGAATGGCAAAGGTTTAGACTCACATGTGAGCTATCTAAGGAAAGGTTTAGACTCCTGGTGTATGATTGGATAAAGTCTTATCAAGGCAATCTAGTATCAGAAATCTGACTGATTTCTAGGTACATGTCAAAGCTAGTGGGAGCATAAAGTGTTATGCTAGTTAGATAATAATCATTATGCTAGTGGGAGCATGATGATTATGTTGCAAGTTAGCAATGTTAATTATAGAAAACAAAAGTTTCAACTCGCTTTGAAAAAGTTGTTTTACTATAATTAAGGGAGAGAAATTTATACTTCATTCTAATTCTACAAGCATAGATTGGGATTTTAATCAACTTTAGTCAAGAACATATATAAATGCTATGTTGGAATGGTTCAACATAAGGAATTTCTATATATGTTGCTTTCTCAAAATTCGATTATGATTACGGCATCCCTCTTCATAGTTCGAATTATGAGAACATGGCAAATAAAAATATTATAGCATGAATCGTATCCCATATGCTTCGGATATAGGATCGATTGCATGTGTTACAATATTCATCCATTCTAAATTTTCCTAATGCTCAGGGAGTTAAGAAGGGAAAATGGATTAAGACTGGATATGACTAAGATGATTAAGCAATTATCGAGAACAATTTGTGGTTTTCCAAAGTTTGGTTACTCATGGACAATTGGAAGTATAGAGTAAGGATCTTATTGACATATTTTGGAAAGAGGCAACTCTTGTTCAAAAGTGATGGTCAAGATGGGAATATGGAATTGTTTCCATAGGTGGAAGTTATTCTTTGAATTTGTGTAAATGCAAAGAAGGATGTTCAAAGGAATGTACTTTGAATTTGAGACTTCATCTCTATGGAATTGCTTTCCATTGGAAGACTTTGTAATGTTTGTTGCCAAGTCTTTGTGACTTGTGTGAATATCATTGCATAGATTACGGTAAATGACAAGAACTTGGTATTCTCACATTTACAATAAGGATTGGGATTGTGAAATGAGAATCATTGAAGTCATGTTCAATTGATATACATTTCACAAAGAGATGACCATATGAAAGCGTAGTGTGCATACTTGGAGTATGGCATAGCTATTGTTTAGAGAAACATAGTATGCATGCTTGGAGCATGGCATCACTACTGTTTCAATTCAAGTATTAAGTTGATTAATCGAAACATGAATAATGAGTGATCAATATGGTGCTTAGATAAAAGGTGTTTTATTACGCTCAAAGTGTTGAGGCCATATAGGACTAGTATTATTTTGTGTTTCACTTCGCATGTTTCCAGAATAGCTAGGTCATTCTCCTGAATGACCAAGTTATTCAAACCATCCACAGTCGGTCATATGTTGGAAGTAGATATGAATCAAGACTATCGTGAATTTGGCTTGTATGATTTGTCTAAAGTGCTTTAGACAATGCAATAGTTGCTACAACATTCATGAGTACTCATAAGGGCTGAGTATTGGATTCAACCCACGCTCATTTGGATTCACTTCATGGATTTTATCACGAGTGAATCATGAGACGATAATATCTTATATTCTTCAAACCTAGAGATATGAGTTGTTGACTATGAGTTGGTTATACATTGATTGCACGTAAACGCATCGGTAACTTGATGTTATAAAACGTGCCTTTATGTATGATTCAACAAATAGTTAGTACAAGCATATGAGTCGAAGTTTATCCATTCCTTTTACCTTCGGGATAAAAGCGATATCTGTGGGCCCCTCGATGATTTGATGATGACAAATAGAAGTGCTCGGCCGGACCAGGACTGATTTGATTTGTTCAATTAGTCAGTCATCATAAATCAGAAATCAGGAAACAACAAATGGACGGAGAGAATGATTATAATCCATGTCTCAGTCCATATGATATCTAGAATGGAGGAATATATGATCCCTTATCTAATGGACAAGTCATTGACAAAGGTCAAAGTTCATCTACAAGGTCAGAGTTCGACAGAAGCTTTTGAGAGCTACGATTGCTAGTCGGGTTTTGAAGTCATACTTACAATAATAGTTTTAGACTTATCCAAGTGGGGGACTGTTGGATTAATATCTAAGTCCATAGCTATAATTGGTAAGACTTGACCCGACCCGGCATGGTCCATTTGGGTTGCATGGCATCATGCACTTGGATAGACTAAAATGAGAGAAATAACACTTAAGGTTAATTAATATATTATAAGTTCTAATATAGTAATAAGGTTATTTAATTAGTATTGATCAAGAATTAATTTGGAATTAATTAAGTGATCAAAAGGAGACTAATTAAATATATGGGTTGATTGTGTAAATCATTCATACTTATATATGTGGGCTTGTGATCCAAGATTCCTTATGTTGGACTAAGTCCATGGGGTGACCCATGGATACTCCATGGAGGTTAAAATCCATGGAGCATAAGGAATGGGTAAAGTCATGAGTTACATGGTGTAACCCTAATAGCCACCATAAAAAAGAAACCCGTGGCTCAAGAAATCGACACAATGTGTAAGGGCAAGGCAAAATGATTTCATGAAGTGTTCTAAATTCTCTCTAAGTTATTCCAAGTGCTTATGGTGTTGTGTGAACCATTTGAGGTGTCACACTTGGGGCACTAGGCACTCAAGCTTCATGAAGACAAGCACCAACAAAAGGTATGTTATTCTAACTTGTGTTATTCAAAGTTTTGTATGCTAGAATAGTACAATACCTTAGAAAGTTGATATTTGCATGTATAATAGAGAAAACATAGATCCAAGGTATTTAGGGTTGCATGTACACTTAGGAGTGTTAGATTGCTCAAAACCCAACATTATCTTCCTTACTCTTAAGGGTCTACCCTAAGAATCATCTATTCGTTCACTATGTATTAGGTACTAAGACAATACCTGTCAGGGTTCTTTATTTGGCACTAAAACAATAACTGCGAGGATTCTTTATTTGGTACTAAGACAATAGCTGCCAGGGTTCTTTATATGGCACTAAGACAATAGCTGTCAGGATTCTTTATTTACCACTAAGATAATAGCTCTCAGGGTTCTTTATTTAGCACTAAGTCAATAGCTATCAGGGTTCTTTATTTGGCACTAAGACAATAGCTGCCAGTGTTCTTTATTTTGCACTAAGACAATAGCTACTAGGATTAGCCTATTAGCGCATCTGCTAGTATTATGACATTTTCTATTTGGCGCATCTGCCGACATTATCCTATAAGAGCATCTGCCAAGATTACGACATTCACTACTTGATGCATCTAACGATATTATTCTTAAGCGCATCTGCTAGTATTATGACATTCTTTAATTGGTGCATCTGTCAATATCATTCTTAATCATCTTTCATACCTCCTCATTTTATCACATACCAACTATCTCATCTACCCATGTTCTACCCAACATATTTGTAGATATAAAATACATATATAGTTTAACTCATTTAAAAACTATATAAAATGTCCATCCCACACTCATCTCAAATAAGCAAACAATGTATAAATACATAGCATGTATTTCATAGAAAATACTTCATATCTATGTGCTAGAAGAAAGTAACTACACATTCACACAAAACATATACCTAATACATTCAAATAATACTTGTATTAAAATCGTGTTATGAAAGGGACTATACACTCACTTGATCAGAAGATGATCGGATAGCACTACGGCTTGTAAAAGTGGTATTCTTTGGTATATCTGGAAGATCTTCACACACTGGGCCTCTCGCGAGCAGAGCTTCGGCTCGGAAACTCTTTTCTTCTCGGGATCTTCGGAACTTCAGGACTTGCTTCGTGTCTCGGGATGATATCGGGGATTCGGTGGGTTAAAATAGGGCTTAAAGAGAGTATCGGGAGTGGGAGAGATGAGAAGGAGCAACCAAAATCAGCTGACCCTCGATTTCTATTTATAGGGTGTATTTTCTAGGTTCACCTCGTAAGTTTCTAATATTCACCTCGTGAACTGGCTCACCTCCTGAGTTTCTAATATTCACCTCATGAGCTCGATATTTCGTTGCATTCGTCATGGTCACTTTCCCTAGAAGACATCCATCATCTGTTCACCTCGTGAGTCACTAATGCTCACCTCGTGAACTACATATGTTCACCTCGTGAGCTCTGACAATTTTGGGGTTTCGCGCCCCGAACTTCAGAAATTCATAACTTTCGCATACGAACTTCATTTTCGATGTTATTTATATCCAATCGTAGGTAAAAAAAAAAGATCTACAACTTTCATTTAGACTTCATCAGCTAATTTGACATTAATTTTAATATATTATTTTTAGTAGGTCGGGATAGGAAAACTCCATTCAAAATTCATAACTCCTTCATCTGAATTCTGTTTTCATCTGTCTTTTAGTCGTTACGCTACTATTAACAAGATCTTCGATTCTCGTTTAGGTTTTGTTGGCTAAAAACTGCTCGATCTAATTTTCGTATTCTGGGCTGCATACTACTGATGCTGAAACTTCGAAAAATCATAACTTCCTCATACGAAGTCAGATTTAGACGCTCTTTTTATGAATGCTCTTGGTTTAACGTATTCTATGAATTTCATTTAGACCGCTAAGGCCAAATAATGCTCTAACGTAAATTCACTATTTATGTCGCGCTATGTCGTGCCGCATCTGTCGCAAAACTTCGACATGTCATAAGTTCTTCGTTATAACTCGGATTTTGGCGTTCTTTACATGTACGGAATCCTTGTAACATATACTACAACTTAGTTAAGATTATTCATTCTAAATAATATTCCATCAAAAAGTCATTTTTAACGCTTAATGTCTCTAAATTGACTAGCCCGGATCTACGGGTGTTACAATTATCTCCCCCTTGGGATGATTACATCCCGGAATCATCAACGAAATAGGACTTGTATAATGATTCCCTACGTTATCTCTTCATCCTAAGTAATAACTGTAAGTTCTAAGTTACCTCAAAAGAGTATCTAACTCTTGGACTTCTCGATAGAAGGTAGTGCTCAATCCTGCATCTACTCTTCGTACTATGTTGGACTGTCAATCGTAACCTTCGAGTTACAAAATAAATCCTTACTGAGGACTCCTTCTTCTTCTTAGAATAAGTACTTTCCTTTATCTATTATAACAAATCGATGGGTCGCGTCCTAACGACCTCTTATCGTATGATGCAACGCTTAGACTCAAGTCTCTTAGATTCAAATTCCAGAATGGAATATACCTTCCTTCATATTCTAATGTGATATAATCACATTTTTACATGTAGCATTTCTAGCTACAAGTTTCCTTAACAACGAGCGCGATGCTATCGATCGCGTTGATTTCAATCTTCTGACTTGAGTCAGATGCTACCTCGAACTTGGTTCTATGAACCACGTAACAAACTCATTGTAGTCAGACTCAATTTGAAATGACCGCTAGTGTCAGAATATCAGTCATCTTTTTTTAGTCATTACCGAAACAATGGTAACGACATACTTGAATGAAAATGAACTCAATTACAAGCATCTTGGTAACCTTGTGACTTTCCCCGATCCAAGCGTGAGTCATGTGCTTCCAGTAGTATAGATCTCTACTACTATTCACACCTACTCATACTCATCCCAAGTATTGTCTTACAGTCCCCAAGTCCTAAAATCACAATACAATTTAACACATACTAATGTGTCCAATTAATCATACAAATTTTCCTAGACTCTACTAGGACTTCTTCCATGCGCATCTTCACTCATCAATTCTACTTAAACTCGGTTGGTGATGGACATTCCAGACGATGGGATAACTTCAAGAATTACACCAATCGTTCTATCATCCCGCCAATCGAAGGTGTACCCCAAACGTACCGTACTCCTCTAAACGTTCCGTTATTTTATCAGCCATATTCTAAAGGCAAGATATCACTCTTACGATATCTTCCGATAGGTGTCATACACTATCATAAGCCTTTCATTTCCTCCGTTTACTCAATTCACTACGAGTCTTCACCATAACACTTTGTACATCCAAGCAGACGTTCGGTGTACAGGGTGAGAATTTAAGATAAGAAAGCTTTATTTACAATAGACGTATAAATCTCCTTATCACTCCAAAACGTTTACATGCTAGTTCTAATACCATACTCGTATGCTTAGAATCCTAAACACATAAGATTTCCTGATCCGTTCGGCAACAAACCATAGATCCAATCAGATAACACATATCACAAACCATTTGCACATTGATATTGCCATATTTATACATATTTTTAGGCAATATTTAAATACATTTATATATATTTTTTGGTTATTTTCACATAATAATGGTACTTATAAGGTTAAATTATATTTTGCATCCAAAAAGAAGACATTTTGAAGAAAAGGGACTAAAAGCGTTAAAGAATGGAATTTTGGAGGTTGAAGACTTGAAGGACAAGAAAATCAAGAAAAAGCATGTTCATGAGGTGAATATTATAAAACTCACGAGGTGAGTATGGCTTTTGGAGATAAACATCGTGGATCAGGAATCCGTGTTGAATACGTATACTATGGGCTCACGAGGTGAATTTTGAGAATTCACGTGGTGAGTTAAGAGAAATTAAAAACTATATATATCCTTGAACCCTACGAGTTGAGGAGATTTTTGGTGGCTGAGAAGGGTTCCTGGAGACAAAATCCATAGGAGAAGAAGATCTGGAAGTTGTTTTCAATACCAAGGAAGTAGAAGTACATAAATTGATTCATAGTTTGGTACACTTTAACATGTTTTGGATTATAGTGTTCGTTTGTTTAGCTGTTAATATGTCCAGCTAAATCTAGCTGCTTCTGTTAGCTAGATGAAGCTGGAACTCATGGTTTTAATGCATTAGATTTAACGTTAATTGTTGGTGATATGCTTGTGTTGATTGATTTTACCTAGCATGGTTGTATTAGTTATTTGATTGCTTTGAATTCTTGTCCCGTGTAGTTAGTGAACACAATTCTGTATGAACTTGAATACCTAATAATATAGTGAACACTAGTTGTTGGAGCTAAGATCAAATCAATCTTAGATTAGTAATTGAATAATTAAACTAAGTTGTGTTAGAGAACTCATATTATGACTCTAATTGTGTTTTTACTAATCAATCTTCATGGCTCCAATTTAATTTATTAATTGATTATGTGTTAACTATTGTATGAACATAAATAGAATTACATGAATTGATTATTAAGTAGTAAATTTAGAACTAAATTACAAATACTTTCTTAATTGGTCACCAAGAGTAATAGTTATAGCTAATGTATAACCATTGAGTGAAAGTGGATTCGAACTAACAGAAGTGTTTTGTTTATTGATTAAGTTTTTGTTAAAGAATTAAGTTCATCTAAACTTGCAAAATTAGATAAAAACCCTTTTACCTTGTTAATAATTAGATTAATTTAGTAGTAAATAAAGTAATTGATAACACCGTTCCTTGTGATCGACACCCGACTTACCTAAGCGATACTGTAATCTGACTAGGTACACTGCCTATAAGTGCATAGTTAGTCTAAGTTTGTTAGGTTATAAATATTAAAATTAGTGGGTACTTCTGTGCACATCACACATAAAAGAATGTTAGGTATTTTCCTAAATAAGCTAGTACTCGTGCCTAAAATATGGTAGACACTCATCTCACAATCATTGCTTAGCATTCTAAGTTTATGTCTAGAAATCCTACAAATTCCTAGTTCGCTTAAACTAATGCTCTGATACCAACTGTGGCATCTCCATTTTCACGGCCAGAAAAGACTAGTTTGTTTATGCTTTCTTTTATAAATCGGAGTATTTGTTTAAAGAAAACGGTTGCGGAATTTGTTCCCAAAACAAAATATGACAAGAATTTATCAAAGCATTTCTTTAAAGAAATGTATTTTCATTATATAACAAAATCTCAGGATGTCATGTTCCGATAAAGACCAAAGGCATAAACAATATCAAATAGACCTTACAATAGTTATTTATAACAACTGATCTATAATCCAAAACCTCTCGTCAAGTCCACCAACTTATACTCTTATGACATTACCTGTAATGCAAAGAAAACTGAGTGGGTCAGGCTTGGGAGCCTGGAGAGCATATAGGGTTTTCAACCCACAATAATATAACTATTATGTTTAATAATCAAACAATCAACCCAATTACCCACCCCATTATCTTCCTTACTCTTAAGGGTCTACCCTAAGAATCATCTATTCGTTCACTCCGTATTAGGTACTAAGACAATAGCTGTCAGGGTTCTTTATTTGGCACTAAAATAATAGCTACCGAGATTCTTTATTTGGCACTAAGACAATAGCTGCCAAGGTACTTTATTTCGCACTAAGACAATAGTTGCCAGGATTCTTTATTTGGCACTAAGACAATAGCTTCCAGGGTTCTTTATTTGGTACTAAGACAATAGCTGCCAGGGTTCTTTATTTGGTGGTTCTTTATTTGGCACTAAGACAATAGCTGTCAGGGTTCTTTATTTGGCACTAAGACAATAGCTTTTAGGATTATCCTATAAGTGTATCTGCTAGTATTCTGACATTCTCTATTTGGCGCATCTGTCGACATTATCCTATAAGAGCATCTGCCACGATTACAACATTCACTACTTGATGCATCTACCGATATTATTCTTAAGTGCGTCTGCTACTATTGTGACATTCTCTAATTGGTGCATCTACCAATATCATTGTTAATCATCTTTCACACCTCATCATTTTATCACATACCAACTATCTCATCTACCCATGTTCTACCCAACATATTTGTAGGTATAAAATACATATACATTTTAACTCATTTAAAAACTATATAAAACGTCCATTCCACACTCATCTCAAATAAGCAAACAATGTATAAAAATATAGCACATATTTCATAGCAAATACTTCATATCTATGTGGTAGAAGAAAGTAACTACACACTCACACAAAACATATACTTAATACATTCAAATAATACTTGTATTAAAATTGTGTTATGAAAGGGACTATACACTCACTTGATCAGAAGATGATCGGACATCACTACGACTTGTAAAAGTACTATTCTTCAGAAGATCTGGAAGATCTTCACACACTGGGCCTCTCGCGGGCAGAGCTTCGGCTCGGAAACTCTTTTCTTCTCGGGATCTTCGGAACTTCAGGACTTGCTTCGTTACCGGGGATTCAGGGGGTGGGGGGTGGGGGGTTAAAATAGGTCTTAGAGGGAGTATCTGGAGTGGGAGAGATGAGTAGGAGTAACCAAAATCGGCTGACCCTCGATTTCTATTTATAGGGGGAATTTTTTAGGTTCACCTCATGAGTTTCTAATATTCACCTCGTGAACTGGCTCACCTCGTGAGTTTCTAATATTCACCTCGTGAGCTCGATACCTCATTGCGTTCGTCATGGCCACTTTCCCTAGAAGATGTCCATCATCTATTCACCTCGTGAGTCACTAATGCTCACCTCGTTAGCTGGGCTCACCTCGTGAACTACATATGTTCACCTCGTGAGTTCTGACAGTTTTGGGGTTTCGTGCCCCGAAATTCAGATATTCATAGCTTTTGCATACGAACTCCGTTTTCGACATTCTTTATATCCAATCGTAGGTAAAAACAAGATCTACAACTTTCATTTAGACTTCGTCGGCTAATTTGACTTTAATTTTAATATATTATTAATATATTATTTTTAGTAGGCCGGGACAGGAAAACTCCGTTCAAAATTCATAACTCATTCATCTGAATTCCGTTTTCGTCTGTCTTTTAGTCGTTACGTTACTATTAATGAGATCTTTGATTTTTGTTTAGGTTTTGTTGGCTAAAAACCGCTCGATCTAATATTCGGATTTCGGGCTGCATACTACTGATGCTGAAACTTCAGAAAATCATAACTTCCTCATACGAAGTTAGATTTAGACGTTCTTTTTATGCACGCTTTCAGTTTAACGTATTCTACGAATTTCATTTAGATCGCTAAGGCCAAATATTGCTCTAACGTAAATTCAGTATTTATGTCGTATTGTGTCGTGCTGGTTCTGTCGCGAAACTTCGACATGTCATAACTTCTTCGTTATAACTCAGATTTCGGCGTTCTTTATATGTACGGAATCCTTGTAACATATACTACAACTTAGTTAAGATTATTCATTCTAAATAATCTTCTATCAAAAAGTCATTTTTAACACTTAACGTCTCTAAATTGACTAGTCCAGATCTACGGGTGTTACATCGGTCTAATATAATGCCTACATATTTGTAGAGATTTAGACAATGAAACAACTACAACCAAGAAATTTCAGTATAATATAACCAACTACCAACTCTTATATACAATTTCGTTCATAATTGAATAGATCATAAAAAGAACTTCTAGTACTCTAATGTTAACACCATCCACTACAACACCATCCGTCCAGTGTAAAATATGATGTGATTATATATTTTTAAATCATTGTATTTTAAATGTACAATACTATAATTTTATCGGTAATTTTTTTATTCTTACTTTCTTTTCTATTTATATAAATGTATTTTATTTTTATCTAATAAAAGCATAGCATTGAAAGCACAAGGTTGCAATTCTTGGTTGATTTCAAAACATACCTAGTTATAGCATTGTACTTTTAAAGTATAATGCTTTAATGAGAAAAATGTAGAGTAGACTTAAAGTACAAATGTATATTACTATTTTTTGTATTTCGTTATCAATTCCTGTTAGAGTTCGATCTTGATAGGGAGGGTGGCAAGTATATATATCTTGATTCAGATAGAAGTCTTCTCAACCTTTGTACCCTTCACAGGAATCACATTACTTTGTATGTGTTGTTAGTATGTTTTTACTTCTTTCCTTACATGTCTTTCCCGTTTACAATGTATTGGTTCATAGTGTTGGGGTCTATGGTTGACACCATTATGCATTCATCAGGCCAACCCTATCAATCTTATTAGATCAATGGTTCAAGTTTGATGATGAGACGGTTAGGAAAGAATATTTAAACGGGCACTAAAAGAGTAATATGGTGGTGTGGAGGAGGTATTAAATTACTACTTTTCTCACAATATTTATTAGTCTCTTAACAACAAACATATCTTCTCACTATGTTGTGCATTTCTCAACAACTGCCCCAAACCAATCCTAGCTATAATAACACTCTCATCATCAACATACTTACAGTTTTTTACCCTTAACAACCATATACTTATTTTTATTTTTTGCAATATGTAGCAAATAAAGTATATATTTTATATTATATTTTGTAGATTCTACGAATTTAACCTTGTATCTGTAGCTCCTAGAGTGACACTCTTGTAGCTTTATTAATCAATAACTCTATAACCAATATTTATTATTTTGTAGATGATATGATGGTTTATACATTTTATTGATGTATATTTCTCTCAAATTTATATCTAATGTTTGAAATTCAAAGTTCTACTTATTTTAGTTTAAAAAAAAAACTATTTTAATTCTAAAATATCGCATCAAACCAAAAAAAAAGTTTTCTTTCAATTGTACACTGAGTACCAACATTCATATAAAACTCATTTGTAACGTGCAAATTTTTTTCCCTCCATCAATGTACTATCTTTCGATTCAATGTATCAAAAAAACTTTTTGCATTAAACTCCTAACCCTTCAAACCCACGACAATGATACAGGTGACATGCATCTAGTTTAAATGTAAATTAAACATGTTTTTTAATATTAATTAACTCTTATACTTAATTTAAATATAAATAAGTTTCTTATAACATATGTAAAGTTCAAATGTCTAATAGATCTATTATTATTCATTTGTCTTAATTGTTTTTAAAAGGTTTATCAACTGATCATTTTAATACCGAATTTTTACTTATACTAATAATAGGGGCCCAATTTAATTTTCCTCATATAGCCATCAAAATCCACCGGACTCCCTCGTTAATCCGACTTCCAAATATATACATTTGTATGGCACTTAAACCCTCAATTATTTTGTTATGGGTTCATTTTCATTACACTATATATCTAACCCTCAATTATTTTGGTAGGGGCCAAAACTACTTTTTTAGATTAATGATATATATTGGTCTTATATATAAAATTATTATGATTTTAAAAACTCGTAACATCTAAAAGAATTACACATTAATAATGAATATTCAAATGTTAATCTTTACATGACGTTTTACTTAATTCATTCATCTGAACACGATGCATTTCTAGTAATCGTCATCTCTTCCGGAAAAGATTGCATTGATCCACCACTATCTGCAACACCGGTAGAATTTGTTGTCGATGAACTAAAAGACAAGCTAACAACCATTGGCCTGGAAAGTGGCACGTTCATTAACGGCTCATCAGGGTTCATAAACACTTGAACAACTTTCCTCATAGTTGGCCGGAACTTAGACCCCGGATGCAAACAAGCAAGTCCGACCATCAAAGTCCTCCTCACTTCATCGGAGTTGAATTTTCCGGCAAGTGTCCGATCAACACAGTTCAAAATCTCACCCTTTTCATACAATTCCCATACATAATCAACAAGACTGTTCTCATCCATCATCCATTGTGATCTTTTCCCACACACAACTTCAATGACAACCATCCCAAAGCTATAGACATCAGACTCCGGTGTAGCCCTACCGGTGTATGTTACCTCCGGTGCAAGGTACCCAATTGTCCCTGCAACCATTGTCATAACCGATGTGTCGCTACGAACCAATCTAGCAAGCCCAAAATCCCCTAAATAAGCATTAAATTCGGAATCTAACATCACATTATTCGGTTTTACATCACGATGAACCACAGGGTTTCCACATTCTTCATGAAGGTAAACTAGTACTGATGCAAGACCCATCAAAATCTTGTATCGTTGTTCCCAATCCAAGAATGTTTTCCCAATGTACTTATCAAGGCTACCATTGGGCATATACGTGTACACAAGAAGGAGTTCACCATGATCGTGACACCATCCTTCTAGTGATAGCAAGTTCTTATGCTTTAGTCGCCCAATTGTGCATATCTCGGCCAAATACTCCTTCTCACCTAATAATTCATGTATTTGGTTATTTAATCAATTAAACTACATAAGTAATGTTTAGTAATTAATTTACCTAGTTTTTTTAAAGTATAATCTAATAGGACAACATGGTAATGAAGTTAAATAATATTATGTTGCCAAAACAAACCTTGAGTTGATGTCGCGGAAACTTTCTTAACGGCTATTGTTTTAGTAGGATCGGATAACTGACCTTTGTACACGCTTCCAAAACCACCTATCCCTAATAAGTTGCTTTTACTGAAGTTTTTTGTTGCCTTTGAAAGTGTTCTATATTTGAACACATTGGGAGCATTTGCTGCATTTTGTGACAGATTTTCAATTTCCATGTGTCGTTGTTTCCTCTCTTTGTTCTTCCTAAAAGCTCTGACAGCAAACGGAATCATACCCGCTGTCAAAATCAAAAGCCCAAATAGAACAGGAAGAACAATCACCAACAGGATCTCCCTTTTACATAATCCCATAGCTGTTTTTAGTGATTTTTCAGGTAGTTCGGATGATGTGAAATTCCAGTTAAGGACACGATGTGATTCTTGTGCACCACCGGTTGCCCCTGTGAATCCGATATACACTTGCTTTGGAACAGTTCTTTTCATAATGATGCGTTGGTTAATAAAATCAACAAAGGGTTCTCCGGTGTATGCTACTTGAATTTGTAATATTTTCTCCCAACCATCGTATTTAATTTCAACCGTGATGTCTCTTCCACTCTTTAGATCAATTCCGGTTTTTTCAAGACTTTTTACGACAACTGGGTCCTGTATGCTGACAGTGTCAATAGCTATGTGATTCCCATCTGGATCACTAACATACTCGTTTTGATACGTGTCTAACTCTACCGCAAGTTGGCGAAGTGCGCCACCTGAAACATTGTTTCTCTTGGTTGTCACTAATCGAATGATTGATAACTCGATAAAAATTAGAAAAGAGTTATACTATACGTCACTAATAATATGTACCACAATTTAAAATAACACTTAATGGGAAAGGGTGGACTTTTGTTCAGCTAATTTAGGACACAATAACAAAAACGATAGAATCACACTCACGTTTTGTCGAAGGAGCAAGGATCCCAAGATAAGATCCGTAGCTTTGTGAAGGCGAAGGTTGGTCGTCTTGAGCAATGACAAAAGCCATTCCGTCACCATACAAAGGAGAATCAGGATCAACAACAATCTTGATGGTGAAAGTAGTGGAGAAGCTTGCAGGCCACGCAATGACAGGAGTTTTGTACAAAACCCGTCCGATTAAATTAGCTGATGATTTGTTTACATTCGCATGTTGATTGTCTTTCGGTTGAGTAATAACCAAACTCCCGTTTATTGAACTAACTGAACCCATACAGATAAAATCACCATCTGGATCACAACTATTTGAATCAAAAGAAGCGAAGGAGAAATTGATATCACAAGATCCTGGGTTCGGGAGAACAAGTAGAATGAGCACAAGGAGTAACATGAGCATGATTCAAGAGCACCGGATAATAAATAATAACTAAGGAAAGGATTGGATAGTGTATGTACTATATATAGTAAGATTGTCTTTTATATGTACTTTAGCTATTTATTTTTTTTGTATCAGTTTTGGTGTTGTTTTAGTTAATGACAAGTGCATATATATACCATATATATTCAAATACTTTTCATTGTTTTTTGCAGTTTATTTCATGACAAAAATGAGATTCTTCAGATTGTTGGAGATAAGTTCCAGGTTCTTGACAAACGCATCTCATGGAATTTGTTATAAAAAAGGTAAGATGGAGACCGAATTATTAACATTTTCCAACAAGAAGAATATGGGAGATGCGTTGCTCAAGCCTAGGAATATATTATTGTCTTGCATTCCTGTCAACGTTTCTCCAAAATTTGGTATATCTACCAAGGGTGTATCCTTAGAGACCTTATGTTTTGGTGAAATTTATACGTTTGATCCTTAATTTATTGTTTCAACTCGGATAATCCATATTATTTAGTTTTGTTTAATGTTTAATATAAAAATAGCCACTTGTCCTTACAGTTTCTTTTTAAGAGTAAATTACATGATTCGTCCCTTATTCAACTTTCAAATTGCATGTTTAATCTCTATTATTAAAAATTAACTCGGACTGTTCCTCGCTTGTTTAAAACTTACATCCATCATCTCTCTCGAACATAAGCCCTTTCTATTTCTTTCTTTCTTTATTTATAGTTTATTTATTATCACTGCCATTTCTTTCTATCTTCCTTTTCCTCTTTAACAACTCCGACAGACACCATCTGTCTCAACATCGACAATCCAAATGAAACCCGAAATTAAAAATGGTTCAAGAAATCCATATCTAAATGCAAAAACTTGATTATAAATTAGCACCCCAATCCAAAGGAAAATCCCAACAAACCTAGAATAATGCATCAGAACATTTCAAAAATCTATAAGTCATTATCTAAAGTAAGAATAGTGCATCAAAAATCCAGATAATGACCGTGGATTAGGGTTTTGCTTCTATAAATCTAGAACAATCGTAGAAAAATAAATCAAAGTTTTGTAAATCATAATATAGAGGGATATGGGATCATCTCCGGATGCATAAAATAATTGTAATTCAAAAATTTATAAACTCTTACTGATAAATAAAACTTCATAATATTCTATAATATCATAAATAATTATAAATCCCTTTATTGTAGTTATTGTAGTTATCTATGTACTATAAATTCTCTTGATTAGTACCTGAATATACAAGGTTATTTTCATATTCCTTAAATGGTATCAGCTAGGTCACGATAATTCTTTCAACTCTTCTCATCATGGTCGCCGACATCACATCTTCTTCATCTGATTCTTCCTTACTTTGGCAACTATTCTTCACATGATTTTTGTGAAGCTCTCTCCTCCAAGTTACCTCATATGGCGAAATCAGATCCCACCTTTACTCGCTTAACAGAAGCTATTACACTACTAGAAAATTAGTGCAATAGCTACAACAAAATCCATAACTATTCTGTAGCTATAAGCGGATAGCTACGGAATTGCTATGGAAAATACATGTAGCATAATGGCCCGTGGCTAAATTATAGCTACAGATTAGCTACAAATTCACTACGGAATTTTCCGTACCTACCATAGTTACGGAATAACTACGAAAATAAATAGTAACGGATTTCCTACCGAATAGCTACGAAAGTGGATAGCTACGGAATAGCTATGGAACTAAATAGCTACGGAAGTGGGTAGCTACGGAAATAAATAGCTACAAAATATCTGCAGATCTATTTAGTGACGGAAATTTGTAGCTATTCCATCGCTAATTTCGTTTTATTTCAAAATAAAAATTTAATAATTTAATAATTTTCAATTTTTTGTCAAATACTATATTAAATTCACATTTGTCTCAAATATCATATACAATACACACAAAAAAAATAACTAATACCAAGTTTGACACATTTCATTCCATTATCCAAAATACCATACAAAAGTAAGCACGAACATAACAAACATAAACTAAGCACTAACAAAACAAACTAACAATATCAATTACAAACTCAATTGTTCCAAAATACTTATAAATTGTCCTTGGGTAGATTATCGGAGGGATCACGTGGTTGATTACCAGACATATTCATCATCCTCATAACCATTTCCATTTGTTGTTGTTGTTCAATGGTAGAAACTTGCACACGCAACCTATCAACCTAAAAAATGGTAACACATTTCAATACATAAACAATAATAGTAATACAATGTACTTAACTTTAAATTCATAATTGCAATGTACTTTTATTTAATTTAAATTTAATCTATAAAACAACAACTTAACTTTACAACCATAACTTAAAAACCATAATAGCAAGGAGATTATGCTAACTTTACATCCTAGTGAACAAAATCGAAGTAAATCCAATAAACTTTTTCAACAAATTTCACAAATGTGTGAAACTGCTTTTCATGATTTAGGTTTTGGCTGTTTGTTTGGAAATAGAACTCTTACACTGTTTATAACATATGTTTGAACTCTTAAACCCTGAACTCTTAAACCCTCAAAACAGCCAATCCTCATTCTATTGCACCAATTAATTGTTTAGCCCTTGCATAAACATAATCACATTATCAAAATAAACCAAAACGAAAACCAAAAATCATTAATCACATAATCACACTATCAAAATAAATTAAAACGAAAACTAAAATGAAATCTTACTTGCATCGCATGAGCATTTCCAGCAGCGAAAAACCGAGTCAAGTAAGCATTAGAGCTTTAAATCAGCAGCAACCAACAACATGTGAGGCTAAAAAAACACCAACATGGAAGTATATGGTCATCAAATTACGATATACATAGGAAAGAATGCTACAAAAACAACACTTGTACTAATATATGTTTGTCCAGTAGCATGTACTTTGGAAAATTCATGTGTTCTAACATCAATAAGCTATAAAAAAAAACTTTGGAAAATTCCATTGTCCTAAAATTAATGAGCTATAAAAGCCCTGGGCAACGATCAATTACCCACAACTTAAGAAAAAAAAACAATTAAATAGGTTAGCCTATATAGACTTTGAGCAAAAATTGAACTTCAACATTTTTAAAATAAACCTCACTTATATCATTATTCTAATGTTAAAAACAGAAGGAAAAAAAAAAAAAAAAAAAAAAAAAAAAAAACCTACCATATCATAGGCATTTAGAAACTAAAAACTAAAAAAAAATCCTGTCTTTAAGGTATAAAAATTAGAACGAGAATAGGTATTAAAAAAAAAAAATAAGCAATGGCACCATGTGAAATAAGACAGTGGCCTTTAATTTAGGTCATTATCGATAACGCGGTGAGGCAGTGACAAGAAACAAAACTCGAAATTTAGGAGAAAGAGAAAATATGAATTACGATCAAATTACCCTTGCCTGAAGCCTTGAATGATCTCGTCTGACTTCTTTCGTGTGGAATGATTGAATAAAGGAGTTTCTCGACTATCCTTTGCATTATTATCGAATACAGTATAAGAAATTGGGCACATGCCCACCTTGTCTATCCTCATCACCGGCCCTATCGATGGAGTAAGCTGCTTCATCAGAGCTTCATCAGCTAGCGGAGTAAGCTTCATCGGCTATAAGATGAGGAAGAGAGGATCAAAGGAGAGGGTGTGACTAGGAGGTACGAGTGAAAGAGAACAGGGAAAGCGAATAAAGGAAATGAGAAAAGAGGGGAAAGAGAGATTAAAAATTTTCGAGCCCACAAAAGTGGAGGCGGACAAAAAAAAAATGTGAAACACTAAAATGGAGTCGGCCAAGAAAAATGAAAAAAAAGGTGGTAGGACTCGAAATCACTACAACTCCAGATATAATCGACAACATTACCAATTGGCCGGGAATGCCAAATTTGTCTACAATTACTTTTGACCACTTCCAATTATTATTATTATTATTATTATTACTACTATTATCACCACCACCACCACCACAATGTGTGTATGTGTATGTATGTGTGTATGTATTTGGTGAAAGGAGTATTTGATAGAAAAGGTGCACATGACTTTATGAACTATATTAATAGCAATAAGTTGGTGAAAATATAGATAATCATGTACAATAGAAGTGTAAACAAACGAAGCCCAAAACCGACATTTGGTATCCGAAAAATCGAAAATAAGAAAATTGTGTAGCTAATTAGCTACGGATTTGCGAGAATTCTAATGGAATGCATACTCCATAGCTAATCTATAGGTAGTTACCTATGGACTAGCTACGGAATATGCATTCTGTTAGAATTCTATAGCTAATATGTAGCTAATTAGCTACAAATTTTTCTTATTTTTCATTTTTCAGGCACCAAACGTCGTTTTTACGCGTGGTTTTTTTCACACCTCTATTGTCACACCCCAAAACCGGAAGAGCGGAAAACGTTCTGGGGCGGAGGACGTCATGTATATTATCACAACAAAGCATAGTAGTAAACAAGAAACACCATCATCCATTACATTAATAATATAATTTAATACAAGTGTGTTCTGTGAAGTTTATAAGACACTAAAAATGTAAATCAAAATAAGAGATGAGTCTTGAACGAGCACCATTTTTTTCAAAACCTGGCATCGGTACCTGTCTACTGATGACTGAGAATACAAGTTTTTTTGAAAGAGTTGATCAGCTTTAAAGCTGGTGAGTTCATAAGCATTTTAGTGTCATTGTTTGTATGAAAATGTTTGTAAGTGTCTGATGTATAAGTTTGTAAATGTTTGTAGTAAATGTTTGATCTAGAAGTTTCTAAATGTCTGTATCTCCTAGAAAATCCTATATTTTCTACTAAATGTAGCCTTCTACCATGGCATCAAATGTTATGTATAATTGATGCTTGTGAGAGTGTATTTTCCTAAAAGTGACTATCATTAACCAAAAATATAGTTTTTACATTACCCTTTATGTGAGAAGATCACAATGTGAAATGCATTGGGGAAAGAATAAAGTAATGTAGTGTTGTATTATAGTAACTACTGCTGCACTATCTACCTTAATCCGACCGTTAATTAAGGTGTAATGTGAAATGGTTGCACCATACTATCGACTAATAACACGACGATGAAAGACGTCGGATATAACACCCATAAAATTTAAGCCAATTTAAAACATTTTAACCCATTCAAAAACCATTAAATTATACAACTTGTTTTCAAAATAGTTTAAACATCAGAGTATCCCCAGAACCAAATCACAAAATCATGAAATATTAGGAGCAATAAGATCACGTCTTTGCCTTGCCACGATCTCCTGATATACCTGAAACAATAAACTGAAACTGTAAGGATGAAAGCTTAGTGAGTTTCCCCCAAAATACCAATCACATACACCCATAATCATATCATATCATATCACAATACAGAACAACCATGCCTCTCAAATCTGCAGTGTGACTGGTCCACCCTCAACATGCCTTCTGTCCACCTGGTCCACTCTCCGAGTCTACAGTATGACTGGACCGCCCGCACCGGACCCTCAGTCGATTTGAATCTATCCCGAGCCTTCGGTATGGGTGGACCGCCATACGGGCCTACAATCTATCCGGACCGCTCGTAGGGTATGTTGGCCTTCAGCACAAAGCAAGACCGCCTCAACCCAAACATCAAGCAAATAACCATGTTCACATATAACAGGTAATCACATAACAGTCGATTGACAAACAAATTGATTTAGCAGATCATAAAGCATAGCAACATCCTAACCAGGATACCGACCTAACCGGTCACTAACATAGGATCATCCTATATACCAGGATACCAACCTAAACCAGGTCACTAACATAATATTTTCCTAATTATCAGGACGCCGATCTAAACAGATCAATAAGCACATCAAACAGTACACGTACAAATATTGGATATAACTATCTCACCGATACTCGATCATAGTAATCTCTCATAACAAAACCACCGACCTAACCAGGTCACTAATATACCAATCCTAACTGATCATAAGAGCATGACAACATATTGTCTATCCGGATACCGATCTAACATATCATAACTACATGTAGCATATTGTAACCATGATAACAACTAAAAGGGTCAGCCTTGGTGCCTTAGACCCTATTGATATAGTGAGAATAACTCACCTGCAATTGCCAAGTGAAGAGATAAGACCGAGCTGCTCCGACCACCGATACGAACTTCACCACAGAACACTACCAAAGAACCAATTCCATAAATACCAAAATACTCTTGGAAGTCAAACTGGTCAACTCTTAGTCAAAGTGAAGGTCCTCAGTCAAAGTCAACCTTCCAGGTTGATTCTACTCGCCGAGTGAACCCGTCAACTCATCGAGACCCTATACTCAGAAACTCCCATAACACAACTCAACTCGCTGAGTCGCACCAAGACTAGTCGAGTCCAACGATCTCGGAATTCCATCCTGTTCAACTCACTGAGTCACCAACTGACTCAGTAATCCAAAGCTTTAACCAAGAGGTTGGGTTCTGCGACCAGACTCACCGAGTCCAAGGCAATCTTCAACTGACTCGCCGAGTTGTTCTTCCAACTCGCCGAGTCCACGCTTATGTTCATACAACTCATCGAATACACCCATGTGACTCTCCGAGTTTCTCCAGTTCTTAATTCATACAGTGGCTTTTCAAGCCATGCAGGGGATCCACTCTTCTACAGTCTAACCCTCACATAAAGTTGCAAACTTTACATGAAACCAATGAGATATAGGCCCAAAACACACTAGGGCTTGGGTTTAAGACAAAGGGGCTTCACCAATAACTGTTAGACAGAAGCTTTATGACATTTTGGACCATCACAAGCCTAGATCTGAAGTAGCAACCTCAGATCTAAGCCTCTAACTTAAAATAGTTCTCAATCATACCAAAAATGCCCCAAATCTCAAATGATAATAGATCTAGATACAAAATACCCCAAGCAACATATTATTACCTCCAATATATGTTCCCACTGAAGAATAATCCAGATATCCTCAAGTCTCCTTGATCCAAGCTTCTTGATCTTCAAGATCTCTTCACAAATCACTCCAATTTGCTTCCAAGGCTTCTCACAAATGAGTTAGGGTTTCTGTATCTCAAAGGGGGCTATGGGGGCTGAGGGGAGGACATTAAGTCCTTTAAATAGGGTGCAAACCTGAAAATTAGGGATTTTCCTCATCCAGCACTGAGTCATCGAGTCCAGCTACCGACTCGGCGAGTCAGGCCACTTAATCACATGCCCGATACTCGCTTTGACTCGGCGAGTCAGGAGACCTACTCGCTGAGTTCCTTCCTTTATTTTCATATAGCACCCTTCAACTTCTTGCTTCTGTACCTTGGATGTTACAATTGTCCCCCACTTAAATTAGGCTTCGTCCTGGAAGCCTGATGCAGCACACAATTCCAGATGACACTCCTACAATGCATACATTGATCTCACACTGGCCTAGATTCCTTCAAACTCTACTATCGAATCCCTATATAATCCATTACTTCCCTTGCAGGGTCCTGAAAACTGCTTATAGCCCGCCACCGACTTCTTTTCTCTAATGATAACACTTATCAACTAAGTGCCACCAGATTACACTACCATATTCCCGTCTTACGCATTCATTCGCCGCTTGCGAAAACTGGATACCATTATAAACCACCGGGTCCTGACCCAGTGTTAACTTGCTATCCCTTGCCCAACAGGCGCTACTTCTATCAAAATGTACTGATGATAACTCATCCTATTTCCTCTCTGGATCAAATCACTTACCGCGCTGACATGATAGACATTCCATAGCTTCTGAGAAACTCTCATGAATACCCATCTATAACGCGTATACACATTGTACCTGGCCCAATCAGCCTCGGGCTGGAAACCAGGCACGCCAATGACCGGTTGAACCATCCATAGGATGGAACACCACCACATACATAACTCATGACCACAACCATAAATTGGAACCCAAGGATTTACCCTTACATCACTTCCGAGCTCTTCTGATTCAACATCAACGCTAACCATTCCACAACCTCCACGAACATCCCACCCAGATGTGCTTCCACATAACTGGTACAATCTCAGTGCTCACTATCAATAACTGAAATACTTTCGCTCATCCATTTACACTACTGCTTTCCTTTCAGATGACCAACACTCCTTCCTGGAGCTACATACCTTTCTCCTCCATTCTTTAAGGAAGTCTACTCGACAACCCTTATTACAACAACAAGTGCCACAACGCTAAAACTCCACTCTACACTACCCATGTAGAGAAACTGCTACTCTCTAACTCCCATATGCTTTGAATCTGATCACAACTAACAAGGCCCACACACGACCTTTAGCTAACTTCATCATCCTAATCAATACTTGGGGCCAGACCTTATCGATTGCTATCGCATGGCAACATACTCACTCATTCTCCACATACCGATCGACTAACACATACAGGGTCTTCAGCATGACTGGACCGCCTTACTAGGCCTTCAACCTATTAGGGCCACCCTCAGAACCTTCAGCATGTCTAGACCGCCGTTTTGGGCCTTCAGCCTGTCTGGACCGTTCTTCGAGCCTTCGACCCGACTGGTACGCCCACCGGCCTTCAATCTATCCGAACCGCTCAAAATTTTTGTACATCACTTTGAACAATTCTTTCTAGGAATCTCTCACATGCATACTGTTCTTGCCCTCTTGGGGTTCCAAACTCCAGCTCCATTCCATATACTCAGATTCCAGCCTAACCCTAGACCTCACATCAATCAATCACTTTCTCTGAAAATCATGTTCTGTTCCCTGCCCCACGTGTCTATTACCACATTCTCGGCTAAAACACTGCTGGATCCAACATTTTAAATAAAACACCCATTCGGATCCACTCACTCTCCCCAACTGGAGTATTACCTTATCCAAGAAGATGAAACCTTAGAGACACTACGAACTAATGGATCACCAAGATCCTTTGAACTCTGTCCGACCACTAATAACAACATCTGATCAACCAAGATACACCAGAGTCCTCAGCCTACTCTAGCAGCATGCTCAATACGTGGTACATACCTATTGAGTTCTAAAGCGTAGTAGCCTACTCAATACCCAAACATAGATCTACAAACATAAACAGAGTCTTCAGCATGACTGGACCGCCCTACCAGGCCTTCAGTCGATTGTCCACCTTCTTGAAAATCCGAGGTCTGTTCCCTGGCTCGCGTGTCTACCATACACGCTAAATAACCTGCACTTCCGTGCTAAATGCACTGTTGAGCCCTGACATCTAACAAAACCCTCAATCTATCAATATAAAACCTTCAGAGTCGAGTACACCCTCAACCGAAAACTCGAACTGAACTCGATTCTTGACTAGGACCCCAACTTGGTTCCCCAACTTCTGCTAACAAGCATCCAGAAGACGTGTTCTTATGCTGGTGAGTTTTGTCGAACCCCCAAACAACACAACCCTCAAACTAAGCAGCCAATAGGGCCTCTGTTCTCCCTTTCGGGTTGTGAAACTTATCCCTATTTCAAAAGCTTTCCACTTCAGCATCTCGGGATAACACTCCCCCACTTAGATTCAACTAAGCCTTCATAATACATGAAAATTGGAGGATTCTCAATCCTCCTCACTTCCCAATGATTTACTCGATGACAACCAAGTCTTTCCCACTAGTTTTCCATTGCTAGCTAGACCAGACTCATCATACACTTCTAAGAACCAGATGATCACTTCCTGAATCCTAGTGAAACCGATAGCCACTAATGCGTGAATGAATCCACACTCACTTCCTGAAAACCACCATATAGATGCTCCAACTAATACCTCGGCAACGAGTTATTTCTCTTGGGGCTTTTAGTCCGTCAAACACTAATGGTTGCTAACAACTGAATCTTCACAATGATGAATAACCCTTTTGTGGGACTCCATCCAGAATCCTCCCACATAAAACCCCTTTTCCAAAGATGTTCCAAACAAGCTTCCCGCTTTCGGGCTTTAGAAACCATTCTCTTCAGGGTTCACACCCTGACTTACTCACCAACTCAAACGCCCACAGCTGAACGGCAGCAGCTGAACCAAGCTCTGCCTTAAACCGGGATACAAACCTCTCCAAAGACATAGTCTACAGTCCCAAAAGTGCAATAGATAGCACAATCAATCCTTTCCATCTAATACTAGAGACCCAAGGAAACCGGACCTCACAAACACTTATGCCACGCCGACCATCCTGAGCTCACTGGTGCTGAAATAATGTTGCCTATTCCTATAACCAACTGACCACGAGCTGGAATACACCTGATCCTGGTGTCACAAGCCTGCTCACTCCTTCGAGCTCAGAAACTGAGAGGGTGAAATCCTTTCCTTACAAAACGACGGTCCAATTCATCAATCAACCATTTCACTTCCAGCTACAAAACCCCAGCTGAACATAATCATTACTCCTTTCCGGAGTTCCCACGACCCATAACCCGACCTCGAGCAAACCCCCGAGCCTCAAATCTATAAACCCACAAGCTAGACTCTCCTGCTCAACCCGTGGAAATATAACGAGTACATGTTATCTTCCTGCTCCCAGATAACTGTATCCTTCTGCTCATTAGATTATGCACCAATAACAAGTCCCAGTCCAAGAAAGCTCATCCAGCTCTTCTCCCTGCCGTTGTTGCAGCTGCCAAAGCTGCCGTGGCAACCATCTCAACAATGTCTGCATGATGCTCGACAAGATACTCAACCATAGTGGTCTTGAAAGACCCAATCATCTTTGGAATTTATCCCCAAACAATCTCGATTGTCTCCTCCCGGTGGCTCTCCCTGTCACTATCCTCTGACAATGTTGGCTTATCCTAGCTGCCCGCTCCCGATCTTAACCTGGATCTGGTCACAAGACATATCGTGACCACCATTCTGGCAATACACCAAAATATCTCTAATAACCTATATAAATACATGGAAACAACTCCAAAACCCAACCCTAGGGGTTGTGACTTCCTTGCTACGCATATGGGTCTTGTGCTTTCAGTAGTATGGGCCCATACTACCTTCCACACATACGCATATTTATCTCAAGTATCATCACAACGCCCTAACAATATACATAAATATAGCGAGCACTTAAATCCTCACTCCTAGAGGAATGCAAAACATCTCATAACTGGCCTCCCGGCCTCTCGTTACCCACCCAATCCATGAAACTTCCACCAACCCTGCAACGTTAGTGTATACTAGCTACACATAACGTTGGACCCGATAGACTTTCGAATATCCAATTCTACCCTAAGATCGAATCAAACATTCTCAAGCTACAAGATCTTGATTATGCACAGTCGTGATGCATACACTAAACAACTACAGTAAGGATGTCAATCTCATATAGGGAAAACCCTAGGCTAATAGGCATCATGAAATCAGGCAATTCTATCATGTAATTCTTGAAGATCCGTAGCCTAGTACTACAATGTTGTTCTAACATACCACAATATCAAATAACAGTATGCTATTTTGGGGTCTACTTACTGACTCCAGCTGATCATATACTTCACATCCTCTTTTACTTATTTTGAAAACCATTTTATAATTCATCTTGAAACCTTCCCTTGATTTGAGACTGGAGTCACGCGAATGTTCCTCCAATTCACCTAAACCTGGGCTCTGATACCAACCTGTAACACCCATAAAATTCAAGCCAATTTAAAACATTTTAACCCATTCAAAAACCGTTAAATTATACAACTTGTTTTGAAAATAGTTTAAACATCAGAGTATCCCCAAAACCAAATCACAAAATCATGAAATATGAGGAGCGGTACAATCACATCTTTGCCTTGCCACGATCTCCTGATGTACCTGAAACAATAAACTGAAACTGTAAGCACAAAATCTTAGTGAGTTTACCCCAAAATACCAACCATATACAACCATAATCATATCATATCATATCACAATACAGAACAACCATGCCTCTCAAATCAGCAGTGTGACTAGTCCGCCCTCAATAGGCCTTCAATCCACATGGTCCACTCTCTAAGTCTACAGTATGACTGGACTTCTAGCACCGGGCCCTCAGTCTATCCGGATCTATCCTGAGCCTTCGGTATGGCTGGACCGCCATACGGGCCTACAATCCATCCGGACCACTCGTAGGTTATTTTGGCCTTCACCACAAAGCAAGACCGCCTCAACCCAAACATCAAGCAAATAACCATGTTCACATATTACAGGTAATCACATAACAGCCGATTGACAAACAAATCGATTTAGCAGATCATAAAGCATAGCAACATCCTAACCAGGATACCGACCTAACCGGTCACTAACATAGGATCATCCTATACACCAGGATACCAACCTAAACCAGGTCACTAAAATAATATTTTCCTAATTATCAGGACGCCAATCTAAACAGATCAATAACCACATCAAACAGTACATGTACAGATATCAGATATAACTATCACAGATCCTCGATCATAGTAATCTCTCATAACCAAAACACTGACCTAACCAGGTCACTAACATACCAATCCTAACGAATCATAAGAGCATGACAACATACTATGTATCCGGATATCGATTTAACATATCATAACCACATGTAGCATATTGTAACCATGATAATAACTAAAAGGTCCGGCCTTGGTGCCTTAGACCCTATTGATATAGTGAGGATAGCTCACCTGCAATTGTCGATTGAAGAGATAAGACCCAGTTGCTCCGACCACCAACTCGAACTTCACCATAGAGCACTACCAAAGAAACAATTCCATAAATACCACAATTACCAAAATACCCTTGGAAGTCAAACTAGTCAACTCTTGGTCAAAGTCAACCTTCCTGATTGATTCTACTCGCCGAGTCAACCTATCGACTCGTCGAGTCCCTATACTCAAAAACTCCCATAACACGACTCAACTCGCCGAGTCTCCCGAAGACTCATCGAGTCCAAAGATCTCGGAATTAAATCATGTTCAACTCACTGAGTCGCCAACTGAATCACTAATCCAAAGCTTTAACCAAAAGAGGTTGGGTTCTGCGACCAGACTCATCGAGTCCAAGAACAGATTCGCCGAGTCCAAGGCAATCTTGAACTGACTTGCCGAGTTGTTCTTCCAACTCGTCGAGTCCATGCTTATGTTCATACAACTCATCGAGTACACCCATGTGACTCGCCAAGTGTCTCTAGTTTTTAACCCATACAATGGCTTTTCGAGTGAGGTATGGGCTCCAATCCATAGATCCACTCTTCTACAGTCTAACCCTCACATAAAGTTGCAAACTTTATGTGAAACCAAGGAGATATAGGCCCAAAACATACTAGGGCTTGGGTTTAAGACAAAGGGGCTTCACCAATAACTCTTAGACAGAAGCTTTATGACATTTTGGACAATCAGAAGCCTAGATCTGAAGTAGTAACCTCATATTTAAGCCTCTAACTCAAAATAGTTCTCAATCATACCAATAATGCCCCAAATCTCAACTGATAATAGATCTAGATACAAAAGAGCCCAAGCAATAGATTATCACCTCCAATATATGCTCCCACTGAAGAATAATCCGGATCTCCTCAAGTCTCCTTGATCCAAGCTTCTTGATCTTCAATATCTCTTCAAAAATCAGTCAAATTTGCTTCCAAGGCTTCTCACAAACAAGTTAGGGTTTGTGGATCTCAAAGGGGGCTAAGGGGATGAGGGGAGGACATTAAGTCCTTTAAATAGGGTGAAAACCCAAAGATTAGGGCTTTTCTTCATCCAGCACTGACTCGTTGAGTCCAGCCGCCGACTCGGCGAGTCAGGCCACTTAATCACATGCCCGATACTCGCTTTGACTCGGCGATTCAAGAGACCTACTCGCCGATTCCCTTCCTTTATTTTCATATAGCACCCTTCAACTTCTTGCTTCTGTACTTGGGATGTTACATCTGAGGTAATTACATTTGAAAATCTTTCTCAAATCCTTAGTTTGAGTCCAAACACACCCAAGGGTGCATCTGAATCCCTCAAACCAAGTCTCTGATACCAACTTGTAACTACGTAAATTTTCAAACAAAATTTTCATTTTCAAACACAATAAAACTCGTTTCATAATTCTCAAAATCACATATGTCTCCAATGCCATCAAATAAAACACAATCCTAGAATCATAAAAACAATCCCCCGCAAGTGTGTACAATCATGTTGGTGCCTTGACGCGATCCTCAGAACTACCTGAAACAGATAACACATAACACGCTAAGCATAAAGCTTAGTGAGTTCCACAAAATACCACACATGGCACATCAACCACTCGAGGCTATAACTCAATAAGACCCTACAATCAATGTGTCTCAGATGGACCCCCCGGTCCCTCAACTCAGCAGCTCAATATAATACACAGTAAGCATGTCACAAAACAAATAGCAGGATATCTCAAAACACAACTCATTCACATAAGACCCTATGGTCACACATAAAGTTACCACACAAGGTAAGTATAGTGAGAAGACTCACCTCCTAAGCTAGCAAATGAAACCTCGAACTCGGAAATCTCGAACTCTACCCACCGGTCTAGCCTTCTCCTAACACATAATAATTATCTCTAATTAATATCGGCTCCCAAGAACTAGACTAACCTTTCTACACTCACAAAAGGGTGAAAAGAACATTTTACCACTCCATAAGCTTAATAGTCCACAATTTGACCAAACCCTAAAAGTCAACAAAAGTTAACGGCAGGGAGTACGTTGTGCATTCTCGGTCTCTATGTTGCGCATACTCGGCTGCCATGCAGACATCGGGGATACTCGACCCCTACACCGCATGTACTGGGATTACGCCCAACGTACACCCCAGTTTCACACTCTTCTCATTTTTGGTCTTAACCAATTAAGACATAGGCTTAATGTCCGATCTGGACTCAATAATGTCTCTTACTCCATAAAGTAAGTGACTTTAAGCCTTTACATGGCTGATTAGGTCACAAACACTCAAAACACCCATTCCCTTTGTTTATGTAGCTCATAACTCATGCATGGCTCAATCCTAACACCCAACATTGTATATTTATGACTCTACTACACACAATACACTAAAAAGGGGCAGATCAAGGTCTCTGGAGTTCATTATCTCTTAAAGTCTCAATCTTTTGGGACAAAACCCTAACATAATCAAACAACATGCTCTTGACAAAGGAAAGGCAAACTCCTTCTTCTTCAAGACATTCTTTTTTATTCAAAATCACACAAACACTCTCAAGGCTCAATCACACACACACACACAATCTTTAGAATGAAGGTTAGGGCCCTCTTAGGGTTTTCTCTCTGGGAATGGTGGCCAAACGTAAGGCCATCATATCCCTTATATAGGGTACTCACCACAAATTAAGGTTGCACTCCGGTCCTAGTACGACCAGCGTACTCACGGTTACGCCCAACGTACTCACGTGTATGCCCATCATACTAGATGGTCTTCGTGTCACAAACACGCTGACAAGTAGGCTAAGCGTACACCTCAGGTATTCCCCACGAACTCATTTTTTACTCTTTTTAATATAAGTGCTAAATTTGACAATAGTTCAACAGATCAACGTTTTCGAAGTATACCTGGACTTTGGATGTTACATTGACTTTAACCAGGGTTGACCCGGAGGATGTTTATAATGTTTCAGGATTATGACAGGTTAATCACATGATGATTATAGGCAGTTGAGTCAGAGTAGTGTGTCGGGACTTATTGGCTCTTACCTTGTTAGTCCAGCAGCTAGAGTTATCCGCGGGACTTCAGCAGTACGAGGTGAGTCTTCTCAACATACCAATGGGTATAAGGCACCAGGGCCGTCCCATTTTATGTGTTGTGGCACACTATCTGTAGTAGGGATATGTAGTATGATAGTTAGCTTTATGCTAAGTGGTATGCTAGTGAATAAACGATATGTGGTATGCTAGTTGTCTTTATGATACTTGCATGGAAGACTGTAACATCCCAAAAAAATGACCCAAAAATTTTTGTTGAATAATTACTAAAAACACCATAATAAAATCATAAGGTAAACTCGTACGTCAATATCTCACAACAATAGTAAAGTGTTATAAGTAAACTGAATCAAGAATGTATTAGTCACATCTATGAGAAACAAAACAACTCCCAGGACAAATGATGTTGTGGTGTGTGTGTGCGATGCCATCAACTTGAGCTCTTCCCTTTGCTTACGGAAGTACCTGAAACCAAAACTGAAACTGTAAGCACGAAGCTTAGTGAGCTCCCCCAAACTACCACATACCATATAATACATATAATCACATACTGGGCCTTGCTCACTACATCGGACCGAAGTCCGGAAACTGCATCGAACCAAAGTCCGGAACTAACCAGGGCCTTGCCCTCTGCATCAGATCGGGATCCGGAACTACTGAGGCCTTGCCACCTGCATCGGACCAAAGTCCGGAACTACTGCATCGGACCGAATTCCGAAACTGACTGCATCGGATGGAAGTCCGGAACATACTGAACATAGCATCACATAAGCATATCAACTAACATGAGTACATACATAGCATACTACATCGGGATGTACCCCAGAACACATAACACCAAATACTATCTGAGCCACGAAGGCATCAAACATACTAAAATCTGCATCGAACCGAAGTCCGGATACTACTGCTAGCTAAACGGGCCGGCATTGTGGCCTTAGACCCGTTCCTACTGAAAGGAAACTCACCTCGTGATCTGGCTGCTGAGTGTGTGGCTCCGGGAACTATCTGCTGCTGCTCCGGTATCTCCCCGGCTACAAATCCACAATCACACTCAATCAAATTATTAATAACTGTATTGGGGTAAATGACTCCTTTACCCCTGGCTAAAGTCAACTCTCCTGGTCAAAGTCAACTTTACAATTGACCTGACTCGCCGAGTTGGGCCGCCAACTCGCCGAGTCCCTACTCTCATTTCTCACCCTAGTCGCTGCTACTCGTTGAGTATGGCATCAACTCGACGAGTTCCCTTTCGAATCTAAAACCTCAGGCAATCTGCATCAGACTCGCCGAGCCGTATAAACAACTCGACGAGTTGTTCTTCGAGCTAAGAAGATTGCCTTGGACTCGCCGAGTTGTATGAACAACTCGCCGAGTCCCTCCATTACTGAGTCTAACCACAACTCACTGAGTCCACTCCATCACTCACTGGTCTCACTCGGCATCACTCAAAAAGGGAAAAATCAGGGACTCGCGGCTCGACTCGCCGATTCGTTCTTCCGACTCGTCGAGTCGCTTGCATGCAGCAACTCAAAACTTGATTCTGCTTGAATCCAGTGCATAAAACTTATAAATCTGGACTCCCTTAACTCGATTAGCATGTAAAGATTCTATCTTTACGTGCCCATATGCATTCATGAAGATAAAATGGCTCAAAAAGCATAATAAAGGCTAGATCTAGGGTTTCCATGCAAAGTATCTTCATAAAGGCAATAGATCTGGGCTCTGAAACTTCTCAATGAATAGATCTAAGGATATCTCGACTTATTAGGGCATCCATACAATCATAAGGCTTGGGAAAAGCATCAACTAGATCTAGAAGAGTTCTAATGGAGGTTTAAAGCATAAAACAAGAGGGAATCCGAAGAATACCTCAAATAACTCTGATTTGCCCTTGGATCTTTGCACTACTCCTCTTCTCCTTGCTCCTTTCTTCTTCTCTTTCTTCAAGCCTTCACAAATCAACACAAGAACACTTAGATCACTCAAGGATGGATTAGGGTTTTCTCACAGCGTTCTGAGGGTGAAGGAGGCGAGAATGGGGGCTACAAGGTGGATTAAATAGTGAGCAACCCGGAGATTTAGGGTTTCAACCTGGCAGGCCGACTCGTCGAGTCCCGAATATGGACTCGCCGAGTCGCCGATCTATACGTTGATCAACAACGCGACCCTACTCGACGAGTCGGGACATAGACTCGCCGAGTTCCTCCACGAACTTCAAAAATAAATACTAAATACCACATACCAGGGACGGGTCGTTACAAAGACCATATGGGGTAGCCCATGGTACACTGGTATAAGACCTTGGGGGAGCCGACGACATCCTTACAGTTTTATGTACATGTTATATGTAGATACTTCTGTGATACATGATATGCTATTTGATTATATATGATATTGGCAGGGAAGACCCCTAGGGGAGCCCATGGCATTGGATGTAAGACCATGTGGGGTAGCCCCTAACACAAAGGTGTAAGACCCTGGGGGAGCCCACGGCATCCTTACAGGTTTATGTATGCATGGATTATGTGTTATATGTAGCTTTTGATAGCTAATAGAATATGTGATATGTGTATGGTGTGTGTGGTATGCTCTGGGAAATGCACTAAGCTTCGTGCTTACAGGTTTGTTTATGGTTTCAGGTATCATCTTTTTGGAAAGGAAGGGCTTGGATTGATCGTAGTGCACACACCTATGAATTTTGCAACGAATGACTTTGGGACGAACACTAATGATTGTTTTTAATTAATCATGTTTTTGGAATGTTTGGATTCAAAGATATACATGTTTTGACGGTATTGAAAAATGAAAATTTTAACCTTAATTTTTGGGTCGTTACACTACTGCTCCCAGTTCGAGGTCGTGGGTGGTATAGTTGACCTCGTGGTTCTTAATTTGTCTCGAGGCATATGAAATATTTTTTCCTCATTGCATAAGAACACATCCTAGCCCTTGCTTGGACACATCACAGAAAACTACCAAATCTTCCATCCCTTCTAGGAAGGACAAGATCGGTGTGCTGCATAGAGCTTGCTTTAGTGTTTAGAAAGAAGTTTCTTGTTTCTCCTCCCAGTTGAAAGTTACACCCTTCTGATTTAGGGTGGTGAGTGGTTAACCTTCTGAATATCTAACGAGTCCTAGAAATTGATGGATTTATGTTGGTGTTCTTGGGGTCATCCAGTTTTCGATTGCCTTGATTTTCTATGGATCCACATGAATTCCTTCCTCGCTAACCATGTAACCTAGGAAGTCGACCTTCCAAATCTAGAATTCACATTTCGAGAACTTCGCATACAACTTCTCCACCCTTAATGTTTCCAGTACTTGTCGCAGGTGTTGACTGTGTTCTTCCTTACTTCGTGAGTAGACTAGTATGTCATCGATGAATAATACCATGAACTTGTCTAAGTAAGTTCGACACACATGATTTAATAGATCCATGAATACCGTGGGCGCGTTAGTCAATCCGAAAGGAATCACTACCAACTCATAATAACTGTAGCGTGTTCTAAATGAAGTCTTTGGAATTTCCTCCTCCTGGACTCGTAGTTGATGTTAGCTGGATCTTAGGTCGATCTTTGAAAAATAACTTTCTCCTAGTAGTTGGTTAAAGAGGTCATCGATTCGGTGTTAAGGGTATTAGTTTTTTATAGTAATTTTTTTTAGTTCCCGATAGTCTATGCACATGCGGAATGATCCATCATTCTTCTTTATAAACAAGACCGGTGCACCCCAAGTTGAGAAGCTTGGTGTGATGAATCCTTTGCTAAGTAGTTCGTTTAGTTGGCTGGATAATTCCCACATTTCTGCTGGTACTAAATGGTTTGGGAATTTGGCTACGAGGGTATCTCTAGGAATTAAGTCGACTCTGAACTCAACTTAGCGTTTGGGTGGTACTCTGGGAAGATCTTCGGGAAATATGTCAGGAAAGTTACAGAATTTAAGAATATCCTTGATGTCCTTCACTTCTTGTTTCTTATCCAACACGTAAGCTATGAAGGCGTAGTATTCTTTGCGAAAATACTTTTGAGCCTTGATGTAAGAAATGATTTGGAGGTTTGTAACGGGTTTGTCGCCATAAGTGATGAGGGTTTCGCTACTTGGTAGATTAAGGTGAATGGCTTTTTCATAGCATAGGATATCAGCATGGTGAAGAATTAACCAGTGCATGCCAATAATGATGTCGAAACTTTTTATTGTGACCGACATCAGGTCGATTTGGAAAGAATAGTTGTTAGAGTGAGGGTACATCCTATGTATATATCGTTAGTGTTCTCTGCATTACCATATGCCATTTCTACGGTGAATGTGTCTTTTAATGATTGTGGATTTTGTTTAAGTAAGTGTTTAAACTTGTGGCTCACAAAACTTTTCTCTGCACCACTATTGAAAAGTATATATGCGCATGAGTTATTGAAGAGGAGCATACCGATAACCATAGTAGGATCATTCACCGCCTCCTCATGCCCCATCGTTAAAACTCTTCCCACACTTCCGACATTCCTCGCTTTTGGGTGGTCTCTATTGAAATGCCCAGTTTCACCACATCCATAGCAAGCCTGGCTTACTCCGGCATTAGGGGATTGGGTGTTTTGTTGTGTCGGTGTCCTACAAAATCCGACTGTATGCCCCTTCTTTTTGAAATTGTTGTAGTATATTTCTCATCAGACTCAAGTGTGATTGAACTTGCACTTGTTAGACTTTGGGAGAGTTCCAGCACATGGTTTGGTGGGTGTTGGAGTGTTAGGGATAATAGTAGCGTAAATAGCCGCAGTTTATTATTTCTTTGTGGGATCTTGTGTCGGCTGGCCCCTCTTTTTGTTCCACAACTTCCTTTTATTGTCACATCCTTTTTTTGGCTCGGGAGTAGTTGTCATAAAGCCCTGGCGAACTCAATGATCCACTAGTGTTCGTGCTAGGCGCTTGGCACGGTCAAAACTAGATGGGTTTGTAGCTATCACATTCCCTTGAATTTGAGGAGACAATCCCCAGATGTATTGTTCTACTTTCTTACTTTCCCAGGTGACCATCCTGGGACATAATACAGCCTGGTCCCTAAATCTTGCAGTGTAGGCTGCAATGTCAAAGTCCTTCGTTGTAAGGTTCCAGAACTCTTTCTCTAAATTTTGTACCTCGCCCCTTGGGTAATATTCTGCTAACATTAGAACTTTCAACTATTCCCAGCTCATGGCGTTGGCCACTGGGAGAGTCAACGATTTAACATAGCCGTTCCACCAGGATAAAACTCTGTCAGCGAAAGTGTAGGCTGCAAATTTGACTTTGCTTCCCTTTGGGCATGCAGAAACTTCAAGCACCAACTCCATTTTCTCGAACCACCTTGTTAACTCAATGACACCTCTAGTGTCATCGAAGGATTTTGGTTTACAATTGGTGAAGTATTTGTATGAGCATTCCCTTGGTTGCCCCTGGCTACTTCCCTGGTTAGTATTACCTATACCACCTCCCGTCCCACTTGCATTATTCGTGCTGATTTGCGCCACGGCGGCTGCCACTGCGGCTGATACATCATCTTGAAAAATGGCAGCATCCATTTAAGGTGGTGGAGTTGTTGTGGTACAGGAAATAAAAGAGTATGCATAGGTGAAGACAAATAGCTAAATGTGGAAAAGACTAAGAATATCTTCCCAATTTGTTTTTCAAAAGGATTAATGTTTTTTATGACGTATCAAAAATTGGATGTTTCTATTTGTTTTTCAAAAGGATTAATGTTTTTTATGACATATCAAAAATTGGATGTTTCTATATATCTTCACTGCTTTATTTAGTTATTACTTTTTATTATGTATTTACATGGATTTGTTAGCATATACTAGGTTACTAACATTAGTTTCATGACATTAGGTGTTTGAATTGGAAATGGATGAATGACGTCTTACGGGTTTTTCATATCATACCTGGTGTTTTATCAAATTAGTGGTATGTTGCGAGCTTTTTGGTGCTTATGATTTGTATACAAGAAAGGTGCAAAATGAAAATGAAAAACATGTAGCATATTATACTCTTGGTCATTTATTGGTTGTTATGATTTCTACCTGTTTATGGTATTTCCATCATCTATTTGTGAAAATGTCCTGTTGTAAGTCTGAATCTAGCTAAACTGCTCTTATTTCATTTCATTATATTAGAATAATCTATCTTCATCCCATGTGAATAAACTTTATATTCCACTTCTTGATTAAAGAGTAATTAGATTCTTCGACCAAAGACAATAAAAATTGAAATAGTTTTAACATATAAAAATGTTTCTTGTGTTGTATCTGTATGTGTTCATATTGCATACAAATTGAATTATATAGAATAAGAAGTTATACACAAAAATGTCATATGTGGTAGTTTTAACATAATTTTACTTACTGGACAATTTTATCAATGTTGATCGGATTAAGACTCACTTTGTTATAACCATTTCAATTATTATTTACTTGAAGGCATTTTGTGTGAAATATGAGACCTTACAAATTTACTTTTGAATGCTAGGTAATTTTGATGTCAATAATAATATAATTCTCAAATAAGAATATTTGTACAAAGTATAAGCGATTCTCAAAACGTTTATTGCTCCACAAGTGGAAGTAAAAGGATGTATCAGTTTCATTGGATTGGTTTGAGGAATGGTTTGATTATAATACAGTTTTATAGTCTAATAAGTTCTAAAAAGAATATATTTCTCAAAGGAGAATATTTGTACAAAATATAAGCGATTCTAAAAATGTTTATTGCTCAAAAAATAGAAGTAAAAGGATGTATCAATTCCATTTGATTGGTTTGAGGAATGGTTTGGCTATACTTTAGTTTTATAATCTAATTATAGTGTACAAAAAAATATAAAGAGAAGGACTACACTTTAGGATGTCATGGTTATAAAGTATAAATAATGTGTGTTTTAAGTCATAGTTTTTGTTTTTGTTCTTATATAACTCAAACAAGAATAGACTGCTATAATAAAAAAATGAATGAAATTATGTTGCTATTTATTGTATTTGACAGTTGATATTATATGATTTCAGATTAAAAAGTGGATGGAAAAAATTAACGAGTTCTGTAACGCCCGGTTCCTGGTACATATTTTAAATTAGAAGTATGCATTTTATACTAGGACTCAATGAGTTGGAGGCCCCAAAATCGTCGAGTAGGAACGGATCGTGGAAGCGGGTGGACGAGTCTACTCGACGAGTCAGAAGCGCCGAATCGATGAGTAAAGTTGTCTGAATGAAACCCTAAATTTGAGGGTTTGCACCCTATTTAAACACATTGTATGGCCTCTACTCCAGCCTCCATCACCCTCAGACCTTATTCACAAAACCCTAATAAGCTTGTGAGTGTTCTTGAGCTATTTTGTGCCATTTTAGTGATTTGAAGCTTGGAGATGGAAGGAAAGGCTTGGAGATTCAAGGGGAGGGCAGTAGATCCAGAGCTTGGGTTACATTTCCAGCTTATTTGAGGTATAAAGCTTATAACATGGCTTTCCATCACTTAGATTTTCTTTAGGGCTTACATGTTGTCATTTTTTAGCCATTTTTAAGTCACTCTCAGGATTTGAGTGCATATTAGAGTAATGACTTCACATCTGGGAACTTTTGAGCTCAGGAAGCTTAAAGTTGCCACCTTTATTGAGCTATGGCCCTATCCCATGCATTAGAACTCCTTTGTGGCTTAGTTTTGGTGTTTTAGCCTCATAACGTCCATGCATGCACGTAAAGTTTGTAACTTTACGTGTTATATTGACCCTAGGAGGTCAGATCTATGCTTTAGATGCAAAAGGCCCGACTGAAATCGATTGAATAGACTTGGAAATTAGGGGACTCGACGAGTCGTTCATATGACTTGGCGAGTCGAGTCATAGTTCCCCAACCTTTTTTGTTTCTGAGTAATCTGGTTGAGTCTAGAAGAGGACTCAGCAAGATGGACGTGATTATGGACTTGAAGATTAAAGAACTCAATGAGTTCAAGGATGAACTTGTCAAGTCAAGGGCTAAACGTCCCAACTAATATAAAGCAGGACTCGGCGAGTTCATAGATGGACTCGGCAAGTCATGAGCAAGAGGTCCCAATTCTGTATGTAGGAGGGAACTTGACGAGTTCTTGAAAGACTCGATGAGAAGGATCGAAGTTCCAGATTTGTGTGGATTATGGAACTCGACGAGTTGGTTGACCAACTCGGCGAGTTGACTCAACCAGAGGTTGACTTTGACCAAAAGTTGACTTTGACCAGGGTGTTGACCTTAAGTCTGACTTTGACATGAGTTGACCCTTGAAAGTGTTATAAGTATGAAAGGGTAATTAAGGAAAATTTTGATGTGTAGGAATTTGAGAGGAGTTGATCCCAGCACCAAGGATAGTTCAGCTACTACACGATATTGAGGTAAGTTACCTACCAGTAGAAGTGGGCACTAGTGGGAGTGATTGTGGATGATTGTCTTTGTAGGTTAGGCACCCTGGTAGGCCTAGCAGGGGTAGGTTGAGAACCCCGGTATGTGCAGCAGGATAGGTCGGACACCCAGATATGCCTGTCAATATGTTTATATTATGGCATGTGTTATGATGGGGGAACTTACTAAGCTTTGTGGTTACAGTTTTTAGTTTTTTTTTTCAGGTACCTCTTCATCGAAGGGGAAGGAGCCAGCACGGTAGCAGCTCATCACACACACACATGATTTCTGCATTATGAGATTCTTGGGATTGTACTCTAACATTGTTACTATTTTATGATATGGTTGAGACATGTGATGTAGGGTTTTTATGAAATGAAATAACTTGGTGATGTTTTTCTATAAATTTTTTATGAATTGTTATATCTAAAATGAAATTTTTGGTCATGAAAATTGGGATGTTACAAGTTGGTATCAAAGCCTTGGTTTGAGGGATTCGGGCACACTCTCGGTGCGACTGGACTTAAACTGAGGACTTGGTATGAAAATTTTCAAAATAAAATCATTTATATAAAAAGAATTTGAAAAATTAGAGAAGAACTTTCAAAAGAAGAAGGTGTGTGATACGTGCAATCGGCTGAGCTCAAGTATGTTTTCCCCAAGATACCCATACATTTATGTTATGTTATGATATGATTATGAGGATTGCATGCTAGAATAGGGATAAGGAGCTAGGATGGATGCCTTTTATGCCTACTATATTTGTATGAGAATTGCATGCTAGAATAGGGCTAAGGATTTAGGAAGATTCCTAATATGCTTGTTGTATGTGCTTATTGAGCTGCATGATGTTACTGAGTAGTTAGTGATATGATAGCCTGGATAGGATATGCTTGGTTTGGGTTACTCGATGCCCAAATGCTGCTTGATTTGTGCTATTAGGAGTTCTAGTTATCTTTAACTAACTAGTAAATGAATATGCTAAGTTACATATTATGGGGACTAAATAATTTCAGAGGGTTAGGTATAACCCTATTTTGCAGCTCTCATTTGAGTCTAACCGTTGTAGGGAGAGACCTCTCATTCGAAGAATTATCTAGTCTTAGTAATATGTAATGGTATTCGTGAGCTAGTTAGGGAGAGATGACAGGGACTTCTTATGCAGCTGATGGCAGAGAGTGGGTTGGAGAGTTACCCTAGGGTCAGCCTAAGATCAGATTAGTACTGAGTGTAGCAGTAGTAGAAGGGACTTGGTGAAGTCGAAGAAATCCTTAAGGAAAGTATGGATAGATGTGAAACGTAGTATGGTCCCGTACTACTAAAATCAGAGGATCCATACCCGAGTCAATGAGGGTCAAGATAGAAACAGCGAACTTGTAGAGTGTGTGAGACCTCTCGAGGTATGTATGAACCTAACAATTATATGCTTTGTTTTAGAATGGTGGTGACAGGACACAGAGCAGGAGGTTCAGGTTCTAGAACGGGATCAAGTTTAGGTTGGAGGCAGGTTCCGAGCCAGTTGATGACGGACTACACGAGTTCATCGCGTCTGAGATCTTGAGAGACATCCTTGAGGTGACCTCGGTGATTTTCGGGTCTATAAGGGAAGGGATTATTGAGATGTCAGAGGATCGCCTAAGGGCGTTCAGGAGCGACATGGCATCTGGCCAGGTAGGGACACACACTCTCCTTCAAGGACTTCAGGGGATGTAGTGTGCTAGACATCCACGAGGTGAAGGACCCCCTTGTTGCAGGAGGTGGATTGCAGACATGGAGTCTTCTAAGTTGACGAGCTTCTGTCCTAAGGGGTCGAAGGTCTGGTATGTTGCAGTTTGTTAGAGAGATCGAGCTAGAGATTGGTGGGAGTCAGTTGGTGTTTCACTGGGATCCCCAACCATTGAGACCATGACTTGGTCGGATTTTGTGGCCAGGTTCAGGGCTGAGTTTGCGACGGCTGTAGAGCTTCATCAGTTGGCCAGGGAGTTTTTGGATATGAGGAAGACAACTGATTTGGTGGCATAGATTACCGCCAAGTTCTGGGATATGGCCTTATTGGTGCCTCAATACACAGGGAATGAGGAGATGCGGAAGACCCGCTACTACAACGTGTTGAGGGATGACATTCAGAAACATGTCAGCTACTCGGCATGGCTGACATTGGATGGCATGATTGCAAGGGAAAGGGAGGGGGAGATTGATATAGAGCACCTCAGGAAGAGGAAGGAAAAGACTGGACAGGTTAATGGGGTTTCAGGAAAGGAAACCAAGGGATTCGACTCAAGGTTGAAGGGCCATCAGGGTCGTAGCTGTTGTGGGAAGTGCAGCAAGCCATATGAGGGGGTTTGTAGACTAGGGTCATCGGGCTGCTATAAGTGCAGAAAGACTGGGAACTTTGGAAAGGATTGTACTACCCCTACCCCCACCTTTCACATATCAAACCTGATTTACTTCCATTGCAATCAAAAGGTCCATAAAAGGCAGACTTCCTGAAACTGGTATGAGCAGTGCTACTGGCAGCGCCAGCTCCGACGACTATGTGGATCACAGATGGCCAACAGGGAAAGGCAGATGCTCTAGTGGTAAGGAGCCGAGCCCTCCATCTGACCGCTGAGGAGGCGCGTGCCACACTGGATGTGGTGACGGGTATGTTTTCTTCTCCCTAACTTTTATTACATGTCAGTTATGAAATTTATGTATATGCTTTATGTATTGTTTAGGATCTTTCCATGTGAATGGTATCCCAACCTAGGTGTTACTCGATTTGGGGGCCACCCGATCATTTGTCTCTCTTGCACTTAGCAAGAGGTTTCCCGAGTCTTCGGGCATGTTGGATTTCCCTTTAGAGGTCGAGATTGTTGACGACTGATCAGTACGAGTATCAGAGGTTTTCATGGATTGTGTTTTGAGGCTGTATGAGGAGCGCTACCTAGCGGATTTGGTTCCCATTCCGTTGCGCGGAAACAAGGTTATCATAGGCATGGACTGGTTGAGCCCTAATGGGGCAGTTATTAACTATGCACAACAGTTGGTACGTGTCAGGACCCCAAGTGGAGAAGAGCTGGTGATTTAGGGCGAGAGATCGCAACATAGACCAGCTATGTGTTCAGAAACGAGAGGTAGGCGTTACCTTCAGAAGGGTTGTGTAGGGTATGTCACCTACGTTATGGATACCCAGGAGGCGGATAAGGCGACTGTGAGTGACGTACTAGTGGTGCAAGAGTACTCAGACATATTTCCAGAGGAGTTGCCTGGGATACCTTCGGAGAGACAGGTGGACTTGTGTGGTCTTCATCAAATATTGGCAACCAACAATATTTGTTACCCAACATGATCCAGAACAAATTTTTTTTTTAGTATGATTTCAGTGTGAGCTTTATTCGCAAATCCTAGTCATGATAAATATTTTCAAAAGCCAACTTGTCACTGACTACACTGGTCAAACAAGTAATTTCATTTACAATTTCTCACCTTATGTTAAGGCTGATATGTAATGAAATTTGAAACCAATCCCAAATGTTTTTTAAAAGAAACCCTTCAATACTTCTCTATAAGTATTCGATTGTAATTCACGGGAAACTACACAAGCTGTTGATTATCTCCCTTGATGATTAACGAAGCAACCTTTGCCTGGGGTTTAACTGCATTTATGTCAAATTTAATTTTTGACATCATAGAATTCCAAATTTTTTATTTTACTTTCTCATCTTATTCTGTTGACACAATGCACACACGAAATCCTTGAGGTTCTGAGTAAAACCAACTCAGACTGATGATTTCGCAAATATGGCATATGACTTCACTTTATATCCCAAAAGTGAAAGAGCCCTACCTCCATGTGAAGGGTTTTAACGGTTCGAAATCTATGACGGGAAACTTGACAGGCTGTGTACTCAAGATGGTTGGTATTCTATCCGGTTTTTAAGGAGAAGTGACAGTTACTTTTTGAAGCGTGGTTATCTTTTGTCATCATGATCCGATTTTCAAGGTGCCACGTCGGATAACATTAAATGCATCCCGCTTTAATGTCAAATAAATTTGGGTAACCTATAAAAGGGGGATCAAGAACACTATATACGGTTACACAAACAGAACTCTCACAAACCTCCAAAGTTTCAATCTTGATCAAACCCTCTCTCTTTCAAACCCTAACAATGGCAACCACTCAATCCGACACTGATGAAGTTCTTTCTCAATCTCTGATGAAAATCCAAAGCACGAATTATCAAGTTGATCCAAAAGTATCTTCTTATCCTGAAGACTTGAAGATGCTTATCGTTGCTCTGAAACGATCACCTTTGTCCACTGCCATGTTCAGCTCCTTCTCCGTTCCGATGACATGGTTATCGTTGGCAGTTTCAACGGCATCACACAACAATACAACTGATGTGATAACATCCAACTTGATCAACAACAAACAGGTAAAACTTTCCAAGAAGATGTTTGTTGAATTCTTGCAGATTCCAAACAATCCTCCATTTTCAAACCTGTTAACTCTCAAGTCATTCACATGTTCAATGAGATGGGTCATCAACCACAGCTTGAGAAGATCAGTGACTTTCGAAAGTCTGGGTTGCCGTGCATGTGGAATTTCTTATTTGGTATTTTTCTCAGATGTCTAACATGATGAACACTTGGACTGGATAGAGGATGAATGGAAGTATATGCCATGGTTATGGGTTTATACTATGACATCAATGTTGATTATGCAACCCAGTTATGGAAGGAATTTGTTCAGAGTCTCAAAAACACAAATTCTGAAAAAGGGATTTCGTGTGCAAGATATTGGAGCTTAATTCTGGAGAAAGTCTATGAAAAAGAAGGGATTCAAGTACTGGAGGATGTTGAAGTTGCTGAATTTTCTTTATATTAGTTTCCAAAGGTTGTAGAAGATGATGAGGCTATTTTTACTCATGTGGATCGCATTCCAGATGCGATGCTTCGCAAAGTATCTCAAACTCACAAGGTCTTGGTGAGATATTTACGAATAGTTAATCAATCTGTGCAGACTGGAGTATTACTAGAAGTTGCTACTCCGTTAAAGAAGAAGAAGTTCACAAAGAAGATTGCGAAAGGTTCATCTTCACAACAAGCTCAAAATGAAGATGTTCAGATTGAAGAAACCTAATCTAAATCAAAGCAAGAAATAATACCTTCCAAATCTGGGGTATTGAAGAAAATTCGCAAGGCTGAGGTGAGCAGTAAAGGAGTTACTATTCGCGGTATTCCAGCTCCGGTTTCACCAGGAAAGAAAAGGCAAAGAGCTGAATATGTTGCGAGAAACATGCAACATACTCTCACAAAAAGAAGGAAATTGGTGATTCGAAATGAATCATCTGATGAATAGATAGTCCCAGAAACTCCACCAGTTCCGTCTCTGGTAAATGTTTCCTTACCTATTATCCCAACTTCGCAAATTTCTACCTCAATACCACTCACCGAATCACTCGAAATAGTCACTACCAAATCAGTTTCTGAGGAGGTACCTATTTCTGATATGGTTGTCAACGTATCTGATACGGGGGCACCTATCTTGAGTGTTGAGACCACAATTCCAATCACTTTACCCATTTCCTTACCAATCGTTTCAATTCCATCCACAATTCTATCCACTACCTCATCCATTTTTGATCATCCTCTTCAAAATCCATTTACAACACTTTTTCCATCACAATCACCAGAAAATCCTCAACCTTCGCAACCTTTATCTGATAATGAAGCTGAAGGAGGATCCTTTGGAGGGGTCTTTGAAGATATTCATTTTGATTTGTGTATATGTATATAAACATGTTTTATTTCCAAAAGACAAGATGATATCGAGAATATATATTGCATATGAAAGTTCCCATGTAGTAGTTATGAATCACATATGATTTACTTGATGAAAATAGTATATAGTGAAACTTTATGTTAGACACGATAATAATCGTGTTTTTACTTGTATTCCCCCCCCCCCCCCCCCCCTCTTAAAAGTGTATAAAAAGCCTTGATAAACCATTTGAAAATGTAGTTTATAGGGGTATGAACTCACTTGATTGATGGGAGAAAGCGAGATGATAATCGAGCATAACTTCAACTTGGAAGAGTTGATTTTCTCGCGATTCTCGGGAATCTTGGGAGTCTTGGGAGTGTAGAACCTTCCTGCGGAACTTGAGTATTAAAACCGGGGCTTCGGGAGCTGAACCGTAGAGTTTCAGATCGAGAGATAGAAGAATGGAGCACCTAAACCCGACACCCCAAGAGTTCTATTTATAGGGGTAGATTTTGGGTGCCACATCGTGGAAAAGGGTGGCCACATCGTGGGGAGCAATCTTATACTCTTCCATTTGACAAGACACCATCACTCATGTTGCCATGTCGCAACCAAATGTGCCACGTCGTGGCAAGCCTAGCAGCCTCAGATTTCGGGTCTCGAACTTGTAAAATCCGTAACTTTCGTGTACGAGCTCCGTTTTCGACGTTCTTTATATGCACGCCTAGGCGAGAATATACTCTACAACTCTCGTTTAGACTTCGTCGGCTAATTTTGATTTTATTTTTAATTATTTAATTTTAACAGGCCGGACCTGGAAAAGTCTGTTTAAATTCCATAACTCCTTCATCCGATGACCATATTCGTCAGATTTTTTACCATTGTGCTACTTTGACCTTCGATTCCCATTTAGGTTTTTTCGGTCAAAAGTCTCCCGATCTCTATTTCGAGTTTTTAGCTGTCTACTGCTATATCCGGATCTTGGAAAAATCATAAGTTCTTCATACGAAGTCAGATTTGGATGTTCTTTTTATGCTCACGGTTTAATGATATCTACAACTTTCATTTAGATACTTAAAGCTAAAAACTATTGTATTGAAACTTCGTGTTTTTCGTTAATCGGTGTTGCTGGTTTTGTCGGAAATCTTAGAATGGTCATAACTTCTTCGTTATAACTCGGATTTTTGTGGTCTTAGTATTTTTGTAAACCTTCAGACAATATCTAGCATAGTAGGTAACCCAATAGAGACTTTTGTACATTTTATTTTCGAAGTTAATTTCATTAATTCAAAAGTGGTTACAATACTTGACTTTTTAGGTCATTACATAGAGTCGAAATATCAGGTTGTCATAGAGATGAAGGAGCTTATGAAGCAACTTCAGGAATTATTGGACAACGGTTTCATTAGACCAAGTTCATTACTCTAGGGAGCTCCGGTGTTATTCGTGAAGAAGAAAGACGGAAGCATGAGGTTGTGCACAGACTACAGAGAGTTGAACAAGGCAATAGTGAAGAACAAGTATCCATTGCCAAGGATTGATGACCTATTCGATCAGTCACAAGGTTCAAGCTATTTCTCTAGGATCGATCTTAGGCCATGATATCATCAGCTGAAGGTGAGAGAGCGGGATATTGAGAAGACTGCATTCAGAACTAGATATGGACACTACGAGTTCTTGGTTATGTCATTTGGACTAACCAATGCTCTAGCAGTGTTCATGGATTTGATGAACAAGGTTTGTAAACCATTACTTGACAAATCCGTGATAGTATTCATAAATGACATTCTCATCTACTCGAAAATCTAGGAGGAGCATGGCCAGCATCTATGAGAAGTTTTGGAAGTGCTGAAGAAGGAGAAACTTTACGAAAAGTTCTCCAAGTGTGATTTTTGGATCCAAGAAGCCCAATTCTTGGGTTGTGTGGTTAACCAAGAAGGGATAATGGTTGACCCAACAAAGATCGATGTTGTGATGAAGTGGGAACGTCCAAAAAGTACCACGGAGATTCGGAGCTTTCTGGATTTAGTTGGATATTACCGATGATTTATCCCAGGATTTTCTTCTATAGCCTCTCCATTGATAGCTTTAACCCATAAAGGAGCTACATACACTTTGAATGAGAAGCATGAGAAAGCGTTCGAGAAATTAAAGAAGAATTTATGTGAAGTACCAATACTTTCTCTAACCGATGGAGCTAAAGACTTCGTGGTCTATAGTGATGCATCTGGAGTCGGGTTGGGTTGTGTTCTAACCCAAAGAGAAAAGGTGATAGCATATGCATCTCGACAATTGAAGGAGCACGAAAAGAACTACCCCACTCACGATTTGGAGTTGGCAGCGGTGGTTTTCGCTCTAAAGATATGGAGGCATTACCTCTATGGCACCAAGTGCAAACTCTTCACTGATCATAAGAGTCTCCAATATCTCTTTAATCATAAGGAGTTGAATATGAGGCAATGATGTTGGCTGGAATTGCTTAAAGACTACGACTGTGAGATACTTTACCACCCCTGTAAAGCAAATATTGTTGTTGATGCTCTCATTCGGAAAGTCAACCATGAAAGGAAGAGGCCAAGAGCGGTGAGAATTGAAGTTGTCTCGACAATTGTGTAAAGCCTCAAGAAAGCTCAAGAAGAAGCTACAGAGAAGAATGACCGAAAGGAGGAACGTTTGGGAAAAATGTATGTGTTCGGTACAAACAGTCAAGGACTAAAGGTATTCCAAGATCGAATTTGGGTACCTAAAACAGGAGGAATAAGAGATGTTCTGATAGAAAAAGCTCTCAATACCATGTACTCGATTCATCCCAGTAGTACAAAAATGTATAGGGACCTAAAACCCTACTACTGGTGGCCGATGATGAAGTTCAATGTTGCAAAGTATGTGTCCGAGTGTGTGACTTGTGCAAGAGTTAAGGTACAACATCAGAAACCGTATGGGAGTTTGGAACCTTTACCTGTACCCATGGGTAAATGGGAGGACATCACCATGGATTTTTTAACAAAACTGCCCAAGACGAAGAGCGGTCACGACATGATTTGGGTGGTCGTAGATCGGTTCACTAAGAGTGCACACTTCATAGCAACCAACGAGCGGTGGTCTATGGATAAACTCGCAAATGCTTACGTGAAGGAAGTAGTAAGACTTCATGATGTTACTCTAAGGATTGTATCAAGTCGTGATAGTCGTTTCACATCGAGGTTTTGGAGGAGTCTACAAGAGGAGTTGGGTACAAAGTTATTTTTGATTACTGCTTACCATCCGCAGACTGATGGTCAGAGCAAAAGAACGATCCAGACATTGGAAGATATGCTGAGAGCATGTACCCTTGAGTTCCAAGGTAATTGGGATGAGCAGTTACCTTTGGTAGAGTTTTCCTACAACAACAGTTTTCACTCGAGCATCAAGATGGCACCTTATCAAGCCTTGTATGGACAGACGTGTCGTACGCCATCTTGTTGGCTTGAGACTGGACAAAAGCAGTTTATGGGCCCCGAGATAGTCCATGAGACTGCTAAAAAGTTAAAGGTGATTAGGGAAATAATGTTAGCAGCTCAAAATCGTCGGAAGAGCTATGCTGACAAGAAAAGACGACTGATGACCTTCAAAGTTGGAGATTCGGTTTTTCTTAAAGTCTCACCATGGAAGGGACTTATACGATTCGGGAAATGAGGAAATTTGAGTCCAAGGTTTATTGGACCGTTTAAAGTTCTTCAGAAGATTGGGAACCAAGCTTACAAGCTGGAATTGCCCGAAGAACTAGATGGCATTCGTCACAACTTCCATGTGTGTTATTTGAGGAAGTTCACGGGAGAAGTTCCCGACATAATTCCAAACTCAGAGTTAAGAATGGATGAGAATAAGAGGCTAATCGAAGAGCCTGAGGAAAATGTTGACTGTAAGACTAAGAAGTTACGACGCAAGATGGTCGACATAGTGCTAGTCCGATGGAAACATTCGAATGGGTCGAATCTCACTTGGGAAACAAAGAGTGACATGATGAGTCGCTATCCATATCTGTTTGCTGATGCATTATTTCGGGACGGAATCATCCTAAGGGGGAGAGAATTGTAACGCTCGGGTTTCAGGGCTAAGCATTTTTGGGCGTTGTAATAGTATAGGTCAACTATTGTAACTCTTTTGGAAGTAATAAAGATGAAATATTTGAGTATTATGTGAATTGTGTGAATTTATATGTATTATACTTAATTATAAATGTATAATTAATAGAGAATAAAAATAAGAGTCAAAATTAAAATGTGAGATAAGCCCGATAACTTTACATAAAGTTGTAGTGGTCAAAACAAGGATTTTGGGGATATAAAGAACGCCGAAATCCGAGTTATAACGAAGAAGTTATAACCCGTCGAAGTTTCGCAATGGAACCGGCACGGCACCGGGAAGACGAAAATAGTAAATTTATGATAGATAGACTTTTAGCCTTAGTGATCTAAATGAAAGTCGTAGAATATGTTAACATGAGAGTGTCCATAAAAGGAACGCCCAAATCTGACTTCGTATGAATAACTTATGATTTTTCTAAGATTTGGCCTAGAAGTGCACGACCCGAAACTCAAATTTTAGCTCGAGCAGTTTTCAGCTTATGCAAACTAAATGGGAGTTGAAGATCTCATTAATAGGAACTCAACGTAAAAAGTTAGATGAAAACGGAGTCTGTGTGAAGGAGTTACAAATTCTTCGCGGTCATTTAACAGCCTAAACTCCTCCTACTATTAAATTTAAGATTGGTCGAGAGTTAGCCGACGGAGTCAGAATGAAAGTTGTAGATCTTGTTTATACCTACGTGTGAATATAAAGAGCGTTGAAAACGGAGTTCGTATGTGAAAGTTATGAATTTTTGAAAATCAGCTGATTTCCACCCTGTGTAGGATGCCACGTGTCAGCACTAGGCTGTGCCTGGCTGTACCCAGCTGGCCACGACGTAGGCATTAAATGGCCACGATGTGGGAGCCTCTTCAGCCTCCTATAAATAGATACGCTCCTCTCCTTCATTCCTCACACCTTAACCCTTCATTCCTCTCTCTATACTCTCTCTCTCTCTCTAAGCCCCGAAACCCCCCGACAAGCCTAAGGAACCCCCTAAGCACGAGGCGGAAGCCCTGGAGTGCCCGACGGCCCCGAGAAGAAGAGCCTTTCGGCTCGGAAACGCTGCTCTAGCAAATCCCGGTTTCCAAGGAAACCCGCTGTAAGTGAGCTATATCTACCCTATCTTTAGTATAGCTTATGTTTTAATATAGTAACGTTATTCGGAACTTATAATAAGTATTTGTGCTATTATTATGGGTTATATAAGTATTGTTTAACACTTATGTAATATTAATAATAGTTAGACTATTAATTAGTCTTGGTGAATATTAAACTAAACCCTAGTGGTAATGATACTAGGTTTTTGTCGAAGGAAATTGTTTTAAGAAGTAACGAAGTGTTGTCTGAATTCAGAATCACCACCTTATTAGGTGAGTGCATAGGTACTTTCATCTTACACACACACATACACACACACACACACGCACATATATATATATATATATATATATATATTATAAAAATTACGTGCTGTGTGTGCATATTATCTGTATACTTGCTATCTATGCTGGATGAACGATTTTATACATGTTTTAAATGATCTAAACTGTATATGTATTTTATATCTACAAAACGTGTTGGGTAAAACATGGGTAGATGTAATACTTGCTATGTCGCCAAATAAAATAATGAGAGGCCCTGTTATAGATGTTATTGATGATCCAGTCATCTAGCGGAGTATAAATGATGACCATAGACTATTTTATGGTTTACCATTACCTGTTATGTTTATGTGCTAGTATGATATGATTTTATGTGATAGTGGTAGTATGGGGAATAGTCTCTATATCCGGTCGATAGGGCCAATGGGTGGGTTAGGCATCCCGGTATGCCTCGAATTCTGATTATGTTATGTTTTTATGTGGTATTAGTAGGGGTGAAATATTGACAGACCCAAAACTTTCATACTAAAGACATAGTTACTCTAAAACATGCTACATGCATATTCATAAAACAATATTTTGCATTGATAGTTTATTTACATAGACTGGATACAAACCGACTATTAAGATTTTTACAAAGTTTTATATATTTTACATACTTCACTAGGAATACAGTACAAAAGCTATAATATTATATATTCTACATCTTCTACAAATACATTACTATACTGGATGATTATCACCTGCAATAGTTTAAACATTGAGAGGGATAAGAAGGTGACGCTTAGTGAATTCAATAACAATTACAATATAACATTATCTCATATACATATCAATATGACAGAAGCAAAAAGGGACAAAGAACAAGAAAGACAAATAAGTATCATATGACAGGCTTTCCATATCAATAAATAATCTGATTCAAAGATTTGTAATCAATAAGACATAAAAATTTCAATACTTGATATACATCAATAATATTTCAGCCCAAGTGGCGCAGAAAATATAATTTCAAAATATCATTTTGCTAAAATACATAGGTTTTCAACCCTATTTTAGCATTCTATTAATGCCAAAGTGATGCTTATGTCATACACTTCATGGCCAAAGGCTATATACCTATACCCAAGTGATGCTTATGTCATACACTTCGTGGTCTAAGGTATAACTCATTATCATAATAACATAGGAAAGCACATTGAACATATAACACATAACATACAATTGTCCTTATATTGAACTCACCGTGAAATAACCGAAGATTAAATGATAATTTGGGCAGCACTTCGGCTCTAAATATAACTTTCTGTAATGATATTGGGAATTTTAGTTGAAAATCGGCCTTACTCGGGCAGAGTTTCGGCTAGAAAATATGATTTTCTTGGGAACATCGGAGTGTCGAGACTTGCTTCGGGTGTCGCGGATGATCCCGGGGCTTTGGGGGGTCAAAGGTGGCTAGAGAGGGTATTTAGAGTGAAGGAGATTGAAAAATGGCAACCAAAATATGGGCAGCCTCGCATCCCTTTTATAGGGTCCGAAGAAGCTCACTACATGGGGCGTAGTCTTGCTGTGCGCGTGGCGTACGAGGCTACGTGTCCGATTCTCGGAAGGGAGGGCACATAGCTCGGACGTGTCTGCTATGTGGCTATCATGTGAAGATCGGATACGTGGTCAAACTGAGGTCCTGCCATGCGAACGTTGGGCGTAAGCCTCTACGCGAGGCGTACCTCCACGGATAAGGCTCGAATTTTCATTTATTTTTATTTAAAAACATTAAAAATTCATATCTTTTGCGTACGAGCTCCGTTTTTTATGTTCTTTATATCCACGCGTAGGTGAGATTATACTCTACAACGTTCGTTTAGACTTTGTCGACTAATTTTGAAGTCATTTTTTATATTATATTTTTAACGGGCTGAGATAGGAAACGTCCGTTAAAAATTCATAACTTCTTCATCCGATGTCCGTTTTCGTCTGTCATTTTACCGTTGTACTACTATTGATAAGACATTCGATTCTCGTTTAGGTTGCGTCAGCTAAAAAACACTCGATCTTTATTTCGAGTTTTTAGTTGTCTACTGTTATTCTGAAATTTAGAAAAATCATGAACTTCCTCATACGCAGTCATATTTGGACGTTCTTTTTATGAAAATTCTCAGTTTCACGAATACTACAACTTTCATTTAGATCATAAGGGCTAAAAAGTAATTTATCTAAAACTCACTTTTTACGGCATACGACATCGTGCCGATTCTATCGCGAAACTTTAAATAGTCATAACTTCTTCGTTATAACTCAGATTTCAATAAGGTTTTCGCCTAAATGTTTCTAACAAAATTATCTACAACTTTCAATAATAAAATTTTACTTATTTCAATTTTTATATTTTCGTTATATTTCAATATTTGACATTAGATTGGAATCTCGTAAGACTTCTAATATTTTCCGAATGATTCTAAAACATAGTTTTACTTCATTTCTAATAAAAACTATATGTTAGAACTCGACGCTCAAAATCACATAATATTTCATAATATTATTCATTTTTAAAATTACATAACACAATAACTAAACGTGTATGTTACGAAAATAGTCCCTGTAACCAGTTGAGATACTGGAGGGGTAGGTCGGACACTCCGGTATGTCTGATAGGGGTAGGTTAGGCACCCCGATATGCCTAGCAGGGGTAGGTTGAGCACCCTGGTATGCTCAACAGGGTAGGTCGGACACTAAAATATGTTTGGTAATATGTTTATATTATGGTATGTGGTATGATGGGGGAACTCATTAAGCTTTGTGCTTACAGTTTTTAGTTTTGTTTTTCGGTACCTCTTCATCGAAATGGAAGGAGCTGACACGGTAGCAACGCATCACACACATATGATTTCCGCATTATGAGATTCTTAGGATTATACTTTGACATTGTTACTATTTTATGATATGGCTGAGACATGTGATTTAGGGTTTTTATGAAATAAAATAACTTGGTGATGTTTTTCTATAAATTGTTTTATGAATTGTTATATCTAAAATGAAAATTTTGGATTTGAAAATTAAGATGTTACAAGTTTGATAGTAAACGGATATATTTTACCAAAGCAACTACTGTTTCACTCTCTATTTTGGTTAGTATAAAACTTTTCTTCCTATTATATTTTTCTTTTCTAGATATATGTGCTATCAATGGCAACACAATTTCCAACTTATAATAAGCCATTTGTGCACTTTTGAAGGTAAGTTCATGTTCAGGTTGCATTGCAAAAGCATTCATAATGACTTGTGTTTCTTTGTATTTCGTTTTTTTGTCAACAGTGTTAATAGCTCAACCTCATATGAAGCATAGTTGTTAAAATCGCGATCCTGATCGTAGGATCGTACGATCCTACGATCCTAGGTATGAAAAACGATCCGGATCGTAAAAGGATCGTATTTGGGGTAGGATCGCAGGTAAGATCGTAAGATCGTAGGTAGGATCGTAGGATCGAGATCCGATCCGATCCTACCTTCCTTTTTTTTTTCAAATGAAATTTTTTTACCACTTTTTGCCTTTTATCCTTTACCAATCTACCATTTATCATTTTTTATTGTGATTTATGACTAATATTTTGAAGTTTTTATAACTTTTGAACGAAAAATTAAATGTTTGAAATAGTTTTCATGATTAAATATTATAAATTAAAATTATATTCTATTTTGTGGGATCTTAAGATCTCGATCCCGATCTTACGATCCCGATCTTGCAAATCCAAAATCGATCCTAGGTAGGATCCCGATCTTGACAACCTTGATATGAAGCATGGATAACCCTCTAGGTATCATTATCATTATTATTATTATTATTATTATTATTATTATTATTATTATTATTATTATTATTATTATTATTATTATCATTATTATTATTATTATTATTATTTTAAACATTTAAAAGAATTTATGTACCATTGGAAACGGATGTTGCATGATGTTTGTGATAGTTTTAGGAAATTACTAAGTTTTTTTCTTATAGTTATAGATTAAATATTTTAGGATTGTTCTGTTGTCAACAGGATCTAATTTGATTATACTGCATGTGTATCGTTGTTTTTTTTATGAATTAGACTTGCGCTGATTTTACATTATTACTCTGTTTTGAAAAAGCTATGTTTCATCATGTTTAAACAAAAATGATCTTTTACTATTTTTGAGAATACAATATGATATTATATTTTATTCTGAAAATGAAAATTTAAAAGAAAAGCCTTGTTGATGGTACGTTAGACTTAAAGTGTTGGAAAATTTTGGTAGAAATTGAAAACTACATGGAAAAGATTAATACAAGCTAATGACTTTGACTAAAAATGTAATATTCAACCGACCAGGATGACCATTTCTAGAATCTAGTCTCATTTAAATGATGGACAGAATGTATTTTAAATTTGGTTTATGTTTTAATATTTTTCTAGATCTTGTGTAGTTGAAAATTTAATAATTTGTATCTTTTAAGCTTAGAACAAATCTGCTTTAGGTTCCAATACAATTTTTTTTTTATAGGTATATAGTTTTGGAAATTTGACACCACTCATCCTCGTAATTAGTATATCTTGTATATTTTGGTTCCTATTGCGGGTATTGGTAGTCAGATAGAACGTCTTGTATATTTTGGTTCCGATTGTAGTTATTGTTGATCACATTTCATCAAATCCATGTAAAATGACGAGATTAATCCCAATTTTGTTATTTTTTTATATTATGATTGTTAGTTGTTCATTACATCCATCCTCATTCCTGATCTTATGGTCGCTAACTCTTTTTTTTTTGTTATTGTCTCTTCCATATCAAGCTGTAGCGAAACATTCTTCATCATATGCGACAACGATTCTCTCTCCTACTTCACTCTATTTACCATCTGCAAATGAAAATAATTATTGTTCTCTTTCCCTTATCACCATCTTCGAAGAATAATCTATATTGCATGGATCTTGTGGATGTGTGGGGCCCATCTAATAATTATAATAAAAAAATAAAATAATAAAATCATAAAAAGACAGGCATTTTAGGTATTTCATACATATCTAATAGAAGGGCATTGATGTTAACGGGGATAAAGATCAAAACGATGAATATGTCAAACATAAGGAAAAGGTGTTGAAATTAATAAATCAGGACAAAACCCATAGAAAAATACATACCATGAGGACCAAAAGTATAACTTACTCTTAAATAAAACTTACAAGCGGAGATATTAAGATATAGCCGGCACATTGTCAACGTTGATTACAAGGTTTGAACCTCTAGTATTTGCCCCATTTTCACGTTAGGATATTTGATAAGATGCATTAAAAATATTATATTATAGAATTATATATTCGTGAATATACTTAAGTAAAATGAATTCATATGATATATACTCAAGTTTCTTTAGTTGAGATAATTATATTTTGGTCTTATTTATAAAATTTTTAAGATTTTTTATTTACAACGTTTTTATGATATTTTTTCCTATGAGTTTTATTAATACAATGTTTTAAGCTTTCCTCATATTTATATATTTTGATAAGTTTTAATACAAATGTTTTTAAAAAAATATTTTTATTAAATACTACTTTAAAACGTTGTATTAAAAACTTAAAATTTTATAAACTTATAATTAAAAAGTTTTAAAAAGTTGTAATGATTATAAAACATTTACATCATTTAGATTTTTTTTGGTTTTGTTTACAACATAATACTTTTTTTTTTATTTTTTTTTAAAACTTTCCATATTATTGTTACATATTTAATTTATTTAATTTTATTGTTAGATATTATTTACTTTAGAAATATTGTATATACTTAAAAACAAAAGAAAAAAAATATAAGAGGATAAAATATTTCATAAATAAAACATATTTATTAATTAAAAAATAAAGTTTAGAGTTAATCACTATTTAATTAATATTTAACGTCTGATTCATGTTACATATTTAATTATAATTTATTCATTTTTGTAGAGCTATTCGATGAGTTGGAAGCCCCAAACTCGTAAAGTAGAAACGAGATTGGTCGTGGGGTTTTAAACAATTTACTCGACGAGTTGACAGCCCTCAACTCGACGAGTAGGTCTGCCATAGTGAAACCCTAATTTCTGGGGTTTCCACCCTATTTAAGCATCTTAATCCCCACTTTCTGGCCTCATTTCCAGCCTCCATGTTCCAAACCTCTAATCCACGAAACCCTAGAGCTTTGTGTGAGCTTGTGAGCTATTTTTGAGTGATTATTGTGTGTTCTTGAAGCTTGTGAAAGAAGAAGGAGCTAGAGGATTCAAGCAGAAGATAGTAGATCCAGAGACTTCTTTCCATCCTCATCATTTTCTAGTAATCAAGCCTTTAACTTGTCTAGTAGTTTCTTAGATCGTCTTATTTTCACTTTATTGGGTTTTAGGTCCAAGAAGCTTGACCCTTGTGATATGGACGTCCCAAATAAGGATCCCTTCAGATCTGGAATCATTAAGGGTTGTTAAGGCATAAAGATGAAAATGTTATGCCATTAGAACCCCCATGCAAGCTCTAAGGAGTTATTTTTCCTTATTAGCCCAAAAAACCATGCTTGGAAGGAAAGTTAGGAGCTTTATGTGTTCAATTGATGTTTAAGACCTAGATCTATGTTAGTATGCTTTAATTTGAAGTATTATGGCTTTTGGACCAATATATATGTCCTAGAGAACTAGGGTTTTAGGTAAACCCATCAAGAAGGACTATCAGCAGGTAAAGTTGGAAACTTTACCCCTAAAAGGGCATTTCCAGTATTTAGACGAACTATTGAGCTTAGATCTGAAGAGTAGTGGCTTAATCCTTTGAGATGACCCAAACAGACTGAGGACCTTGGCTAGTCCAAAGAGGGACTCGATGAGTTGAGTCGTTATGTCCCGATTCTGATTATGGTAGAACTCGACGAGTCTGAGGATGACTCGATGAGTTGATTTGATAAATCGCGATTATGAGTAGCTAGGGAACTCGGCGAGTCGATGGGTGACTCGACGAGTTGGTTCACAATTTCAAGGTTCTGATTTATAGAACTCGACGAGTTTAGTCAACCCGGAATGTTAACCTTGACTAAAATGTTAACTTTGACCAAGGGTAAGATGGTCAATTTACCATAAGGAGGATTATCAGTTCTTGACTAAGTGTTATTGTGTTAATGATAGTCGGAGAGTCGCTGGGGCAGCAGTCGTAGATTCCTCACACGAGATTTCACAGTTAGGATACGAGGTGAGTTTCCTTCAGTAGGAACGGGCCAAAGGCACTAATGCCGACATATGTAGAGTAGCTAAGTGTCGGCTGGGCCCTTATCTTAGAATTATTTATGTTTAGTGGCTAAGTGTGGGTTGCGCCCTTATCTTAGACTTGTTTATGATTAGTAGCTAAGTGTGGGCAGGGTTCGTATCTTAGTATTATCTAAGTATGTTTATGAACTGGTAGATTATGTTTATACTTATTGTCGACGTGATACTTGTATGTATGTTTAGTTAGCGAAGTGTGGGCGGGGGCCCGTATCTCCTGGATAGCAGAGCATGGGCGAGGCATGTACCTCCTAGCCAGCTGAGTGTAAGCAAGGCCTGTATCTCCTAGTTAGTCAACTGTGGTCGAGGCCCGTATCTCTAAGATAGTTGAGTGTAGGCGAGGTCTGTATCTTATAGTTAGTCGAGTGTAGACAGGGGACCGTGTCTCCTTGAGTGTGGGTGAGGCTCGTATCTCCTAGCTGCATGTTATATGTTATGTATATGGTATGGTGTAGTTTGGGGAGACTCACTAAGCTTTGTGCTTATAGTTTTCAGTTTTGATTTCAGGTACTTCCGGTAACAAGGGGAAGAGCTCGGGATGATTGCAGTGAGCACACCATATGTTCAGCCTGAAATTTTTATACTCTGATGGTGTTGACATATATTATGATATTTTGAGATACATTACTTATGTTTTTATGAGATGATGAACGATATTTATTGTTTTATGAATGATTAAAAAATGAAATTTTTGGACCATATTTTTGGAATGTTTCAAGTTGGTATCAGAGCCTTGGTTTGAGGGATTTTGGCACACTCTCGGGTGTGTATGAACTTAAACTGAGAACTTGATACGAAAATGTTTCAGAAGAAAATCATTTTTTATAAAAGAACTTTGAAAAGAGAAAAGAATTTTAAAATAGAGATAAAGGGTGTGGTGCATGCAATCAGCCGAGCTCAAGTAAGTACTCCCAAATTGCCCATACAACTTTATGTTATGATATGTTTATGAGAACTGCATGCTAGATTAGGGCTAAGGATCTGAGATGGATGCCTTATGTGCCTGTTATATATGTATCAGCTTTATGAAATTCATGCTAGTACAGATTAGTCAGTGATATGATGGCCTGATTAGGATATGCTTGATTATGTTTAATCAATGCTCAAATGATGTTTACTTTGTGCTTTTAGGAGTTCTAGTTATCTTTTACTAACTAGTAAACGCATATGTTAAGTTACATATTGCAAGGACTAAATAATTTCAGAAGGTTAGGTCTAGCTCTATTTTGCAGCTCTTGTCTGAGTCCAACTGTTGTAGGGTAGTGTAACAGCCCGGATCCCCAGGTATCTTCATTTCTTATATATTTTGACATTTTGTGAGGGGACTCGGCGAGTTGGTGGTTGAAGTCGCCGAGTCGGGTCGCGGTTTTTAGCGGGGGTGCGCGTCCGGACTCGGCGAGTCCAAGGGATGGACTCGACGAGTCCGCACTGTTTAATGAAACCCTAATTTCCCGGTCCTAAGCTCTATTTAAAGGACCTTATGGCCCTCATATGCGGCCACCTTGAACCCTAAGAGCCTCCATACGTCTGTAAGCCCTTGTGTGTGTGTTTGAAGGCCTTTTGTTCATCCTTTTGTGTGATAGTGCAAGGAAAGGAGGGAGAGGAGCAAGCTTGAAGTGTTGGGGAGCTCAGATCTGTTGCTATTTCATCAAGGGGGTCTTCTTGAGGTAACTTTCTGAGCCAATCTTTGTGTTTTGTGTTGATGGGCCAAATCTAGGGTTTCTTCTTGCATTTCTTGGCTTGAATAAGAAGTATGAGAGGTCCCATGGGGATATGGGACCTAGATCTGGACTTTAGCAGGTCCAGGAGACCCCTTATGACAAGCTTTATGCCCATCCTTTTGAGTTAGAAGTTAAACTTGCCATATTAAAGGTTGTTTCTTCAAAATAAGCCTTGTATGCATTGCATGGCAACCAAGACTGAGACTTTACGTGACAAATAAGCTTGGGAAGGCCAGATCTATGTATTTATGGAACGGATCTGACCGCAAAAGCCAGTTTTAGCTGGTGCATGGCATGGACTCGCCGAGTCTGAAGAACAGACTTGACGAGTCGCTTGAAGATTGTCCTTGAGACAATCCTGCGTGTAGACTGGACCGAGTTGTGGGCGACTCAGTGAGTCGCAGAGAGTTGGAAAGGTTTTGACAGGTGGACCGAGTCAGGATGGGACTCGCCGAGTTGACCTTCGACTCGGCGAGTTGAGTCGCGGTGGCCCTGTGATTCAGGCCCAGGTGGAACTCGTCGAGTCGGGGGAGTACTCGACGAGTCAAAGGGAAAATTTTGAGAGTTGGTAAAAATGCGTAGACTCGCCGAGTCACTATTGTGCACTCGCCGAGTCTAGTCCAAATTGACTAAAGACTGTTGACCAGGTCAACCTGTGTTGACTTGATTTGGATGGTCCACCTTAGTGGTACAAGTAATAATTATAGATTTATAATATCATAGGAGGATTGCAGCTCGAGGGTTCGAGCCCGAGTGATTTCAGGATTCACGATTAGCAAATTAGCGAGGCATACGAGGTGAGTCTTCTCACTATACTGTACCCGGAAGGGTTTTGACTATGTGACCGGAAGGTCGAATATGATATGGAATATATGCTTTATGTGTGTTAAGTTATTTTCTATATGTGTCATGTATGATATGTTTGATATGGGCCGGAAGGCGTGGTCATATGGACTGTAAAGGTTGATGTGGGTAGGACCGGAAGGTTTACCCAGTCGGGACGGAAGTCCCCTGAGACACATGGACCGGAAGGTCAAGGCCTGGAAAGGCGTATGTGCGTATGTTGTATTTTGGGAACTCACTAAGCTTTATGCTTACAATTGTTGCTTTATGTGTTTCAGGTACGAGTGAGGACCGTGGGAAGGCGCCAGCGTGACCGTACACACACTCGGGGAAACTAATTTATCTTTTGTTATGTAATCGTTTGAGACTACGTCGTTATTTTGGGAATCTAAACTAATTACTCATGTCTTGATGGTTGTAAAAATGAAAATTTTTGGTTGGAAATTTTATGACGTTATAAGTTGGTATCAGAGCCTTGGTTTGAGGGATTCGGGTACACCTTCGGGCGTAACTGGACTCAAACCGGGGATTGGAGAAAAAAATTTTACAAAAAAATTTAATTTAATTAATTAAAATTTAAATTTTTGATAAGTGAGACGACCAAAGAAGAAAAAGTGTGTACGGTCAGCCAGCGCCCGAACGGTAAAAATCCCCAAAATACTCTTATTATATGTGTTACGATATATGCTATGATATGATACGCATGCTAGTAGACTAGGTATACATATTAGGGCTAGAGTGGCCTGATTTTGTGATGCCTTAGTCTAGGAAAACTTGCTTCTATGAGGTGCTCGAGAGCGAGTGAGTAACAAGAGCATGAAAAGAATAGAGTGCTCAGGATTCGAGGTTGGGGAGGATGACTTGGGTGAATACCGACGCGGTGTAACTGGCAGTATTGGGCCCGTACTACCAAGGACACTGGGTCAGTAGGCAGCCAAGTGGGAACCCCTGAGTATCGAAAACTGAGCAGGACTGCGTTATCGAGTGCGAATTTTTGCCCGATAGGGTCTCTGATATTCTTTTGTTGTATTTCAGAGACATCATGGTTGGACCACGCCACAGACCTGGCACGAGTGGAGTGACTGACGAGGAGCTTCGTCAGATGATTCATGAGGAGGTAGCTGCAGCGATCCGGGCCGAGATCCCGGAGATGTTTGGGTCTATTAAGACCACGCTGATGGAGACATTTGATGAGCGGTACGCCGCGTTGTCTGAGGCTGCCGTTGTTGCAGCTACCGCAGCTGTGGCTGCTACCAGGCCACAGGGGGGTGACTCGTTGCTGTTCCGGGAGTTCAGCAACACGAAGCCACCAGAGTTTGACGGGACTCAGGATCCAATTGCTGCGATGAGGTGGATTGCCAATATTGAGGGATGCTTCTATACTTGTTCATGTCCGGAGCATCTGAGGGTGCGGTTCGCCCTGAACCAGCTCCGCCTGGGAGCAAAGGATTGGTGGAAGTTCGTGACGGCGAACTTCACTCTCGCGGAGGTTTCAGCCTTGACTTGTGAGAAATTTACTGCTATGTTCAGAGACGAGTATGTTCCCCCGGTAGAGAGGGAACGGTTGGTTCAGGAGTTCTTGACCCTCAAGCAGGGTAATGATTCGGTTGCAGTGATCACGTGGAAGTTTCATGAGAGGGCGATGTTCTGCCCCGAGCAGGTGTCCACGGAGTAGGATCGGATGAGCCGGTATTTGGGAGTGCTGAGGAGAGACATCCGGGAGTTCGTATCGAACTCATCATATCAGACTTTTGCTGAGCTTCAGGAGAATGCCAGGAAGCGGGAGATCGAGTTGGAGACCCAGGCCAGGGAGGAGGCCGAGTCTCAACGGATGGATCGGCGGCCGGCTCAGTCGCAGCCGGCAGCCAAGCGGACCAAGTCCGTTGATTTGAGATCCGGAGGACAGAAGAGTCGTACTTGTGGGAAGTGCGGCAAGGGTCACGAGGGGGCATGTCGATCGGGTGCTTGCTACAAGTGTGGCAAGGAGGGGCACATTGCGAGGGATTGCCCCAAGGGATTTATGGTCTGCTTCCATTGCATCCAGACTGGCCATCGGAAGGCCGAGTGCCCCCAGCTTCGCCAGGGATCTTCGCCTGCTGCCAGGGTTCCTGAGGTTCGGCCAGTGAAGACCGAGGCCCCGAAGGCTCGTGGGAGAGCTTTCCAGTTGACTGAGGAGGAGGTCCGCGCGGCGCCTGATGTAGTGGCCGGTATGTATTCTTTCACGTATTTACATTTATGCTGAGACATTATGCTTATATTCCTATATGCGTAGGTACTTTTCTTGTGAATCATGTGCCTGCTTTGGTATTATTCGACTCAGGTGCGAGTCGGTCCTTTGTTTCGCTGGCTTTTAGCCAGTACATCGATATCGACCGGGAGACGATGAGTCGTCCCCTGCGAGTTGCTATAGCAAACGAGAGAGCAGTATACGCCACCGAGGTGATTCGAGGATGCGTGCTCGAGATTTTTGGGGTCGAGTTTCCTATAGACTTGGTCCCTATAGCTATGGGGGATGTTTGCATTATCGTGGGCATGGATTGGTTGAGTAAGTTTGGAGCAGTCATTGACTGCGAGAGACAGCTGGTGATGATTCGAGACCCTAGTGGGGGAGTGCTCACGGTTTATGGCGAAGGGACCCGGTGTGGGTCAGCGTTTTGTTCAGCGGCCAGGGCAAGGCAGAGTCTGCAGCAGGGCTGTGATGGATTCATAGCCTATGTGATGGATACTCGTGTGACCACGGAGAGGCCCAATTTGATTGATGACGTTCCGGTTGTATGCGAGTTTGCGGATGTGTTCCCCGAGGAGTTACCAGGCGTGCCTCTGGAGAGGCAAGTGGAGTTTCGTATCGATTTGGTTCCGGGGGCGGCGCCCATCGCCAAGGCGCCTTACCGTCTCGCTCCACCGGAAATGCAGGAATTATCCTCGCAGCTTCAGGAGCTGTTGGGGAAGGGATTCATTCGACCAAGTAGCTCGCCTTGGGGAGCGCCGATTTTGTTCGTCAAAAAGAAGGATGGTTCACATCGGATGTGTATCGATTATCGGGAGTTAAACAAGTTGACGATTAAGAACCGATACCCGTTACCTAGGATCGACGATCTGTTCGATCAGTTGCAGGGGGCATCTTGGTTTTCCAAGATTGACTTGAGGTCGGGATATCATCAGATGATAGTTCGCGAGGAGGATATCCAAAAGACTGCCTTCAGGACTCGTTATGGACATTATGAGTTTGTAGTGATGCCTTTTGGGCTCACCAATGCCCCGGCTGCATTCATAGATCTCATGAACAGGGTGTGCCGACCGATGCTGGATCGGTCGGTGATCGTATTCATCGATGATATTTTGGTGTATTCGAGGACTAGGGACCAGCATGAGGAGCATTTGCGGGAGATTCTTCGGGTTTTGAGATCGGAGAGACTGTATGCCAAGTTCTCCAAGTGTGATTTCTGGTTGCGAGAGGTCCAATTCCTCGGGCATCTTGTGAACCAGAAGGGGATATTGGTCGACCCTGCCAAGATTGAGGCGGTGTTGAGGTGGGAGGTGCCGAGATCCCCCACCGAGATCAGGAGTTTTCTGGGTTTGGCTGGATATTACCGCAGATTTATCAAGGATTTCTCCAAGATCGTTGTGCCACTTACTAGGATGACCCGGAAGGGTGTTGCGTTTTCATGGGGACCGGAGCAGCAGTCTTCGTTTGAGACGCTTCGTCAGAAATTGTGCGAAGCTCCAGTGCTTGCACTCCCGGAAGGGATGGAGGATTTTGTGGTATATTGTGATGCCTCTATATCGGGTTTGGGGGCGGTACTTATGCAGAGGGGTCATGTGATAGCGTACGCTTCGAGGCAGTTGAAGCCTCATGAGTCGAGGTATCCCACGCACGACCTGGAATTGGGGGCGGTGGTGTTTGCCCTCAAAATCTGGCGACACTATTTGTACGGGGTTCGGTGTACGATTTACACGGACCATAAGAGCTTGAAATACTTGATGGATCAGCCAAATCTGAATATGCGACAGAGGAGGTGGTTGGATGTGGTGAAGGATTACGATTGTGAGATCCTGTACCACCCGGGCAAGGCTAATGTGGTAGCCGACGCATTGAGCCGTAGGGCGGATAGCGCCCCGATCCGAGACATTTGTATGAGGTTGACGGTTTTGACCCCGATTCTGGACATTATTCGAGGGGCTCAGATGGAGGCTGCAAAGCCGGAACACCAAAGGAGGGAACGGGTGGTAGGTTAGGTATCAGGATTTGTTACGGATGGTCGGGGGCTTATGACTTTTCAGGGACGGATTTGGGTGCCGTTTGTGGGCGGTGCGCGCACTATTTTGATGGAGGAAGCACATCGATCGAAATTCTCGATTCACCCTGGTGCTACGAAAATGTATTTGGATCTCAAGAAGGAGTACTGGTGGCCATGTATGAAAAGGGATGTCGCTTGGTTCGTCGAGAGGTGCTTGACTTGTCGGCAGGTCAAGGCCGAACACCAGCGACCGCACGGTAAGCTGCAACCGCTAGAGATTCCCGAATGGAAGTGGGAACAAATCTCTATGGAATTCATTACCAAGTTACCGCGAACGGCGAGAGGAGTCGATGCGATTTGGGTAATTGTGGATCGACTAACAAAGAGTGCTCATTTTCTAGCTATTAGTGAGAGCTCTTCTGCGGAGAAGTTGGCTGAGTTATATGTGAGGGAAGTAGTATCTCGGCACGGGGTGCCGATCTCGATTATTTCGGACCGCGACGTGCGTTTCACTTCCAGGTTCTGGAAGAAATTCCATGAAGAGTTGGGTACTAGGTTACATTTCAGTACGGCATATCATCCTCAGACAGACGGCCAGAGAGAGCAGACCATTCAGACACTCGAGGACATGCTTCGGGCATGTGTGTTGGACTTCGGAGGGTGCTGGGATACCTATCTACCTTTAGCAGAGTTCTCGTATAACAACAGCCATCATTCGAGCATTGGTATGCCGCCCTTTGAGCTGTTGTATGGGCGGAGGTGTCGCACCCCCATCTGTTGGGGTGAGGTGGGACAGCAGGTTATGGGTAGCACGGAGATCGTGCTTCAGACGACCGAGCAAATTCAGATGGTCAGGCAAAGGTTGCTGACCGCTCAGAGCCGGCAGAAGAGTTATGCAGACAGGCGACGGTCCGAGCTTGAGTTCCAGGTTGGTGATCTCGTGCTCCTGAAGGTCTCTCCTTGGAAAGGAGTGATTCAATTCAGGAAGAGGGGCAAGTTGGGGCCCCGGTATATTGGTCCTTTCCGTGTGATCGCAAGGGTGGGTCGGGTAGCCTACCGTTTAGACTTGCCAGCAGAGTTGGGACAGATTCACGATACTTTCCATGTGTCGCAACTGCGGAAATGTATAGCCGACGAATCAGCGGTGGTCCCGTTAGGGGATATTCAGGTGGATGCAAGTCTGAATTATGCTGAAATACCTGTAGCCATCAAAGATCGGAAGATCAAGGTTTTGAGAAACAAGGAGGTGCCCCTGGTATTGGTTCAGTGGCAGCATCGGAAGAGATCAGAGATGACTTGGGAGCCGGAACGGGAGATGCGGGAGCAGCATCCGGAGCTTTGTAACAGCCCGGATCCCCAGGTATCTTTATTTCTTATTCTAGTGGGGGAGATTTGTAACAGCGAAGTCTTATTCTAGTGGGGGAGATTTGTAACAGCCCGGATCCCCAGGTATCTTTATTTCTTATATATTTTGACATTTTGTGAGGGGACTCGGCGAGTTGGTGGTTGAACTCGCCGAGTCGGGTCGCGGTTTTTAGTGGGGGTGCGCGTCCGGACTCGGCGAGTCCAAGGGATGGACTCGACGAGTCCGCACTGTTTAATGAAACCCTAATTTCCCGGTCCTAAGCTCTATTTAAAGGACCTTATGGCCCTCATATGCGGCCACCTTGAACCCTAAGAGCCTCCATACGTCTGTAAGCCCTTGTGTGTGTGTTTGAAGGCCTTTTGTTCATCATTTTGTGTGATAGTGCAAGGAAAGGAGGGAGAGGAGCAAGCTTGAAGTGTTGGGGAGCTCAGATCTGTTGCTATTTCATCAAGGGGGTCTTCTTGAGGTAACTTTCTGAGCCAATCTTCGTGTTTTGTGTTGATGGGCCAAATCTAGGGTTTCTTCTTGCATTTCTTGGCTTGAATAAGAAGTATGAGAGGTCCCATGGGGATATAGGACCTAGATCTGGACTTTAGCAGGTCCAGGAGACCCCTTATGACAAGCTTTATGCCCATCCTTTTGAGTTAGAAGTTAAACTTGCCATATTAAAGGTTGTTTCTTCAAAATAAGCCTTGTATGCATTGCATGGCAACCAAGACTGAGACTTTACGTGACAAATAAGCTTGGGAAGGCCAGATCTATGTATTTATGGAACGGATCTGACCGCAAAAGCCAGTTTTAGCTGGTGCATGGCATGGACTCGCCGAGTCTGAAGAACAGACTCGACGAGTCGCTTGAAGATTGTCCTTGAGACAATCCTGCGTGTAGACTGGACCGAGTTGTGGGCGACTCAGTGAGTCGCAGAGAGTTGGAAAGGTTTTGACAGGTGGACCGAGTCAGGATGGGACTCGCCGAGTTGACCTTCGACTCGGCGAGTTGAGTCGCGGTGGCCCTGTGATTCAGGCCCAGGTGGAACTCGTCGAGTCGGGGGAGTACTCGACGAGTCAAAGGGAAAATTTTGAGAGTTGGTAAAAACGCGTAGACTCGCCGAGTCACTATTGTGCACTCGCCGAGTCTAGTCCAAATTGACTAAAGACTGTTGACCAGGTCAACCTGTGTTGACTTGATTTGGATGGTCCACCTTAGTGGTACAAGTAATAATTATAGATTTATAATATCATAGGAGGATTGCAGCTCGAGGGTTCGAGCCCGAGTGATTTCAGGATTCACGATTAGCAAATTAGCGAGGCATACGAGGTGAGTCTTCTCACTATACTGTACCCGGAAGGGTTTTGACTATGTGACCGGAAGGTCGAATATGATATGGAATATATGCTTTATGTGTGTTAAGTTATTTGCTATATGTGTCATGTATGATATGTTTGATATGGGCCGGAAGGCGTGGTCATATGGACTGTAAAGGTTGATGTGGGTAGGACCGGAAGGTTTACCCAGTCGGGACGGAAGTCCCCTGAGACACATGGACCGGAAGGTCAAGGCCTGGAAAGGCGTATGTGCGTATGTTGTATTTTGGGAACTCACTAAGCTTTATGCTTACAATTGTTGCTTTATGTGTTTCAGGTACGAGTGAGGACCGTGGGAAGGCGCCAGCGTGACCGTACACACACTCGGGGAAACTAATTTATCTTTTGTTATGTAATCGTTTGAAACTACGTCGTTATTTTGGGAATCTAAACTAATTACTCATGTCTTGATGGTTGTAAAAATGAAAATTTTTGGTTGCAAATTTTATGACGTTACAGGTAGGATCTCTCATTCGAAAATATCTAGTCTTAGTGATATGTAATGGTATTCGTGAGCTAGTTAGGGGGAGATAGCAGGGACTTCTTTTGCAGCAGATGGCGGATAGTGGGATGGTGATTACCCTAAGGCAAGCCTAAGATGAGATTAACACGTGAAGCAGTAGTATTATAAGGGACTTGGTGAAGTCAAGACAGTTCTTAAGGAAAGTACGGATAGATGTGGAAAGTAGTATGGGCCCGTACTACTGAAAGCAGAGGATCTGTAACGACCCAAAATTCAAGACCAAAAATTTCTTTTAATAAAACATTACTTTAAGCAAAGTCATCATTCCAAAACATAATCAGAGTATTAACTTTCAAAACACATGTTCATTATCAGAGTAAACATTTCCAGGCTGTCTAATCTAGGGTGTATTCCATGCGATCACCCCGAGCTCTTCCCTCCCCTACCGGAAGTACCTGAAACCAAAATTGAAAACCGTAAGCACGAAGCTTAGTGAGTTCCCCACCCTACCACAATACCATGCATAACCACATACTGCACATACTGGGCCACGCCCGCTATCTTCGGCCTCGCCCCCTGCTTCGGGCCTCGCCCGCTAAAGCAGCCCCGCCTGGATTTGAGCCCCGCTCGGATACAGATCAGTTTCACTTAGGCCTCGCCTGTCACAGGGCCTCTCTCGCTAATAAATAATAACACATAAACATATCACAACACATAAGCTAAACTCATACGACTGATCCTGTCCTAAGGCCTCGCCTATCCTGGCCTCGCCCTTGTCCTGCTACTGATGAGTCATGGAACCCCTTCCACGCTCCTACTGATAGTGAGATACGGGCCTAGCCCACTCTCACTCCTTCCCTAACTTGGGCCTCGCCCCTGTTCTGCTACTAATGAGATCTGGAACCCCATCCACACTATGTTATTGGTGAGATACCGGACCTCGCCCAGATAACAAGTATAAACTATCATATAAACAAATCCTTGGGCACCCGCCCGCTATCAATGGACCTCATCCAGAATATCATACTAACATACTATGCCTAGGGCTAACCCCCGAGCCTTCTACTCATAACTACATGGGTCGGCATTGTAGCCTTAGACCCATTCACACAAAGGGAAACTCACCTGCATTGGCTGAACTTGCTGATGATCTCACTAGCTGCTGCCCGACAACTCACTGAACTCCTGCTCCCCTCGCTCTCCGAACTACCAATATCAATGCAACACTGAGTCTAACTGACCCCCGAACGACAACCAAGTCAATCATGGTCAAACTCAAAAGTCCTGGTCAAGGTCAACCTCCCAGGTCAACCCTACTCGCCGAGTCAACCTACTGACTCACCGAGTTCATATATTCAGAATCCTTCCTTTCGTGTCTCGACTCACCGAGTCTACCAATTTTTGAGTCCTGACCTGTCCAACTCACCGAGTCTCCACTCGACTCACTGATTCGAGTCTCAATTCGAAAGGTTCGGGGTTTCGCAACCTGACTCGCCGAGTCCAAGAACAGACTCGCCGAGCACAAGGCAATCTTCATCTGACTCGACAAGCTGTTCATCCCACTCGTCGAGTTGCTCCTCACCTTCATGCTACTCGCCGAGTCCACTCAAAGGACTTGCCAAGTGTATTCAGATCTCCTTACATGCAGAGGACTTTTGAGTCATGTATAGACTCCAAACTGTAGATCTACCCTGTCCAAGCATATTGCTCACGTAAATTTGCAAACTTTATGTGTAGAGAAGGAGATCTAGGCAAAATACACCATAAACTAGGGTTTAAGGCAAAGAGGCTCCATAAAAAACTCAAGGGCTGATACTTTATGCTTCTCAAGACCATAAAATGCTTAGATCTGAAGTAGCAACTTCAGATCTGGCTTCTAACTCAAATGAATAGCATTATGGCTAAAAAGCCCCAACAACCACACATAGATCTAAGTGCAAAGAGTCCAAGAACTAGATTATTACCTCCAAATGCTCAGAAATATACTCAAAATCCCAGATCTATAGTCCTTTCTTGCACCTCCAAGTTCCTTCTTCCTTCTCCAAGCTTTAATGTACCCTTCAAGGCAACAAATGGTTCAAATAGAGGATATGGCGGCTAGGGTTTGGTGTTCTGGGTTAGAGAGGCAGTAAAGGAACCCTAAGGAGGAGAATGAGGCGCTTAAATAGGCTCCAAGTCCCAAATTTAGGGTTTTCTCCGCACAGACCAGACTCGCCGAGTCGGTCACTTACTCCTCGACCCGGATCCCGCTCGGACTTGCCGAGTTCCTCCTTGAACTCGCCGAGTCGCCCTTTAAAATTAGGGTTTTCTTTCCTTTCTTGGCCTTCCAGACTTTGGGTGTTACAAATCTCCCCTACTTAAACTAAACTTCATCCTCGAAGTTTGCTATGATCCACCGCCGGCAATCTGCCTCCAATACCCCACCAATTAGTCTAACACCAGCTGCCTAACTTCACTGGCCTTCCGCTCAGTCATTCAGATTGACATCAATCCCTACGGATAAAAATCTCGGGTCCATCCTGACCCTGAACATTCTGGAAACACAACTTACTCAACTGACAATCCTTCTGATACTCTCCAAGTACTACAACATAGGGGTTCACCCCTTCTTTCCTTGCACGATTTCCTTGTCTTCCCAAGGCAACGCTCCATAACCATCTATCCCCTCTGCCACTGTGAAGACCCTATCTTCAGCCAATCTATTACTCCCGCTACTCCCAGTACAGGTCATCATCGCCAGTATCCACTAGGCATTCTTTCTACTATCATTTGGTGTCGAGCACCCCACGATCAACTAACTGAATTCCACCATACGCTGCATACTCGCGCTGCTACTGACTGGAAATTCTGCTATTCCTTATCTGGCTTCCAGATGAACTGAGACCACCCTGGTCCCTACCAACCTATCAATATCTGGATTACCGGCTCCCACCAATCGCTGAACCAACACAACCACTAGTCGCTCCCAGTGACATTCGAAGAAACTTCAACCACCTATACTGCTCAATCTATTCTACCATGCTGGCACTACAATTTCCTGGGATCCCCGATCCATTATCTAGACACTAGGATCCCTACCAGGTCCCACCTGTGCTGCTAAAACTCACGGGCCTCGCCCATGGGTCTCACCTGCCCCTATCCTTCTAGTCCCACTTGTCTAACTACTCTCGCACGGGCCTCGCCCACAGGTCTCACCCAACCATACTATTAAGCAACCCTGCTCTCAGTTCTCACCTACACTGGTACTCTCATACGGGTCTCGCCCGTGGGTTTCACCCACTATATCCTAGAGCAGCCTCTCCCAAGGTCTCACCTCTCAAGGGCTATACAGGCAAACTCCTTACCGTTCTCATTCATTACCCATTCCTGATACCTATCTGAAATCTAGGAGATAAGGTCCTCGCCCCAACTCCGCCAACGAAGCTACTATGGAATGCTACAACTTACCCGCAGTCTTACACCACCTTCTATCGCTGTCTGCTAGTGAATGCTATGGCTGCCCCGTAGTCTGACAACACTTTCCACCACTGACTACTAGTGAATGCTATGGCTGCCCCGTAGTCTTACAATTCTTCCCACCACTGACTGCTAGTGAATGCTATGGCTGCCCCATAGTCTTACAATACTTTCCACCAATGATCACTGCTGAAGAAGGCTGAGGCTCTCCTGCCACTCTTCCATGCTCTACATGCTGCCTCTACCACTATCTACTAACACGAAAGCATCCCATGCTATCTGTCCTCAAGATCCTTATTCCGACTCACACGAGTCCTACAGGCGATCTTTCAACCTGAATTCCGAACCACATACTCACCATCACCATTACGTGCACGAACTAATGGGGAGTTTCTCAAACTCCCAACCCTGAACTACTCAATCCATCAAACACTGGACTACCTCTTTTCCTTCTCAGAAATCACGTACTCGTTCTGGATATGCGTGCTCTTACCCTTGTACATTCAGAGGATTCTCCCCCACTTCGATCCTGCTTACACCTTGTTTCTCAATGAATATAAATCCCAATCCTTGCTACAATTCAATAATCAATCTGCTGAGGAATCCCAAGCTTACCATAGCTAGGGATCTAACTAGTCCATTTCTAAAACTTATACGGCTCCGAACTAGCGAGACATACCGAGTCCCTCCAAGGCATGCTACAGTTACAGCACCCTAACTAACCTTCTTCGATAGAACCCACCCCTTAACTACTAACCAAATATCCAAGGTATGCAGATGGCATATAACTCGATCATAATCAAACCGCTCAAAAATAAAATACTCATACTGATAATGATGCATAACCATAACAACATAATCATGAACAAATAAAAGAACTGAAAACGGAAATCGCATACCTGCAACGTCCGGCGCTGCTTGCGTCTCCAAGTTAGCCATCTGAAAAGCCCTGCCTCCTACTACAGGCGCCTCTGCACGGCCCTGACGGCCGTCTGTGATCCTCAAGGTTGCAGGGGCAGGTGCCATCACCCGTCTTGCTGAAAACAAACTGGGGCACTGGGCCTTCTTGTGGCCCCGCTGATTGTAGTGAAAACATATCAAGTCTGATCCCTGTGTGGTGGTAACAGTACAATCCCTACTAAAATGACCAGTCCGACCGCACTTGAAGCAGCCAGACTCACCACCGCTACCACTCTTGCACGCGCCCCCGTGCGCCCTGCCATACTTCCCGCATCGACTGCGGTCCTTATAATCCCTCGATCTCGAATCCGATCCCTTAGGCCTTTTGCCCGAACTCGCGGCTACCTGAACCTCATCCGGCTTCCTCTTCCGGATCTGCTCCAAATCAATTTCCCTCTCCCTGGCCTGAGAAATCATATCTTCCAGCGTCTTACAGCCGGACCTGCTCACGAACTCCCTGATATCAGCTCTCAGCATCTCGTGATATCGGGCCTTCTTCATCTCCTCATCCGCGACATACTGCGGAACAAGAAGGGCCCTCTCCCTAAACTTGGCGGTGATCTCCGCCACAGTCTCAGTGGTATGCGTTAAATCCTAAAACTCCCGGTCCAACTGCTGCACCTCAATAATTGGCGAAAACTCCACCCTGAACGTAGCTGAGAAATCACTCCAAGTCATCGTGTACAACGCGGCATCATCACCCAAAGCATGACCAATCTCTTCCCACCAATCCCTTGCTCTGTCCTTCAAAAGACAGGAAGCGATTCTGACCTTGTCCTCCTCAGGACACCGGCTCGTACGGAACGCATTGGCAACATCAGCCAACCATCTGCTGCTAGCGATGGGGTCCCTAGCCCCATGATAATTTGGTGCCCCGCAAGCCCTGAACTCCCAAAATGTCAAGGTACGCGCTCCCATCAATGCCATCATCTCAGTACGGAAGGCTTCCAGCCTCTCATCCAAAATCTCCAATATACCCTCCTTAACCGTGCCAAAGATCACAGGAGTTTGAGCTAGAATACTGCGCGGAACCTCAGCTGATATCAACTCTCTCATTCGCTCCTCGAGCTGCTCGGTCCCTGAATCCAATCCCGATCCCTCTCCGGCGCCTGATCCGCCCACTGGTCTCTCTCGCAACATCACCATACTGAAACATATAACATAACCACTATCAAAATACTCCTCACTACTGCGAGACCATACATACATACTACCAGGTTCCTGGTCTTGTCTCGGCCTTTCCCGAATCGAGTACGGATCCTCTGCTTTCAGTAGTATGGGCTCATACTACCTTCCACATCTATCCGTACTTTCCTTAAGAACTGCTTCGACTCCACCAGGTCCCTTTTCTACTACTACTACTCCCAGCACTACCTCATCCTAGGCTTACCCTAGGGAAACCGCTGACTCAACTCAAACCAGTCCTCAGCTGCTAAAGGTCTCCTTGTGATGCCAACTAGCCATCACCTGGATACCATCACATGTGACGAGGCTCAGATAATCCTTCAAGTAAAAGACTCGTCCCTACAAAGGTTGGACTCAAACAAGAGCTGCGCAACAGGACCAAATCCAACACTCTGAGATTATTCAACCCTGATCACATGTGACGTGGTGTATCCACCTAATGGCTAACTCCCATCACTTAGAATCCCACAATGCACAAAGCAAGCAGCATTCAGACAAGGGAAAAATCTAACCATAACATACTCAAGAAATCATAATATCATACCAAGAATCTAAACTAGCATGCAACACAACTCATAAACTCAGGCATAACCTAAATAGGCTATCCTACTACTGTCTAACTAGCACTATCATGCAGATCAAAAGCACATATAATAGGCACATAAGGCATCATCCCTAGATCCTTAGTCCTAATCTAGCATGTTGTTCTATTAACTAATAATCAAAACATAGACTTGTATGGGTATTTTGGGGTACTTACTTGAGCTCGGTTGATTGCATGCACCACACATCTTTTCTATTTTCAAAGTTCTTTTCTTTCTGAATTCTTTTTGCTTTTTCTAAAACTATTTTCTTTCTTAAAACTATCTTTTTACAAAACTTCCTTTTCATTTTGAAAACTTCTATACCAATTCCTCAGTTTGAGTTCAGACACACCCGAGAGCATGTCCAAATCCCTCAAACCAAGGCTCTGATACCAACTTGTAACGACCCAAAATTCAAGACCAAAAATTTCTTTTAATAAAACATTACTTTAAGCGAAGTCATCATTCCAAAACATAATCAGAGTATTAACTTTCAAAACACATGTTCATTATCAGAGTAAACATTCCCAGGCTGTCTAATCTATGGTGTGTGCCATGCGATCACCCCGAGCTCTTCCCTCTGCTACCGGAAGTACCTGAAACCAAAACTAAAAACCGTAAGCACGAAGCTTAGTGAGTTCCCCACCCTACCACATACCATGCATAACCATATACTGCACAGACTGGGCCACGCCCGCTATCTTTGGCCTCGCCCCTGCCTCGGGCCTCGCCCGCTATAACGGCCCCGTTGCTCAAGGCCTCGCCTGGCTTCGAGCCCTACTCGGATACAGATCTATTTCACTTAGGCCTCGCCTATCACAAGGCCTCTCCCACCCACAAATAATAACACATAAATATATCACAACACATAAGCTAAACTCATACGACTGATCTTGTCCTAAGGCCTCGCCTATCCTGGGCGTCGTCCTTGTCCTGCTACTGATGAGTCATGGAACCCCGTCCACGCTCCTACTGATAGTGAGATACTGGCCTAGCCCACTCTCACTCCTTCCCTAACTTAGGCCTCACCCCTGTTCTGCTACTAATGAGATGTGGAACCCCATCCACACTCTGCTATTGGTGAGATACGGGACCTCGCGCACACCCACCTCGCTACCAGGCACATACATGTATCACACAAATAACAAGTATAAACTATCATATAAACAAATCCTTGGGCACCCGCCCGCTATCAATGGACCTCGTCCAGAATATCATACTAGCATACTGTGCCTAGGGCTAACCCCCGGGCCTTCTACTCATAACTACATGGGCCGGCATTGTGGCCATAGACCCATTCACACAAAGGGAAACTGACCTGCACTGGCTGAACTTGCTGATAATCGCACTAGCTGCTGCCCGGCAACTCACTGAACTCCTGCTCCCCTTGCTCCCCGAACTACCAATATCAATGCAATACTGAGTCTAACTGACCCCTGAATGACAACCAAGTCAATCCTGGTCAAAGTCAAAGTCCTGTTTAAGGTCAACCTCCCAGGTCAACCCTACTCGCCGAGTCAACCTACTGACTCGCCGAGTTCATATATTCAAAATCCTTCCTTTCGCGTCTCGACTCGCCGAGTCAGTCCATGACTCGCCGAGTCTACCGATTTATGAGTCCTGACCTGTCCAACTCACCGAGTCTCCACTCGACTCACTGATTCGAGTCTCAACTCGAAGGGTTTGGGGTTTTGCAACCTGACTCGTCGAGTCCAAGAACAAACTCGTCAAGCACAAGGCAATCTTCATCTGACTCAACAAGCTGTTCATCCCACTCGTCGAGTTGCTCCTCACCTTCATGCTACTCGCCGAGTCCACTCAAAGGACTCGCCGAGTCCATTCAGATCTCCTTACATGCAGAGGACTTTTCAGTCATGCATGGACTCCAAACTGTAGATCTACCCTTCCCAAGCCAATTCCTCACGTAAATTTGCAAACTTTACGTGTAGAGAAGGAGATCTAGGAAAAATACACCATAAACTAGGGTTTAAGGCAAAGAGGCTCCATAAAAAACTCAAGGGCTGATACTTTATGCTTCTCAAGACCATAAAATGCTTAGATCTGAAGTAACAACTTCAGATCTGGCTTCTAACTCAAATGAATAGCATTATGGCTAAAAAGCCCCAACAACCACACATAGATCTAAGTGCAAAAGAGTCCAAGAACTAGATTATTACCTCCAAATGCTCAGAAATATACTCAAAATCCCAGATCTATAGTCCTTTCTTGCACCTCCAAGTTCCTTCTTCCTTCTCCAAGCTTTAATGCACCCTTCAAGGCAACAAATAGCTCAAATAGAGGATATGACGGCTAGGGTTTGGTGTTCTGGGTTAGAGAGGCAGTAAAGGAACCCTAAGGAGGAGAATGAGGCGCTTAAATAGGCTCCAAGTCCTGAATTTAGGGTTTTCTCCGCACAGACCAGACTCGTCGAGTCCCTTTGGTCGACTCGCCGAGTTGGTCACTTACTCCTCGCCCTGGATCTCGCTCGGACTCACCGAGTTCCTCCTTGGACTCGCCGAGTTGCCCTTTAAAATTAGGGTTTTCTTTCCTTTCTTGGCCTTCCAGACTTTGGGTGTTACAAGATCCGTACTCAAATCAAGGAATTTTGAGATTAATCCAAGGAACTTGTAGCATATGTGATCCCTCGAGATATGATTAGTATTTTTGATGTTTGATATGATATGTTTATAGAATGGTGGTATTACACACTAGACCAGTCGGCCGTGCAGATGTCTGTGATGGATCAGGCTCGGGCTCTGGAGTCGGACAGTTAGATGACCACACGAGGGAGTTCATCTCATATGAGATTACGCGCAGCATTCTGGATCCAACTCATGTGATCTTCGGCACGATAAAATAGGGTATTTTGGAGCTTTTGGATGAGAGAGTGATTGCATTCCGCACTGAGGTGACAACCATGATGGGGTCGCGCACACGGACAATCAGGGAGTTCAGAGCTTGTAGAACTCCCAATTACCATGGGGTTCGGGACCCCATTGCGAGCACCAGATGGTTAGCTGATGTCACCAATACATTCTACACTAATAAATGTCCTGAGGGGGACAAGGTCCGACTTGCGTCCTGTCTTCTGAAGGACAGAGCACACGACTAGTGGGAAGAAGTTGGGCATGCTGTGGGTAACGTTGCCCTTGACATTATGACCTTGACCGAATTCTTGGCTAGGTTCAGTGCTGAATTTGTACCCGTGATAAAGGTGCAATAGCTTGCTAGGGAGTTCCAGGAACTCCAACAGACGATCGAGACGGTGACTGAGATCACCGCTATGTTTAGGGAGAGTACCCTTCTCGTTCTACAGTACGTGACGTATGAGGAGATGAAGAAGGCCCACTATAATAAGATGGTGCGGAGTGATATTCGCTAGTTTTTGAGCCGATCCATTTGCAAGATGGTGGAAGATATGATTTCTAGGGCATGTGAGAGAGAGAGAGAGAGAGTTGGATTTAGAGATGAAGAGAAATTGGAAACCAGATGGGGTTTAGTCAAGGAGTGCAGGAAAAAAGCCCAAGGTAGATTCCCGAGGAAAGGGCCAGCAGGGCCAAGGCCACTGTGGCAAGTGTGGTAGGATACATGATGAGGTATGTAGGGCAGGTAGTTTGGGCTGCTTTAAATGCAGCCGAACTGGAAATTTAAGCAGAGATTGTACAGCTACTACCACTACCACAATAGTATCAGACCTGATTTGCTTCTAGTGCAATCAGAGGGGACATAAGCGATCCCAGTACTCGAGTTTCACAGCAGTAGGGCAGGTATCAGTACCCGCTCCTGCTACGTTGAGGATTATAGACGGCCGTTAGGTATGGGTGAGGTGCATGTTGCAAAGAGTGGGGACTTTCAGTTAACAACAGAGGAGGCACGAGCTGGATCGTTCTTAGTGAATCTACCTTGGGCTTTTTTCCTGCACTCCTTGACTAAACCCCATTAGTACTCTCGACATGGTGACTGGATCGTTCTTAGTTAACGATATATCAACATTAGTACTGTTTGATTCGGGTGCTACTCGGTCGTTTGTGTTGCTTATGCTAAGAAAGCGATTCGTAGGGGCTCCTAGAGATTTGGATTGCCCAATTGATGTAGACGTAGCAGACGATAAGACTGTTAGGGTTGCAAGGGTTCACCGAAGATGTACATTGTAGTTGTTCGATGAGTAGTTTTTTATGAATCCAGTCCTGATTCTCCTGAAAGAGCATAAGTTTATAGCTGGCATGGACTGGTTGAGCCACAATGGGGTAGTGATCAACTGTGAGCAACAGCTAGTGAGGGTTCGGAATCCTAGTGGGGGAGGGTTAGTGATTCAGCGTGAGAGGTTGCAGGGTGGACTAACCTTATGTTTAGCAGCGAGAGCGAGGCGCTACATTAAGCAGAATTGTGCGGGTTATGTCGCCTATGTTATGGATACCCGGGATGAGTGTAAGGTGACAGTCGATGATGTAGCGGTAGTTCGAGAGTACCCAGACGTATTCTCGGAGGATTTTCCTGGGATACCTCCGGAGAGACAAGGCGATTTTAGGGTTGACCTAGTCCCTGGTGCGGATCCGATAGCCAAGGCACCATATCGGTAGCTCCTCCCGAGATGCAGGAGTTGTCTATGTAGCTGCATGAGCTGTTAAACAAGGGATTTATCAGACCGAGAAGTTCACCATACGGAGCCCCGATCCTGTTTGTGAAGAAGAAGGATGAGTCACATCACGTGTTTATAGACTACTAGGAGATTAATAAGGTAATGGTGAAGAACCGTTATCCTCACCTGAGGATCGATGATGTGTTTGACCAACTACAGGGTGCATCTTGGTTCTCCAAGATTGATCTACAATCAGTTTATCACCAGATGCGATTCAGAGACGACGATGTTCAGAAAACAACTTTTAGGACTCACTATGGTCACTATGAGTTTGTGGTAATGCCATTTGGGCTCACCAATGCTCCAGTCGCGTTCATGGTGTTGGATTAGTGTGTAAGTCCATAACTATTTTGGTATGTACTTGACCTGATTATGAGCATAGTTCTTTTGGGTTGCTTTCACCATAGCAATATGTAGGATGAATTAAGGAGAGAAAGGTTTAATTTATGATTTATTAATATATTATAAGAATAATATATTAAAGAAGAAATCATAATGTTTAATTATTATTAGTCAAGAATTAATTAAGAATTAATTTTGTTGTTAAAAGAGATTAATTAAACTTAGGGGACTGGAATTGTAATTATAAGATAATTGCAATTGGACTATGGATCAACTTGGAATAATAGGTTGGACAAATTCTATGGGGATGCCCATTAGGAATCGTCCAAGGCATGTTCCAGAAGGGGGCCATGGGCTGCTTAGGGCTTAAGCAGTCAAATTAGGGTTTCCTTGTTTGATAACCCTAATTGCCTAAGTATATAAGGAACCCTTGGGCACCAAAAACGTGGCTAACACTTCCTTTAGGGTTTCCAGCCGTTTTTGGTGCCTCCCTTCTCTTCCCTCTTCATCCAAGTTGATTAGTGGTGTTTGTGACTCCATTAGAGGTGCAACACTTGAGGCACTAAGCTTTCCGAAGCCAAGGATTGATTGTTATTGCTATATAATAATAAAAGGTTAGATCCAAACCCTATTTTATGTTAATATGATTAATTGTATGCTAGATCTAGGGTTTATAGCTTTTGATATTCAATTTCATGTTCATTAGATAAACTAGATCCAAAAGTTATTAGGGTTTGCATGTACACCATAGGAATGATGAATTGCTCGAAACCCATCACATGCATCTCATGAACCGTGTGTGCATACCGATGCTGGATCAGACCGTGATAGTTTTCATCGATGACATATTGGTTTATTCCAAGACTTAGGACCAGCATGGGGATCACCTGAGGGAGGTGCTGGAGACACTAAGGAGGGAGAGACTTTTCAAAAAGTTCTCCAAGTGTGAGTTCTGGTTACGCGAGGTGCAGTTTCTGGGGCACCTTGTCAACCAGAAGGGTATTCTGGTTGATTTGATCAAGATTGAGGCCATGATGCAGTGGAATATTCCGAGGTCTCCAACCGAGATTCATAGTTTCCTGGGTCTAGTGGGTTATTATCGGAGATTCATCCAGGACTTCTCCATGATAGCTGTTCCCTTGACCCGACTGATCAAGAAGTCGATGGCATTCCGCTGGGGGCTAACCAACAGACATCTTTTTAGACGTTCAGACAACGGTTATGTGAGGCACCGATTCTGACTTTTCCAGAGGGAGTCAATGACTTCATAGTTTACTATGATGCTTCGATCACGGGCATGGGTGTAGTATTGATGCAGTGATGTCATGTGATAGCTTACGCTTCGAGGCGGTTGAAGCCTCACGAGACTAACTATCCGATGCATGACTTAGAGCTGGGGGCTGTGGTGTTCGCCCTCAAGATTTGCCGACATTACTTCTATGGCGTCCGTTTTACCATTTACACAAACCACAAGAGTTTGAGATACCTTATGGATCAGCCGAATCTGAACATGAGGCAGCATCGGTGGTTAGATGTGGTAAAGGACTACGACTATGAGATCCTTTACCACTCGGGCAAGACCAATGTGGTGGCCGATGCCCTGAGCCATAAGGCGGTAGTGGCCCCGATTCGATACATTTTTCTAAGGATGACAGTGATTACTCCATTGTTGGAGCAGATCATAGAGGCGCAGGATGAGGGCATGAAAGAGGAGCACCGGAAGTACGAGAGGATCGTTGGCGAGGTGGCCTCATTTGATTATGACAGTCGTAGATTATTACCCCTGCAGGGGAGAGTCTGGGTTCCATACTGGGGCAGAGTACGACATGTTCTGATGGATGAGGCCCATAAGTCAAGGTTCTCCATCCATCTCGGGGCGACGAAGATGTATAGTGATGTTCACCCTGATTACTAGTGGCCCTGCAAGAAGCGGGACATAGCATGGTATGTGGAGAGATGCTTGACCTATAGAAAGGTCAAGGTCAAGCACCAGCGACCCCATAACAAGATGTAGCCATTAGATATTCCCGTGTGGAAATGGGAGGATATCATTATGGACTTCATTACGAAGGTTCCCAAGACCATACGTGGAGAAGATTCGATATGGGTCATCGTGTCGGTTGACCAAGAGTGCTCATTTTATCCTGATCCAGGAGAGTATATCGGCTAAGAAGCTAGCCGAGATTTACACGTGTGAGATAGTGGCACGACATGGAGTGCCTGTCTCGGCGGTCTCAAAATAAAATGTCCGTTTCACTTCTAGATTTTGGAATCGGTTTCACGATGAGATGGGTACTCGTCTCCACTTCAGTACTAATTTGCACCCTTAGACGGACGGACAAAGAGAAAGGACAAACTCTCGAGGACATGCTACGCGCATGTGTCTTGGATTTCGGTAGTAGTTGGGATACGTATCTTCCGTTATCGGAATTTTCGTATAACAACAGTTACCACGCCATCATAGATCGACCTCCCTTCAATATACTCTACGGGAGGTAGTTTAGGACCCTAATCTATTGGGGCAAGGAAGGTCATAGACTCATGGGGAGTACTAAGGTAGTACTTAAGCATACAGAGAGTATCCAGCAGGTCCAGAGCAGGCTCAAGACTGCTCAGAGTCAACAGAAGAGCTATGCCGACAAGCGGTGTTCAGACTTGGAGTTTCAGGTGGGCGACATGGTCCTCTTGAAGGTGTCACCTTGGAAAGGGCTCATCCGGTTCAGGAAGCGAGGCAAGTTGGTCCCCAGTTACATCGGTCCTTTCAGGGTCATAGCCCGGGTGGGCAAGGTGGTGTACAGATTGGATCTTCCAGTAGAACTCAGCCAGATCCACAACATTTTCCATGTTTCTCAGCTGTGGAAGTGCTTAGTGGATGACTCATTGGTTGTGCCTCTAGAGGATATTCAGGTTGATGACAGCCTGAACTACATCGACAGACCAGTAGCTATTCTCGACAACAAGGCGAATGAGCTGAGGAACAAGAGGGTTGAGCTGTTGAAGGTGCAGTCGCAGCACCGTAAGAGTTTAGAGTGGACTTGGGAG